>NC_091127.1:144227442-144927442 GCF_040183065.1 Periplaneta americana
TAATGATCCAACTTTAAATAAAGATTTGAAAAAGTTAAAGTTCTACAAGGTGATGACTATTGGGGATGAGGTTGTGGAAACATATCGTGTAATAAAAACATTGGTTTCACGAATATGAGTCTCCTTTTTCATTGTACGTTTTTGACATAAATGTGCCTTTCCCCGCACCGAATAAGGACACCTGTTCCGGGATTCGTGTTGAAACGAAATATTTCAGAATTTCAAATACTTATTATTACAACACTATGAGTCACAGCCGAATGCTAATCTTATCTTTAGCAAAATGATTTTAAATCTGTTACCACTAGGGGTTGATTTTAGCATATTTGCATGTTTTATTCCTTAGTTGCAAATTATGTGCTATTATATAAATGCATTTCAAGTTACTTGTAAACAAAGGTCAAGATTTTATAGTGCATATATAGGCATATTTAGGGAATTAACAAATATTTTTCTGTGGAGGATACGTGAAAATGTTTTAGTATTGTGCTCGATACGAGTAATATAGCGTAAGAGATTCATATAGTTCTAGGACTCTTTTCACTACTGATAACAAATACCACCAATGTAACTGTGCTGGTTGAAGAAGTTTGCGAGGTTTTATGCCTAAGAAAACGTGGAACTCTGTAAATTCGATTTCTATTTTCAAACTGTGCTGCTCCTTTTTTCATGTTATCTCCAATTTTATATTCTAAGCAAATATTCGTACTGTCTATTGTAATTGGGGCTTTGCCCTGTAATAGACATAACTAAGTAAATAAATAAATAAACAAACAAACAAACAAACAGACAGACAAACAAACAAATAAATAAATAAATAAATAATAAGTGATAAAAATAATTTACTTACTTACCTCTTTATTACCCAAAAATTTGCCGGTACGAGTGAGTTTGCTTGACATACGAAAATTTTGCTCGTCCACGGTTGAATTTTGACATGGAAATGATTTACCTGCAAATTTTGTTTGCACCTCTATCGTTTAGTAGCAGAAAATATGCAACACAGTCCTTTAAGCCTTACTTCCGTTCTGAAGGAGACCGATTCTAGGAATTTCTATCACCTTAAAAAGCAGTTCTCCTCGGTCGGACTTGACCCATCTACCTCGAATTCAAGATATTCAGGTTTGTTTAAACTGCATACTTAACAGTAGAAAGGTGTAAAGTGCCAAATTCATGAACAGTATTTTATTAATAAATAACTTTCGCTATTGAACAATTTTATTTAATGTATTTCTTAGAATTGAGTTGATACTACTTACAACTTTTCACCAAACTTTATCAATAGTTTGATGATACTACTAAAGTTACCACACTGAGGCAAACAAACTTCACAATTTATGAAATGTGTTAAGTCCCATAAACATTTCGTAGGTATTCTGATCCATTCATTCTGCACAGATCTGTTAATTTCTGCAAATACTTCCATTAAAGTGGTTTTGCAGACTGGAAGCATTTGGAACTGAATATCGCCTACTTTCATCATGATTACACCGAACAACAAATTTTTACTTTTTGTCTTGCTCCGAAATAAAAATAGGTGAATATTACTAATATGTGTGCCGTAAATCTGAATTTAAAATCCAAATTGCCCCACCACATACCAATTTCTGGGTAAAATGAATTGAATTTTTTGTTGAAAAAAACCTCCTGATTTTTTTTTAATTTTTCACTGCTACTGATAAAGTTACTAGGGATTCAAAATGTCTCATAATATTTGAAAAATGTGTACTGGATACAAAAATGACGTTACATAGTTTAAAACAGAACAACAAAAAATATTTCATGCGTACAATGAGAAGAATCTCGGAATTTGAACTTACACTTAAAAGAATTTTCTGGATGACGTCCATTTATACTAGATCCAGGACTGTATTTTACAAGGAACCAACAATAGTCTGTAAGCATGCTGTATGATGATCTTCCTTTATATCGCCTTTCCATTTCAGCTATTTCTTGATGAAATCTTTTTCCATGCTCGTCGCTAACTGCTCTAAGGTTAGGAGGAAAGAAATCCAAATGAGATTGTAAAAAGTATATTTTGAGAGACATATTACACCCCAATTTTTCTCATATGTACTTGACATGGTTTCCAAACAAGTTCTATGTAGTTGTCTGCCCTAGAATTTTCAAAGAAATTTGAGCAAACATCTTTTAAAGTGCTCCATGCCTTTTTTTCTGTAACGGAAAGTTTTTTCTCAAACAAAGAGTCAGCCATAACTTTGTGAATTTGTGGACGAATGAAAATATCCTCTTTTAATTTGCCTTCACTCAAACGGTAAACTTTTCTTTAAATACTGAAAACCACACCATTGTTTGTTCATTGCGTAGACCTCACTTTGAACTGTTCTGAAATTTACTGAATATAAGGGACCGATACCTGTTTATTTATTAGAAGTACAAGAAAACATGCCACAACCATAAGAAACCGGAAATAAGTTATAAACTCATAAAATGCATTAGCTTTTGTTTTGGTTTAGAACCCCCAACACGCGCCAGATGTTTCCTGGGAGAGCTGTTATCGAAAAGTTAAATCATAATATATCTTAAAAACCTTACGTGATACGAAAAAAAGAGATGCATTTTCGGTTTCAGCACACACCAAACCGTAAGGGACACATTGTTTTAAGGCGGAGCAAAATTCTTGTTGTTCAGTGGTATGACACGTTCTATGTTGACGTCGTTGTACTGGTACGACAGTAAAGAGACCTAACAGAAATGTTGATAATATTGAATAATCTTGGTCATGTAACTTAGAAAATAAAGCTATTTTCTACTCGGTATCAGTTCACTGCATTTTATTCTGTATTTTCATACCACTTACAATAAAGAAAAACGTGCTAATTTAATGATATTTCCCCCATTTTTTTTTTTTTTTTTTTGGATTTTTAACTCTAGGAATGGAAAAGATTAAAACAAACCAGCTGTGTCATCTAGACGTAATACAGTGTATTATGTTTATATGTAATTCATAGCCTACATTACCTACGTATTATGTTGTATATAAGATTTACCTACGCTGATCTTCCTGTTTGCTGAAAACACCACGGTATATAGGCTTAATCAATAATGCCTTTTGCCATAACTTCACTATTAACACGACAAATAAACAATGGAGGGAAATCAAAACGAATGGCACATTGCACCTTTTTTATGAGAGTGACCTGGTAATTTTACACCACTGTCATCTTCTGGTGATCTTAATAACACACTACAATTTTCTGTGGATCTAGTCCTGTTGATATTAATGCCCCTTGGCCAATTGCAACATTCTGAAGAAATATCACATTTTTTTTTAATTTTGGCATTTAACATTTTTCTACTGTTAAGTATTCAACTGTAGTCAACGGTTTGAAAAGCATTCTGGTATGTTGACATGAAACTTATCCTGTTTTTAATTCCTTAAGTTAGTTTACTGAATTCTTGGATGGATACAAGTAGTTATCTACAGGATGTTTCCGAGGTGGTGTTACAAACTTTCAGGGATAATGGTGAAGGGCACATGTATCAATTGTATTTTTGCTTGTAACTTTCGACTCGGTCATTTCCGGACCAGGGTTCCTTATCTCAAATTGATACATGTGCCCTTCGCCATCATCCCTGAAAGTTTGTAACACCACCTCGGAAACACTCTGTATATAGCCTATTCAAACTTTGAAAGTGAGACTACAGGAAAATTGCTGTTGTTATGGTTTATTTAACGACGCTCGCAACTGCAGAGGTTATATCAGCGTCGCCGGATGTGCCGGAATTTTTGTCCCGCAGGAGTTCTTTTACATGCCAATAAATCTACTGACATGAGCCTGTGGCATTTTAAGCACACTTAAATGCCATCGACCTGGCCCGGGATCGAACCCGCAACTTTGGGCATAGAAGGCCAGCGCTATACCAACTCGCCAACCAGACAAGAAAATTGCTAATATTGTTATGAGATGAACAGGAAGACATGTTTGTGATTAGAGTGTAAGAAACAATCCGCAGGCTTTCTATCTATGTGTCGTGTTGAACATCCCGCTAGTTGGTATCAGACATCATTTTGTGTGTGCATGCACCTTATGAACCGATGACCACTGCGTAAGTTAGTTCTTGTGTATAATTTTACAAGCTGTTGGTGTTGTATTGCTCGATGTTCAGTTTCTTTGATAAACGTGATCTATTCTTCCAATCCGTATTGTTGCAGCATGACATGACTGGAGTTACGCATTACAATGGATCGTGGTAATATCCGCGGGTTTAAAATGTTAAGGTCATTTCTCTTGAGTAGATGATGAGGGCGCATGAATAATAGCCAGGCGAATTAAATTTCGTGGGTGAAAGGTCATGGTACGTACTTCGTTCTTTGTTCGAAAGTTTTATGTCGTAGCATTCCAATACAAAGCAAGCCAAATATGCTGAAAGGGATTTGATTGCTAAGTGTTGTAGTTTGAATATAAAAGGCGACTTCCTGACGCCGTTCCAGTGGAACTTTGTAGGTTGAAGTATTACTATAACGCCTAACGATGAGAGATTCCCATGTCGGTTACGTTCCCCTGGCACAATTGAAGGATTCCCTACAAAATGAGGGTGACTCCACTTTTTGGTGAAAGTAATGTTTTGCTTGTTTCATACGTTAAAAAACATGCCCGACCTTTTAGAGCAAGAACGGTGTGATTCTGAGCATTTGGTAGTAAACCCCATTTCAGTTTGGTTGATAGGCCTTTCCCCTCTACTCACACTCTCTACCATCAGTGAAGGGGAAGATGCTACTGTCCATTTCACAAACATTCCACTAATTGACTTTCAACACAGTGACAAATTTCTTTATTTAACATTTGTACCAGTAATCTTTATTTCGGAAGTCTACACTAAGCGTTTCTATTTAGTTTTCATTGCTGTTAAAGTCAACTGGCACATTAAAAAGCTACTGACAGCAGAAGATGAATGTTTTCTTCACCGCTAGTTGCTACTCTACGGCATACAGAATGGGACAGTCTGCACTGTGTCGTTCCCCTCTAAATGCATACTAGAAGCTAACATTCCTTAATTTAATAAATTATTAGTTGAAAATATTGTATGAACGGCACTAAAATATACTGAAACATGTAATTGTCAAACATCTGTATGGCTGTATTTTATTATTTACTTAGTACTGTATTTAATATTTTATTTTCTCCTGTGTCCAGCTTCGGGGGTGCAGGTATAAGAGGTAATAGCTACCATCTCTGTCGCTGACGGACTATAATTTTTCGCTGTAAGAAAAATCCTAATGTAAATAATAGCACGTGACTGAAGTGAGGCTTCATTGGCCGCTGTTTGGCGCCATAGATTCTCAGTACGTGTTCCCGCCTACTGTTGTACATTCTGTTTCTTGTTAAACATTTCCCGATACTCGTCAAGTTGGCCTAACCTCACTACTATGCATTCATTTGCTTAGGAAACATTTATTTTATAATTACTGTAATTAAATTATTTTTAAGTCTTATGTCTTCACAGTGGATAGTTGAGGTTGCAAAAGCCATACTTCAGTACCGCGTGCTTACGTGAACAAGTACGAGCTCAAGTGACGCCAGCTTGCTACAAGAACAGACTACCTCGGTAGTACTGTTGGTATTCATCCGCGTTCATGGTACATAACAAAATATAAAAGCAGATTTTCTTTTACATAGCGTTTTACATATGAGTTAAATGTTTCATCGTATTTAACGACTAGAATTCAATTTTTTATTTTCAAATAATACAAGATTGTGGTTTCCAAATACGAACTATATTTTCCTGCGTCATGTGAGTGTTTCGACTGGGAGCCAATCACGGGTATGACAGCAACGTGCTTATGTTTACATTAGGATTTTTCTTACAGCGAAAACAGTATAGGTGCAAGTAGAAGGGGAAAGAAATGCCTTCGCATGCTCTCAACTTGTATGAAATGTCGTTTAAGTTACAGCTGATCTCCCAGTCGTTTCGTTGCAAAAAGGAAACAGCTCCTGGAGCTATACAGGATGAATCGTAAATAGTGTTATTAATTTCAGGGGGTTATTCTTTAAGATTTATCAAACAAATATGTTTAAATAATTTTGCTCGTTTTTGTATATTATGCTCATTTATTTTGCAAAAAGCCTATACCATTACCGTTATAGGCAAGTTGCATAGGACTGTTTTTGCCTGTCTGTCCTATGTAGAAGTTGTTGCAGATGTTGCAACATGTTGTTCAAACACGTTAAAAAGAACAGTATAGTATACAGGATTGTTTCCGATGTCTGATAACGAATTTGAATGACATGTCAGGAATCACACGGCAGCTGAACTGTGGCACGAGGTGACAGACGAGTTCTGAGTGATCTCATAGAGTGCACGGCGACTCACAGCCGAAATTCCCAAGAAAATCGAGCCTTTTTGGGAGAGGTACATAACAACCCTTTCCGATACCAAGTACAGTTAAGTGAAAATGAAAGAAGCCCGCAATAAACGAGGTTTCGTTATTTCCAAGAAAGGCATCTTAATAAGATTGGTAAAGCTCGAACAGAATTAATTTGTATCATCTCGTGGAATGCGGCGACTTGTGACGGGGGTGTATTTGCTTGCTTTTTCCACTCTGGAATTAATCCTATCCGAGCTTTGCCAGTCTTATTAGGTACACACAAGATGTCTTTCTTGGATATAACGAAACCACGTGTTTTGCAGACTCCTATGATTTTCACGTAACTGTACTGGCATCGGAAAGAGTTGTTATGTATCCCTCCCAAAAAAGATCGATTTTCTTGGGCATTGCTACTGTGATACACCGTGCACTCACTACTAGTCTGTCATCTCTTGCCGCAATTCAGCTGTCGGTGTGATTCCTGACGTCATTCAAATTCGTTAGCCTATACCATTACCATTATAGGCAAGATGCATACGACTGTTTTTTTTCGACTGTGATTAAATGTCTATGTTTTGAGTTTTTACAAGTATCTTACTTTGTTACTTTGCTGATAATGAAATGGTGACCATGAGTGTATTTTGAGCGTATTCTCGACTATTGCTACAGATGACAGGCCCGGACTATGAGTGTCTTTTCAGCGTGTTCCCGAGTAGTGTAACAGATGGCAGGAACACTTTTGCTTGTACGCCGTATTTATTGATTTCTTTCAGGACTTTGGTATGACTATTTTAACCTCAAACCGACACACATTAAAACAAAGGAAATAAATTGAATTTATTATAATATTAAAATTAATATGAACAGAATTTATTTTATTTTAAATGCATGTTGTTCATTGTGCAGTTTCTGCCTGTCATTTTGGATTGCTCCATTCAAGGCTTGCACGCGTACGATACTAATCAATATCGTATATGCTCAGTTGGAAATCGATAATTGAAATGACATAATGAATAGCAGTACTTTAATGTATGTTATTAAGGTAAAGTTACGTCACATGTAATGAGCGTATTATAGTATGGCCGAGCAGAAATGATAAATAGGCCTAAGTTACAGTTGATGGTGATGATATGAGTATAAAGCTACAAATGGTAATGAAATTGAAGGAAATGTAGTTATTGTGATCTTGATAACAATGACGACGGAGATGACTACCGGGTATTATGATGTGAGAGATTATGGTTATTGATGATGTAGGCGGAATTGATAATGACTAGAGGGAGGAAAAATGTGCGTTACCACGCGATACAGGTTAGTTTGGTCTTAAGTATAGATGACGTCACAGGTACAAGCGCAATAACATAAATGCACTACGAGAGGGCGGCAGTACAAGTAGGAACCAACAAATGACCTTCAGTGTCAACTTCTAGTCGTATGGGGAAGGAAGCCAGGTGTTTACAATATTGCTTATTGCCTTTGTGCAGGTGGTAGTGTTGTGTAAAAGTGGTTTAAAATACCTAAGTCGAAGGATTTTGAATTTTTTTTTATTTTAGTAGGTTATTTTACGACGCTTTATCAACAGCTTAGGTTATTTAGCGTCTGAATGAAATGAAAGTGATAATGCCGGTGAAGTGAGTCCGGGGTCCAACACCAAAAGTTACCCAGCATTTGCTCATGATTTGGAATTAAACAGTGTAAGAAATAAATACGGAAGAGAGATTGTTATTCCGCAAGGAGAAAATATTTTGTGCCGTGCGCAAATTTGAAATTTAAATACGTAGGAAATATTACATAGAGCGGCATTGTAACATCAAGAAACATACCGAAAACGTACGAAGGTCTTAGACATCAAATAATGAAAAACATGCACGATCTGAATTTAATGTGGATTTATGTAATATGATGATTTCCGCAAATATTCCGTTCAAGAAACTTGATAATCAACATTTTAGAGTTGAAAAGGTGAAAGAAAATTTCCATGAATTCTGCAAAAAAAAAAAAAAAAAAAAAAAAACCGGTTATGCAGTTCTGTGTAACATTTTGAGTGGAGGGAAAAACGACGATACTATGGCGCTTTTTTCATTTGCACCTCTAACATCTTGTGAAACGGAAAGAAGCTTTTCGATGTTGAAAACTGTTTAAGTGATAGACGTCGAACTTTTTCTTTCGATAATTTACGGATGTATATTGTGGTTCAGTGTAATGCATCCTTTAATCATCCAGGCGGTGGCAGTTAACATTTGAGATACGATTTTAAATCATCATAACTATATTACAACTTCATTCCAGTATTTATAGATCGATTGAATGGAGTTATGGGGTTCTCATTACTAGACTGTACTCTCTTGCCGTTGTTTACGTGAGCGAATGATAACACTATAGTCCGTTGACTCTGAACTTAAGGCATAACGTACATTTTTCCGTCCGTAATAATGACGTTTATGGTCATAAAGACGACAGAGATTGTGGAGAGGAGGTCGATGTTCATGTAAATCAAACATGGGCATCGTGCCTCACTTAAGAATTAGTGCCTCACTTGAGAATTAGTACCTCACTGACCTTCACAGAGCTTATCGCTCTGAGTGACATCATCTTCACAGTCCCCGTTCCTCCCTCACGTAGCTCCTAGGCGTGGGCAGGTTCTATATCAGTTTCGTAAGCAATATCAGTGGTGGCATAATGGCATTATCAAAGCAGTGTGTACGCGTTAGAAAACGATTTTTTCATGAGAAATGGGAGGAAGAGTTTTTTTGCTGTTTAGAAGGGGAGAACATACGATGAATGTTATGCTCGAAAATCCTATTAGGCATTAATAAATTTAATATACAACGACATTACTCCTTATGTCATAAATAACATGCTGAATTAGAAGGTAAGACAAATTAAATGTTATTTTTTCGTGCTATTCCGAAGAAAATGTATGATCTTAACATTTGCATAGTATACTAAATACGACATTATACCTTAAACACGCTGCATTAAAAGGTACTAGGAATTAAATGTTGTTTATACGTATTATTTCTGAAAAGAAATTTATAAAAAATATCAAATGTGCGTAGAAAACGAAATATGATTTTCTAAAATTATTTTAGGCCGAGAACGTGCAGATCTATTAAGTAATTTTGATAAACGCCAGAATATTCAAGAAAATAAACGTAGACAACGTGATGGAATATTATTGGCTAGTTACGCAATTTCTCGCCTGTGATTTAAATCAATTCAATGATGGAGAAATAGTAAAGAGGTTTATGATTAAAGCTGCCGAATTAATTTGCCAAATTGAATAAAAGTTTTTGGAGTCTCTCAGGTTAACCAAGCGCTTTCCTAATATTAGTAGGTTATTTTACGACGCTTTATCAACAGCTTAGGTTATTTAGCGTCTGAATGAGATGAAGGTGATAATGCCGGTGAAATGGCTTTCCTAATAATTCGCCACTGACCGCCTTAGCGATTACGATAAGGTGACGCAGGTCACAGCAGTTTGTATTTCCCATCCTACTCTGCAGTCTCCTCTCCTAGTAAACAAACTATTTCAAATCGAGTGCTTCGTGTAAGCGAAAATTGTGCCCATGTATGATGTAAATATTAATAATGATAATGATAACGAATGGTTAGGTTGATGTAGGTATTGTATGTTGATGAATTGGTGATGGTGGTGATGACGATGACGACAGTAATGACGATTCACGTTTTAGAGAGTAAAACATTAATGCTGGGTTGCAAGAGACCTGTTCCATAAATTGCTATTCTTTCGTTAAGTAACGGCCTTTAAACTATTCCAGTCTTTAAAGTATAGGTCTTTGCAAATGTGATATTTAACGATATGTTAGCTATTCCATCTTTAAACGGAAAAGATCCAAAACGACAGAGCCATCGTAGCCGGCGCAAATAATTCCCTAATTATACGTGCGTGTCGCTATGGTAATATGGTGTTTTTTGGATAGTCATTGTTTTCAAACTTCGTACTAGATAGACATACAACGATTCTTGGTATAGATTGATAGAGAAGTAACCCTTCCTGTTTCGGTACATCTCATTCAAGTGTCCACTAGGGCTTTGAATTTTGATATGGCTACAGTCTACGCACCAGTAACATTGGGGAAATTGCAAATTGAGAAGAAGTCCTGTTTTACTGTTTACACAGAATTTCCTTGAGGCATATTAATGTATTGTTCTCTCATTCTTGCAATACAGTCACACATCTTACTATTCTACAAACTGTAGATTTATAAACATGAATATGATCCACTATCACATTCTGAAACGCTCCTATTGCGTAATACGCAAGGCAATTTACTGCGTGCGATTTGTTTTCCAATATGATGCCCAATTTTATGCAAGAGAGCCATGAATGTGTCTTTTGATAATCTAAATCTAACCTTAAAATCAATACTTCGTATTCTTCTAGAGGATTCGATCTGTCTCTCAGTGTTCTTGGTAGATGTTGTAACACATCAAACATAACCTCTACGTCAGCGATTCTATAACAGTAATAAAATTGTTTTATTCACAAAACTTTTCCTATACACACATGAGTCTCGAGTTCATTGTGATATGAATATTACATTTCACTTACTTCTGATGATAACATGTCCACGAAATTACTTAATACTGTCAGATACAAAAACAAGAAATATACGTACAATATGGCGGCTAACGATTCGTTAACAGTTTACAGCTCCGATTTTCGACCTATAGTTTACAGGGTGCTTTAACGAACCAATAGCTTTAAAGGTCGTTCTTGCAACGCTTACTTACGCTAAATGAACAGTTATAGGACCAATAGCGTTTAACGAACCTATAAATGGTTTCTTGCAACCCAGCATAAGTGGAATTGGATGCGATAACGATATTGGAAAATAAGCTGAGTCTGAATGGAATCTCGTAGCGGTGCGCAACATCTGGTGTCCGCAGCGCACTCGATGCTCGCAGGTTTCCTAAATGACAGACAGGAGCGTTCTCGTGCAGGAAACCAGCCTGCGCTGCGCGCTGGGTAATTGCTGTGCACCAGATGTAGGTTACACTTATGGGGCCCCGGGCTGTCTCTGTTGCTCAACGCTTTGGAGAAATCCGAAACCCAAACGAGACCTTTATTTTGTCTTCTTAACGACACGATTACTCTCTTTCCAAAATTCTCTTTGGGTTTCAGGTAAATTATACCGAGCTTGTCGACGCAGGATTCCGGAATTGCTATAATTTGATAACGATGTATGAACATAAATGATCAACTCTGTTTTGCTTGTTAATATGATGGTATAGACAGTAATATATATTATTTTAATGTACCGAAGTACATATGATATTTCCATGCACTCATAACGAGTGCACCTCAGCACATGTGTGGACTTCGGTCCTACGTTCATAGACATATATGATGTAGTGCAGAGGGCGGCCACTAGAGGGAACCCAAGAGTTGGAGCTTAATCTGAGACGATTCTGTCCCACTCCGGGGTGGTATCCGGTGTGGCTTAGTGGATAAAGCATCAGCACGTAGAGCTGAAAATCCGGGTTCAAATCCCGGCGCCGGAGAGAATTTTTCTCCGTTCCATTACTCTCTCATCGTATGATGACGCAGAATATCTGCATGGAAATATCATATGTACTTCGGTACATTAAAATAATATATATGATATGCGTAAATCACTTCGTGATTTAAGACGGCGCTTATTCCGTCGGATCCCGGCCAACTAATCACTCATAACGAGTGCACCTCAGCACATGTGTGGACTTCGGTCCTACGTTCATAGACATCTATGACGTAGTGCAGAGGGCGGCCACTAAAGGGAACCTAAGAGTTGGAGCTTAATCTGAGACGATTCTGTCCGACGCCGGGGTGGTATCCGGTGTGGCTTAGTGGATAAAGCATCAGCACGTAGAGCTGAAAACCCGGGTTCAAATCCCGGCGCCGGAGAGAATTTTTCTCCGTTCCATTACTCTTTCATCGTATAGACAGTAATGCTTAAAGAAATGTCGATTTAGACTGTAACACTTGTGGTACACTGTCAGGTGCAACTGGCTGTAATTTCTAGGTAATTACTATACCTGGTAAGGTTTATCTTGTCTCAGTAGCAATAAAACCAAGTCCCTTCAAATGAGGGTGGAGATTATAGGAGGGTTGTAAATTTTCAGTATTTCTTTCAAAACCTTGTTATTGTACAGGCTACCGGAACTCATTTTCTTGAAAGACAAGCTCAGTGACGGAACTACACAGTACGAAGAGAGATATTTTGTACTTTTATTTTGCGCTACAGAATGTATCAACTAGTCCCTTCCGCCGCTGGATGGATGGACGGCATCGCTCCACTCCTCCATCGCCATAACAATACAGATGAAGTAAGACATATCTCCTTTCTCTCTCTTTTCACAGTGAGACAAGATGCATCACACAGACTTTTAATCTCACTCTCGGAGAGACAGTGTTTGTACTAACCACCTCGCCTTTACGATTTGTAACCAATAAATTCCGAAAGGTAAATATTTACAATTAATAAAAGTCCTCAAGACTATGGTAAGCGCTTACTTACTTCCTTACTTACTTATGGCTTTTAAAGAATTCGGAGGTTCATTGCCGCTCTCACATAAGCCCGCCATCGGTCCCTATCCTGAACAAGATTAATTCAGCCCTTAGCATCTTATCCCACCCCCTCAAATCCATTTTAATATTATCCTCCCATCTACGTATCGGCCTCCCCAAAGTTCTTTATCCTTCCGACCTCCCAACTAATATTCTATATGCATTTCTGGATTCGACCACACCTGCTACATACCCTGCCCATCTCAAATGTCTGGACTGGAATGTTCATAATTATGTCAGGTGAAGAATACTATGCGTGCAGGTCTGCGTTGTGTAACTTTATCCATTCTCCTGTAATTTCATTCATATTAGCCCCAAATATTTTCCTAAGCACCTTATTCTCGAACACTCTTAACCTCTGTTCCTCTCTCAAAGTGAAAGTTCAAGTTTCACAACCATACAGATCAACCGGTAATATAACTCTTTTATAAATCCTAACTTTTAGCTTTTTTGAGAGCAGAGTGGGTGACAAAAGCTTTTCAACCCAATAATAACAGGCATTTCTGATATTTATTTGCATTTAATTTCCTATCGAGTGTCATTTATATTTTTTAATATTGCTCCAAGGTATTTTAATTTTTCCACCTTTTCAAAGGATATTTTTTTTTTATTGTTATGCTCGACCACGCCGAAATGTAGTAATTATACACCTGGTAGCAGCCCTTTAATGGACCTCATTAAATTACACCTATTCATTAAAGTTCAGGTGTTCCACCAATCAGAAAACACCATTGTAGGAATATGAAAGCGCAAGTATTGATTATTATCGGATATGCAATCGAAAGACAATTAGCGAAACGTCACGGAGGCTGGAAATCCAATACTGTCGCAGAAGGTTATGTTCTGTTACTATAATAATTAGCGTTAATTGTAAATAATATTCAAATAAATTCAATTTGTCATCTCGTTTTTCAATGTCTAAATCAATTTCAAGGTTATATCAAGATTATTGTTTATTTTACTCTCTAGATTACATGAAGGTCAATGGCACTTGTTTCTCTGGAAAAATCAATACTTTCGCGTCTGCGCACATCTCACAATTTACGAAATATTGCACAAGGTCAGTTCCGCTCCCCAGTCAGATAAGAATAACATGAATACTTATTAATAATTTCAAGTTAGAAATATGGTCGAGCATAAAAAATCGTATGAAACTTGCCTATATTGGTAATTAAGACGCTCGTATGAAAATTATGAAACTCGCTTGCTCTCGTTTCATAAACATACTCTCATCTTAATTACTACCATTATAGGCTCGTTGCATAATGTACTATTGTATTTCCATATTGTACTATGTTCTGGTCACGAGGCATAATCATATACTTTGTTTTTAAGCGCTAGCTCCGTGAATAAAGAAAAATTCAAAAGAAGGAAAAAAAGTTGAAGGAAGAAAAAGAGAACAAGAAACATACTATCTACAAATAGGATAGCTTTATTAACGTACTGTCTTCGTAGACCTATTCGAAAATTTATCCCGTGGTTTCAAATAAAGCTTTTCTTAGTGCCATTTAGTTCATCCAGGTAAATACTGGGATGTTGAATTAAAATGCAATTCAACTGATTATTTCAAATTCTTTTCTAATTTTTGTCACTATTGTATGGTAATCCTTAGCATAATCTAATTTGAAGAGCTACTGGAGTGGAAAAGATGTTAATTTAGCGCGGATGATAATTATATAGATGAATAAGAAATATCGTGAAAACGCTCAACTAAATATAACTCTCCGAATGAATTCCCAACAGTGACTCTAGCACATGGCTATTCCGCTTCGGCGCTGGGTCTGCCCGTCCATCAGAAACTTTGGTAATTTCCGTGATCTATTGTTTGGTTACAGATAATAGTAATATGCGTTACAAGAGCGGTATGTTGAAGTTTTCATGTTCGAGGAAAAGTTTGAAAAAGCGAAACGTAGTTGAGCTTTTTTAATTTCCGAGAGCATGAAAACAAACATACCGCTCGTGTATCGTACATTGTTGCTTTAAAATGTTTTCTGTGTTTACTATACCCAGCAGGCCGTGATATACGTCTGTCTTTTTTTCCCCCAGTCTATGATGAGTCTGGAATCTTGATTTTTTCACTGCTTCCTTAATGTTACTTGCATCACGAATGCAGTAACTTTAGTGGAGCTGTAGAGTTTACTTAATTTTTGCAAATATTTAAAAACAATAATTAACAGTGCAATTTAGGTGAAATTGCAGTGGCAAGTTTCCAATTTATAATTATTACTATATTGAACGTCTGTAATAGTAATATACGTTACAAGAGCGGTATGTTGACGTTTTCGTGTTCGAGGAAAAGATTGAAAAAGCGAAACGTAGTTGAGCTTTTTTAATTTCCGAGAGCATGAAAACAAACATACCGCTCTTGTATCGTACATTATTTTGTGCGAAGATCGTTTATTACATACCTGAAAGACGAATTTCTAATTAGGTGCAATGAAATCTCCATGTTGGTTTCTTGTTTAATGACGGCAACTTCGGAAAGCCAAAATATCTTTCTTCAACATTGTTGCTATAAAATTTTTCTGTGTTTACTATGCTCCAGCAGGCCGTGATATACGTCTGTCTCCCCCCCCCCCCCAGTCTATAAATGCGAACTTAAAACAAACGGTAAGGTTATGTAATGATTTATTTTTCATTTTAATATTTTAACAATATTATTTATATAACATATTGCAGTAATAACATCCGCATCTGGAATCTTGTTGATTATTTCACGGCTTCCTTAATGTTACTTGTATCAGGAATGCAATAAGTTTCGTGGAGTAGTAGACTTTACTTAATTTTTGCAAATATTTAAAAACAATAATTAGCATTGCAATTTAGGTGAAATTGCAGTGGTAAGTTTCCAATTTATAATTATTACTATGTTAAACGTCTCTAAAAATAATATGTTAAAAGCCTAAAGCAGTAAAATGAATATGGCGCTTAAGCGGTAAGAAGAGGGAAATTGTTATGTGTGTTACGTTGGGAATACTGAATGTGGTATTTCACACTTACCGAGTATTTGTTCTGTGCGGAAAACAAGCAAATACGCACGATCTCGCACAAAAATAATATGTTAAAAGCCTAAAGCAGTGAAATCAATATGTCACTTAAGCGGTAAGAAGAGGGAAATTGTTATGTGTGTTAGGTTGGGAATACTGGGTGTGGAATTTTAGACTTTCCGCGGATTGGTTTTGTGCGGAAACCAAGCAAATACGCACGATCTCACAAAAAAAAAAGTTTCATTATTACAACACTGCTAATTAAACAATGGCGAAGAAAGTCTTCAGTTAAAATATCAGCATTAAATATTCACCTCAATCACCATAAAAAATCAGAGAACATTCCGAGTGGCCACATATCAGTCTCTTAAGAAAGAGTCTGTCCGTAAATTGGCTTCATGGCCCCAATATGTAAACAAAACAGACTTTGTTGGTGTGTCTGTTGTAATCCTTAATTTGCAGGAAAAGTGTGGCCGGTAGACACATTTACATAACACTATTGAAGTGTTCGGTTCCAAGACAAATGAGTGGAAGTTCCTAACGAGCCGACGTGCGTTACGGTTGTAATTGTAACGCTGTGTCCATGATCCCTTCGCCTCACACAGCACATTAATCTCTCCTAATGAATGTAGCGCTAAAGTGTTGACATTACTACGTACGCGTACCTCGCAGCAAAAATGTGGGTCATAGTTCAATTAACTTTCACACTACTCAATATTCTAATCGAATGACCACCTGATTCGTTTTGTTTCTTATACTGCAAGATGTGACCGTCTCTCTCTTTTACAACCTGCCTCCCTGTTTTCCGAATTCTCCCCTCTCTATTTCTTTGTATCGATCTTTTTACGTAAAGATTAATTTTTGGTCCTACAGAATTTATCTGTTATGGTAACAATTGTTATAAGAGGAGAAAAATTCGTTCCGGCGCCGGGAATCGAACCCGGGGCCTTGGTTCTACATACCGAGTGTTCTAACCACTGAGCTACGCCGAAGTTCAGTCCACAGTACCGTATATGTCGAACTTGGAGTAAGGCCACAAAGGGAAAAACACTAGAGGAGAGGGATTCGATCCAATGCTGTGGATTGAACTTCGGCGTAGCTCAGTGATTAGAGCGCTTGGTACGTAGAACCAGGGACCCGGGTTCGATCCCTGACATCGGAGCGAATTTTTCTCCTCTCATAACAATCGGTCTTTTTAATTCGACCTTGGCCATCTGTTATACATTGCATATGTTACATATATACTTAGGCCTACATACAGAGTGCAATTAAAATGTTGTCATTATACACGTCACTTTGTACCTTAATTAGGCCTTACTTATTTACAAATGACTTTTAAAGAACCCGGAGGTTCATTGCCGCCCTCACATAAGCCCGCCATCGGTCCCTATCCTGATCAAGATTAATCCAGTCCCTACCATCATATCCCACCTCCCTCAAATCCATTTTAATATTATTCTCCCATCTACGCCTTAGCCTCCCCAAAGGTATTTTTCCCTCCGGCCTCCCAACTAACACTCTATATGCATTTCTGGATTCGCCCATACGTGCTACATGCCCTGCCCATCTCAAACTTCTGGATTTAATGTTCCTAATTATGTCAGGTGAAGAATGCAATGCGTGCAGTTCTAAGTTGTGTAACTTTCTCCATTCTCCTGTAACTTCATCCCTCTTAGCCCCAAATATTTTCCTAAGCACCTTATTCTCGAACATCCTTAACCTCTGTTCATATCTCAAAGTGAGAGTGCAAGTTTCATAACCAAGCAGAACAACCTGAATTATAACTATGTTATAAATTCTAACTTTGAGTTTTTTCGATAGCAGACTGGATGATAAAAGCTTCTCAACCTAATAATAGCAGGCATTTCCCAATATTTATTCTGCGTTTAATTTCCTCTTGAGTGGCATCTGTATTTGTTACTGTTGCTCCAAGGTACTTGAATTTTTCCACCTTCTCAAAGGATAAATTTTCATTTTTTTTATTTTTCCATTATATACTATGTTCTTGTCACGAAACATAATTATATACTTTGTTTTTTTTTTTCGGGATTACTTCCGAAACTATTTTCTTAATTGATTGAAGTAAAAATTCCTGTCTTGCCACAATTATTATTCCTCCTATTGAATTCTTTCCCAATCACCGTCTCTCTGTTTTAAGTCTAAGCGTACTTGATCTAATCATCTAGTCCGGGGTCTAGCTAATGTCCTCCCAGAAGTCTGTCCCCGCGTCCGAACCGTGGGAGGTGGCCAATGCTCAAGAAGGAGATCGCTTGTCAAGGTGATGTACACCAGGGACATAGTCCCTGGCACCTTCAAGGTAGAAGCAAAGGCTTGACAAGAATCCTGAACATGAGCAGCCAAAGGGGTCCAGTTAAGATACGTGAGGCCCAGCAAGCCGATTTTAGAATGCTTTCAAAAGAAGAACTATCCTCGGATATGGGACTGTTAACCGTAGACGACATTATATATGATGCATATGACTTTATTTCTATGTTTTTATATGTTTATGTGTCATTAACGTTTTAGTACATTGGTAAACAGGGAACGCAAATAAAATACTACTTCTTGAAATGAAAAAAAAATCGTAACTGCTTTAATCTGAAGACCATTAACGAAATATTTGCTAACGACTAATTCTTTCAGTTAAATATCTGAATTAAATCATTTATTTTTTTTACTGCTTGAAAAATACATTAAAAATATATATATCATTTGCATGAAATCACTTAGGCTTATAGTATGTTACTTATTTTTGTTTTGTTATACACTACAATATGAACCAGTAGAATACTTATAATTATGCGGAATATATTATAAAACATCAAGTAGGCCTATGTGCTACAGATGTTTTATTGCCTTTAAGTTATTCGGACTTGCATCGAAAGTGTCATATGAAAGTAGTGCTAAATATCAAGATAGTCTCGTGGATTTTGCAGCTTCGTTTATCGGTCTTCGATGCCGACTGTACTCATTTCTGTCTTACTATATTGTTATTTTTTTATCTCTCGTCTGAAATGCAATTTTGAATGATGAAAAGTGTCGTCATTGGATCCTACGTATGGTGTTCCACCGTATATACGAAGCGACTTAAATCTATATTTATTTTATCATCATTACCATCATCAGCAGCAGCAGCAACTACTTTTGTAGTCCTTTTTTTTAACTGAAATGTTTTTATTCCATCTGTCTCCTTAGGACCTATTTCTATTTTACCGTTCTGAACGCGGCGTTCACTGTAGCATCGATAGAAGTTGAGCTTAAGAAACTCAACCATTATACCAGTAGTCAAATTCCCCTGCTGTGTTATTGATCTGTACAAAACTGTGTAAGTGTAAGACAAGCGTACTGTGGCGGCGCGCAGGGGGTCTGTAGCGCGGGGGCCTTATGGCATGCACACCATTACATCCCGGGTAGTACAATGGACTCACCTGAGCGGCCAGCATGCGAGAATAGTCTTAGTCCGTGCCCACCCTAAGGGCCCTTGCACACGAGCGACTCTGATTACGTTTGTATAAACGAAACTACCCGCTATAAAGGGTGCGTTTAGAGAAATTCAATAACTTTTCTCCTCTTTAATAGATATTCATGAAACTTTATACAGTAGTTACACGTAGTATATTTGTCTTTTATACAAACTTTGATTACGTTTTTATAAGGGAAATTACCCCTTATGTGTTGCATCTAGAGAAAATGATTAACTTTCTCATATGTAACAGATTTAGCCTACATAAAACTTTGTGCAATAGTTTCGGGTAATATATTTGTTTTGTATACAAACTGATTACGTTGGTACAAGGGGAACTACACTTACGGGGGATGTATTTAGAGAACAATTAATAAGTTTTCTTCATCTATCAGATTTTCATGAAACGTTGTACAGTAGTTATGGGTTGTATATTTGTTTTGTATACAAACTCCGATTATGTTTGTATTAAGGAAACTACCCCTTATAGGTGCTGAATTTATAGAAAAATTAACAACTACTCGTATTATTAACTTTTCTCCTATTAAACATATTTTCATGAAATTTTGTACAGTAGTTACAGGTAGTATATTTGTTTTGTATAGCAACTCTTGTTACGTTTGAGAGAAAGGGGTGCATTTAGAGGAAATTAATAACTTTTCTCCTATCTAAGAGATTTTCATTAAAATTTGCACAGTAGTTACAGGCAGTATATTTGTTTTGTATACAAACTCTCATTATACTTGTGTAAAGGAAGCTGTCCCATTGTAGGAGTGAATTTAGATAAAATTAATACCTTTTCTCATACGAAACAGATTTTCATCAAAATTGTACGGTAGTTAAGGGTAACATATTTGTTTTGTGTACAAGCTCCAATTATATTTGTGCAAAGGAAACTATCCCATTATAGGGGTGAATTTGGACAAATTTAATAAGTTTCCTTCTATTTATCAGATTATGATCAAACTTTGTACAGCAGTTAGAGGTAAAATATTTATTTTGTAACAAGAGGCAAAACTTTCTCAGGAATTAGTGGAATAGGCTTTATAACAGCTGACATGTACGCTCTTTTTATTTTGTGACACGTTTCGGTGTAGTAATTGTAATTTCCTTCACAAAATTAGCAGCATCTTTCTTTCCCTGATCTGTCAAGCTTATCTGTGTCAGAAAGAGAAATTACTCCTGAATGCAGTGTATGTGGTAATTTAACGACGCTGTATCAACCACTAGATATTTTAGAGTCGATAGGATTGGTGATGGATGTTATTTGACGACATGAGGCCGAGGATTCGCCATAGATTACCTGTCATTCGCCTTACAGTTGAGAAAAACCTCGGAAAAACCCAAACAGGTAATCAGTCCAAGCGGGAATCGAACCCACACCCGAGTGCAACTCTGGATCGACAGGCGAGCACCTTAGCCGAATGACGCCGGTGGCCTGCAGTATGTTTCTAGCTTTCCTTCTCTCAGACCTCTCAGGAGATTCAGATAAAATTTTCATAGATCTGCATCGTCTGTCACTTTTTCCATTATTATATTACGAGTGAAAAATGACACACCTTTTGCAGTTCGACTGCCGCCGGAACCGACGACACACACCGCCCGTGTCGACTGCAGAGTCGCCCATGTCGGCGGCAGACCGACTGCTTTTTGCAGTCGACCTTGGCGGCAAAAAGTCGCTCGTGTGTAAGGGCACTAAAGGAGGAATAATAGAATATAAAACAAGCGTATGTTCTTTGTAAATTATATGTTGATATACAGTGTGTTTTAGGATAAAGAGTAAATATTGTAATGCATAGATGTCCAATTGTAACTCGTACTAGGTAACCCCTGGCGTAAGCAACCCGCAGCGCATATTCTTCGAGGTCGTTTTTCCTATTTAATGTGGAAAGTTATTGACCTTAGCAAAGTATCCTTGACGTGCAATATCTCCTGGTTCTATAAGCGTTTGGACACCCATGTTGTAATGTGTTGTAGTATTGATAAATGTGAGTAAAAAAATTATACCTATGAACATGTGTCCAATTTTTAATGGATGTTATTTGAATTTGCCGCTTAAAAAGTTATTATTAAATGTATTAAAACAAATGCATTTTTGTTAGTATTTATTGACTGATAAGAGACAAATAATTGATAGATTATACACATAAAACTGGTCACTCTACCCCAGTATCTCCTTGCCTAATTTCCTTATAAGTGATAGCTTATTGGTGTTATTTATGAGGCTCAAATCTATCATCGGTCAGTTGACTAAACAATAGCAATACTCGTAGGTATAAAGGAACGAGAAATACACCATTGTTTGCATTTATTGACTGACAAAACACGAATAATTGCCAGCTTACAGTTAGAGATATTAAGGAGAGTTACATGCGTTATTATTGAATGGCTAAGTACATGCCTTACAGGTTTAAAGAAAGGTGAATATATTATTTGATAAAACACTATTTGACAGTTCGTACTTAAAAGGTATTAAAGAACAATAAATGCATTATTGCATATATTTATTGACTGAC
This sequence comes from Periplaneta americana, assembly GCF_040183065.1. Lineage (NCBI taxonomy): Eukaryota > Metazoa > Arthropoda > Insecta > Blattodea > Blattidae > Periplaneta > Periplaneta americana. Next base: position 144,249,314 of record NC_091127.1, read on the forward strand.
AAAACACAAGTAATTGATAGTTCATTGAGTTGAAGAACGATAAATGCCATATTGTTTGTATTTATTGGCTGACAACAAATATATAATTGACAGTTCATACTTAGTGGTATTAAAGAGCTATAAAGAGTTATTGTTTATATTTATGACTGACAAAACGCAAGTAATTTACAGTTGGTAGTTAGATTTATTAAAAGACGATAAATACATTATCTTTAGTATTTAGTATTAGTATTATTAGTATTTATTTATTTAACCTGGTAGAGATAAAGCCGTCAGGCCTTCTCTACCCCTCTACCAGGAGATTCCAACTGTAATACGAAGAATAAAATTACAATTAGTATTAAATTTACGGTTACAATTACAAGTAAAATTACAATCAGTATTAAATTTACAATTACAATTACAATAAAAATCAAAGTACGAAAAGATTACGTCAGTAATTAAAGCTAGATAATTTATCATAGAAAAGCAAATAATATTTTATATTTACTGAATTACAAATTAAACCTAGAATAACAAAATTGTATAGTGATGAAATTACTGGATATTGAAATATTTTGTGATAGATTAAGGAAACTATTTACAAGAACTCAATTACTGACCAAGTGCCTAGTAAGTTTGCGTTTGAATTCAATTTTATTTCGACAGTCCCTGATGCTAGCAGGTAGCGAATTCCAGAGTCTTGGCAAGACTATTGTGAAAGAGGATGAGTATGAGGAGGTGCGATGGGATGGTATTGTTAGTATCGTTTCATGACGAGAGCATGTGTTCAGATTGTGGTGGGAAGAAAGGTAAGTGAAGCGAGACGACAGGTACGAAGGAATAGAAGAGTTCAAGATTTCGGAGAGAAAGAGAAGTGAACGTAAATTTCTTTTCTTATCTAGTTTAAGGCAACCTATTGCTTCCAGGGATGGGGTAATATGATCATATTTACGAACATTGCTTACAAATGTACACACAAATTATGAGCACGTTGAAGTTTCGGTTTGTTGTCACTGGAAAGGTCAGTCAGTAAAATGTCAGCACAGTCAAAATAGGGAAATACAAGTGTGTCTGCACAAGGGACTTTTTTAAGCAAGAGGGGAGATGAACATTTATCCTTTTTAGCACATATCATTTATTGACTGAAAAAAAAACACAATAATAATTGTTAACACTTCCCAGTACTGATTTGGACATCTCAACGCCAATCACAATGTACTTTGTAGTTCAGTGGTAATGGTACATATTATTCTTCTTCTTAGGTCGTCTTGACGCTCTGTCAATAATTGTGCAGCAGCACCATCAATAATGCGAGCGTTCAAATCTCTCTTATTTACTTTTTCTCTGTATACTTCGCTTTTTATCCATCTACGTAAACCAAAATCTAAGGGAGTGAGGTCTGGAGACCTTGGTTGCCAATGAGCGGGAACTCCGCTATCTAATTATTCATCGTTCAGGCAAAATGCGATTTAGATATGTCGCGACACATGACGGCTAAAATGCGGAGTAGCTCCACGTGCTGAGAGAACATGTGACTGCTTGTAGTCAAGGAAACCGCCTCCCAATATTAGTGGAAGTTCGTTTTGCAAAAATTGTAGGCAACACATCGGGCTGAGTTACGTGATTTTCGATCATACCTCTGTATTGCGCGGAACTCCAGATAAAGATAACTATCTGAGCATCCATAAACAGCAGAACACATGTTTATATTCATTTTATTTCGTTCAGAATTACCGATACTACGACATCAAAATACTTACTATACCCTTTGAAACATCCTGTATATTTATATACAAAGAATGTGCAAACTAGATTTAGTATTTTGAACTGCATTGCGTTACGTTTTTGCTGTACCATAAGACACGCATTTAACTTACAATTTTGTTCCACAACGAAATACAGGCCAAGTGAGTATGAAAATAGCGTATGTTTTTTCTACGACGGTGCGTAAAGCTGCATTTTACCCACTGTTACCAGTGCGTAAAGTGAGCCTTTAAGACACCAGTGTGTAAAAAAGTAAGTAATCACTTTACTCATTGCTATTCATTTTACTCACTGTCAAAGAAAATGAAACATTCAATGTAGAAATTTCATTGAATAAGAAATTAATGCATCATCTCAGTCTTTCATGATGTAAATATTACACGTAACACAAATAAGTAACAAATTTAGCATTCATATTTATATATTAGCCAGTATTATTTTGAAGTTACATCTGTCATTGCAACAAGATATAGCATTCAAGTTTTTAAGGGGAGTCTGTACTGCCATCCCAGCAATGAAAAGCGGAGTAATAAAAGATAAAGACCGTAATTTTAGCCTTGTTACATTCAATAATACTTGAAGAATAACCCCTAAAAATTTCAAATGTGGTTCTTATGTAAGTCCTGAGAAAAGTGCACCTAAATTAGATGAAATTTACATTGCTGGGATAGGCAGTACAGACTCCCCTTAAACCCCTTTGTTTATTATATAGCCGGTTTAGACGGCCATGGAATCGTGATCATAAATAAAACAGGCTGTAATTCCATGGAAAGGATACTTATTTCTTAATGATTTTGAGTTTGCACTGCCATGAAATCGTGATCTTATAACCTCTCCAACTTGAAATATTTATTTAATGTAAATTTGTGCTATCGTACAATAAACATTGTATGACACACATTCGTAAAGTTATCTTTTTTGGCATTGAATGCCAAAAAGAGAACCTTTACAAAACTGTATGATAAATAACTATTTCACGAGATGTCATATTATAAAATAATAACTACAAGTTATTAACGTAGGCCTATAGCAAATATGTGTTAAGGTTTATGAACATATAGTAGTTTAAAATAGCGATTGACTAAAAAATGAAACTATGAAATTCCAATGTAAGATTATTACGCATATTGGATTTTAATGATAGCCATTACACCACAGATGCAGTTAGCTTGCACTGCAAATGCTGTATTGATTCAGAGTCAGTGAATGTATTTGCGAACCCTCTATAAAGCTTATTTCCAACATAATATGGACGGAGTTACGCAATAAGAGACCAAGCGCCAAAAACCTGTTTCGAGATATTGGCCATTGAAATAAATTGTTTTTTTTTTATAAAACATTTTATGCAAGAACTATTATAACATTCATACTATTACAAAAAATAGCACAAATAATACCAAAAAAGACTAACCGATTTTTAATAAGAGACCACCAGTTGAATTAATATTTCAAAGCAAAATAAATAAATGAATTTTATGCAATAAACGAATATTTGCTTATAAATAACAGCAAAATTCAGATATTGCACAGTTAAATTAACCTGGCATCAACAGATTTGTGTAAATATATATATATATATATATATATATATATATTTTTTTTTTTTTTCAAATTGTCCGTTGGACTATTATTAACTCCGTCCAAATGACAGAACATTTGCGCCTGCAATCTAGGCGTTTTGAAATGTGCTCTTCTAAGGTTTACTATTTGCTTTACTTACTGGCTTTTAAGGAACCGGAAGGTTCATTGCCGCCCCTACATAAGCCCGCCATTGGTCCCTATCCTGAGCAAGATTAATCCACTCTCTATCATCATATCCCACCTCCCTCAAATCCATTTTAATATTATTTTCCCATCTACGTCTCGGTCTCCCCAAAGGTATTTTTCCCTCCGGCCTCCCAACTAACATTGTATATGCATTTCTGGATTCGCCCATACGTGCTACATGCCCTGCCCATCTCAAACGTCTGGATTTAATGTTCCTAATTATGTCAGGTGAGGAATACAATGCGTGCAGTTCTGTGTTGTGTAACTTTCTCCATTCTCCTGTAACTTCATCCCTCTTAGCCCCAAATATTTTTACTATTTGCTTTACATTTAAGAAAACATCACGTTTTCAGGTCCCGATTTCCCTTAAGTAGGCTATGTGTTTTTTCGTGCTTTTCTCGACATTTTGAGATATACCCCAGGCGAGTCCTTAAATTTGTGGCCACCTTCTTTCTTCTCACCAGTTCATGAACTCTGAAAGTCTGTAGTTTGAAAAGCGTTTGAATAATGACTGGGGCCGTGTGCGACGCGCCGCAGCTCTTGAACTGAGGAAAGTGTCATGATGGACGCTCACTTAATAGCGAAGATGTCGATTAATGGCCGTCATCGCGTATTCGCGACCCGTGTCAGCACGTGATTTGATTTGGCACAACAGCCGACGAGAAAGTGACCTACAACATGTCTCCACTTCCGGCCATCTTCAGATTCGTCTTTACTCTTTAAATATCTCATATTCGCACCCCAAATTTATGTACTAATAGTTCCGGTTCCGTGCCTTCGATGTACCTAAAATTCTATACATTTTCCTGGAGGCGAAGGAAGATTTTGGGATTCTGAAGTCGCCGACCAAGGAAGCGTTTTAATAACAATCGATCATGTGGATAGTGTGACGTCTTCCTGGTTGGCAAAGCGACACGCATTGTGCTTTATAAAAAGGAAGGCGAGCGTCGTCTTCAGTACACAACAACCAGCGATCTTTCTTCGGCTGCATATCCACAGACATGGCTCTCAAGGTAAAGTCCTGGGTAGATTAACTGACACTACAGTACAGTACAATACACTTGTTATTACATTTTTATTATTATTATTATTATTATTATTATTATTATTATTATTATTATTATTAACTCCATATGTAGATGAAATTATTGGGGATCATCAATGTGGTTTTAGGCGTAATAGATCAACTATTGATCAGATATTTTGTATTCGACAGATAATGGAGAAAAAATGGGAGTATAAGGGTACAGTGCATCAGTTATTTATAGATTTCAAAAAGGCATATGACTCGGTTAAGAAAGAAGTTTTATATGATATTCTTATTGAATTTGATATTCCCAAGAAACTAGTTCGATTAATTAAAATGTCTCAGTGAAACGTGCAGCAGAGTCCGTATAGGTCAATTTCTGTCAGATGCATTTCCAATTCACTGTGGGCTAAAGCAATGAGATGCACTTATCATCTTTACTTTTTAACTTTGCTTTAGAGTATGCCATTAGGAAAGTCCAGGATAACAGACAGGGTTTGTAATTGAACTAGTTACATCAGCTGCTTGTCTATGCGGATGACGTGAATATATTAGGAGAAAATCCACAAACGATTAGGGAAAACACGGGAATTTTACTTGAAGCAAGTAAAGCGATAGATTCGGAAGGTAATCCCGAAAAGACAAAGTATATGATTATGTCTCGTGACGAGAATATTATCCCAAATGGAAATATAAAGATTGGAAATTTATCTTTTTAAAAGGTGGAAAAATTCAAATACCTGGGAGCAACAGTAACACATATAAATGATACTCGGGAGAAAATTAAACACAGAATAAATATGGGAAATGCCTGTTATTATTCGGTTGAGAAGTTTTTATTAACCAGCCTGCTGTCAAAAAAATTTGAAAGTTAGAATTTATAAAACAGTTATATTACCGATTGTTCATTATGGTTGTGAAACTTGGACTCTCACTTTGAGAGAGGAACATTGAGAATAAGGTGCTTAGGAAAATATTTGGGGCTAAGAGGGATGAAGTTACAGGAGAATGGAGAAAGTTACACAACACAAAACTGCACGCATTGAATTTTTCGCCTGACATAATTATGAACATTAAATCCAGACGTTTGAGATGGGCAGGGCATGTAGCACGTACGGGCTAATCTATAAATGCATATAGAGTGTTAGTTGGGAGGCCGGAGGGAAAAAGACCTTTAGGGAGGCCGAAACGTAGATTTGAAGATAATATTAAAATGGATTTGAGGAAGGTGGGATATGATGATAGAGACTGGATTAATCTTGTTCAGGATAGGGACCAATGGCGGGCTTATGTGAGGGCGGCAATGAACCTCCGGGTTCCCTAAAAGTAAGTAAATAAGTAATTATTAGTATTTTTATTATTATTATTATTATTATAACTCGTGTTATTGTAAGTAATGGCAAAATATAGCTTTAGTGCTTCATAAAGATAACAATCGTAGGTTCGAACCCTAAATATGAAATGGACATTTTGTTCTTTCAGATTAGAGTTGAGCTTAAACGATATTTCCAAGTATCTGTGACAACTGTGACTGTGACAATTAAATATCTGTGACTTTTATCTGTGATTTTGTCACACCGATATTTTATATCGACAAGTAAGCACAATATGCACGAATTACACCGATATTTTGTTACACCGATAAAAATTAACAGGAAATATTGAAGAGCAGTGCAACGTGAATACGAATTCTCTATACACGCCACACATCAGTGGTGTATATGGGAAAATGCAACAAATAAGTTATGTACATGTACCATTAACAAATAAATACTAAGCTAACTCAACAGAAACATGTAAAAAGTTAACCTCATATACCAAGAGGTTATATCGTAGTCGATTTTAGATATGGAATCAGTTGATAATTTTTTTATGTAGTTGAGTATGGAAAAATTGAGGTTTGTGATTATCCTAATCGTTTTAAAAATTGATCCTTTTTATTGTATATAATATAATGGATAAATAATTATTTTAAGTCGTGCATTAACATTATAATATTGAGTCAGAATAAAAATTAACGAAGCATCAGTATTTGGAAAAACAATGGAAAATAATTATAACACAAAACTGTTGTTCAGACAAGATTTTACACAAGATAAAGTATTGGTAACCAATGGTATTATTATTTAAATCGTGTAATCATTATATAATTTATAATAAGATTGTGAAACTAGCGCTGAAGTAGTTTCGGCGAATTCGGATGTGAAAATCGTTGCATTTATAAAGATTTTTTTTTTTTTTTTTTTTTTTTTTTTTTTTTTTTTTTTTTTTGGAGAGACAGTTCCTCGGGTTAAACTAGCGCTGAGGTAGTTTAGGTGATTTCGGAAGTGAAAATCGTTGAATTTGATTTTTTTGTGGAGATGCAGTTGATCGTATATCCAAGGCATAACAAAGCCTAAACTAACCAAACCTAACCTGTCACAGATTCGTATATGCAAGGTGTATATACGGAGTACGAAGGGGACTACCTCAACGCTAGTTTAATCGTTGATCGTATATGTCTAGGCATAATAAAAGCTTAAACCAACCAAACCTGACCTGTCACAGATTCGTATATGCAAGGTGTATAAGGGGAATACGAAGGAAACTACCTCAAGGTTAGTTTAGCGAAATAAGTTGCCCATCATATTAGCCAGTTTTGTCTCGTTCGGTTTTAATTGAGTGGAAAATACTTACACATTAATATAAATTGACAGTAAGCTTAATGTGAAAATGTGAAGATCTCGGGGGAATACATAAAATATTTATAAAACATATATACAGACTAAAATATGAAAACAAAATGTCAGATTCATGATTATATTACTATAATGCCGCTAATAACTTTGCAACACATCATCACTTTGAAAAAAATAATATTGAACAAAATATCACGAAAAAATAATCAAATACCACCGCCCGATTGCTGTTATTGTATCATGCGCATGCGCAAACCCACGACGTAGAGGAGAAAATATCAGTCACAGACGTTGGAACGGTGACAGAGTACTGAATACGGAGCAGATTTCGATAGCGATATTTTGTCACAGATATTTCGCGTCATCAGTCACAGGTTTATCTGTGACAAAAAAATACCTGTGACAAAATATCGGTTTGTGAAATATCGGCCATCTCTATTTCAGATACCTTATTTTCTATTGTTTTAGTTGGGTCATTCGGCGTCATATCGATCCCACGTGAAGGAATGAGGTATTACGGTGGAAAAGTCCAAAACTGAACTTGAGAAAATCCGGACAGAATTACAAAATCATAATCTGCTTTCAGTCTTAATTCCTAACGCCTGGTCTGATTACAGAAGCATTCCTCTGTTGAAGATTGGAATGTGTTGGAGTTATTGGCTATAATTATTATACTTGTGTCATCTGCAAATAATATGGGAAGACCTACATCTTTTATTAGGGGGGCAAGATCATTTATGAACACTAGAAAAAGTAGAGGACCTAATATTGATTTTTGAGGAATTCCATTATTAATAGTTCCCCATGCCGAGGCAGATTTCATAGTTGTATTGATTTCGACTTTCTGTTTTCTATGTATGAGATATGAATAAAACCATTGGTGTACAACACCTTTAATTCCATAATAATCTAATTTATCTAGCAGCATTTTATGATTTATACAGTCAAAGGCTTTGGACAAATCACAGAAAATCCCTCCAACTTGTAGTTGTTTGAGCATAATATGAGTATACGAGAACTGTGTCAAAATTATTTGAGATAATTAAACAACAGCACTTGAATTAACACGTTTTCATAATTTTAGTATACTTTTTGTCTGTAATGTGGTGGTAAGCAGCTGTGTTAATTTCTGTTCGTGTTTTGTTTGTTATACATTTTCATGTCCTAGTCTCAGTTATTTGTAGGACGTGTTTTCTTAATTTGGAACACGTTGCAGTTTTTAACTTTTGTAATTAATGTTTCTTTGGTAATGTGTAATTGAGCGTATTTATCTATGACAAAGAACATTTATAAGGCCTATGTATTCATTTAATTTTTTGAGTGTTATATTTTGCATAACAATTTTCATTCATGCAGCCGAAATGAAAGATTTGACTGCCTTTTTGCTTCTAATGTAAACATAATAAACTTTAGGAAACTGGAAACACTCATACATTTGAAAGTTCACTTTTTGAGTGCGAACGTTTTCAAGAGTTTGTTTTCCTGCTTTTCTTAAACGTTTTAGGAATTGACGGAAGTTTTTAGATATGTTGTAGAATCTCAATATTTTCAGCAACGAATTATTGGGGGTTTCATATTTTCATATCAAGCTGTATCTGAATAAACATGTGTTGTTCTTTCCATTCAAGATTATATCTGATACGAAATCCGTGTATTGGTTTTCACTTACTGAGTTCAGTGTTCGTAGACTTAACAGTCAAACAATTCTAAAGACGTCGCATTGTCCCTTGATCCATGTTTGTCTTTGTCCTACTGTTCTTTTCAGTTATTCATAGTTGTTGCACTTCATTTTACTGAGCATGTGTTTGATGTATTTTCTACTCGGTCTTCCTGTTCCTTGCTTAAAAATCGTTCTCACCTCAATTAATTAACTAAAAATGTGTTATGTCTGATTATATTATGACATGACCAATTGATTTTATTTTTTCCCGTGGTTATTTTTGGAATAAAATTATAAATAAATACGCCTTACAAATTACCGGTGAGTAAATGATAGGTATCTAATTATTTATATGTAATATTACCTCTACTGTTGTAATAATTTTTGTTCTGTAGTCAAAATATTTAACTTTCGAAGTCTGTGATTAAATGCATGAACTAGATAGTGTAGATTCAGTACTGCTGATTGAAACCATTATTATTTTGCTATTATATTAATTAAGCCCATTATTATTTAATAACAAGCTGAGAATTAGATCTTGAAGAGTCATTCCTTCAAGGCAGCAGATGTCCTTGTCACGCGATCTTCGTATAGGTCGTCCAGGGTCTTTTCTGCTTTTGCATTGATGTTAGAAATCAAGTTCTTTAAGTATATTATTATCCATTTCTTGCATTTTATGTAATTATTTTATTAAGATGTTTGAGATGAACTATACTTTCTAATCGTATTTTTTTTTCTGTAAGAGTTCTGTATTATTATTATTATTATTATTATTATTATTATTATTATTATTATTATTGCGTAATCTTCCCCAATTTGGTGATGTTGTTAAAGACAAGGTGTGACATTTAAATACCTTATAAGAATTTAGTTTACATAAATTGAAATTTACAATAGATTAAATTACTTACAATAATTGTAAATTATTTAAGATCACGAAAATCTGCATTAAAAGTAAAAAGATAAAGATAAAAATAAAATAAAAAGTAAAATGAGTTGTAATTTTAATTGAAGTACCTATAGTGTAAGTGTCGTAAAATCTCTAGAAAACCCTTCAAAGCTAAATTAGAACTTTCCTTTATTACTGTTGTCGTTGACCATGCTAAAGTGTTTTTATTCCAGTTGTTTGCTGTTGATACATAATATATGTCCAAATGATTACATTACTCGCGCTTTAAATTTTCTTTCAACTCGTCTTGTGGAATTTCGATATTTGTAATATGTTTAATGTAACACGAGATGACTGATACGTAAAATTCCGTCATATTCTTTCTAAATTCAAATATCACTTACTTTCTTACTTACTGGCTTTTAAGGAACCCGGAGGTTCATTGCCGCCCTCACATAAGCCCGCCATTGGTCCCTATCCTGAGCAAGATTAACCCAGTCTCTACCATCATATCCCACCTCCCTCAAATCCATTTTAATATTATCTTCCCACCTACGTCTCTGCCAAATTCAAATATCATTCGTCCTAATTACAGAGTAGTTTAAATTTATTTGTAGTACTTATCAGTCTACGGAATAGAATAGAATTTTAATTTCTGATGGATTTTAAATTTGAGGTTTTCTTGGGAATACTTTTTTTTATAGAACTCTTATCGTTATAGTAGGAAGACCCGCAAAATTTCAGAAATTTTTTATACTTATAAATTAATGAATTATGACGTAAATAATACAATCCATTTCATTGGGCTGGACAAATAACAAAATACTGCATGCAACGATGAAGAATTTTTGTAAGTATATTATAGAAATGAAACGTTTTCTCTCTCATTTCCTTATATTCGAAACATAAAGATAGGTATTCTACTTGTATTTCTGGTTGTGGGACATTTCATCCCAGGGTCTGAATAATATTTTGTTGTTTAAAAGCCCTCTTAAATGAGCTATTTTGTCCCTAAGTTCGATTGTTAGTGAACAGGTGGACACCTTCCACTGTAGCTTGTTATAATTGTGTAGCCCTGTATTTAACCTCTTGAGAACAGCTACTTGACTGATGAATGAGGAATGATGGATAGATTATTACGAAGAACGTTAATTGGGAAATTGTATAACAGTGTAATATGGTACGCCAGACTAGCAGGGCGCAGAGTGATGGCGCAATGCGTGTTGAAGAATCGCCTTGTTAATTATAATTATCGGAGATCTACTTTCACGCTACCCTGATCTCTGATCTAGGAAGCCCTACTTCTTGCATTCTCTGTAAATTATAATTCTTTTACTTTCAATTTCTTCCGCGTGTTATTAATTTGCGTGTAATAATACACGTAGTTAAAATCCGAGCTTCTATCATATAAGTCCACGCTATGGGTGGGGTTCCTCGCCACTGCGAAGAAGCAAAAGAATTTCGTATTACAGGAGTGTAGATATGTATGCTCATATGAGACCCTTTCACACAGGATAATGATTTTAAAATAGATCATTCATAGAGGCCTAATTTGAAGATACCTGTTAAGAAAAATGTTCTTGCTTGTAGTAACTTAAAACTGCGTTTAACAATTCAATTTAGAATTTAGACAATTATTATTCCGGCAGATATTAGACCTTCTAGTCTGTTTCGACTCCTATAAAATTATTTCCATTTCTTCCTTGGTGTGCCGACGCCCCTTGTTTCTTCCTGCTGGTATAAAAGTATTCATTTTGTAGTTTTTCTTTCGTAATTCTTTGTACGGGGTTTCACTACTTGCTTCTGTAGTCGATGATTCTTTCCTCTGAACTGTAGAGGTTCAATTGTTGTCGTACATCTTTATTTTTCTAATTGGCCCCTCTTGTAATTCCTTCTAATTCCTAATATCGATCTTAAAAATCTCTGTGGCCTAGATTCTGTTTTCCTACCTTCTCCTTTATAGTCCCATTATTAACTACCGCATAGGCAGCTTGTCATAGCTTGTTTTATAAGTTTAATTATTTGTACCTCTTTCCTAGTTTCTCTATCTAATATTCTTCGAATGGTTCCGCAGATGTAAATCCACTATAGCTAATGTTCTTCCACTGGTTCCGTAGATATAAATCCACTACAGCTAATGTTCTTGCACTGGTTCCACAGATATAAATTGACTGCAGCTAATGTTCTTCCAATAGTTCCGCAAATATAAATCCACTACAGCTAATGTCTTCCAATGGTCCGGCAGATGCAAATCCATTATAGCTAATGTTCTTCCAATGGTCCCGAAAATGCAAATCCATTACAGCTAATGTTCTTACAATGGTTCCGCAGATACACATCTATTACAGCTAATATTCTTCCAATGGTCCCGCAGATGCCAATCCATTACAGCTAATATTCTTCCAATGGTCCCGCTGATGCAAATCCATTACAGCTAATGTTCTTCCCATGGTCCCGCAGATGCAAAGCCACTACAGCTAATGTTCTTCCAATGGTCCCTCAGATGCAAATCCATTACAGCTAATGTTCTTCCAATGGTCCCGCAGATGCAAATCCATTACAGCTAATGTTTTTCCAATGGTCCCGCAGATATAAATCGAATACAGCTAATGTTCTTCCAATGGTCCCTCAGATGTAAATCAATTACAGCTAATGTTCTTCCAATGGTTCCGCAGATATAAATCCACTACGGCTAATGTTCTTTTAATGGGTTTTCCAATAATTCCGCAAATGTAAATTCACTACAGCTAATGTTCTTCGAATGGTTTCGCAGTTGTAAATCCACTAGAACTAATGTTCTTCGAATAGTTCCGCAGATGTAGTGGGTTTATATTTTTCGGAACTATTCGCAAAACATTACGTGGAGGAAGTAAGATTTAGGTAATGACATGCATAAATATCTACAGCCACTATAGGCCTATGCAATGAAGTAAACCTTGCTAAGGAATGTACTAAGACAGTCAAAGAATTTCCATAGCTTCATGGGATTTTCCACGCTCTAGTATGGTTCTGGAATATTACGAGTAATTTGACAACCCCATAAGAAAAATGCATTCAGACTGTTAATATGAAGTTTTTAATATTTTCAGTGAGTGTATCTCCTTGACCATAAACCTAACGGACATTTAAGACAGGAAATTAAAAAATAATATTGCAGTTAAATAGTGTTGTCAAAGAACTAGTTAGAACATATAATGGCGATGTTCCCCAGTATACTATCTCATGACTATCGATGGGATGACCTACGAAAAGGTAACGTGTCAGTTTTTTTTAAGTTGAACCGGAACTGGACAATAAACCGAAAATATATTGATAGTGATAATACATAATCTACTGAGAGTAGCTGAGTTTATGTTGTTGCGATAGCAGACTGATCAACGAATAAGAGTTCAGAGGAATAATGAGTAATTACAATTAAGTTGTACCTCTACTGCTTCGTCTATCTATATAGATGTAATTCTGGTCAAGATCTTAAGCATATAGCCCGATTGCTACTATTTTTTAACCGTTATGATGCCATTCCCTAAATCAACCTTTCTTCAGAGTGTCTTACGTGTATCGAGATCACGATCTTTCACTTTTAACGCACACATTTATTATCATAATCCTCCATAAAGGTTAGACAAGGTAGTTCCTTTCGGCGAAAAGAATTAATGTCTGTCTAACATTTCAGCAGTCTTCTTTTCCCTTCGGCCGTTACTGTAAAATTTGTAGAGGCGCTTTTGTGTTTTAGTTCTGCATTACTAAAATATTTCAGAACACCGTTTTATTGGTAATCTTGTTCGCGACAGCCCATAGAGGTCAAGGTCTACTAGCCGATTGCTGGTTTCACGTTTACATGCTTGAGAAGAGGTGGACGATCTTTCAGTCAGTACTGAGGTGACGTGTGGTTAGCACTATAATACTCCCAAACGTTATAGCTTGCTCACAGAAACGGATTTTACTACCAACTGTAGTCCACCAAATTCATAATGATGCTGGTTGGGCACCGCTACACACATTGGTCGAAATTTAAAGGAGAAATGTATTTTTCCATAAAGACTCAAACGAACCGCTTTTTCCATAACGCTAGTACCAGGCATGTCTCCTTATAATATCAGCACCGGTCGTGTAATGCAAGTAATTGAAGCAGGCCTATATGCAGTGTGCATAGCCCTCATCATAGACTGAAGGTTAACTGTGGGGTAATTAGTGTAGGTAATCGTTTCTAAAGCAAATGAAGTTTCTTCACAAATATATTGATATACGAGTATAAGCAGCAATCATTCTTCGTCTTTACAATTTGATAATTATATAAAATAAGGAAAGCTTACTTTAGTATCCGTTAACGTTTTTTTTAATAGTCAACTCTCCGAAGACAGGTCTAAATCTCATAAGTGATACCAACAAGGCATCACTTATGAGGCAACTAGGCCAGGAAGGTTATGGTGGCCAGTTTCTTCCCCCTCCCCCCATTGCATACATCGCCGACTAGCTACATATTACACTAACCAGACTTGAGATGTATGCAAATAGTTGTTATTCCTCTGACACACATCGTCAAGTGAGATGTACCGCCTGATAATAGATGTGCATCGGTAGGCCCTATGCGTAAACAAAAATTACTGCATGAATGGAAAAATAGTTCTTTAATCATTTATTTAGCGATGTTGTAGGCCTATCTAGCGTCCTTTGAATGGGTGATAGGGAAATGATGTAGTAGCCTATATTCGACGTGATGAGTCCCAGGATACATACATACAAATATAGTGTTCTGCCAAATGACAGGTCTTTCACTGCAAAGCCAGCATTCTCCAATCTTTCTTATTTTCCGCTTTCCTCTTTATCTTCGCATATGATCCATATATCTTCATGTCGTCTATTATCTGATTTCTTCTGCCCCGAACTCATCTCCCGTTCTATCCTTCTCCATATCCGCATTTCAAATGCTTCTAGTCGTTTCTCTTCACTTAGTCATAATGTCCACGATTCTGTTCCATATAACGCCACAATCCACACAAAACACTTCACTAGTCTCTCCCTTATTTCTTTTTCCAAAGATCCGTAGAAGATGCTCCTTTTTCTTATATATAAACGCTTGAAGAAGAGATTTATGAAATGTTTAAGTAAATTATTTATGTAAGCTCTAGAAACTATTCACTATCTCTCGTGTAGTCCGGATTTATGTGAGGCGGGCCTTGCATTTCGCACCACGCATGCGTCTGTTTCGGACACATTGGTTTTTCATTGACCCCAGTTTCAGGGGATTTAAAAAGGAAGCTAGTATTTTAAATTTAGATCAAAATTCATTGATGATGAAATACTGTAACAAGCAATCGAAGATAATCTGAAGATGAAAATAGATGAGCCCAGGCAAAAATCAGACATCCATGCATTGTTCTTTGCTAAATGGGAGTGACCCGTTGCAGTTTGCGATCGTCCTGGGCCTGCTAGCGGCCGTGGCCGAGTGTGGTGTGATACCAGCGGCACCAGCCGTGGCGCTGCGCACCGACTACGACCCACACCCCCAGTACACGTTCGCGTACGACATCCGTGACGCCCTGACGGGCGACGCCAAGAGCCAGCACGAGACCCGCAGCGGAGACGTGGTGCAGGGCAGCTACAGCCTGGTGGAGCCCGACGGCCACGTGCGCACCGTGCTCTACGCCGCCGACCCAGTCAACGGGTTCAACGCCGTCGTGCAGCGCGGGCCCCTGGTGCACGCCAAGGCGGCCGTCAAGGCCTTCTGACGAGCCGCGACGTCGCGTCGTGCTTCCGCCTTCTTATTTATGTTGCTTACCTACAATTTATCTATTTAAGAGCTGCGCTTAGTGGCCGTCACTTATTTATCTGCTTGCTCAAGCCGCGATCCTATTGCAAGATGTATTGAGTGGGACTCTGTCATGCAGAGATTCTCAACAATTCGGGACTCTCTGAGATTTTTAATATAATTAATATGCCTCAATAAAACGAGCGACATAAGAGGAACTGTTGCTAATTATTCTACTCAGCTGTATGTAATCGCATAACTTGAACACATTTATTGTTTTAGAAATCGATCCAAAGTTTTGGCATGATCCAATTGCCGAACATAAATAAATCCCACCAGATCATATATGATCCTGTTATCACTTTTAAAATTAACTATATGCTCCTTTTTTGTTTTGTT
This sequence comes from Periplaneta americana, assembly GCF_040183065.1. Classification (NCBI taxonomy): domain Eukaryota; kingdom Metazoa; phylum Arthropoda; class Insecta; order Blattodea; family Blattidae; genus Periplaneta; species Periplaneta americana. Next base: position 144,265,229 of record NC_091127.1, read on the forward strand.
TTTATATTTAAATGAGTAGGTCTCGGTATTAACAATTATATTATATTCATTTTTAATTAAGAGTTTTATTAAATTTTGTCCCATAAAGAATATTTTCAGGAAAATGTTTAAGAGTGAAAAGGACTGCTTCCGAATTAGGCTATGTCTTCCTTTTCTTATTTAAATGCTTGACTTTCAAATTTCTCTGCATTTGTTTGCTTATCTGTAATTATGTTACTTCAAAATTGTCATTTCTGTCCCTAAATATGTGCATAGGCCTATAAGTATTTGTCTCTTGTTCTTTTGTTTTAACCCTTTCCCTCATAGTGGTTGTTCAGAAGAACCACAGTTTTCTTTATTTCTAAATTTTATGACACAGATAATCCACCAAGGAACCACCTCTTGAGCGTATGTACAGGTGCCATCTGTGTTTTGAAATTGTGTGCAGAGTTAAAATGTTGAAAAAAATTGATCGAAGCTTTTTTATGATCCATGATATGAAAACCATAAAAAATTAACCGCATAGTGATTGTTCAGAAGAACCACAGCTTTCTTTCTTTCTAAATTTTATGGCACATATATTCCACCAAGGAACCATCTCTTGAGTGTACATACAGGTGCCATCTGTGTTTTTAAATTATGTGCAGAGTTAAAATGTTGAAAAAAATTGATCGAAACTTTGTTATGATCCATGATATGAAAAACATAAAAAAATTAAATTGTGCTGCAAAAGGTTAAACGAAAAACATATCTTTTGAACGCCCTATTCTAAGTAGAAATTTTAATTGTAGATAGTTGAAGAGAACATGATTTTATATTATTTTGATATTTTTAGGAAACATAGCGATTGGTTGATCACTTAAGTTTCAAAATTTCGTAGTTTCCGATAAAGTTTTAAGTAATTACATTATGATAAACATGAGAACTAAATTCGTTTAAATTAATTTGTTTACTTTGATAACAAGTACGTAATTTATATTTTATTTTACTGATTATATAGATTTCATCATTTGAAAGAGAATTCAATTTTTAAGGTTTATCTGTAGAAAATTACTCTCGTGATGTGACTATTCATCGCAAACTGAACAACCATTTTTGATGTCATTAACTTGGCATAACCAGACATTTATGTGAATTATTGTGTTCTAGTTATGTGCGATCTGGTTGCATAAGCGAATTATGAAATGCATATCTCTATTATCCAGATTTTTTGTTTTATTCATGAAACTTCTCTTGAGTTTGGATTTACAGCTGGTTCTCCTCTTGCAATAAGGTCAAGGCACAATTGGAGAGGTGGTGTAACCCCCAGAGTAAGTGTGGTGTGAAGGAAAGGTTTTGTTTACATTTCTTATTGATTATGTTTTCCAGTTACTACACGTCCCTTGTAAATTGACCGGTGTTGATTCCACGAACTACCAGAGTACATCATATCCCTCCACGAATGCTTTGATTTCCTCAGTATCCCGCGCTCCGTAATCGCCTACGATGTCTTGTATACAACGACAATGGCGACATCAGCACTCAGCGGTCATGTAACATGGGACTCGTAGTATGAATTTAATTGTGAATCTGTGATGTAAATATTATGAGTACACAGAAAATTTGGCATGTGCACTGTGCTGAAAAATACGAGATGTGATACTTTTATTGTGTCTATTCTATATAGTGAAATCATTCATGTGATCGCAATGGGACAGTTTTATTTAATACAATATTTGACTTTGGTTTGAAATTCTGAATTTACAATAAAATTATTGGTTTGTTTTATTCTTCGTTAAGAAGATCCAACAAGAAATTCATAAATGTTACTTTTTCCGCACAGTATTTCAGAAGAAAAAAAATAGTAAGATGGATTTGGAAAAGTAACTTATGAAGAAATGTAACCATCTACTTTATTTCTTTCTTTACCGCAACTTGTTACTGTGGTATTGCAGTGGTGCAAATAAACATACAGTAAAATACTGACTTCACTTTTGTTATTACTGTATCACCTCCTTTGAATTCCTTCATGCTCTATTAACATATCTATAGGAGAAGCTGAAAATGAAAAAATGAAGTGAATTTCTATTTAGTTTTCATTATGCGAAGTACACTGTCTATAAAAAAAGTAATTGGGCACTGTTTAGAACCTCGTGGTACCACCTCTTGTTGCTATAACAGCAGCCACCCTGTCAGGCATGCTCTCCACTAGATAGTGTAGGCTATCCACTGAATGTGTCGCCATTCCTCTTGCAACATGGCACTCAGTTGGACAATGGAAATTGGCCCCATGTTTCGGCGGCTACTATGCAGTGGTATGCAGGCAATAAAGTTCACCGGTTGGACTGGCCTGCACAGAGTCCCGATCTCAATCCCATTGAGCACCTTTGGGTCAAATTGGACCGGCGATTGAGGTCTCGGGAGATGTGGCCAACTTCCATTGTCCAACTAAGTGTCATGTTGCAAGAAACATGACGACGCATTCCAGTGCATATCCTACACAAACTAGTGGAGAGCATGCCTTACAGGGTGGCTGCTGTTATAGCAACAAGAGATGGTACCACGAGGTTCTAAAGGGGCGAAAACAGTGCACAATTGCTTCTTTGTAGATAGTGTATAAAGTCGAAACATTGCGATGCTGCAAAAATTCAATTTCAAGTTTTTCATGGAAATAGGCCTAAACGTTTTCTGCATACAAAAAAGTAGATTGTAGAAAATTCCGTCTGTCTGTGTATCGCTGTTTCTTCACAACTACTCCACTATTTTGTTCATAGTGAATTTCGTCAAGTATTTTTATCCGAGAAAAACACCATGAAATACAGAATTAATCAAAATGGTTTGAGCCATTTCTGATTTTTTACGAAGAGACTACTAGCAACATGGATTACTACTTTAAACAGTGACTATCAACATGCATTACTACTTTAAAGAGTGACTATCAACATGCATTACTACTTTAAAGAGTGACTAGAAACATGCATTACTACTTTAAAGACTGACTAGAAACAAGCATTACTACTTTAAAGAGTGGCTGCCAACATGCATTACTACTTTAAAGAGTGACTGGAAACATACATTACAACTTTAAAGAGTGACTGGCAACATGTATTACTACTTTAAAGAGTGACTGCCAACATTCATTACTACTATAAAGAGTGACTGTCAACATGCATTACTACTTAAAAAACTGACTATCAACATGCATTACTACTTTAAAGAGTGACTGTCAACATGCATTACTACTATAAAGAGTGTCTGTCAACATGCATTACTACTTTAAAGACTGACTAGAAACATGCATTAATACTTTAAAGAGTGACTATCAACATGCATTACTACCCTAAAGAGTGACTGTCAACATGCATTACTACTTTAAAGACTGACTAGAAACATGCATTACTACTCTAAAGAGTGACTACTTTAAAGAGTCTCTAGCAACATGCATTATTACAAAGAGTGATTCAGAAAGTTTCAGACTACATTTGTCTTTTTTTCGATAGTGAGTACTAAAGTACACACTTTATTGGTTCCTTTTGTTTAGAGGAGAATAAGTTGGCGAATGGACTGGTGTGTGTTTTTGCCTTTTAGAATTGCATGCGATAAAGTCTATTACTTCCGTGCAGCGAGAATTAGAAGCGACTATGGAGCGAATTGTTCTTCCACATCCCAATAATCTGCCACTTCACGTTCACACTCCTGAATTTCGACCAATTTTCACTCTTTTTCAAGGAAGAAATCTAATCTTTTCACATTTGTAGTAAACTCCACAACTGTTTACTAAAATGGAGGAAATAAGCTGATTAACAGCTTCCAATGTTGTGATGTAAGTGACAGTGGCGGTCCCGGGTCAATTTGCTGCGAATTTCAAACTGAAGAGAATTGTAGAAAATGACAGTTTTTCCTAAAGAAAATAAAGCAAAAAATCTGGATTTTAATGCGTGAACGAGGTGTCAAAATTTTTTTTAACAAAAAATAATATTTTTACGCGAAGCCTTTGAGATATTTCTAACTCTGTCCCAAAATTCATTGATCTAAATATATCCATTCTTATTTACTTATAAATGGCTTTTAGCGAACCCGGAGGTTTATTGCCGCCCTCACGTAAGCCCGCCATTGGTCCCTATGCTGTGCAAGATTATTCCAGTCTCTATCATTATATCCCACCTCCCTCAAATCCATTTTAATATTAACCTCTCATCTACGTCTCGGCCTCCCCAAAGGTCTTTTTCCCTCCGGCCTTCCAACTAACACTCTATAAGCATTTCTGGATTCGCCCGTACGTCCCACATGCCCTGCCCATCTCAAACGTCTGGATTTAATGTTCCTAATTATGTCAGGTGAAGAATACAAAGCGTGCAGTTCTGCGTTGTGTAACTTTCTCCATTCTCCTGCAACTTCATCCCTCTTAGCCCCAAATATTTTCCTAAGAACCTTATTCTCATACACCCTTAATCTCTGTTCCTCTCTCAAAGTGAGAGTCTAAGTTTCACAACCATAAAGAACAAACGGTAATATAACTGTTTTATAAATTCTAACTTTCAGATTTTTTGACAGCAGACTAGATGACAAAAGCTTCTCAACCGAATAATAACAGGTATTGACCATATTTATTCTGCGTTTAATCATGTGAACGCTAGCGTCTCAATAATTCTGTTCAGTAGGATAAATGTGTTTGCTTTTTGAGCTTGCAGATTATTTATAAATGTGGTTTTATGGCTGGAAGTAGTGGCCTCGTTTTTCCTTCTGCATTTAGTTTGTTCGATATTTTGTTTTGGTGGACATATATACGCAAAAAAAATATATATTCCAGTGATAAAAGTGATACTTGATACATCCATTCTGGAGTAATTAATGTTTTTCCTACAAAAGAAAGTAATTGTTATATCATCCGCAGTTTGAAAGATAGAGAGATTGCATTTTCAGTAAAAAGAAACTTCATTTTTTATAGGTATTTGATCCCTTTATAAATATTAGGAAATTTCACATAAGTATAAGGACAGGAGTGAAACATCAACTTAAACTTCTGGTAGAACCCGTAGTTGGTTTCGGTGTGTCAAGAAACCTTTAACATTTCAAAGTTGGTCTGTTGCACATAGTGTGCAAATTGAACTTGTATAAGCAAGGTAAAGTCGTATTAGAATTATTGTTTTGAGTAATCCAAAGTTCATACTGTTGTATTTAATAGCTTTCGTACAATGAATGTTTATAATTGCTGACATCATTTTGACACGCCATGTATGATTATTTTAGTAAAAAAATTAACCGGTCTTCATTTATGAAAAATATCCATTAGGGATTCAGCCAAGCCGGCTCTAACTATTCTCTTTCTAATTTTATTTCTTACACAAGATGAAATGGTAAATAAAACTTTGTGATTATTGTGTTCCTATAAATGTTCATGTCGGAATAATGATTGTAAGGTACTCCTGTAATAATCTTACGAATCTAAACATTCTTTAAGTAAAATTTCGAGTTAAAAAATATCTATTCGAATTGCTTTGAAAGATCACTATATAGCAATTCCAGTTATCACGGATGTTATATTTTTACTATTTTCAAACTGCTGTCTATTCAAAATAAAATGACTTTTGTCAACTTTTATTATTATAATCAATTTAGATTATCATTTTACAGAAAAAAAGTTAAATTACATTAGTTAGGTCAGATGCAACAGTGTTCATGAGTAGGATAGTTATATACAATAAAAGTAATTTAATACAATTATATGAACACTTTTTAATGACTGAATAAAATTAATAAAATCGGTTAAAAACCAGACATGTTTCGGAGGAATGCTCCTCCATCTTCAGTGGTAGTACCACGGAGCATTCTTCCGAAACATGTCTGGTTTTTAACCGATTTTATTAATTTTATTCAGTCATTAAAAAGTGTTCATATAACTGTATTAAATTGCTTTTATTGTATATAACTAGAAAAAAAGTTGTTTGAATAAAATTTATTATTATTGCAGAAAATAAAGAAAAGGTTCCGTCATGGATGTTACAAGATTTGTGAACTCACTTCACATCTTATTAACAAAAAGTGTAAAACTCAGGTCTCTGCCTCAAGCAAAAAGACATTCATTCTCATAGTGTCCATGTGAAAGCTATGCAAATCTCATGGCATCCAATTAGTTAACAAGAACATAGTTGATAAATATTTTATAGTTTTTCTCTCCATGTCACGGACGTTACATTTTGTCACGGATGTTACAGATGAGTTAATGTCCATCACTGTTCCAGTTTCAAAACAACTGTGACATTTCTAAGTCAAAATATTCACTTTTCAGGTTGGAATTTCTATTGCTCACCAGAATCAGAATTATAAATAATTGATTAAATGGCGATCTTACCCGTGTTAATTATGTAAGCATGTGCGGCTTCCAGCTGTTTCGGTGCTATTTGACAGCATCCTCAGAGCCTTCTGTGTCTCGACGTCATCTCAACTTCGCTGCCTGTTGTGTGGATGCGTTCGTGTGATGAAGAGTTGAGTCAAATAGTGTGTGTGTTCTGAAATTGATCTGTGTGTTGAGTATTTGATTAGGGTGTGTTTTAGTGTGTCTGTATATTTCATGTTGTTCTAGTGTGTTGAGTTTTTGGTTTTTGGGTTGTATGTGTAGGATTTCCATGTAGCACCGAAACAGCTGTAAGCCGCACATGCTTACATAATTAACACGAGTAAGATCGCCATTTAATCAATTATTTATATTCAAGTGTTAAAAGTAGTGTACGAAAGCTTCAACATGGAGAATTATAATTCAATGCATTAGCGGATGAAGGATTTATGTAACATTTTTGTGAAATTTGAGTTTCCTTAGTGAATGAAGATGATGTAAGTGTGCTTTCGCAGTGTACTTTATTTCAGTTTGTCTTGTCGTAGAATATAGAAATGCAAAGAGGATGAAGGACGTTTGTTGTAGATGCAAAACTGTTTTTTAATGGCTGAAAGTGTCATTTATCTGTGGTACCGGTAATATTTGTTACATAATCTCTTCGTCCACTGATGTCTGATTGGGTTTTTCCCGAGGTTTTCCCCAACCATATGGCGAATGTCAGATAGTCTGTGGCGATTTTTTCGCCTCATCTCTCCAAACATTTCGCTATCACCAATTCCATCGACGCTAAATAGCCTAGTAGTTGATACAGCGTCATTAACTAAAAAAAATCCACTGATGACTTGAATTAGCCTGTGCAGGTACAGGACTTTGAGTTTTCTTTCCTTTAAGGAGTAAAATTTTGGAAATATTCAACATTTTTTTTCCTCCATTACTCCATCTTGTACAATAATGAATTTATTTATTTTTTTCAAAATTCGAAGTTCACTGTGCAATGATGAAGCGTTTCTCTTATAACTCAAAAAGTATCCAACATTCTGTGATGAAATTTTTTGTGTGTATTTATGCATGTCATATCTACAATATGATGCAAAATCACTTCTCTACCTTTGATAGATTGTCTGATAAAAATAAATTCATTTTAGAAAATGGTCAAATATCTAACACAAAATAAAAAAAATATTGTTTATTAAGGAATGTAGTTGAAAGAGCATGATATTGTAAAAATGAGTTCCAGCAATAAAATAAAAGAGAGAAAACACGAAAAAGTTAACAAGTTTATGAGTTATGGGGGAAACACTTCATCACTGCACAGTAACTTTGAATTTTGAAAATAAAATATAAATTTTTTTTAAAATATTTTTATGCTTGACCATGCCGAAATGTAGTAATTATACACCTGGTAGTAGCCCTTTAATGCACCTCATTAAAGTACACCTATTCATTATAGTTCAGTTGTTCAGCCAATGAGAAATCACCATTGTACCATTATAAAACCGCAAGTATCGATATGCAATCGAAAGACAATTAGCGAAACGTCACGGGGGCTGGAAATCCAATACTGTCGCAGAAGGTTATGTTCTGTTACTATAATAATTAGCGTTAATTGTAAATAATATTCAAATAAATTCAATTTGTCATCTCGTTTTTCAATTCTAAATCAATTTCCAGGTTATATCAATATTAATGTTCATGTTATTCTCTAGATTATATCAAGGTCAATGATATTCGTCCCTCGGAAAAAATCAATACTTTCAAGTCTGCGCACATCTCACAATTTAGAAGGTCAGTTCCGCTCTTCACTTAGATAATCATAACATGAATAATCTACTTATGAATAATTTCAAGTTAGAAATATGGTTGAGCATAAAAAGTCGTATGAAACTTGCCTATAATGGTAATTAAGACGCTCGTATGAAAATTATGAAACTCGCTTGCGCTGGTTTCATAAACAAACATGCTCGCGTCTTAATTACTGCCATTATAGGCTCGATGCATAATGTACTATTTTCATATAGCAGAAGGGTAGTGTTTTACACATACCAATTTTCATTATTGTACAAGATACAGTAATAGAGGAAAAAAATGTTGAATGTTTCCAAAAAATTTACTGCTGTAAGCCTTACTTAACCCCTTAATATATGATGGGAGGTTTGTGATTTTTCAAAGAGAAAGACAGCTGTTGGACTATGGTTGTACATAATTCATTTGACACGAAGTTACCTAAATAACAGTTTTATTACTAACTACGTAAACGGAATAATGATTAATTGTGTGCTGTTTAACGGGTTTTTAAATTACGGAGAGATGAGATTGTGTACAGCCTGGAGGCGGAGAGGCGTAGCGGCTGATCGTTACCCCTGTACCAGTTAATTTATAATTTATATAATTCTTACATCAATGTCAAATTGTTTTCAAGGTCAGGTTCTGTGGAATTCCACTTGATATCAGAGACAGGTTTGTCAACTTTACAGGGTTATTTTAATCGTTTGACAAGGTTGTCTTTCTTTTTCCATGACCCCACATAACGATTCTTAAACCTGTATTCTTGAAGGAAAGAGAAATGCTTTCACCAGTCTGTTAGGTAACGGTTTCGTAATATGAGGCAATCACTCAAATTGGCAAGATTTGTATGCGAGTGGACTCTCTTTCTGGATCATGAATTTCAATGATCGATGTCAGCAGCCAACGAGCGCTGGCTGAAACTACGATTGACGTTTAAATACCTTGACGGAGATTTATTACATACTCGCGGTAACGAGTAGCAAGTGCTAGACGTGCGTACAGTTTTATTTCTCCTTTGCGGCACAGTTCTTGGCACCCCGAGGCAACTCACATGCGTACTGTTATGAAAAGTTAAGTTATGCATATACAGGGTGGAAGTAACATAGTCTTGCAGATTTCCAGAGCGAATAGCTCGTTATATGTAACAGAAAACTATAATACCATATTGGTGGAAAGATCATAGGTTTTTTTTTTTCGGAAAAAAAAAATTTCCCCCAAATGTTTAACAACCTCTTATTCGGTAACAATCGCGAGTAGGATTGTGATTTTTGTCCATATCAATAGGAAATCTAATAAAGAATAATTTCTTCCTTTGGCGTATTTCAATAGCATGATCGATTTTCGTGTAAATTTAATTTTAAAAACCTCTAAATTCAAGCCATTGCACGAAGCGAGCGAATGGCAACGTCTCGAAAGAATGCAGCTTACGTACGGAGACTCAGCGAGTTCGTTGACCTCTTACATCTGTATTACGTGTACATTGTATTAGCGACGATGTTGCCGGACTGTTCAAACTTCAAACTTAAATTTCATTTTTCAGGCAAATTCATGGATGTCTTCAAAAGCAAATTTATCAATTTCAGAATACATTAATGCAATTAAAATGTCCAGCAATGTATCTGCGGTTAGATCTGTGCCCGGCAGAAGTTTCAACACAACCCGTTGTCGCCATCCTGGCTGCAACGAGACGGAAACTCTTGGTCACGTGTTGGGATTCTGTCGAAAAACGGAGCTGCTGCGCAACAATCGACACCGTAAGGCCAGGACCGGTATTGCTGATGTCCTCAAGCGTCGCGGATGGGAGGTAAATGAGGAGATCTACTGCATTTCATCCTTGGATTCGAACAGAAGAGCAGATATTGTAGCCATCCACAGGACTCAATCTAAGGGAATAGTTCTTGATCCTACATTCCGATTTGAGAGGGATGCCCTGCAGGCACAATACGTTGATGAGGAGAAGAAATCCATTTATGAGTCCTGCATCCCTTACCTAAGTGAGAAATATAACATTCCCACTAGTCAGTGGAGTGTTTCTGGTCTTTTGTTTGGTCCGCGTGGCACACTTCCTAAATTCACATGCAATATTTTAAAAACACTCGGTTTCCGATTTTTTGAAATTCAAAAAATTTTGTTGAATATTCTTAAGGATTCAATCCAAATATTACATTACCATTTATATTTTGGCCATTGATGATTCTATTGGGTTTGCATTTCTCTGAATGTTTTACTAAACGATTCCTGTATTTAATCTCTTTGTCTTTCTAAATTATTCTGTAGTGCTTTTATTCTGGATCTTTATGGTCACCCTCATTGCGGGCAGATTATTTTGTTAAAAATAGTTGTATTTAATCGTGCATTTAATCACAAAACGTAATATATAAGTTTTCTATTAATTTACGTGTACCCTATCGTCTCTTTCAAGCGCCAAGGTCCTTTCACTTCCAGCCTGTATATGTCACAGGATAGCTGAAAGTTAAGGCTGCCATCTTTGCACACAGTCGGCATTTGTAGCACTATGGATGTCAGTCCTACTGTTCTCTTACACCAGTAGTTGCCTAACGCCACGAACTTGTGATGTAATAGAAATGCAACCTGCACAACCCTATCGCAGTGAGGGGTGGAGTGGGTACCTCCTCAAGTAATGCAGTGACTGACAGTGCCTAGACGGACTGTACCGGACAATAAAAACAATATAATATTCATCGGATACTTAAATCTTTGGTATGGTAAATTTTTTCACAGCTTTTTGGATTTTTCCAGAACTACGAAGAATTTACTTTTGTAGTATTATTTCATGAGCAGCAATGTGTTGTTGAAACCTCGTAAAACTTTTTCACTGTTAAGTACCTACTCATCTACTCTTAATTTTTATTTCCCTTAAAAATTTGATTTTTGTTTATTTTTATGTCATCTGAAAGCTTGAACTTTCTAGTTTTCAAAAATATATCAGTTTTGTCTCTAGGATGTTTGGATAATTAATTAGTTGAGTTTATATTGACCGGAAGCACCCTTTCTTTAAACTGGAAGTGCATTTCTGCAAGTGTCAATCCGTCACATTCTGTCAATTTTATATATTTTTCGTGTAATAAAAATTCGAATTTGCCGGTAGAGTTTGACTGTATTATTTTTCATACAGTCAGAAAGCTGTATCTTTGGTTTTACAATTTTTGATACCCTCAGAATGTAGATTATTTTTCTCCCATGTTTAGTTTTACAGCATTTTACAACACTAATCTCAACACAAAGTGCACTTAGAATTGAGATATTTCCATTATTCTTGCATAAAAATGAAGCTGATTAACGTAGCTAAGTGCCAAACTACAAACAGTGTCTTACTGCTTAAGAACGTTATCGTAATTTTAAACTTCAAGATCTTAAATTTTTATTTTTATGTTTGAAATTAAAAAAAAAATAAAATAACATTTGTTTAATGGAATAAGATAGGGAAAAACTGTTTTCACAGCTTATTCTGTGTTCTTTTAGGAGTAAGACAGTGAAATAAATTTTGTTCTAACATAACAACTGTGGGCCAAGGACTAAAACAAAAAAAAAAATAAGTTTTCGCTGTAAAAATTGCCTTCCTGCCCTTCCAAAAATATTTGTGGGGTGTATTTTGTGTGGAAGTCCTTAATTATGTGTCAAGTAATCAGAGAAAAAAGAGTTTTTAAAATTTGGATAGAAACTGCATTGTTTTCTCCCAAGGGTAGATAAGTACCATACCGTTTACATTTCAATACAGTGATCATTAGGATCGAAAATGTATTAATTTTAAACATTCCGTCAATCTTTTTGACTAAAATTGTTTGTAGTTGGAAAATGTGTACCCATTGGTGAGGTCCCACACTTGCTCGGCATGGTGATCCAAGAGTTGAACTAAATTTAATTCTGAGACGGTGGAAATGCTGTCCTCATTGCGAGTGGAACCAACCGCGAAGACATTGAACTGCTGCAACAATATTGCGAGGCAGCTTTTCGTTATCAAGATCGTGGCTGCGTGATTAACTGGAAGTGAAAGGAGTCGGGAAACAGAGTTCACTAGTTTGTAATATGATTTATTGGCGATAAACGAATTGACATGGAGATGAAAGACAATGTTTGTACTGGCCGGCGATTTTAGCCGTAGTAGGGGCTAGCGTAACCATATCCGCGTCCGTAAGCAAGACCACCATAGGCAGGGGCGGCGACGGCGGCCACTGGGGCGGCTACCCTGGCGACGGGAGCGGCGACTGCGACGGGGGCGGCTACCTTGGCGACGGGGGCGGCGACCACGGCGGGTTCACGGTGAACGACGGCGTTGAATCCGTTGAGAGGGTCGGCAACGTATTCGACGGTACGGCGGGTGCCGTCGGGTTCCACCAGGCTGTAGCTGCCTTGGACGACGTCTCCGCTGCGGCTCTCCTGCTGTCCCTTGGAGTCACCGGTCAGAGCGTCCTGGATGTCGTAGGCGTAGCTGTACTGGGGGTTGGGGTCGTAGTCGGTGTCTACGGCGACCTTGGCGACGGCAGGGGCGGCATAAGCGACAGGGGCGTGGGCGGCATAGGCGGCAGGGGCGGCATAGGCACTAGCAAGGGGAGCTCCAGGGGCCACGACGGCGGGGGCGCCAATGAGACCGGCCCTGGCGACGGCCACGACGGCGGCGAGTACGAAGAGCTGTACAGTAAAACACAAATATCATACTCTCTGCATAAATCATTTTACGATATTATTTATTTCACTACTGCATGCATGGTCTATACCAAGGATGTCAAAACACCTGTATTACGTGCTCATACTACAAACAATACAAATCGAACAAGGGTCACTTTTCAGCAATATATAGTACAAACATCGCTCTTCATGAAATATTGTGCCGGTTCTTGACATTCATGGTCTATACAGAGAAATCAACTTCTTTTGCAGGAAACATTACATTATTTTCTATAACTATTTCAATGTAAATGGGTCCAGTATATACTCTATCAGTAAATTTCCAGCATTTTACTAAAAGATTCTGCGTTTTACCCTTACAGAGTCTTTAAATTTTTTATATATTCAAGTACCTATGGATAAAATTTGCTCGGAGTACTTTTTTCCCATGTACAGTGGATTCTGCTTAATAGGACCACATAGGGACAGTATGTTTTGGGCCAATAATTCGGCTGGTCCTGTTAACCGGAATTAGATACATATATTGACGTGTACTGTATTTGTTCCTCTAAGCTTGGTCCTAATATGCAGATTTATTGGACCAAAACGCATGGCTCCAAATAGTCTTATTAAGCGGAATCCACTGTATTCTAATTCCGTCATTTTTACAGTATTATCGCCTCATCGCCATGAGGGAAGTGTATGAGTTATTTAAAAAATATGTCAGAGGAATCGTATAATCCCTATAATTGGGTGGAACATTGAAGTGATTTCAAACAATCATAGAACACCACTCGATGAGAACCTTTTTTAGCCTAATCTTAAAAGAAAGAACTTTAATGAATATCGCAACCAGTACAAAAAGATAAATGCAGCCTTCTCTTCTCTAGCCACCAGTAATATTTAATATACATATACGATGATATCCGAACTTCATTTTATTTTAAAATAATGTTGTGTTGCGGTTTGCATCGGCGCGCTGCCGCTTATGAGCGAGATGCGCGTAGAATATTACAGAAGTGGTAACCGAAATTTTTCCCGAATAGGTACCCACTTAAACGTTCCATGTTAGAAATCAGTTGTCAGCAGAAATAGTAGTTACTTTTGTCTACAACGTAACGTAAATGTTTAAAAACGATTTTCTTTGAAATCTTCATAAAATGTTATTACTGACATCACAACACGTGATACTAATTAGCCAAATATTATTTTGGTGTCTGTTATAACATTGTCTAAATTAGTTTGCCGTTAATGTTGCCCTAACAATTATTCACAAAATATAATTTACTTTGTAACACATTCTTTAACTGAGAAATTCATTGAGTCTGGATTACATGTTCCTGATACCTGTAGTAAGTCTACGAATGTAACCATAAGCTGATACTGTACCTTGTATGCCATGTTGTGTGCTGATTTGCTACTGTGCTGTACAGCTGTCGCAGCGATCTTTTATAGCGGAAAAGTTCAGTGTCTTTAATTACAGTGGGCCATGAGGCGGGTTCCGCCCAATATTGCGCCCCCGACCCGTTCAACCGGTCACCCGAGGGATGTCGTCGAATAAAGGTCGCTCGGTCTGCCGCGCACCGACTCCCGAAATTCTGTCTTTGAACCCTGTCCGCGTACTAAGTTAATTATCATAAATCATGCTGTTTAATTACCAGTTCTGTCTCAATCTAGTCGGTATGTTGTTCGTTCTGTTCCATTATTAATGTATGCGATTTATTAGCGATAAAATTATTTATGTTTGTATCCATTTTAATATATTGTTCTGATACTTTTAAGTGTGTATATAGGCCTAAATGGCTATTCAATTAACACCTACTTCAACAATGCTGAAGACGTGTTCACGTAGTTTTACTACGCATTTGTCATAAAGTGCATAAGATTTGCTGATGATACAGCGTTGTTAGGAAAATAGGAGATGATACTAAAGAATATGCTACTATAGCTACACGATAGACCAGGTAGCCCGGGTTCGATTCCCGGTTGGGGCAAGTTACCTGATTGATGTTTTTTCCGGGGTTTTCCCTCAACCCAATATGAGCAAATGCTGGGTAACTTTCGGTGCTTGACCGCGGACTCATTTCACCGGCAGTATCACCTTCATCTCAGTCAGACGCTAAATAACCTAAGCTGTTGATAAAGCGTCGTAAAATAACCTATTAAAATTATAAAAAAATACATAATAGCTCTGGACAGTATGGGATGAAGGTAAATGCAAACAAGAGGAAGACCATGGTTATTGGAATAAAAATAAAGAAGGTAAATTTAAGAATTCGAAACGAGGCAGTAGAACAAGTGGACAGCTGCATACTTGGGGTGTACTATAAGCAGTAACATGAGCTGCTGCCAGGAAGTCAAAAGGAGGATGGCTATGGAAAAAAGAAGCTTTTAATAGAAAAAGTTGCATCTTCTGCGTACCTTTGGAAAAAAAATAAGGAAGAGACTAGTGAAGTGCTTTCTGTCGTGTGTGGAATTGTATGGGACAGAAACATGGACATTAACGACGAAGTGAAGAGAAGCGACTAGAAGCATTTGAAATGTGGATATGGGGAAGAATGGAGCGTGTGAACTTGACAACCACGAATACGAAATGGAGCTGTGTTGGAAAGTGAAGGTGATGAAAGAATGTTCCTGAAACTGATGAGGAAGAGAAAAGGGAATTGTTTGGGTCACTGGCTGAGAAGAAACTTCCTATTGAAGGATGCACTGGAAGGAATGATGAACGGGAAGAAAGCTTGGGCAGAAGATGATACCAGATGATAGACGTCATTAAGATGTAGTCTATGGATCATATGCGGAGACAAAGAGAAAGGCAGAAAATAGGAAAGATTGGAGAAAGCTGGATTTACAGTGAAAGACCTGGCCTTGAGTAGAAAACTATGAATGGATGAATGTCTTGGAATGTGGTTCTGATTGTAGAATTTCCATATAAATATAATAGACTTTGGTAATATGCTAAGCAAAGAGTTGAAGGTTTTAGACTGGATATAGTGTTAATCACATTGCTTGAAAATGCGAATGTTTGTGAATTTCTGATACTGGATTTAATTAATTAATGATCATGATAATAATAGGTAACCAGTCTGAAGAAATATGTTAAGGTCAAAACCCTTCTTCATTTTAAATATTATTGTTATTATTATTATTATTATTATTATTATTATTATTATTATTATTATTATTACTGGCTCTTAAGGAACCCGGAGGTTCATTGCCGCCCTCACATAAGCCGCCATTGGTCCCTATCCTGAGCAAGATTAATCCAATCTCTATCTTCATATCCCACCTCCCTCAAATCCATTTTAATATTATCTTCCAATCTACGTCTCGGCCTCCCCAAAGGTATTTTTCCCTCCGGCCTCCCAACTAATACTCTATATGCATTTCTGGATTGGCCCATACGTGCTACATGCTCTGCCCATCTCAAATGTCTGGATTTAATGTTCCCAATTATGTCAGGTGAAGAATACAATGCGTGCAGTTCTGTGTTGTGTAACTTTCTCCATTCTCCTGTAACTTCATCCCTCTTAGCCCCAAATATTTTCCTAAGCACCTTATTCTCAAACACCCTTAACCTTGTTCCTCTCTCAAAGTGAGAGTCCAAGTTTCACAACCATAAAGAACAACCCGTAATATAACTGTTTTATAAATTCTAACTTTCAGATTTTTTGACAGCAGACTAGATGACAAAAGCTTCTCAACCGAATAATAATAGGCATTTCCCATATTTATTCTGTGTTTAATTTCTCCCGAGTATCATTTAGATTTACTGTTGCTCCCAGGTATAATAATAATAATAATAATAATAATAATAATAATAATAATAATTTTATTTATTTATTTAGAATATTAACGTGCAAAACAACAGCACAAGGCCAATTAAAGTTTAGCACGATACAAAAGAGAACAAAACAACAGATGATGATGAGAATGAATGATAGAAAATGGCAATGAGATGAAATACAAACAATATAATAGTCTACAACAATCATAGATCAAATAAAAATTATAAAATTATACAATAAGATAATTGAAATAATGGAATAGTCTATATTAATCAATTGACCAAATGTAAGGAAAAAAATGGACAAATAATTATTAAAATTAGATCAGTGAGTTAAAACTCAAAGATATACTACACATTAAATGGATCCAAGTTGAATCCATGCAAATTAGCATATTTAATACATCTGCAGACCGGAGACAGAGATTTAGAATTCCTATTATAAAACAATTTATGAAATCTTAAACCATTAGCTGGAATACGAAGACTGATATTGTTTATGAAAGATTCACAATCAATATCACCCTTAATGACTTTACAAAAAAATTAATAATCAAGATCCTGACGTCTGGTGAACAAACTACCGCAATTGAAATATTTGCATTTGATCTCATAGTTATAATCGGAATTTGGTAAAAATCTATAAGTACACAAGGAAATAAATTTTCTTTGAATATTCTCCAATTTAGCCGAGTCAGTGGAAGTAATGGAGTTCCATAGATGAGATGCATATTCAAGCTTGGATCTAACCAACGTATAGTATAAAATTAATAAACACATAGGAGTGGAAAAAGAATAAGTTATAGACCTAATTATACCAAGCATTCTTAACGAATGGGTATAAATATAATTAGATTGAGATAGGAAATTAAATTAGTAGTAGTAGATTTCCCTCTAGTAAATCCATGTTGGGCCGGATTGATCTTATTTTTGACATAAAATGAAATGTGTTTGTGAATAATTTTTAAAAAAATTTTAGAAAAATTGTTTAGGATAGAAATGGGTCTATAATTAGTAACACTGTTTTTATTACCAATTTTAAAAACTGGAATAATGGATGCTTCCTTCCAAAGTGATGGGTAAATTCCTGTTTTTAAACTAAGATTGAATAAAAAAGTTAAAATGGGTATGAAAATATTAGAGCAACCCTCGATTATAAAATTAGGAATGCTATCTGTACCATTAGATTTATTAGGCTTTAGCTTTTTAATAACTTTAGTTACATCATCGGATGTAATTTTAGGCAGGGGCAAACAGTCAGTAATGTTAGAATCATAAGTAATGAAATTAGAGTTACTATTTTGTTGAACAGATTTAAATTGACTAGCAAATGCATTTGCAATTTCTTTTTCATCTGTGATGTGAACGCCATTTATTATTAATTCTGTGGGATTGCTATTAGTTTTTCGAAACGTTTCTACATATTTCCAAAATTTATTTGGTTCATGCTTTAGGTTATCATCAATTGATTGTAGCCATTTGAATTTATCGGATTTAATTATGGCTTTGACTTGTTTTCTAAAATTAGAAAAAATTTGATAATGATGATCAGTTTTATATTTTTTGTAATTTTTATGGGCTTTTATTTTTTTTCTTAATAACCTGACATAATTCGTTTGAAAACCATTTAGGATAGTGCGATTTTTTAACAAATGTGACAGGGACACAAAGAGATATAGCATTGCTTATAATTTGAGACAAGGAATTTGCAGCAGTGTTTACATCAGTAGTCTGATATATGCTAGTCCAATCATAATTGTATAGAATAGAAGAAAGATACAGATGATCACCTTGAGAATAATTTAAGTATGAACTGATATGACAGTGTTCCGGTAACGATAAATTTACTTCAATATAAATAGAGATAGATGGATGATAAATATCCTCTAAAACTAAAGAGTGATCGGCAAGTTTAACTGTACTGTTATTGACATTAGTAAAAACCAAATCAAGAAGATTTTTACTTGTAACGGTAATAATAATAATAATAATAATAATAATAATAATAATAATGATAATACCGTGTACTGCACTTGATATTATTTTTGCAAAGTTGTCTCACGAGAAGGAAAGAGATGCTGCGTTGAACTTCAGTGTGTTGCATCTCGTGAGAGTTGTTGCTTTCTGTCGCAGCTCTACTGCCACGTCACGCCACATTGAAATGAAGTTTATAAAGATGCGCTCTCACATGCATGCCAAACTGCACTAAATTCACATGCGTGACTGTGATATGGGATTATTACTGCAGTATATTAAAACATTCCTCAATTGTGTCAGTTTAAACACAACAAAGTAATTATTACACCAGGTAGTGTGCAGAAGATTATACTCTTAAGTAATATGGGAGGACACGGCTGCGGTTACTAGTGGAGGGAGACAAGACTTCACTTTTCTCCTGCAATCTGGAGTGCTATCTCGAAAGTAAATTTCTGAGATATTCACTCATCTCTTGTGAAGAAAAGAGAGACGGTATACTTTGTTACTTTATTTCTTCATAAAACTTCTTAATGTGCGAGTCTCGTAATATACAGAATGACCGTGAATTCTGTCATTAATTTCAGAGGGTTATTATTTTTTTAAGTTGGTTATTTAACGACGCTGTATCAACTACTAGCTATTTAGCGTGGATGAGATTGGTGATAGCGAAATGGTATTTGGCGACATGAGGCCGAGGATTCGCCATAGATTACGTGGCATTCACCTTACGGTTGGGGAAAACCTCGGAAAAACCCAACGAGGTAATCAGCCCAAGCGGGGATCGAACCCGCGCCCGGCCTTAACCGACTGAGTCACGCCGGTGGCCTTCAGAGGGTATTTCAAACAAAGGAGTTGAATAAAATTCTGCTCGTTTTTATTTCCTTTTCGAGATAAAAATTATTTTATATGAAATATTTCATATTTTGGGAAAGCGATTGATTTAATTCCCGAACTGTTCAGTCAATTTAAGAGAGAAGTGTATTATGATAATAAGTTAATATTACATTTGTACGCATCAAATTTCTTACATTTAAAGGACAAAACTGCAATTCTTTCAATTATTTATTATCATAATACACTGCTCTCTTAAATTGACTGAGCGTATTGGGAATTAAATCAATGGTTTTTCCAAAACAAGCTCTGTAATATTTCATATAAAATAATTTTTATCTAGAAAAGGAAGCAAAACGAGCAAAATTGTGTTAAACTTTTTTGTTTGAAATATGTTAGAGAGTAACCCCCTGAAATAAAATTAGACCTAATGACATTACTTACGTTTACTCCGTGTATATATTATGTTCAGTGTATTCAGTGCAAAGTGTGGCTAGTTATATCCAATTTTATTGCATAAAGGGAGTAACTCCATTATTTGTTTATATTTTACCTTCTTCAATTACTGATTGTAATAAATGAGTGATAAAATGACACTCCTAGGTACGTAGGACATACTCTAAGGAAGGAAATAATCTCAATTAAAATTGGAATTTTTTTTAGAATGTTTTAGTTGCTTTCCACAACTACGTAAAAGTGGAGCTACCTCCTTTTTGCACGGAATCCTCCAATTATCCTTCTCCCTTCCTCTGCTGGCATTGTTTACTTCGCTACCAGACATAATGAAACGGAGTATAATAAGCACTTAACGTTACATATACCTATTATCGTTTTTGTTGTGTATTATTACTGAAAATTTCTGTGTGCTATTTGACATACCAGCTTTTCCCGTTAGGAACTGTATTGTATTGTATTGTATTTATTAACATTCCATGGTATTCATACATGCTTACAGCTAGAATATGGAACAAGTCAAAAAACTTAATACTATTATAAAATTTTAATTTATAGTCACAGTCTAGATGAAATATATACAGACGAGATTTACAATATAGTCTACTAGTACAACACACAGTTTTAGTATCAATTTTATGAAGTGTTATTGAATGTCATGAATTTACCTACAGAATAGAAGGCGTGAGAAATTAGGTACTTCTTTAATTTGGCCCTAAATAATTTTATGTTTTGAGTTTCATTTTTTATATCTATAGGGAGGCTATTAAAAATTTTTACTGCCATATAACGCACTCCTTTTTGATAGCACGATAGACTTGCCGATGGAGTATGAAAGTCATTTTTTGACGTGTATTTATGCTATGAACTGTTGAATTAGTTACAAAGTTTTCACGATTACATACGAGGAAGACTATTAACGAAAAGATATACTGACAAGCCATGGGCATTATTTTGTAGTTTATTGAAAATAGTCCTACACGATTCCCTAGATTTGGCACCTACTATTATTCTAATTACTCTTTTTTGTAATAGAAATATATTGTTACTATCTGTGGAATTTCCCCAGAATATTATTCCAAAACTCATTACCGAGTGGAAGTATGCAAAGTATATTGTTTTTAAGATATTGATATTGACTATCTTTTGCATAGATCTAATAGCAAAACAAGCTGAATTTAGTTTGGGGGTAATTTCTTTAATATGATTTTTCAAATTTAACACATTATCGATTTTTAAGCCAAGAAATTTCGTTGTTGTTGTTTCTAATAGGGATCTATTGTTAATTATTGCGCTATAAATTTGTGACGTTGAATTTGGACAGGATTGTAATTTTTGTTTTCAATTTTAAGGATTGAAAATAACTTCATAGTTTATCAAAATGTACTTATTAGTGGCGGTTCTCCTCTGAATATTCCATATTCTACTTAATTTTTTACTCAAGAAGTTTCACAATACTGTCAGTTTATTTTCGTGTCTAGCTTCTACACGTATGATGAAAGAGTAATGGAACGGAGAAAAATTCTACTCGTATGTCATAGTGGAAACACCCAAAAGTTTGCATAAAAAAAAACAAGTTGCCGCATGATGCTGAGAACTATGGAGTTCAGATAAAAAAGTTGATTTAAAGATGGCATCCTGATGTGGCAACTTTCCTGTTTTGCAATCCAGACCGGAAAGCTACATATGAACTGGTTGTTGTGTTTGAAGAGAGATTTCTGCCGCTGGCTGTACAGTATTCGGTGCGCATTTCGGTCGTAAGCGGTTTTTATTAGCCAAGGCCCAAGGTTCGCAACCGTACACAACAAATAACTTTATTGTGGAACTCGAACCGAGTGGAATTTCCTTACTTTGAGTAGTTATAGTTATGACTACTAAGTAAATACTGATATCATGTAAGGGAAATATACTAAATTATTGTATTTTTTTAGGTTAACTGCATTGTTGATTTTTCGTTGTGTTAAATGTAATTTAATTTCCTTTCTATTCCAAAAAGAGGTTCCGGCTATAAATATATAAACGTTAACACATTTTAAATTAAGACATAGTAAAATTAATTTGCCTTTAATTATGCCCTATTTCACTATCAATTGATCACTGCCCACCATTAAAAGAAGCCACGTATGTCAAATATCTGGGTATCATTATTGATCAGAATTTAAAATGGCCTCATCACATTACTTATCTTTGTAAGAGGCTTCGTAAAACAATTTATAAATTCGTTAATCTTCGATGCTACTTACCTATTAGAGTTCTACGAAATGTTTATTTGGTCATTATTCAGTCTATCATTCAATATGGTATAATTGTTTGGGGTGGAAGTACAAAAATTAATCTTAGTCCGTTAAATTTACTACAAAAACGAATAATTAAAATTTGTTTGAAGAAACGTTTCGATTATCCAACTAAATTAATTTATTCTGAATTTAATGTATTTAATATTGAACAAATTTATAAGTATACGCTGTTAAAATTTTATCATAAAAATCGTAATAAGTTTGTATTACAGACACACAATTATGACACAAGACGAAATATTAATTCAACATTAGTAGAACCTAAATGTCTCACATCTGCTGGTCTAAAGCATAGCATTAATTTTGGCCCTCGGTTGTACAATGCTTTAACTAAATTACACCCAGAACTTCTAGCATGTAACCCACTAACATATAACAAGAAAATTAGAAACGTGTTAATATCTTCAATTTGATTAAATAAATTTATAGCCTATGTATATGAATTAATCAACCTATATTATATTTGTATTCTATAATTTTGAAATACATATTAGTCCTACTTTTCACGTGCGATATTATTCTTCTCTAGTGTTAATATTATATTATATAATTCCATTGCCGCTGTAATTATATTTTAGTTCCTATTTTATTTTACATATTTATTTTTATTATTATTATTATTCTTTTTATTACCCCCTTTGATTTGATTACCTGGTTGGGTTTTTCCGAGGTTTCCCCCACCGAAAAGGCAAATGCCGGGTAATATTTTGGCGAATCCTCGGACCTCATCTCATCTCACTACATCTCGCCAAAATGTAAAAAAATGTAAAAAAATTGTACAAAATTGTAAAAATTGTAGAAAATTACTAAATTGTAAAACTATAAAAATTTGTAAAAATTGTAATTGTAATATTGTAAAATGTTGACATGTTCCACATCTTAAAGCTTCATTGCTCATGTAAGATCTATAGAATAAAATAAATGAATGAATGAATGAATAATATTATATCTGAACTGCGACCGAGCACGAGCGCTGCTCATTCGGTCTCAAATTTTGTTAATACTATTGTATCTTCTTTTTATATTGCTTGTATTATTTTATTTCTATTTCTCTCGTTTGTTTTGTAATTATATTCTTTATCCTGTATATTTAAATTTAAATAAATAAATTAATTAATTTATTAATTTATTTATTACACACCAAAGCTGACCTAATCTAACTTAATAATTAACTGACAGTACAACATAACTGTGCCTTTTCCAAGGAATTTACCATTTTGAGAACACAATACTGCAATAATAATAATAATAATAATAATAATAATAATAATAATAATAATAATAATAATAATAATAATGTCTTACAGGGAAGGACATGCATTATAGGATATATACACCTACCCCCACATTTTATTTCATGAGCGGTCTTCCATATAATTATCTTTTAATACATTGCCTCTATAATACTTGTGTCTCTTGTCATAAAGACAACGCTGTTCTTGATACAAAACAATTAATGTTTCATCAAATCATTCCGTAGCAAATGAAAATTATTTACTTGGAACGTTCTGAAGTAGGAATTGATGTAAAATGCAGTTTGTAGAAACAGCCAACAGATGGTGTTAGTAAAAAGAACGCTCTGCGATCGTGTTTTGTTTCAAAATAACATAAACGCAAGCGCAAAAGGTTGGAGTTTGCAAACTTTTCTTGCGTTTATATCAGCGTTTGCGCTTACGTATTTCATTGTGAATGCTTTCATTAAATAACATGGGTCCAAAGTCTTGCGTTTATGTTGCGCTTGCGTTTAATTTTCATTGTGAATGGGCCTATAGAGAGACTGGGTTTGCAGTAAAAAGAAAAGTTAATTTTTCACAGGTATTTCGTTTCTTTATAATATCAGGGGGTTTTTACATATGTACGAGGGAAAGTCAAACAGTAACCTTAATATATAAATAACAAATCAAACGCATAGTATATATATATATATATATATATATATATATATATATATATATCAGGAACACTTGCATTGAACGTAGTGGGGACTATGTTGAAAATTGATGAAGTGTTTGTAGTCTTATTGTACATATTCAATTAATAAAACAATTATTAAGGTTAATTTTTGACTCTCCCTCGTATAAGGACAGGAATCTATTTCGAATGGGTGTCCTTAAACTTCAGGTAGAAATTGTACATGAGTATCATTTTCTATCATCTTATTTGAAAACATTCTGCCTTCTTAAAGACTTCAGATAATTATCTGGTTAAGATGCCGTAAAGTGGGGTGACTTTGAACGCCGAGGTGACTTTGAACAGTAATTTAGCGCCTTTCTAAATTAAATGCTGTACCCAATTGCGAAAAAACTGAACTAATTTATTGACAAATTAAACAGTTTTTTCGCAATTGGGTACAGCATTTAATTTAGAAAGGCGCTAAGTTACTGTTCAAAGTCACCTCAGCGTTCAAAGTCACCCCACTTTACGGTGATACTGAAATAATCTTAAATTAAACTTGGTACACCGCTAATGTTTTCTTTTCTTCGCCGGAGACCCAGAGTAACTTCAATTTTTTTTTAACCTGTAGTGAACAAGGATTGTATTTACATAAGTTTTAGAATTATTTCTATTTTTTCCGACATCGTTTCCCAAGTTTACATTAATATCATCATTGCTCTAGGACAGGCATGTCAAAATCCTGCACATTGTGCAACTGTCTCTGTGCGATGTGGACTCTCTATTCCCCTACTTGGAGAGAGTGAATCGCCTTGGAGGACAACGCGACAGGGCTATATGGGTACAATACCTGCAGCAGTTTTCGTTTCAGTAACACAGTTTCAGTACGAGTGCCGATTTGGCTGTGTCTGTGAATGAGTTATGATAAATAAAGTGAGGAGTTCACAGATAACGGAGAAGAGAAATCACGAATCATATAACACAATTGTTATGTTTTCCTCAGCCAACAATAATAATTATTTTAAAATGAAAGGCTTTCATCATATCATGTGGACCTAATAGTGTTGTGAGGTGACAATTTAGATCAGATTAGTAAAGTTCTCAAAATATGATATTGCCAGCGCTTATTTCTTAATCAGTACTCTCACGGCAAAACGTACTTGACAATGGCGTTGTTTTGGAGTCTGTACTAACACAGCCATCAAAGGTTAGACGACTTACGACTTTCATTTCATAAACTGTTAAGTGTTGAGAATATAGTGAGGAATATATGTGAGGCTCTTGAGGTTGTAAGGAGAGAAGAAAACAACTATTTGCAAGGCGGAAAATTTTTCTGAAAAAATATATAATGGCAAATTTTCCATCTCACGTCACAATATTAATTCAATAGGCCTATACTGATATTAATAAATATTTAAATCTGACATAAAGAGAATATCGTCGCTTCAGAGCTTGTGAACTACACTTTTAATTTCTTTGAGTAACGCTCCCAACTTTTCGATACTTGCTCTCAACGTTTTTATTTATTTATTTTATTTTATTGTATTGGGTTATTTTACGACGCTGTATCAACATCTAGGTTATTTAGCGTCTGAATGAAATGAAGGTGATAATGCCGGTGATATGAGTCCGGGGTCCAGCACCGAAAGTTACCCAGCATTTGCTCATATTGGGTTGAGGGAAAACTCCGGAAAAAAACCTCAACCAGGTAACTTGCCCCGACTGGGATTCGAACCCGGGCCATCTGGTTTCTCTCAACGTTTTCAAATAAACTATATGTGAATTGAAGTTCTAAGCTTAATTTATATCATTTATTAATATTAATGTTAATTTATACTGACATACAGCAAGGAAATTATTTCAGTGTAAAAACTTCACAATGTCCTACTGCATGTAATTAATTGGGAGTATAATATTTTCTTCAACATTTGTGTACCAATGGTCACAGTAAATAATAATGCTTGACGAACAATGAAAGAGTAGGGTATATTACTTTAAAATAATTAATACGTACTACGTAAAATGAAATACTTGTTGTTTCTAAATTACCGCAACTTTTTTTCTTCAAATACTGTATAAAAATCATGTTAATAAATTATACTTTACAAACCACTACTTTGTGAAGTATAACTGAGTAAGCTTAAAGTTTCTTGTATTACAATTGTCAAGTATAGACACTGATAATAACCGTGTTTTTTCCTTCTCCTAATGTGTTTATAATGTCCAAATGCCTATTTAATCCAACCCTAGGAGCGCAGAATAGATTATTGTACACCCCTCCAGCTAAGAACGGGTAAGATTGATGCAACCTGCACAGACCGGCGATCCGCACACATAACTGCACATTTAGAGTCTGATTTCTGACATGCCTGCTCTATGGGGAAGTGCCCATTGTCGGCGGCCAGCTCAACATGTCCTCGAGTATACCTTATTTTATTTCAAGGAGTGCAGTTCGGTGGCTTATTTTAACACCGAACTGCACTCCTTGAAATAAAATAAGGTATACAGAGCAGATGAATGATAGAATGTAACAATTTGTTCATCGAATGAAAGAACCAACTTTAATCTTGAATTACTCCTTCTTGTGAAACAATTTAATTGGTCATTGTAACGAAATCTCCCCTAGAATAATAAAGTAGGAATTGTTATTAGAACCAAATATCTTGTACATTTTCATTTTCCAAGAAGAACTGAGAATTATTTTTAAGTAACGATCTTTTGTGGGATATCTTTCAACGTCATTGATATGTTCTAAATTGTTGTAATTATCTAGTATGAGTCCTGTTCAAACTTCAGCAGGACCAAGGGTAACTATCAGAACTTGTGCTCCGAGTTTGCCTTCGGGTATAGTTTGAATCCCACTTTGCCTGATTACCTGGTTGGGTATCTTACGAAATGTTCCCTGCCTGTAAAGCGGAAGCCAGATAATCTCCAGAGTCATCTACAAGTAGGCTACATACTTTGTCACCATCAACAATTCCATGGAAGGTAGATAACGTCGTAGTTAATACAGCATCTTAAATAACGAATTGAAATATTGTTGCTGTTTTCTTGAAGTATGCGGATACTTCTGCAATACTTCCAAATATCCGATTTCATAGCAGCTGTATAAAAATCACGGGGTTTCACATAAGTACGAGGGAAAGTCAAACAATAACCTTAATATATAAATAACAAATCAAAAGATTATTATTACTACGATCTATATGAACGTTTGTGATTAAATTTCTTTCTTATGACGCAACACACAGCTCGCTCACTAGCCAAACAACCAAGGAGGGGCCATTAACGCTGAATCGAGCTGTATCTCGTGGGATCGGGTTGAGGGACCGCGGTGTTGTCTACTGGAAATGTAAAGAGATTCTGCAGGCTGTAGAGAAGTTTGGAGGCGGTCCGTAGGAGAATATTAATTAGAGGAGAAGGCCTTAGGACAGACACGTCATTTCATTCCGGGTAGCACAATGGGCCCACTCAAGCAGTCTACGTGTGAGGGCAGTGCCAATCCGTACCCCTCCCTTTAAAGAGTACTAGTATATCCCTCTAAGCATCTTCTCCGTAATGAAAAGTTGCTCATTGCCCGATTTCGTACATCGGGTTGAAAAAAATAATCTTAAAATGAGCTAAAAAAAATAACAACATCGTAAACAAAGACTGTCTCTTTTTCAACCGATGGTATTTGCTTGGCTGATATCGAGTGCGACTCCCAGTTGAAGTTACGAGGCGGAGGGTCTGCCTACACTCTGAGTTTATTCTGTTTCTGGAAAATGGGAGCAGACCGAACGGTGACCCAGAGGGCAGCATTTTGGGCGCTCCGTGACTTTCGCAAAGTGCGGTCGACGGCGAGGGCTCCAAGTCCGCACGACTTGTCCATGAGCCGTCCGTTCACATGTAACCCACATACGGCTCGTCTAATAGACCAGTTTCTGCATTGACGGCTATTACCACCTATTTTTTCTCGCGAAGAATGCACAGCAAGTTGCTCGAGATGGCAGAGGCTTTATAAACAGAGAGATCTGCCGCACAGTTCATCAGTCTCGGCAGTGCAGGAGAACAACGCTATGGCTTGCAAGGTGCGTAATATTGCGTGCGTTGTGTAATAGTGTTGTACTTCACGACGCCAACTTTTTTTTTCAACTAGGTATTTATATCTTCCTACTTTAGTTGCAACGATTAGGTACGTCTTGAAATAACTTATTATTGTTATATTATGCCTTTTAATAATTTTTGTCGCATTGTGCTCTAAATCTTCCGTGTCTTCGGCGATTTATTTCAGGCGACGTTTTTTATATGTGGATCAGAGTCAGAAGAGGAGAAAATTTATGTAGAAATGATGATATGCAGGGAAAGGATTTATATGTAAATACATATTTACTTATAAAGCTAATATAATTTATATTTTGCATTATCTTTATGTTTCACAATGTGTAGGGTTGAAAAATCCTACTTTTATTTTCCATATTTTTCCATATTTTAGAGTTTAGTACATATTTTCGTTAATTTCCATATATTTTCCATATTTCATATAAAACAGTCCATATTATATTAGGTTTAACAATAAAACAAAACAAAATTCCATTAACTTTTAAAAATACATTTCAACAATAGAGATTTAAACACATGTTCAGTAATCCCTTTAACATCAGAGTTATTTGAAAATTAGCAGTCCTATCAACAATGGGAAAGTAAGTTACAAAACTGTATTAATTTAATTTAAAATTTTTAACAGACTTCAGTTGTGCAGCTCAACAGTTAAATGCCAGTCAGAGTACACATAGGTTCAGTTTTGTAAATCATACTATAAAGACGGTAAATATGCCAAAAGTACGTCATTCAGTCAATTTAAAATCAAAACTAACAAGTTACATTTCAGAATTTAAAGAAGATGGTTTATCAACTGACAATAAAATATTATTTTGTAATTTGTGTCAGTGTGCAGTATCATCTACACAAAAGTTCCTGGTGCAACAACACATTACAACTAGTAAACATCAGGCCAACAAACAACTAAATTCCAAGCAGAGACAATTGTTTTTAACACAACCAACAACATCGAATGTAAGATCTGAGTTTAACATCGACCTGTGCCGTTCTCTCATCTCTGCTGATATTCCTCTCTACAAACTAAAGAATAAGGTCTTCAGGGAATTCCTTGAAAAATATACTCAACATACAATCCCGGATGAGTCAACACTTAGGAAGACGTATGCTCCATCCATCTACGATGAGACAATACAGAAGATAAGAGATGAAATTAAAGATAGTTCAATTTGGGTTTCCATTGATGAGACTCCCGACAAAGAAGGTAGACTTGTTGGTAATGTAGTTATCGGTTTGTTAAGTGAACAATATTCTGAACGAATTCTTTTACATTGTGATGTTCTAGAAAAGTGCAATAACAAAACTATAGTTAAACTGTTCAACGAAGCTATGGGTATCCTGTGGCCAAAGGGTATTATGTACGATAATGTGTTATTCTTTATTAGCGATGCTGCCCCTTATATGGTCAAAGCTGGACAAGCATTATCTGTTGTATATCCTAAATTGACTCATTTTACTTGTGTGGCGCATGCATTTCATCGTGTGGCAGAAGTGGTCAGAGACAATTTCCCTAAAGTAGATTTGTTGATTTCATCAGTGAAAAAAGTATTTCTCAAAGCTCCCAGTAGAGTTAACGTGTTGAAAGAAATGTACCCTGAAATTCCATTGCCACCAAAGCCAATTTTAACTAGATGGGGTACATGGCTAGAAGCAGTTGAATATTATGCCGAACATATAGACTCTATTAACAATGTTCTCCTTGCATTGGACTCTGAAGATGCAGTCTCAATTGATACTGCGAAAACAGTTACCTGTGACATAAGTGTGAAGAATGACTTAGCTCACATTCAGCATACATTTTCATGCATCATAAAAACGCTCAAAAGTCTCCAAAATAGGCACCTTTCACTATCTGAAAGTTTTGAAATTATAAATAGTACTGTGGAACAACTGAATCGTGGTAGAGGTAAAGTTGCAGATGCAGTAAGAGCTAAGGTGGACACTGTACTTTCAAAAAACCCTGGATATGAAGAACTACAAAAGGTTGTTGCTGTGATGAGTGGTGAATCAACAGTGAAGATTAACTTGGACTTATCCCCAGCAGACATAGTGAAATTGAATTATGTACCAGTTACTTCTTGTGACGTCGAACGCTCTTTTAGTCAGTATAAATCTATCCTCAGAGACAATAGAAGAAGATTCACTTTTCAGCACTTGAAAGAAATGTTTGTAACCTATTGTTATGGTAACAGACAATAAAAATTGTGTTTTGTTGAAACTACATTGGAAGATAAGGTACGTCCATTATATTTTTTGTTTAGTTTGATTAAAATGTACCAATATTTAACGTACATAGTCATTTTTTTATAATTTTAAGTCCATATTTAATTCCATATTTTGGTAAAAATCCATATTTAATTCCATATTTTGGTAAAAATAACTACATATATATTTACATATTTCATATATTTTTAGTCCATATAAATCCGTTCCCTGATGATATGTAATGCAAGCCAAGAGCTAAGTGATACATTTGTTCATTAAGCAATGAACTTTTTGAAATCGGCCAAATCGTATCCGTATATACTATTAAAAATTAGTGGCGATAAGGAAGGAATAGTGTAATTGAAAGGCATGAAACCAAAGTTTACCTGATATCACAGTCTAGTATATACAGTCTCGACCTGGCTGGCGAGTTGGTATGCGCTGGCCTTCTATGTCTAAGGTTGCGGGTTCGATCCCCGGCCAGGTCGATGGCATTTAAGTGTGCTTAAATGCGACTGGCTCATGTCAGTAGATTTACTGGCATGTAAAAGAACTCCTGCGGGACAAAATTCCGGCATATCCGGCGACGCTGATATAACCTCTGCAGTTGCGAGCGTCGTTAAATAAAACATAACACTATTTAACATTACAGTCACGAAGCTCAATACGTAGTGACTATGCATCCATAGATAGTTGCTAACTCTAGGGTAGTTACTATCGCCTCATTACAGACAATGCGAAATAGTACCTGGACAGTCCATTGTTCCCAGTACCCTCAAAACTCTAGCTTCGTGACTGTATATACTAGACTGTGCTAATATCTGGTTTGTTTAACGAGGATAGCGTCTACCGTCTATAGTGTTCAAATTCTGGTGCCTTAACAGATGAGTTAGCTGTTGATTGTCTGAACTTTGAATCTGAAATAATAAAATGATTTGGTCAGTTGTATATGACTTTGAAGGACACTGCCATCGTCTGAAGTTACTTTCGCGATATTTACTTTGAAAGAGAGAGAACAAATTCAAATCCTCCTGTTGTATTTCAGGTCTTGGCAATCGAATCCCAAGTTTTCGGCCACGAAACTAGTACATTACCACGTGTTTAGTCGAATCAGGCTTATTGTGAGTGTATTGGCGACTGGCAAGGAAGGGCATATATTGGCCGAAATGGGAGCTCTGAGACACCCAGTAACGAACTCTGAACTCATAATTAAATTCGTTACAGCCTTTAGCTAATATTAACACGTATTGATATTTTGTTTCACTGCATGACTTGTCAACTACATACGTCCAGAATCGGAGAGGCAATGGTGAATGGGATCATGATTTGGGAAATGAGGTTTTGGAAAGATTAGCTCTGATCACGATTTGTCTGGAGAGAACAGCTTGAGATGGACAGTGGTAGCAGTAGCATCGATAGTGCTAGTAAAAGTGTTAGTATTAGTAGTACAGTGAAAACTGTCTATGACGGATCCTTTATAAGAAGGAAACCTGTCAATAAGGAAAGAAAATCTCAGAACGAAACGATTTTATATACGAAAACAACTTCTATAAGCCGGAAACCTCCGTAACGCGGAAACGGAATTGTGTTAAAGAACCATTGGTTAGTTGCCTGAATAAGACGGAAATATATTTTTAAATGAATGCCACAACTACTTAGAAGGCATTGCGAAAATAATATTTGCCCCATGTAGTCAGTACATCAGTGTAGTTTTTGTGTTGTATTGTATTATATCTATTAAGATTCCATGGTATTCATACATTGCTTCACAGCTAGAATATGGAACAAGTCAAAAAACTTAATAGGCCTACTATTATAAAATCTTAATTTATAGTCTCAGTGTAGATGAGATATATACAGACGAGGTTTACAATATAGTCTACTAGTACAACACAAAGTTTTAGTGTCAATTTCATGAAGCGTTATTGAATTTCATGAATTCACCTACAGAATAGAAGGCGTGAGAAATTAGATACTTCTTTAATTTTGCCCTAAATAATCTTATGTTTTGAGTTTCATTTTTTATATCCATAGGGAGGCTATTAAAAATTTTTACTGCCATATAACGCACTCCTTTTTGATAGCACGATAGACTTGCTGATGGAGTATGAAAGTCATTTTTTGACGTGTATTTATGCTATGAACTGTTGAATTAGTTACAAAGTTTTCACGATTACATACGAGGAAGATTTTATTAATGAAAAAATATACTGACAAGCCATGGGCATTATTTGTAGTTTTTTTAAAATAGTCCTACACGATTCTCTAGATTTTGGCACCTACTATTATTCTAATTACTCTTTTTTGTAATAGGAATATACTGTTAGTATCTGTGGAATTTCACCAGAATATTATTCCAAAACTCATTACTGAGTGGAAGTATGCAAAATATATTGTTTTTAAAGTATACATTTTATTTAAATGGTGTACTGAAGTGTAGGAAGGTACTGATTTAAGTGTACAGTCAGTTTTTTTTTTAATCAAATTTACCAAGAAAGTAGAACGAGTTAATCCAATAACAAAGTCGTGACAATAAGTTAAGTTAAACATCAGGACAAAATGAGTTCTGTTATGTCATCTGAACAGGTATTAGACGTAAAAATTTATATTTATAAATGGTTGAAGTTATCTTTGCATGTTCCTTAAATTGAAAATAAATTTAAGCATCTCTTTGTAAGAAGGAAACCTAAGAATATGAAAAATTTTCTACTGAACCATCATGTTCCGTCGTAGACAGGATTTACTGTAGTATATTTAACGTCGATTTTAACTGCGGAGGTTACTGAAAGTGGAAAGGGAATTACCGACGAATTTTGCCTGAAACCCTTTACTTAGTATTAGGGACAGGTTTCTTTTTCGTGCCGTTAATCTGTAAAATGTGGCCCACCGCTTTACTTCCCTCCCGGAGACAGCCATGTTAAAATCTTTATCGCCATTCAAAATCAATCGTCCTTGGCCGAATTGACCTTGCGAACCTTGTATTCAAAAGGAAATATGGTAACTCAAGACTGCTGAAGACGACGTTGGCTGGTAATGGATATATTAATTTTTTATTTGTTAGCTCCAGAGAAAATTTAGTCGATTACGCTACATGTTACAATGGGTTTGAGAGAGCGGACAGAGACGGAACTTTTACGTTCCTTTGCATTTGTGTTAAATTTCTTTGACGCTATACTGCATTTCAAAAACAATAGTAGAATTTTTTTTTTTAAATCGTTCAGTTTTTTAAATGTATTTCAATTTATTTTAAGATAGAATGCGAGTGTGAGCTAAGTAGTGTGTGGGATATTTTAGTTTAGTATTTAATAATATGTCGGTATGTTGTTTTAATGTAAGATATTTAACCGTGTGATGAAATAGGAAGTCTATGTGCTGTTTCCGTGTTTAGATATACGAATGAAGCGCGTCAAACAATTTTATAGCGGACTAGATAAAACAATATTAGTATTATATATTAGTCAGTTTACAATGTCTTTCGACATTTTCTGACAGCCAAATATTAATTTACAGTCACTGATAAATGTATCGCACTGCAAGATACCACTCCCCTCTATCTCTCCATAGGTCTTCTCCTAATTGTCTTCTTTCCATAGCTTCCAGAATGCCCTTTTTCGATGTTGCCATAGGTCTTCCTCTTTTTCTTCTTCTTGATGGGGTCCAATCATATGCCAACCTTGGTAATCTTTCCGTATTCATTCACATCATATGCCCATCCTACCATATTAGTTGTTTTGTGAAAATATCCTCTACAATATCATTCTTAACATGCATTTTCTCTCTGATTATATCGTTTCTAATTCTTTCTCTTCTTGAAATGCCTGCTGATCGTCTCCAATAATCCATTTCTAAGGCCAAAAATTTATTTTTGAACACGTTTTGCAATTCCCGAGTTTCTGCCCCATATAAAGTTGTACTTCTCACAATTGATTTATAAATTTTATGTTTAGTTGAATTCTGATTTTATTATCCCATAATACTTGATTAAGAGTGGATATTGCATATTTTCCTTTCTTCAAACGTTCTTTCATTTCTACATGGTTCTTTCCATCATCTGTGATAGTAACACCTAATTATTTGTATTTATTACTATAGGCTATTTAATAACAAATTTAAAAGGCATGATGGGACCGATAAGCTAATTTACTATTAGTGACAAAATTTATTTCATGTGCCGTCATGACGGCACATGAAATAAATTTTAATTGTCACTAATAATATTTAATAACACCTTTATTTTCAAGTATCAGATTTTCTTTCCACCAATAACCATATAATGAGATTTTTCAAAATTAAATTTTAATCCAGATTTTTCATATTCTTCAATGAGTTTTCTGCTCATTTATTCAATATCATCATAGTCTTCTGCTATTATAATTTGATCATCAGCAAATTGTAGAGTATATATATATTTTTGTCACCAACCAAAACACCCATATGCCTACATTTCTTCTTCCATCCTTTCAGAGCTTCTTCCAGGTAAATTTTAAAGCAACTGATCTAGGGGAAGATAACCCTGAAAATAAATTCGCGGTCCTCCAGGTTGGGGGTTGTTCGTAGGGCCAACTCCCCTGCAACGAGATCCATTATGGAAAAAACAAATTGTTAAAAAGCCTAGACTGGATTACAAACAAGACGACGAAAATGGCAACAAAAACAATATTAGTTACTTTATAATTATATTTTTTTTGATAAATTAATATTGTAATTGTGCTACAAACATTTCTTAGGGCCCAATGTTTGTACTGTTAATAAAATAACTATAGGGGGAAAGGAACTGGGGACTCTACCCCATTATATAGCTGGCTTAGTTTCTCCATAAGTGGTATCTAATTCGTGTCACTGGTGAGGTTCAAACCTGTCTTCGGACAGTTGACTAAACAACAGCAACAACAAAGTAGCATATGAGCAAATGCTGGGTAACTTTAGGTGCTGGATCCCGGGCTCATTTCACCGGCATTATCACCTTCATCTCATTCAGACGCTAAATAACCTGAGATGTTGATAAATTATCGTAAAATAACCTACTAAAAAAAAACGAAGTAGCTATATTTCAAATTTTTTCTTTTACTTTTTTACGAAACGGCGTTTAGAAAAAGATGTCTTTCCATAAAAAATAATCAACTGTAGGTATTTATATGGTGTAATATAGAGATTGCAATACGTTTAACTGTGGTCCTGAGTTTGTCTTATTTAAAGAATTACAGCAATTCGACCGTGCCCTCGATAGCAGAATTACTAATGTATCGGTTTTCGACGTCTAGACACAAGTACAAATTCTAGTCAAAGCGAAAGTGGGATAGCTGTAGATAAGACAGTATTAGGCCATTTTTTCCCCAGTCATAACTCCACCATTTCTCCATAATGGTCTCGTTATCTCATCTTCACTGTTGTACTTGAACTATATTAAGAAGTAGTTAAAAATAAATTATTGTAATATATTATTATGTGCATCTTCCAATGGAAAGAATGCTAGTGTAACTTAGTGACCGCATGGATCACTAGCGTTATGCGCTCGGCTACAGCTGACACGAAATGCACTCGAGCCTCTGTATTGTATATAGGCCTACTTATGCCGTGGTTATCTCTCTTTCCTGTCCAGTGTTACAAGCGAGGGGAGCTGGCTAAAGCACAATACTTCACTCTGGCCTTGAACATCATTGAGGAAAAGTATATCCTACAGAGAAAATAAATTGCCTGAACACCTGGGTTTGTAGTGACAGTGTACTGGGAATTCGTGTGCATTAATCAAATTGAATTGTCTTAATTAAATCATGCAATTTACTGACCTGAGTTGAGGCAGTTATATGGCCATATGAGTCACAAACTATAAGCATGTTGGCCTTGAGCAATTATCCTTTTATAATTCGGCTTACTGCGCCATTTTTATATGATTAATGTATTTTAAAGAATGTCAGGTCCTCTAAAATGTTGCATTTAATACAGCATTGCTTAGTATTCACTGTATGAGAGTATCCATGTCTAATTAGAGAGTAGTTCTAATTTCACTCTCAGAAGTTAGAAGATAAGCCTTGTTAATATCGGAATTCGTTCGTTCGTTAAGAAACGTGATGATTGTCGTTCGTTTTGCTTTTTCCTCGTTTACGAAATATGACTTGAAAATCGATGCGACATATGCCGTTTCTTGCGCGCACTCTGATCCTCATAGTTCCGCGACACCATATTAAAGCTCTCGCATTAATTCTCTAGTCTATGTTATTTTTCTCTTTATTCAACTCTAGTTACACCTTAAGTGTCAAATTTTATGTTACAAAATATGTTCCTTTATTTTGTTAATATAGTATCTCTAAACGACAGAACTGTTTATGTGATATTACAAAAGTGACATAGAATTGTTAAAAGATTGGAAATAAATTATACGTTACCTTCTGTCCAGCATTTCATTTCTCGTTACGTGGCACGTAGAAGCGGTAAGCAAGATAATCAGACGAGTAGCATGCAATCCCACCCAAGCGTTCCGGTATTACGTCATAGCGAACACGTCTGTTATTATTGGCACGCGTGCCAAAATAAGCCGATTACGCACGACATTGGATGTAGTAACAACCTGTTTATAATGTTAGGATGACATAAAGATTATTTTATTAACAAGAGCGAGCTAAAATATCAAGTTCCTTATATAATTTGTTTTTTAGATGTGTGCAGCCGCACTCATATAGCCTACGCAAATTTAAAAATATATTTTCAAGTATTATGTAATAGTGATTAAAAAACTGCGGACCTAAAACTATGTCTCACCTATTAAAATATTCCTGAATGATATTTATAACCAGACAGTGTATGCGGGATGACTTAAGGAAAAGTGAAGTTGTTTCGTATCGGAATATATGGCACATGCCGCGTCGTCCGTCTTTTGTGTACCTGGCGAGTACAGCAGCGTACATAACGAAGGAACCCCGGTCCGTTCATAGTAATATTGCAACGCAATGTGTGCAGTTGTGTTATCCTGCTCAAGTATTTAGTACGCGTTGAATTGTGTTGTGCCGATCCATTCATAATTGCGAATGCAAAACGTTCAATTCGCTCAGAGATACGAAGTGCAATAATTAAGAAGTATGGGATTGACATTTTATGTATTAACGAAGAAATCGAAAAATCGAAGGAGAATTGGGAGGAAAATTTAAAAAGGTACTCAAACGCGTCCTTGCAAGGGGTTGGGGGCTGTACAAAACTAAATATGTGAGCTCCAAGCCTGTTGGCCACTAGTCTCACTCCGGGTTACGCTGCTCCTCTGAAGAAGCTCTAGAAAATTTTGAAGGGGAAGCCGAAATTGGACGTAACCTCTTAGGTACCACATACGCGAGGGGGGGGCTGAGATTGATCAAGTGATCACGGAACGGGGCGAGGAGGAGTTGGCTGGTGTTTGCCGTTAGAATGGCAAGACGCCGTCATCTGTTGTTCGATGACAAAGCATGTGAAGGCCGTCGGAAGAAGCGCCGTGTAATCTAATCTGCAATTTGAGAGGTCCCTGTCCTTTCAATTTGCGACTTATTGAGTGACCTCGTATATTTAATAGACTATTTATATTATCTGAACTAGGGCATAGGCCTACATCGTTTATAATAAGGGTGGAATATATATGGGGAAGGGCATATAGGTCCGTGGCCCATTTCTTATAGGGCTCATCCCGACATTTGTCTTACGCCTGAGGAAAACCACGGAATACCTTAGGCAGGATGA
Organism: Periplaneta americana; assembly: GCF_040183065.1. Classification (NCBI taxonomy): domain Eukaryota; kingdom Metazoa; phylum Arthropoda; class Insecta; order Blattodea; family Blattidae; genus Periplaneta; species Periplaneta americana. The sequence continues at coordinate 144,303,171 of NC_091127.1, forward strand.
GTCGTCTCATATAAGAGACTAGCCAATTTGGCTATTATTAACGAAGACAATATCGTCTGTAATTTATGCAAAATTGAAGTAATAACCAGAACAACTCAGGCTATAGAGAAACATTGCAACAGTACATCGCACAGGAAATGCGTTGAAATGAAATCTGAGGAACCATTTACATCGTTATCATCATCATCATTTAGTAGTGCGGGTCTAAACGAGACATGTGCAACATGATGCTCGGTGCAAATATTCCTCTAAAGAAATTGATTGATCACCATTTTAGAAGTTTTCTTCAGAAATTCTCTCTAGACAAAAACTGTTTAAGCGATGGGCGAAGACGATTCAGCAACGACAACTTACGAAATATATCGTCGTTTACTGCAACGCTAGTAATTCCATCAATGATGATGAGGTATGTGCAACAGTACTTCATTTTTCTTTTCTTTCTGACTGTACGGAGATACAGTAGCATGTTGACGTCGTCTGTTTACGTTTAAAACCTGTTGAGCCAATGGTCTGAATGAAAAGAATGTAACATATAGTAAATGTGCACCTACATTCAACGATAAGTTATCTCGAATCCACTGTCTAATTATAACACTGTAACAATTATCAAATTTTGGCTGAAAATTTGTGTACATTGCCGTTTAAATATTAGCTAAGTTTCGATGATTTTCATTATATTCACATACGTTTCCTTAAAGTGCTTTACTTTAATGTCTGATAATAACAGTTAGTACGAACAAATTGGAAACCACGAAACTATTTGTGGCACTACTAACCACGAAAATATTTATGGCACTACTACTACTACCACAACTGGATTCTTTTATAGACCTACACATTTTGAACTTCAGGAAGTATGTACAACTATTTACGTGTATTAAAAGGGTACTTAAACTTTCGCAATTCAACCGAAGTTGTCTGGCTGGACGCCAGTTCGGCTGTCACTTAATAGTGTAGCTTAGCTTAGAAAACGTGGAACCTGCTGTTGTTATGAGTTACATTCTCATGTAGAGACGTTTAAATGCACCGAAGTGTTCTGTACAGGTCACGAGTGCAAACCAGTTTGCAGCTCCGAGTCCACTATGGCTGTTTATACGGATGCCAGTACAAGTGAGATCTCTTTTCAGTGCGTTTGCTACATTTATTAATGACTACTCTTTCAACATATTGTAACTACAGCGAAAGGAAATCGTGTCTGGATTGTTATAACAATAAATATCGCTATATAGTTGCATAATCTGTCTATACTTCGTTCCATAATTTCTGACAGGAGACGTAAACATTGCCGGCAGAGGTGAGCAATCTGAAGCGTTCTACTCTCGCCGAACTTCAAGACAAGACTGGAATGAGACCCCTGCCATTGGTTGAATAGCAACTATACTCTCTCCTCTGCCAGCAATGTTTACTTCTCCTGTCAGATATTATGGAACGAAGTATAGTTATGAATTTTATGAGATAGGTAAACGATTAGCTTGTCAATTGTTTCGCATAATTGAAATACTGGATACTTAGTGTTAGACTTTGTGGTGAGGAAGTGTGGTTTTAGGGTGTTCTCTTTTCTTTTTTACTCGTAATTTTCTCTCCTCAAATATTTTTCATGATCCCATTAGCACTTACTCAAATGCCCTGTCTTGGTAGCCACTGACAACTATTTATGTTCTGACACTTAGCAGAAATATCACTGACAAAAGTAGGCCTGTAGATTAATTGAGCAGAAACTGTGCATTATAGATTGTAACTTCAGAGGAGCTAATAGTGAATAATGATAACAAATAGTTTAATATTTTAGGATTATGTAATGATACTATACTATTGTGGGAAACAGCCGATTGAATTATGAACTAATTTGCCTGTAACGATTGAACATAAGTGAGGAAAACACCAAAGATGACGAGTAATGAAGCGTTGAGTTCAAGAATGGGACTTGTCCACAATTTTACGGTATCTGAGTTAAGAGTTGTGCTGTGTATACAAGTGCACTCTGCATTATTTAATGTAAAACGATACTTGTTTTATCTTTTAAACATAGAAAAATTTCGGCGTTACGTTTGAAAAGGGGACTTGTCGACGCTCTTCTTACACGAAACTTAGCAGAAACGTTGCCACGCGAGTTCTTTCATTTGTTTTCATTTCAGACAAAATGGCAGTCAATAGCAATTACTACTAGTCTTAAAAAGTTAGTGTTCCAAAAGTGTCTTCAAAGTATGCTTTTTTATTTTTCTTTTTCAAAAAATCAGTTGCAGTGAAAGGGAATGGATGGGCATTGACATCATATAAAATATTTGATTTCTCAGCAGCATCACAATGTGTAACAGTATCTCCTCATTGGAGTGCTCTACTTACGATTTCTCACCTGTAAAACCTTGTAGGGATCCTACTATGTCAAATGTGCCCCCAGCCTACTTTCATTTAGTAGAAATAAAGACTACCAAGGCCAATGTTGTTGCTAAAATGCTTGAAATAATTCCCTTAGAACACCGGGATTATTTCAAAATAATTGCTGAAGGATTTTCTGATAAAGGAAAACAACAAAAACACAGCAAGATTCAGAAAGTGAATGATTTCGAATTTGGTTGTAATGTCCATTTGAAAATTTTATAATGATTGTAGTTTTGTTTCAGTAATGTTCGCTTCACTGTGTCATGCATTAAGAGATTAAATATAATCTATAGATAATTTTAATATTATGTACTTATTACAAATAGGACATTCCTATTCAATGCAAAAAAGGAGACTTGTTTACATTTTTTAAACTTTCTCAAATTCACAATTGTTTTCTGAATATGTATGTAATGACATACAGAACCCGAATGTACAATAAAAACAAAATCTATTGTACTATTTCTAAGGTATTTTGTTTTCTCAAAATTATTGCTGATAGTCTACTCCCCTTTTTGATCTAAAAGTTCTAGATTTTTAGAATGGTTAGAGCTCTACTATGTTCCATTGTGCATTTCAGTTGATTGTATTGGCAGTAGTTGCTGCTGTAGCAAGAGCAGGGTATCTTGGAGGCGGTTATGGTGCTGCCCCTATCTACAGTTACGCCGCTACGGCTCCAGTATTGAAAGCAGCACCCTCATTCACTTACGCCGCCACTGCCCCAGTGGTCAGTTATGCTGCCCCTAAGGTAATCGCTTCAGCTCCAGTTGTCAGCTACGCTACTCCTAAGTTAGTTGCCGCCGCCCCCGTGGTGAAGACCGTAGAGCCTGTATACCACTCCGTGCCGCAGTACAGCTTCTCCTATGGCGTGAAGGATCCTCATACCGGTGACTCTAAGACTGCTCAGGAGACCCGCAGTGGCGATGTGGTGCAAGGAAGCTACAGCCTGTCCGAGCCCGATGGCACCGTGAGGACCGTACATTACCAGGCCGACCACGTGAATGGCTTCCAGGCGGTCGTGGAGCGAACTCCCGCAGTTGTGAAGACACCAGTTTATGCTGCACCTGCCCCTGTAGCTGTTAAAACCCTGGCTGCTCCAGCAGTTTACGCTGCACCCGCCCCTCTAGCTGTTAAGACCCTGGCTTCTCCTGCAGTTTACGCTGCACCTGCCCCTCTAGCTGTTAAGACCCTGGCTTCCCCTGCAGTTTACGCTGCTCCTGCTCCTGTAGCTTTTAAAACCTTGGCTTCTCCTGCAGTTTACGCTGCACCTGCCCCTGTAGCATTTAAAACCCTGGCTTCTCCTGCAGTCTATGCTGCACCTACCTACGGACTGAAGACTTTTGCACTGCCGTCATATGGTTATCATTGAACTGTGATCGATTCATAATTACATATTTATTATTATTATTATTATTATTATTATTATTATTATTATTATTATTATTATTATTTATGGCATTGGGCTGTGTTACTAAATGAAACATTGTTAAAAAGTTCTGTTTGTGAACTCTGTACTCGAATGCTTTAAATAAAATCTATGTATATGTTTACAAAATTAAGTGTTTCAAGGTACCACAAATCCGAGTTTATTTTCGCTAAGTAAGCTCTTTCGATGTATTTCACCAGAGTTTTCGGGGGAAAATTGGCTCAGTATAAGTCATTCGTAATGCTCAGGAATCGTAACAAAAGCAAGACACTTCATTTTAATAAGACGATGTTGCCCCGAAGCAGATAGGAACGCTACCAAAGTTACGAATTCAAGGGTGTGAAGCTGGGCAATGAGGGAGCATTGAAATGTTGTTTTATTAATATCGAAGGGATTCTGAATGGAATTAATAATAAAGACCTGAACAGATTATTGAATAAACATGATATTATATGGTTAGCAGAAATCTGGATGAATGTTAATAATAAAAAATAGTAATAAAATATTTTATTTAGGGCCTACTTCGGAAAGACAATAACAAAACAGGGAAAATAGCTCTTTTAGTCAATAGAGAACTAACAGATAAAGTAGTATAAATTAAGTCAAAATTAGAGGAAATGACTTGGATATAGTTACTAGATTGCAACAAAAAAGTGAAATGTGTATTATATTGTACGTATGTGCACTCCAGTATTTCAAAATATACAAATAATTTCTGGATTAAGCTGAAAGAAGAAGTACAGAGTGAGTCAGCCAGGACTAGACCGGAGTCAGTGGAAAGTCGTATGCGTAGTAACTGCTGAGCCATCGCAGTGATCAGACCTCTTATTGGCGTACGTCTCGTGTTTAATTACTTAACAAGTTCACACAGTGAGGGTGCAGTTGTATACCGTAAATTTAGAGTGCAGTAGTGTGTCATCATGAAATATAGCCTTGAACAACGAGTGTTTATTTACGACAACTTCGTGAAATACGAATCTTGGAGAACATTTGTAACAAACTTCGGTCAGTTATTCCCTGATTCGCCAGAGCCTTCTAATGATTTACAATTTAGTTAAATTTCGTACAACTGTATAGGAAACGAAAATGTGTGAAGTGTGTTCTCTGTGAGGAAATGTTAGATGAAATTGGCCACCGACTAGAGAGAAGTCCTACGACATCATCCCGCCGTGTAGCTCAGGAGTTAGGTGTGCCACAGTCTTCAGCGATAAGAGGTACGAAACAATTAAAATTAATACCTTAAAAATTCGTGTAGTTCCAGAGTTTAATGGAACCCGATCATCAGAGGACACTTAGATTTTGCATGTACAACAATCAGTGTATGATGGACTACTTGACCCCACCCTAAGTTTTATAGTAACGAAGCATGGTTCCACCTCAGTGGTTATGTGAACACTCAAAACAGTCGTTACTGGGACAGTGAAAATTCACACCGTTTTCACGAAGGATTCGTACATGACAAATTCTAGCCATTTCGGAGAACGAACTGCGGCGAGTTGCTGGACATGTCTCCAGGAGTTGTGCAGTTTATCAGATATCACAAGGACGTCATTTCGAACATCAATTGTGAATTCGGTAAGTATATAATTACGCAATACTATCTGCAAAATCGCGGAAGAATCCTCTGCATGTGGTAGCGTCGTTACGTATGAATCAGCCGCCGTGAGTGCAGTTAGGAGTCTAGCCTTGGCTGGTTCACTCTGTAAATGAAATAAAGAATGTATACAAAACAGAGGAAATACTAAATATGAAGAATTTCAATGGCAGAGCAGCGGAAGAAGACATCGATAGCATAATAGTTTGATACGAAGAGAGAGATAGATTAAGATGTAGCAAGTAATGAAAAACTTTGCTCTCATCGCTGCTATTAGGAACTAAACTCTCAATCATGCTTTCCATTTCACCATAGCTACTAGGCCTACTTACTTTCACAATGGTATTTGCACAATTCCTAAATTGCACGTCATTACTGTCGATACAATTTTTTCTGCAAGAAGATATTTATTCCTGATACAAGTCAAACTCGTATTTATGCAAGTATGCAGCTGACCAGTTCGATAACATTGTAACGCGATGCATCCTGATCCAGTCAGACTGGAACTTGTGTGGCCCGTTTCCAGCAAAGTATTGTATAAAAGCAAGGCACACCGTACTATCTACACACATCGCAGCATAGCATAACACAGGAAAGCTCCACCATGGCATTTAAAGTTCTCCTATTCGCTGCCGTCGTGGCTGTTGCTAGAGCTGGACTTCTAGGTGCTCCCGCCGTTGTGGCTCCTGCAGCTCCTGTAGCATACGCTGCTCCTGCCGTGGCGCACGCCCCAGTGGCCGTAGCCGCCCCTGCGGCAGTGGACACCGACTACGACCCCAACCCTCAGTACAGCTACGCTTACGACATCCAGGACGCCCTGACAGGAGATTCCAAGGGACAACAGGAGAGCCGCAGCGGAGATGTTGTGCAGGGCAGCTACAGCCTGGTGGAGCCCGACGGCACCCGCCGCACCGTCGAGTACACTGCTGACCCTCTGAACGGATTCAACGCCGTCGTTCACCGTGAACCCGCTGTGGTTGCCGCTCCTGTCGCTAAGGTCGCAGCTCCCGTTGCTGTCGCCGCTTCCGTCGCTCATGTGGCTGCTCCAGTTGCTAGAGTTGCTGCCCCCGTGGCTGCTGTTGCCGCCCCCGCTTACGGAGGTCTTGCCTACGGAGCCGGTCTGGGTTATGGACGCGGTCTTGCCTACGGAGCGGGGCTGGGTTATGGACGAGGTCTGGCTTATGGCGCTGGTCTTGGTTACGGACATGGTCTGGCATATGGCGCCGGCTACGGTTATGGAGCTAGGCCCTATTATGGTTAATTGATTATTATATTTATTTAATGTATTTGTTAATAATAATTAAAAATAAACACTTAAAAAATTGTAAGTGTATTTTGTAAAACCCCTCATAACAAATGGGAGTTCAGAAGTTTCACACACTTTTCCTCACTCTTCATACAATTGTAGCACGACAATGATAACTGTCAAAGCTCATACCTCCTCAGAAAACGAAATTATACTGACAAATGGCTTTGAGAGAAACTGGAGGTTCATTGCCGTCCTCACATAAGCCCGCCATCGGTCTCTATCGTGAGCAAATAGTCTAGTCCCTACCATCATATCCCACTTACCTTAAATCCATTTTAATATTATCCTCCCATCTACATCTCGAACTCCCCAAAGTTATTTTTCCCTCCAGCCTCCCGACCAGGGTTGCCAGATTTTAGATTTACCAAAGAGGGACAGTATTTTCCGTCATATACAATACTTACGTTTAGTCTTATAGGAAGGATGATGTGAGTTTGGGCAGATTTTAAGTTTTCACGATTATATAAAAGAAGAGAGAGAATAGAAAACCATCCCTTGAGTTGATGGAACTAATATGAATTTCGAAATTGCAATTTTAATTTTAAAAAAATATTCTGGGTACAAGTTTCCAAGTATAAAACAATGTACTGTAAGTTACACAGCGGTTCCCTGACATCTTTCTGAAGGCCTTGTGGCAATAATATGTTACGACAAATTATTAACTTATTAATTACTTAATAGTAATTTGTCTCATAGATTTCCCCAGCTGATTATTATTAATTGTAAAACAAATTCCAAATCACTGCATCATATGTGACAAAGTATTTAAATTTAAATATTTATTAACTGATTACAATGACAAAATTTATTGATACCTAAATTCATTTATTTTGTGACTTAGCATAGCCCTGTTACTACTACAAACCATCATCTAAAATACAGTACGTATACATTTTCAGAGCTTATATACATATTTATCACTAGACTTTAACATTTTCAACAAGCTTTTTTCCATTCTCTGCGACATGCTTTTCTGATGAACGTCTCTTTCTAAATGTTTAGAAATATCGTATTGATACTGAATTGGTTGTAAACCTTACACTTGCCAAAATATTAGTTTTTTCTAAGTGCAGATCTCCATTATTGAGAAAATTATTTTAAATTTAATGTAATTATGTAGGTCTAGAATAAAGTAATTATTAGATAATGATGAAATTATAATGTGATGTTCATTTTCTAAAGGAGGGACTTTTTGCGACCCACCTCCAATCGAAGCGGGACGCGGGAATTTTACCTGAAAATTGGGACATGTCCCGCCAAATCGGGACATCTGGCAACCCTGCAGTCCCAACTAATATTCTATATATATTTCTGGATTCGCCCACACCTGCTACATGCCCTGCCCATCCTAAACGTCTGGACTGAATGTCCGTAATTATGTCAGATGAAGAATACAATGCATGCTGTTCTGCGTTGTGTAACTTTCTCCATTCTCCTGTAACTTCATCCCTCTTAGCCCCAAATATTTCCCTAAGCACCTTATTCTCGAACACCCTTAACTCTTATTTTCCAACTACCAAATAATGGCCAGAATCAAAGTCTGCCCCTCTGAAGGATCGAATGTCTACTATACTAGTATATCTTCGTTTATCTATCAAAATGTATTCTACAATTCTTTCTGTTAAAATTATGAGTGTCTGATTTATTTCATTATCATTTTAATTTAATCTCCGTAAATTACAATGCAAATTTCTGCCTTAAGTATCATAATTTCATAATTAAAATTTGTCTTGAAATACCTGTAGCTACAAGGTATTCCAGTTGTGAGTTATCATTGTTGTGCACGTAAACTCTGGCATTGCATTGCCTTATGAATAAAAATGTAAATAAATGGATTATAATATTTTTGACCTTAACTGGAACTGTGTGAAATAATTAATTGAGAAGTGTAATGATCTTAAGCAAGATGTGCTAAATAAGAAGGAACATGAGGTCATTGCACTTCTAGAGTGAATTAGGTATTATCTCGTCCTTTTATGGTTGTTTGTCTGGCCACTCTACCCTGTTATCTCTTGGCTTAATTACCTCTTATTGGTATCACTTATGAGATTCAAATCTGTCTTCGGACAGTTCACTAAACAATAACAATCTATGTCCAAGCTAGGTTTTTATTAAATAAATTTCATGCCTAAGTTCCAAGTCTGTGAATGCGTTCTGAATTTCAAAGTACTAAATGAAATAATCGTCATACAATGAAACAGCAAACATCTCCGATGTTCAGCTTCATTCCATCTATTGGTGTAAGTCGTCTTGGTAGGTTTGACATAACGAAGACACTTTTGAAATATATCTTCTTGGTTAAACTGTTTCACCGTAAAGGGTCGGTTCTTCTGTTGCATTGATATATCTATATATATAATTTGAATTGATAATGGAAATTACGGGGAAACGGCTGAACGGACTTTAATAAATGACCCCTCATTTTGAAGCTTGAAACCCAAAGTTTTTCAGAAAAATAGTCGTTTTCAGCGAAACGTTAGTTTTCCTACATAATTTCCCTATTTTCCAAAATCCAGTTTTGAGAACTAATTGCATTACAGGATAAAACAAAACACACACTACAATAAACAATAGGCTATTACACGAAGGCCATGACCTGCAGGATTGCTGACATATTTAGAGCTCAAATTCAGTTGGTTATTAAAAATTTAAACTCTTACTAAAATAATTTACAGGTCTGATTCTGCGGTGTGTAATTTTCTGAGTACAACTGTGTATTGAATATTAAAATCTACAAAATTTGAGGTGGTTTGATAGCATTATTACCATTAGAAATGAAATATTATTATAGTTAATGCCATGATGTGATATTTTTCATTAATTATACATATTATTGCTATGTTCATGATATGAAAGTGGGGTTATGTAAGTAGATGTAGAGAATATCTTAAATTAGATCTTCATTTCTATAATAATTTACTGAGTAGCGGCTATATAGTGTATATAACTACAAAACTTACGTAAGATAATAATATTATTATTAAAAATCAAATATTTTTATAGTTATTAATCAAGTGAGATTGGGTCTTTTTCATATACTTAATGGCGGCGTGGTGTAGATATTTATATGCGTCATTCTCTTCAGTATTGGCTCGAGAGAGCACCAAAATTACAGTTCCTAAGGAAAAAGCAAAATGTATTATTTACTGATAAAATAAGAGACCTACAAAATGTTGTAGTCTCCCGATCATTTCAGCAAGATCTCTTAGCAGGATAAAATGATTTTACCCTCTACATTTCAAGCTCTACTTGCACCAGCTATACCAAGATGCTATGTCTATTTTTCGAAAGCATAGCAAACATGACATTTTTTTAACTTTCACCTACAATCCACAATAACCTGAAATAGCTATTGCTTTACTCCCACATAAAAAGCCCACTGATCGTCCTGACATTGTTACTTGCGTTTTTGCCTTGAAACTCAAAAACTGAAGGTGGATAGGTTCAAGAAAAAGTATGTGGCATAAAAAACATTCAGAGGTAGTAGGCCTACGTTTCATTATTATGGAAGCAAATAAGTTTCAAAATGTCTGGTATCCTTCACTGAAAATAAATCTGAAAAAATTTTATTTGAACGTCTAATGAACTTAGTTTGCAGCATTTGCTGCACAAGCCACTAGTTACTTGTATTTTGAATTGTTTTAATCAAACCTTGGTCAGAATCGCAAGGCAACCTAATGTGGTGTGAAGGTGGCATTATGTGTGATAGACTCACACATATAATTTGATGTTGATGCTATAATTACTGCATTTATTATAAAGTTTTTGTATTTGCCTCTGCAGTTATCTGTGAACATGTACCTATCTACTGGTACTTCTTTCACAATTCTTACAGTAGAGAAATAAAAAGCATAGGACGCAATCTCTTCAGGAGTTCTCTTACCAACAGATTCTGGTCATTAATACTTATAATCATTTTATTATCCACAGTCATGAACTGAGTCCAATTTTTGTCTTGTAGAATGCTGATTGTCTTTCCGAGGGCTCGTCCCGAAATGGATTCATGCACTTAGCCTTACATTGTCCCATTGTAAGCTTTATATATGCCATATTAATACAGTGTGACAGATGGCCCTAGCAGCATTAATGAATTCGATCCTGTCAGGTGAACCATCCTACCCAAATCCTGACAGCCAGGCTCCATTCCCAGACAAGTCCTGATAATACCTAGGGCGTAGAGTTCCAAGCCCTTAAATCCTATATTAGCATCAGAAATCCGTACACCCCCAGGCCTTCATCCCAAACAGCTTTGAACTATTGCAGATGATAGGTGAAAGTAGGTGAAGGTGTAGAGGGTTAGTGGAATGAAAGAGAAAAACGGGAGCACCCAGAAAACCCACTACACCTTATGTTTTGTTTAACACAAATTTCATCACCACCTGGCCGGGGATGGATGAAACCACCTGGATGGAAGACCAGCATACAAATGCTGAGTCACAAACTCTTGTAGAATGTTGAACTTTTATATGTAAAACTTTAAAGCTAGTAACGCATGCTGAAAATCAAAGCAATAACTTCTACTTCAACAGGATTATCCTTGACCTTTTATCCAAATCTGACTTTCATTTATTCTGTTAACAACACTTCGGAATAAAATAAAATTTCACCGGTGAACCAAAATCAAGTTTTTTTTTTTTTTTTTTTGCAGGAATATATGTACATATTTGTTTTAAAAAATCCGTAGTTCTAGTTTAAAATGTTTAATATAATTATTAAAGCTATTGGTAAATGTCACCAAAACCATGATCATTCAGTCTAGTTATAGGCCCACTAGTAGTCTCTATTACGCAGGCCTTCGGGCTTCCCGCATAATTTGCTGCTGAATCCATGTTCACAGTTGGGCATTCATGTAGATTATCTATGTCTATTACTGAATTTTCATCGTTGTAAGAAAAACATTTCTGTGGCTGATATATTTAAATCCTGTATAATAGTTGCTGCCAAATGGTCGTGACTCATCATGATGTGGAGCATTGCTACTGAATCAAATTGTCATGACCATTTGAGTGGCTGAATGGAATAACGTCCCATTCAAATCTATCTTCAAAATGACAGGTTTTAGTAAAACTTGTAATTTTTATGCAATTAATTAACCTGTAGCCCAATAAATTTTAAGGTAGAAAGATTGATGTGTATTGTAAGCAATGCCTTAAATTGTGCAAAAATAAATTAGTAATATTATAGAGCTTAAAAATTACTGGAAGTTGGATGGGCCATTATTCCATTCAGCCACTCATTTATGAATCGGGACATTCCTACTGATTCATATCTTGATGATTCTGGTATCACAGACTTATTTAATAGAATTGCCCATGATTTATTTCTACTTCCAGATTTGAATTATTTGAATTTTTAAACTGTTTCTTTTTGTATATGTATGTTTGCGAGTAATTTTATGGAATAATATAACGACGTTGTAAGCTATTTTCATTTTGTAAGTTTTTGTACTTTTTTTGGCCAAAGCATCTACTCATTTGTTCCCTTGCAGACCACAGCATGCAGGTATACGTTTATTATAGTAGTGTAAGTCAATGAGAATGTTGATAAGTTTTTGTATTTATAACATCTTGTGGATTATTGGTACCATACCTTACATGATGCTGTAGTTTGAATAGCGAAATAAAATCCACTTTAGGCCGGCAGAATACTGCATCGAACATTCTGTCTCGGACAGCAGGATTTTATCTCGTACCATTCCATGTGACTGTGATTGCACGCATTGTTATGAAATTCGTATTGGAATGGGTTTAGCAGTTTCATTTATACCACTCAGAAGGCCTTAATTAAGGATATGCTAATTTTAAATAAAATCTTTTATTTATAAGTATAATTTAATAGTCATCTTCTAAGATTTTATTTTATAATTGATAATCAATGGTGCTTAATTATTACATTTTTTATAACAATATTCATATTTAATCAATTATATTTATTTGCTATTAATTTCCGGATCCTCGTGTTCATCCTTAATTAAGGCCGGACGAGTTATTTCTCTCTCTCTCAGTAATTAATCTGAGACAGTTTGAAAAAAAAAAAAGACAATGACTTAGTTGCAAGTTGTTTTCATTAGAAACCAAGTAACCAACATTATAGCACCCACGCACAGATTATATAACGTGCATGATCTTACATCAAGTTTCAGTATATTTTTTTATTCGGTATACTGAAAGTATAAAATGCAAATAATTACACATTTCGTTGTATATTGATTTTTTTTTTGTAGACAGAAAAAAAATTACTGATATTTTTTTTTATCAAAAATTAAAATTTCTTATTCTATGTTTTTAATTTGTATCGTGTTCTCGTAGTTCTTGAGATTATTTTATTCAAATTTCAAATATTCAATAAAAGATGGAAAGGGAGAGTATGCGTAGGGAGTTGTGTTAATTTTAAATTTCTCATTTACAATATTTGTTCTTTTAAGATTTGTGTAAACAGTTGTCATTAGGATCTGGAAATCCTAACCTTGAAATTTTAAAGAAGTATGCTCCCGATATCACCATAGCAGTGAGTCTATTTCGCAACGGAACTTACATAATTTATAATTTGCACGTTATTACTGCAGATATATATTTTTTGCTTCTCGAAGATACCCATTCCTGACACAAGTCAAACCCGTAGTGATGCAAGTTTCCAGTTAACCAGTTGGATAACATTGAAACTCAATGCATCCCGTCCCAGTCAGACTGGAACCTGTGTGGCCCGTTCCCAACAAAGTGTTGTATAAAAGCCAGGTACACTGTACGGTCCTCACACACCACAGTACAACACAGCTTCACTATGGAATTCAAGCTTTTCGTCCTCGCCGCCGTCGTGGCTGTCGCCAGGGCGGGATATCTAGGCGCCCCAGCAGTAGTGGCTCCTGCGGCCCCTATCGCCTACGCCGCTCCCGCTGTGGCACATGCCCCAGTGGCCGTAGCTGCTCACGCACCAGTAGCAGTAGCGGCCCCCGCTCCTGTGGCCGTGAACACCGACTACGACCCTAATCCCCAGTACAGCTACGCTTATGACGTCCAGGACGCCATCACCGGAGACTCCAAGGGACAGCAGGAGACTCGCAGCGGAGATGTAGTGCAGGGTAGCTACAGCCTGGTGGAGCCTGACGGCACCCGCCGAACCGTCGAGTACGCCGCTGACCCTGTCAATGGATTCAACGCTGTCGTTCATCGTGAACCCGCCGTGGTTGCCGCTCCCGTCGCTAAGATCGCTGCTCCCGTTGCTGTCGCCGCCCCCGTCGCTAGGGTTGCCGCTCCTGTTGCTGTCGCCGCCCCCGTCGCTCATGTGGCTGCTCCAGTTGCTAGAGTTGCTGCCCCAGTTGCTGCTGTTGCCGCCCCCGCTTATGGAGGTCTTGCCTACGGTGCCGGTCTGGGTTATGGACGCGGTCTGGCTTATGGTGCCGGTCTGGGTTATGGACGCGGTCTGGCTTATGGTGCCGGTCTTGGTTATGGACGCGGTCTGGCTTATGGCGCCGGTCTGGGTTATGGACGTGGTCTGGCTTATGGCGCCGGTCTGGGCTATGGACATGGTCTGGGTTATGGTGCCGGCTACGGGTATGGCGCTAGGCCCTATTATGGTTAATTGATGTATCATATTTGTTTGCTTAATGTATTTGTTAAATAAAATATTATACTTTAAAAACATCTAATGCATAATGTACAATTTTTTAAAGAGTTAATCCATAAATTTCACACATTGGCTCTTGTCATTCTGATGATCATAACTAATATCGCAGTTATGGTCATAATTATGACAGCTACAAGTCCACCGCTGTGGAGTAACACCACCCTTGAAACGTGTGGACCCGTGTTAGAACCCTGTTTGGGACAAGTTACGTAGTTGAAGTTTTTCCGAGATTTTTTCTCAACCAATTACAGCACAGTTGCTGGATAACTTTCGGCATTGGCTCTCGTACTCATTACACCATCATAATTACACTACCCCTCTTTCACAATCTTCTCTGTTTCTTTCCCATATTTCGAGCTTGCATTCGATGTAGAGCCGCAGGCTGTAGGGGAGTTGGGTGCCGGTCCGCAGGGGAATCTGTAGCGCGGGGGCACATAATTGAATTACAAGTAGTACAATGGGTCTTCCCAAGCGGCCTACTTATCCAACCCCCAACCAGCCCGTGCTCCTCCTCTCAATGGGGACTAGTGGATGACAGGTATAAGACATGAAAAACATTGAAAACTTACTAGAACTATACACACATGTTTGGTACCGTATCTTTATTCTGAGCGTGACGGTTATATGGGTTTAATTGCTTTGCCCTGTACTTTAATATCAGTCTGTAAAAATATATAGTAACTAAAATGAGACATAATATTGCAACAATGCTCTTCAAAACTGAATGAATATTACAGCGATGGGAATCAAGAGTTAAGTACAATGATTTTATTCAAGCAGTGAATACACTTGTATCTTGCATTATAATAACTGATCTATATTAGTTACAAATACTAACGTAGGCGGTACATAATAACAATAAAAAAAATTAGTTATTGTCTTAGAAATTTTGTGTGACTCAGAATTAGTAATTTACAATTCATATAGATTTTTCACATAAGCCGATTAACATGTATACTGTAATAGAATACAAATAAATTGGTTAATTAAAGGAAGAAAATTTCATCTAAATAAGAGGACTCGGGGAAGGATGCAAGAACACTTGTGGCATTACCGCGCTGAATGGCGATACCAATGCGCCGACGTAGATATTGACTGCTTCGAGGGTCCCCAGAAAGCTGCACTAAACTTCTGCCTATGGTGGAGATGAGAGCTTTGGCTTCACTACATCATGATCCAAAAGTTTCAACTGCAAAAGGGACAAAAATATAATTATTTGCAAGATGTTTATATTTATGGTGTTTGCTGACAGCGGCACTTTCTGCTGCAGATCCTGGTGTCTTAGAGGTTGAGTTAAGTGTAGTTTTCGCAATAATTGTTTTCGCCAACAAACGTTTACAGTTTGTGTAGAGCGAAATGGCTGTATAGTCCTAAAATTCTAAAATCAACTATGTACAAGTCAAAGAGTGCGAGAATTTCGGATAAATCTTTTAAAAGGAAGACAAATTCTGTTCTTTTGTTTTTATCATTCATGTAACGACGTTGTATCACCTACGTGTTACCGAGCACCCATGGAATTGGTGATAGCCAGATGACTTGATACGTCGTAGAATTCGTCATAGAATTACTTGAGCCAATCACAATATATGAACACGAGTGGAAATCGCTAACTCCTCTACTGTGATAAAGCTTTTCATTGACACTATATCGTGGCGGAAATTTTCCCCGTGTTACTGTTTTATTTATAATAATGAAACCACGATATTTCTAAAAATGTGCATTCAAATATTTCATCAAACGTCTAGAATGTTGTAATTTCCCGGATGACGTGCGTCAGATGTTCCCAGGAAAATTATTTACTTTCGGGTATATTAAAGATTAGAAAAATCGTTGGCGCATATTTAAATGTTACACTTGAGATTTGGGGTATACGGACTGACTGATAAACTTTGAAAGGGCATTTCACAAGTGCAATTTTCTTCAGAAACGGAGCCAGAGCCTAGAAATAGTATACATTTTATGAGCTTATGTTCGAAATCGCTTTGGTGCTAAGTCACAATATATTTTTTATTCTGCAAACAGTATGCTTAACATTGAATGGACGTGTTCAAAATGAGTTCCTTCGATATAAGCCCTGCAGTGCCTCTGTTGTTCTGGCTGACAGATTTACAGGAAACAGTGTGAGAAAATTTAAACAACTTGGTGTAATTCGTCTCGTGTGGTTAATGCACGATGCCGTTGTCTCATTTCAGTCGAGTTATGGCTACCTATTCTTCGTAATGTATTGTTGACTTGCACTCTCTTCAATTCTTTTAAGTGTGCTATCCCGTATCCATTATTTTATCAACAGCAATATTGAAGATGTGATCTCAAAATGCGTCCAGTCCATTTTTGTGAAAGGACAACACAAGGGTTGTTTTCGAAGAAAAGAAACATAAACTGTAATGGTAGATGTCTAAAAGGAATCATATATGTATATGTATAAATAATAAAAATAGCCAAATGGACGGAGCTAGTTTTGGGATCATACTCTTCAATTGAGAACATTGAATTGTTCCGGAAAATTGAAAACCAAGGTTTCCGACGAATTCGAAGGCATTAACGGTTTTTGAAGAATGAAGAGATCTATGATGAGGCATTGCGGGCCTTATATCCGGGCGCAAGAAGTTTATTTTAAGTATATTTTTGCTGCAACATAAAATAATTTCGAAGGAAAGAATTTTTGCGTATAAATCCATATAATCTTTTCTTTTTACTTTCATTCCTGATCCTGTCCCTGCAGTAGATCCGCTATATTATGAAACATTCTGTCACCTCTCAGAGTTCCACATAGGAAATTATTGTGGAAAAAGTACTGTGAGTTTTCCCATAATCTGAACATAGGAGTGTAAAAAGAAGTAATTGAAGTTCCAGGTTATTTAATTACACTAGTTCAGTCACTCTACATATTTCTATTTCAAAATTGGGTATTATAAATACGGTCTTCTTCGACATTCAATTTAAAGTCATTATATATTAATGGATATTTAGCGCTAAAATGTGTTATTCTTGCGAAGTCTTCATACTCATATAAATGTTGCAAATCTTCAAATACATTGAGTAAGGAACTGCGCATTTTAAAAATAAAGATTAGTATAATCTTCTGAAAGAATTTGTATGACTGTCAAAGGGTTGTTAAAGACATTACAAACTGTAATTCAGTATCGTTTAATTCCTACGTATTCTGTTATGATAAATATCACTACACTTGTATAATGAATTCAGCGTATTGTGGTATTTTCACGAATGTTATATTTTCATCATCACCTGAAATTTAACCTTCGCCAATGCTTTAATTCTGTGCAGTTGAAGAGATGTTCGGGAGGCAGAATATTATTATGTTAAGAGTATATTAATTCCGTAGTTGTATCCCAGAACGAAACCATACGCGAGAGCTACGATTTTTATTATAGCCCGCATGTAGCAACCGTAGCCTTGGTAGTGTTCACAGTTTATGAGGAACTACAATGAGGAGAAGGAAGAGCAGGAAGGCATGTAGTTCGCATGACTTCTCATCCTATACACTATGCGTATGTTGTTTCAGGATTTTGTGAAATTAAATTTAATATATTAAAGTATATATTTAAATTATTAACCAATACATTAAGCAAATATAATACACAGTTTAACCATAATAGGCCTTAGCTCCATAACCTAAGCCAGCGCCATAAGCCAGACCATGTCCATAACCAAGCCCGGCACCATAAGCCAGACCACGTCCATAACCAAGACCGGCGCCATAAGCCAGACCACGTCCGTAACCAAGACCGGCGCCATAAGCCAGACTACTTCCATAACCCAGACCGGCTCCATAGGCTAGACCGCGTCCGAAACCGAGACCGGCACCGTAGGCAAGACCTCCGTAAGCGGGGGCGGCAACAGCAGCCACTGGGGCAGCAACTCTGGCAACGGGAGCTGCTACAGCTACTGGTGCAGCAACTCTGGCAACGGGAGCTGCTACAGCTACTGGCGCGGCAACTCTGGCAACAGGAGCAGCCACAGCTACTGGCGCGGCAATTCTGGCAACGGGAGCTGCTACAGCAACGGGAGCGGCAACATGGGCTACAGGAGCAGCCACAGCGACGGGAGCGGCGACCTTAGCGACGGGGGCGGCAACCACGGCGGGTTCACGGTGAACAACAGCGTTGAATCCATTGATAGGGTCAGCGGCGTACTCGACGGTGCGGCGGGTGCCGTCAGGCTCCACCAGGCTGTAGCTACCCTGCACTACATCTCCGCTGCGAGTCTCCTGCTGTCCCTTGGAGTCTCCGGTGATGGCGTCCTGAACATCATATGCGTAGCTGTACTGAGGATTAGGGTCGTAGTCGGTGTTAACTGCTACTGGTGCGGGAGCAGCTACGGCCAATGGTGCGTGTGCCACAGCACGAGCGGCGTAAGGGATGGGTCCTGCGGGTGCCACAACAGCTGGGGCACTTAGAAATCCAGCCCTGGCGATAGCCACAACGGCGGCGAAAACGAAAAGTTTGAATGCCATGGTGGAGTTGTGCTGTTGTGTGTGCAGACTGTATGAAATGTCGAGCTTTTATATAAAACTATGTTGGCTTGGAAACGGGCCACACAGATTCCAGTCTGACTGGATCGGGATGCTTCACATTGCAGTCTTAACGGGCAGGCTGTTGCAAATGTCACTTTTTTTCCTGGGTGGAGTAAGAGTAGTACTTGACAAGTTTCATAAATGAGTGAAAGAATATTACAAGGCCACGACAGATACTGAATAGTATCAAAACAGTGATTTGTTAGACACTACCAAGGAAAAATTTACGAAGAGGCTAATGAATATACATATGATTTTAGTTCACTTCTGTTTATGCATGATGCAATTTTGAAATTTTTACATGGGCAATTGAAAGGAAGGAAAACTTAAGAAAGTTATAGTCATCTTTTAATTTTTCTTTTTCACGACTTGGAATATATTAATGATAAACTAATTCTTTAATCTTCTTTTTGTCTAACACTGACCTCTACTAAATGATGTGTAATTTATTCGTGATTAACATTTCTTTGGAACTATGAGATTTATCTCCAGACACAAGTTATTTGACAGCACTTCTTAGTCGCTAATACTTATCTATAGTGCAGATGAGATAGTCGATTAGAAGAAAAAACCCAAATACCACAAAAAAATATAACAGAAAAAAAGATAATTTTCATTAGTTTTAATAATTTAACAAAAATATTGGTCTTGTAAACCAAAAATAAGGAATACCTTTTAAAACTTCAGAAAAAAGATAGATTGAATAATCAATACTTTTTGAATGCAACCCAACTCGACAAGATGGCAGTGGAGTACTGTCTACATGTGGCAACACGAGGAAGATTGAGAAATCTAGTATTTGTGCACGTTTCCCTGTGTCAAAGATAATGAGATACGCAGTTTAAATTACTCTGCCTTGGGACGACTACGATGGAAGAGTAATGGAACGGAGAAAAATTCCCTCCGGCGCCGGGATTTGAACCCGGGTTTTCAGCTCTACGTGCTGATGCTTTATCCACTAAGCCACACCGGATACAACCCCGACGCCGAACAGAATCGTCTCTGATTGAGTTCCAACTCTTGGGTTCCCTCTAGTGGCCGCCCTTTGCACTACGTCATAGATGTCTATGAACATCGGACCGAAGTCCACACATGTGCTCTGCATGGAAATATCATATGTACTTCGGTACATTGAAATAATATATGATATGCGTAAATCACGAAGTGATTTAAGACGGCGCTTATTCCGTCGGATCCCGGCCAACTAGTCACTCATAACGAGTGCACCTGAGCACATGTGTGGACTTCGGTCCGATGTTCATAGACATCTATGACGTAGTGCAAAGGGCGGCCACTAGAGGGAACCCAAGAGTTGGAACTCAATCAGAGACGATTCTGTTCGGCGTCGGGGTTGTATCCGGTGTGGCTTAGTGGATAAAGCATCAGCACGTAGAGCTGAAAACCCGGGTTCAAATCCCGGCGCCGGAGGGAATTTTTCTCCGTTCCATTACTCTTCCATCGTATGATGACGCAGAATATCTGCATGGAAATATCATATGTACTTCGGTACATTGAAATAATATATATATATATATTGGGACGACTAGTCACCTCGGAAACTACAAAGGAGTTATTCTTTATATACTTTACTCGTATTAGTATTAATTTGGGATTGAGTGCCTACAGAACGTGTGTAGATATCAATTGTCATAAAGATGCTTCAGATATTGACAGGAATTGTGAGACATTTTTAACAGGAAGGAAAAGATCAATTGCTAGTAATCAGAGTATTTGAAAGTTTTTATACGAAAACGCTGATTGTTAGTAGTAGGATCTGTTCAATTGTTAGAAGATAATGTGATGTCGGAGTGTGATAAGTGTATGGTTTGTCGAAGGTAAAATATAATTGATATGTGTTTGAGAATGGAAATGATTATCTATATCTTTTGAATTCCAGTAATAATTTAAGTCTAGAGATCTATTGTAATATCATCTACAGTTGATCAGATCATGATAGGCGGAATTTGGGCATGGGTTCGAATCGCGCTTGGGCTAATTAACTAGTTTTGGTTTTTTCTGAGGTTTTGTCAACTGTCAGGTAATTTCATGGCTAATTCACGGACTCATGTCACCGAATACCATCTCGCTATTATTATTTTCACAGATGTTAGATAAACTAGCCGTTTATACTGCGTCTTTAAAGATCCAGTAATGGAAAATAGATCACTATATAGAGTGAAGCATAAGTATTGGCATTAAGATCAGGGGTTATTCTTTGAGATATTTCAAACAAAAAACGTTTAATATAATTTTGCTCGTTTTTGCTTCCTTTTCATGTTAAAAATTGGTTTGTGTGAAAGATTTCGTAGCGTATTTTGGGAGATCCATTCATTTGATTCTCAACATGCTCATTCAGTTTAAGACAGCAGGGTATTATAATAAATGATTGAAAGAATTTTAGTTTTGTTCTTTAAATGTTCAGAAATTTGATCCAAACAAATGTAGCCTATTGTAACATTTAAAAATACCTTTGCAGAACGAAATGTTATGTTTGTTCGGACAAATTTCTCCACATTTAAACTTAAAAACTAAAATTTTTTCAACCATTTAATACACTGCTTTCTTAAATTGATAGGGAATATTGGGAATTATATCAATGGCTTTCCCAAAATACGCTATAAAATGTTTCATTCAAAACAATTTTTATCTTTAAAGAAGGCAAAAACGATACAAAATTGTATTAATTCTTTTGTTTCAAATATCTCATAGAATGACCCCCTGAATTTAATGACATTACTTACTGTTCATCTTGTATGTACAAGCAACACTACGGAAATATAATTTGTAGAAATACTTATAATTTATAAATTCATATTATGGAAAGGAATGCAGTTACATTTGAAAGAAAAATTCTACAGATACTGACTAAATCGCCTTATATGACAGGATCGTTAAACCAGTTAACATTTTAAAATTTGAGTGACATAAATATTTGTTTTTCGGATAAATTTTTATGTTTTATAAAAATTTGTTAGATAGTAGGTACTGACAACTAAAAGTAAAATACACAGAGAAAAGCTGTGATTCATCATTTCTAGTTAATGTAGTTAAAAAATGTCTATATGAATTTTAATGGATTCAGAAATGAAAGTATATTTCAGACTAAGTGAAATGATATTTCAGATATTACAAGAAGTCTTATTTGGCTATTGAAGAAATCGGAAATGAGTTATTTATATTGTATATAAATAGACAAATGAGAGAATGGACCTTTTTCCTAGCACGGATATCATTATTTCTCCATGAAATCTAAATCACGCTCTCAGAATGTGGTGAAAAGATACTTTTATATGTACCGTATTCTTAATTTGTTATTTTTGGTAGTTGAGATCAGCGAACTGTGCTACTACCTTGAGAATACTAATAATGTCAACGAGGAAGAAGATAACAGCAATTACAGCAACAGTGGAATATTTGAAAAGTCCAGAATCAGGGAACGGTGTCCTTTTTTCTAGAATTAATTCTGCCATTGAGGGTGAAAGATACAGTATTCTTCTTCTTCCTCCTCTTAGATGTCGTCGGTCCTCTTCTACCGATCGTCTAGAAGTTTTGATGAGTGCCTTCCAAGCCGGAAGATAGAATCACGATAGAAAAATAAGAACGAGCTGAAAATGTACGTATGAGGCTTGTCATAGCCTAGATATAACTAGCAGAGAGCTGATTATCTTGTCCACATCTACAGTATATGTTTTCCATTACATTTGAAACTTATCTATTTAATTACTATCCGCTCGTTTGTTGTTTCTCTCTTTCTTCTCTAGGTTATTTAGAATTACATTTGTTAGTAATACTCGATACAATGTCATTACCGGACAATATGTTAAAATTAGTTTCAATGAATATCTTCAGACTTTCGATAACAGCATATTGACATTTCTAATAGTTATGGTTGCTGCTACACGGGGGACGAGAACGTTGCTTTGCCTTTTAAAGGTATGAGCAAGTGGACGAAGTTGACCGACTCTGTTCTAATTTTAGAATCTAAATTATCGATTTGTAGAGCGTACCCTGACTCACTATGATTTGCAAGTAACAAGTTCAGCAGATGTTGTAATTGGAAGGTAAATTTTAGTGCTGATTTTATCAGTTTCCTTCTGTTCTTATATAATTTGGGAATATATTTATTTTTTAAATAGTAATGCGTCATTATCTGTAGCAAAACTAAAATAATTAACTCTTTCTACATTTAATGCTAGTCTTCTCTTCTTTAGGCTTGTACTATATGTAGTAATTCTGAATATTTTCATTTTGACATCACAACCATAGTCTCGTACTGCATAATTGTATAACAAAAATTGACTCCAGATATTTATTTTAAACCCAAAAAATGCTATAATTTATTATTGCACGGTATATTTCGCGTACAAAGCTTCTAGGGTTTAAAGAATGCTATAAGTACCCTTTACCTCCTAAGTCCTGAGAATACAATATACTATACCATACTTCGAACATGATTATGATGTAAAATGGATGTGCAGAGATCCGAAGAATAGTATAATACATATACCTGCATTTGTGTCCTAGCTGTAACCTGCAGAATTTTTTCAGCATTCACCCCATGTCAGTGATTTTTTAAAATGTAGAAATATATTCAATGTTGAAAATAAAACAAAAAATGTTTCAGGACATAGGAGGATATGCAAATTTTTGCCAGCTCCGGATTATCGCAACGGTAAAATTTACGGCAGTTCTCGGAAAAGTTTCGTTCCTAACAGAATTCATAATCTCTTTGCATTTAATCTTAGCGAAAATATACAACATTGTTGTATTGTAAAATTACTGTGTTTACTTCTTTCGGAAAAAAACATCTAGATTAGAACTTTATTGATTTACATATTATCAACTGTTTCAGTTTGTGAATACTTACCAATGAAATTCCCTTGCAATAGTTATATAAGTATGAAAAACTGTGTATACGTCCAGGCATGAAATACTTATGTTGTTATAATCACTATTTTTCTAACCTTATCTTGATTCTTCTAATAATATTAACGGCCTAGGCAAAGCCTGTTTGGATCTCATTTATTTCTAACGTTTCCTGATATAATATCCAATAGATCGACGACCTCTATTTTAGCAGTTACGTTGGTATTCTTATATAATTCATCGGTCCATTTGTGTATTCAGATTTTCTTTAAACTAGTGAACAAAAATTCAATGTTAGTTTTAAAAATACATTTTCAATTTTATTATCAACAAATGGTACAGTAAGCAAATAAATATAATACATCAATTAACCATAGTAGGGCTTAGCTCCATAACCGAAACCAGTGCCATAAGCCAGACCATGTCCGTAACCAAGACCGGCGCCATAAGCCAGACCACGTCCATAACCAAGACCGGCACCATAAGCCAGACCACGTCCATAACCCAGACCGGCTCCATAGGCTAGACCACGTCCGAAACCGAGGCCGGCACCGTAGCCAAGACCTCCGTAAGCGGGGGCGGCAACAGCAGCCACTGGGGCCGCAACTCTAGCAACAGGAGCGGCTACAGCAACAGGAGCAGCAATGGGTGCGGCAACATGGGCAACAGGAGCAGCCACAGCTACTGGCGCGGCAACTCTGGCGACGGGAGCGGCTACAGCAACGGGGGCGGCAACATGGGCAACAGGAGCAGCCACAGCGACGGGAGCGGCGACCTTAGCGACGGGGGCAGCAACCACGGCGGGTTCACGGTGAACAACAGCATTGAATCCATTGATAGGGTCAGCGGCGTACTCGACGGTGCGGCGGGTGCCGTCAGGCTCCACCAGGCTGTAGCTACCCTGCACTACATCTCCGCTGCGAGTCTCCTGCTGTCCCTTGGAGTCTCCGGTGATGGCGTCCTGAACGTCATAAGCGTAGCTGTACTGAGGATTAGGATCGTAGTCGGTGTTCACTGCCACAGGGGCGGGGGCCGCTACTGCTACTGGTGCATGAGCCGCTACAGCCAATGGTGCGTGGGCTACAGCTGGAGCGGCGTATGAGATGGGTCCTGCGGGTGCCACAACAGGGGGAGCACCTAGAAATCCAGCCCTGGCGATAGCCACAACGGCGGCGAAGACGCAAAGTTTGAATGCCATGGTGGAGTTGTGCTGTAGTGTGTGTAGACTATATGAAATGTCGAGCTTTTATACAAAACTATGTTGGAAAAGGGCTACACAGATTCCAGTCTGACTGGATCGGGATGCTTCGCATTGCAGTCTTAACGTGCAGCCTGTTGCAAATGTCACTTTTTTTCCTGGGTGGAGTAAGAGTAGTACTTGTCAAGTTTCATAAATGAGTGAAAGAATATTACAAGGCCACGACAGATACTGAATAGTATCAAATCAGTGATTTTTAGACACTACCAAGGAGAAATTTAAGAGTCTAATGAATATACATACTGTATGACTTAGTTCACTTGTGTTTATGCATGGTGCAATTTTGACATTTTTACATGAGGAATTAAACGATAAAAACTTAATACAGTTTAAAGTCAAGTTTTAATTTTTCTTTTTCACTGTCTTCGAATATACGTAT
The DNA here is from genome assembly GCF_040183065.1 of Periplaneta americana. NCBI lineage: Eukaryota > Metazoa > Arthropoda > Insecta > Blattodea > Blattidae > Periplaneta > Periplaneta americana. The sequence continues at coordinate 144,328,539 of NC_091127.1, forward strand.
TAATGATAAACTCATTCTTTAGTCTTCTTTTTGGCTAATATTGACTTCTAGTTAATGTTGTGCAATGTACTCGTGGTTAACTTTACTCTGGAATTGTGAGATTTATCTCGAGACACAAGTCGTATTTGACGCCACTTCTTAGACGTTAATACCTATCTGTAATGGAGATGAGACAGCCAAATACTCGACAGGATCGCCAGTGGAGTACTGTGTACATGCGGCAACACGAGGAAGAGTGAGAAAGCTACTATTTGTGCAGGTTTTCCTGGGTCAAGTATAATGAGATACGCAGTTTAAATTACTCAGCCTTGGGACGACCGATCATCCCGGAAACTATACAAAGGAGTTATCCTTTATAAATATTTTACTCGTATTACAGTAGAGCGTCTCGTTTAGGCACAGTGAAATTGTAAACAAAGTGCAGGTAAGGTAGGACGAGGGGGAGGACGAGCTGTACGATAAACACGAGGGATGCACAAGGTTTTTGTTACAGCATTTGTGATGGAGCATTAATTGAAATTATATTTTCCAAAAACACACGAATTGCATAACGTTATCATATACATATTTTAACAAACAAGGGATTGTAACGTTGAAATCATTGAATATAACAAATCAAATTTTGCTACTTACATGATGTTGCTTTCAAACAGTATTTTTTGCTGTCATGAATTTCATTTTCTGTATGACTAACATAATATCATCGTCTTCTGTGGCCGAATTAACAAAACTACAGTATATTGGTGTGAACTATATCTGAATAAATTGAACTTTGAGAAGGTATTATTATGTTTAGGAAATAGTGTTGTCACTTGAGATCAGTATACTGTAGTATTATTTTGGGAATGAGTGCCTACACAACGTGTGTAGATATTAATTATCATAAAGAAGCTTTTGATATTGATGATAGTAATTCTGAGGCATTTTTAACAGAAAGAAAAATATCCATTGCTAGTAATCAGAGTCTTTGATAGTTTTTATACGAAAACTCTGATTGAAAACGCTAACAGTAGCGTCTATTCAATTGTTAGAAGATAATGTGATGTAGGAGTGCGATAAGTGTATGGTTTGTCAAAGATAAAATATAATTTATATGTGTTTGAGATTATCTGTCTTTCGAATTTCAGTGATAATTTAAGTCTAGAGATCTATTGTAACATTTTCTGCAGATGATCAGATCATGATAGGTAGAATTTGGGCATGAGTTCGAATAGCGCTTGGACTAATTAACTGGTTTGGTTTTTTTTCGAGGTTTAGTATTATTAGTATTAGTATTTATTTATTTAACCTGGTAGAGATATGGCCGTCAGGCCTTCTCTGCCCCTCTACCAGGAGATTCCAACTATAATATGAAGAATAAAATTACAGTTTCGTCAACTGTCAGGTAATTTCATGGTTAATTCACGGACTCATCTCACCGATTACCATCTCGCTATCATCGATTCTGTAGATGAATTAAGATCAGGAGTTATTATTTGAGATATTTCAAACAACGTTTAATACAGTTTTTCTCGTTTCTGCTTCCTTATCAAGAAAAAAATTGTTTTGTATAAAACATTTCGTAGCGTATTTTGGGAAAGCCATTGATTTAATTCCCAACATGCTCAGTTGAGTTTAAGAGAGCAGTGTATTTTGATAATAAATTATTGAAAGAACTTTAGTTTTGTTCTTGAAATGTGCAGAAATTTGGTCCAAACAAAACAATGTATTGTAACATTGTGGAATACCTTTGGAGGGCGAAAAGTTACATCTGTTCTGACAGATTTCTGTACATTTAAAAGGTCAGAACTAAAATTCTTTCAATCATTTATTATCGTAATACACTGTTTTCTTAAATTGATAGGAATATTGGGAATTATATCAATGGCGTTCCCAAAAACCGGCTAAGAAATGTTGAATAGAAAACAATTGTTATCTTCAAAGAAGGCAATAAACGATGCAAAATTGTATCAATTTTTTTGTTTGAAATATCCCATAGAATAGCCCCTGAATTTAATGACATTACTTACTATTCATCTTGTATATACCAGTAACACTACAGAAATTTAATTTGCATTAAAACTTATAATTCATAAATTCATATTATGAAAACGAATGGAATTACATTTGAAAGAAAACTTCTACATGTAATGACTAAATCGCCTTAGATGACAGGACCGTTAAACCGGTTAACATTTTAAAATTCGAGTCAGATAAATGTCTGTTTTTTTTTTATAAATTATTGTATTTTATAAAAATTTGATAGATAGTAGGTACTGACTAATATTTCAAAATTACATTCAAGACTTTCCAAATCCTGGAATCTGGAGTGCAATTCCTGATTTAGTTCTCTTAGTATTTGCGCATATCCTTTCAAGTCTGCGGTCGTTACAAAAGTGTGAATGTGAACCGTCCTTAGTTTTGAGAAGTGCTCGAGGTTCTTATCCTTTAACTGACGTTTTCAAAGTGATAATGTAAGTTTAAAGATCTTGATTCTGTCATGCATTTGGGTGATTATTTGACCTTTACCTTGAAGAGAGATTCAAAACATTCAAATGGCCTTTTAAATCTGTTAGAAATGCTAAGTCATAAGTCCATTTAACATTATTCTCAGTTTCGGAATAGGTTTATTCAGTTGTTCCATGAATAAAGCTATCTCTTTTCGTAGTTAAAGAACCCGATCCAGCATTGTTCCACGGCACCCGACATGTTTGCAGTTTATGAAACCGTCGAGCCGCCACTGTCACTCACAAGACCTCGACGAACACTGCTGTGCTTCTCGCTCCTGCAATGCATTACTCCGGAACTCTGCCCGCGCAACAATACACCGAAGTTGACGACCACTGTTCTAGAGGCATGAGCAGGTGAACGAAGTTGACCGACTCTGTTCTAATTCGTGAGGGTCCAAGTCAATTTTAGAACCTAAATTATCGATTTGTAGAGCATACCCTGACATACTATGATTTGCAAGTAACAAGTTCAGCAGATGTTGTAATTGGAAGGCATATTTTAGTGCTGATTTTATCAATTTCCTTCTGTTCTAATATAATTTGGGAATGTATTTATTTTTTAAATAGTAATGCGTAATTATCTATAGAAAAACTAAAATAATTAACTCTTGTTACATTTAATGCTTGCCTTCTCTTCTTTAGGATTGCAGCATATTTAGCAAATGTGAATATTTTTATTTAGACATCACGATCATAGTCTCATATTGCATGATTATATAACAAAGATTGCCTTCAGATATTTCTCTTAAGCCCAAAAATTGCTGTAGTTTACTTATTGTATATTTTTGCGTACAAAGCTTCCAGGATTTAAAAAAAGATATAAGTACCCTTTACTTCCTGAGTTCTGAGAATATAGTATACTATACCATACTTCGTACATGATTATGATATAAAATGTATGTGCGGAGACCCAAAGTATAGTATAATACATATACTGTACCTGCATTGTGTCCTAGCTGTAGCCTGCAGAATTTGTTCAGCATTTTTCCTGTCAGTGATTTTTTAAAGTGTAGAATTATATTGACCTTTAAAAATAAAACAAATGTCTGAGGACTCAGGAGGATATGCAAATTTTTATCAGGTCCGAAGCATCGCAATGGTAAAATGTACGGCACTTCTCGGAAAAGTTTCGTTCCTAAAAGAATTCATAATCTCTTTGTATTTGAAGACATTATAACAATAAACAATGGTTGTCAAATTTGCTATTTTACAGGACAACAATAAAAATAAATAGAACTACACATGTCAGTTGTTTCCATACAACTGGTGTTTATCCTTGTGGCTATTGCACCTGACATGTGTCATTTTTGGAGTCTATAATCATTTGAAATAGTAGTAAATGCGTCCTTAACTCAATTTCATTAAAAATAACTAGGGCAGTTTTTGTAATGTTGTCTTCATTTAATCTTACCGAAAATATAACAAATTGTTATATTGTAAAATTACTGTGTTTACGTCTGTCGGAAAAAAAACATGTAGATCAGTACTTCATTGATTTCTATATTATCAACTGTTTCAGCTAGCGAATACGTTATCAATGACATTCACTTGAAATACTTTTGTTGTTATAATCACTATTTTTCTAACCTTATCTTGATTCTTCTAATAAAACTAACGGCCTAGGCAAAGCCTGTTTGGATCTCTTTTCTTGCTAACATTTTCTGATATAATATCCAAGAGATCGATGACCTCTATTTTAGCAGTTACTTGGTATTCTTATATAATTCATCGGTCCATTTGTGTATTCAGACTTTCTTTAAACTAGTGAAAAAAATTCAATGTTATTTTAAAAATATATTTTCAATTTTATTATCAACAAATAGTACAGTAAGCAAATAAATATAATACATCAATTAACCATAGTAGGGCCTAGCTCCATAACCGAAGCCGGCGCCATAAGCCAGGCCATGTCCATAACCAAGACCGGCACCATAAGCCAGACCACGTCCATAACCAAGACCGGCACCATAAGCCAGACCACGTCCATAACCAAGACCGGCACCATAAGCCAGACCACGTCCATAACCCAGACCGGCTCCATAGGCTAGACCACGTCCGAAACCGAGACCGGCACCGTAGCCAAGACCTCCGTAAGCGGGGGCGGCAACAGCAGCCACTGGGGCCGCAACTCTAGCAACGGGAGCGGCTACAGCAACAGGAGCAGCAAGGGGTGCGGCAACATGGGCAACAGGAGCAGCCACAGCTACTGGCGCGGCAATTCTGGCGACGGGAGCGGCTACAGCAACGGGGGCAGCAACATGGGCAACAGGAGCAGCCACAGCGACAGGAGCGGCGACCTTAGCGACGGGGGCAGCAACCACGGCGGGTTCACGGTGAACAACAGCGTTGAATCCATTGATAGGGTCAGCGGCGTACTCGACGGTGCGGCGGGTGCCGTCAGGCTCCACCAGGCTGTAGCTACCCTGCACTACATCTCCACTGCGAGTCTCCTGCTGTCCTTTGGAGTCTCCGGTGATGGCGTCCTGAACATCATAAGCGTAGCTGTACTGGGGATTAGGGTCGTAGTCGGTGTTAACTGCTACAGGAGCAGGGGCCGCTACTGCTACTGGTGCGGGAGCAGCTACGGCCAATGGTGCGTGTGCCACAGCACGAGCGGCGTATGGGATGGGTCCTGCGGGTGCCACAACAGCGGGGGCACCTAGAAATCCGGCCCTGGCGATAGCCACAACGGCGGCGAAGACGCAAAGTTTGAATGCCATGGTGGAGTTGTGTTGTGATGTGTGCATGCTATATGAAATGTCGAGCTTTTATACAAAACTATGTTGGGAACGGGCCATACACATTCCAGTCTGACTGGATCGGGATGCATCATATTGCAGTCTTAATTGGCAGGCTATTGCAAATTTCACTTTTTTTTCAGGGTGGAGTAAGAGTAGTACTTGTCAAGTCTCATAAATGAGTGAAAGAATATTACAAGGCCACGACAGATACTGAATAGTATCAAACCAGTGATTTTTTTAGACACTACCAAGGAGAAATTTAAGAAAAAGCTAATTAATTTACATATGATTTAGTTCACTTCTGTTTATGCATGATGCAATTTTGAAATTTTTAGATGAGCAATTGAAAGGAAGGAGAACTTAATACAGTTAAGTAATCTTTTAATTCTTCTTTTTCACTGTCTTCAATTATATTAGTGATAGAGTATTAATTCTTCACTCTCCTTTTTGTCTATTTAATATTCTGACCACTAGTAAATGATGTGCAATGTACTCGTGATTAACTTTACTTTGGAACTGTGAGATTCACCTCCAGACACAAGTCGTATTTGACGGCACTTCTTAGACGTTAATATCTTTCTGTAGTGGAGATGAGACGGCCAAATATTCGACAGGAACGCCAGTGGAGTACTGTATACATGCCGCAACACGAGACAGTTGAGAAAGCTAATATTTGTGCAGGTTTCTCTGGGACAAGTATAATAAGATACGCAGTTTAAATTACTATGCCTTGGGACGACCAGTCACCCCGGAAACTACAAAGGAGTTACTCATTGTATCTTTTACTCGTATTAGTATTATTTTGTGAGTGAGTGCCTACACAATGTGTTTAGATAACAATTATCATAAAAAAAAGCTTCTGATATTGATGACAGTAAGTGTTCGAGAATTGAAATGATTATCTATGTCTTTGGATTTCCAGTGATAATTTAAGTCTAGAGATCTATTGTAACGTCTTCTACAGATGATCAGATCATGATAGGCAGAATTTGTGCATGGGTTCGAATTGCGCTTGGGCTGAATAACTGGTTTGGTTTTTTCCGAGATTTAGTCAACTGTCTGGTAATTTCATGGCTAATTCACGGACTCATGTCACCGAATACCATCTCACTATTATCAATTCCATAGATGTTAGATAAAATGGCCGTTTATAGTGCGTCTTTAAGGAACCAGTAATGGAAAATAGAACACTATATAGAGTGAACTGTAAGGATTGGCATTAAGATCAGGGGTCTTTCTTTGAGATATATCAAACAAAAAACTTTTAATACGACTTTGCTCGTTTTTACTTCCTTTTCATGAAAAATTTTTTTTGTGTGAAAAATTTCGTAGCGCATTTTGGGAAAGCCATTGATTTAATTCTCAACATGCTCAGTCAGTTTAAGAGAGCAGTGTATTATGATAGTAAATGATTGAAAGAATTTTAGTTTTGTTCTTTAAGTGTGCAGAAATTTTATACAAAAAATGTATTGTAACACTGTAAAATGCCTTTACAGAACGAAAAGTTACATTTTTTCGTACGAATTTCTACATATTTAAAGGTTAAATCTATAATTCTTTCAATACTTTATTATCATAATACACTACTTTCATAAATTGATAGAGAATATTGGGAATTAAATCAATGGCTTTCCCAAAACATGCTATGAAATGTTTCATATGAAACAATTTTTGACTTGAAAGCAGGCAAAAAGCGATAGAAAATTGTATTAATTCTTTTGTTTGAAATATCTCATTGAATAACCCTCTGAATTTAATGACATTGCTTACTATTCATCTTGTATATACCAGGAACACTACAGAAATTTAATTTGTAGGAAAACTTATAATTCATAAATTCAAATTATGAAAACGAATGCAATTACATTTGAAAGAAAAATTCTACAGGTACTGACTAAATCACCTTATATGGTAGGATCGTTAAACCGGTTAACATTTTAAAATTTGAATCAGATAAATGTTTGCTTATTATAACTTAGTTTATAAAAATTTATTAGTTAGTAGGTACAGACAACTTAAAAAAAAAACAGAGAAAAACTGTGATTCATCATTGATAGTTAATTTAGTATTTAGTTAACTAGATGCCTACTTGATTTTTAATGGATTCTATGAAACAGAAATGAAAGTGTATTGCAGACTAAGTGCAATGATATTTCTGATATTACAAGAAGTTTTATTTGGCTACTGAAGAAATCAGAAATGAGTTACTTATATTGCATATAAAATGACAAATAAAAGAATACAAAGAAAATTGCTGGACCTCTAACCTAGCACGGATATCATTACTTCACGATGAAATCTAAATCAGGCTGTCGTAATGTGGAAAAAATACTTTTATACGCTTTCTTAATTTGTTATTTTTGGTAGTTAAGGTGAGTGAACTGTGCTACTACCTTGATAATAATAATGATGTCGAAAAGGAAGAAGATAAGACTAATTATACCAATAGTGTAATATTTGAAATGTCCAGAATCAGGGAACAGTGTCCGTTTTTCTAGAATTAATTCTGCTATTGAGGGTGGAAGATAGACTCATCTTCTTCGTCGTCGTCATTCCTATTGTACCTATCGTCTAGAAGTTTTGATGCTAGCCTTCCAAGCCGGAAGATAGAATCACGATAGAAAAATAAGAACAAGCTGAAAATGTACGTATGAGGCATGTATAAATACGAGTATAACTAGTAGAAAGCTTTTTACATTGTTTACATCCATATGTTTCCCAGAACATTTGAATTTAACTTATCTATTTAATTGCTTTCCGCTCTTTGTTGTTTCTCTCTTTTTTTCTCTGGGTTATTTAGATTTGTCTTTGTTAGTAATACTCGATACAATATCTTTACCGGGCAATATATCGAGAACAGCAGATTGAAATTTCTAATCGTTGTGTTTCCTGCTGCACGGGCGACGAGAACGTTGCTTTGTCTTCTAGAGGCATGAGCAGATAAACGAAGTTGACCGACTCTGTTCTAATTCTTGAAGGTCCAAGTCAATTTTAGAACCTAAATTATGGATTTGTAGACCATACCCAGACTCACTATGATTTACAAGTAATAAGTTCAGCAGATGTTGTAATTGGAAGATAAATTTTAGTGCTGATTTAATCAGTTTCCTTCTGTTCTGATATAATTTGCCCCTGTGTTTATTTTTTAAAATAGTAATGCGTAATTATCTATAACAAAACTGAAATAATTAACTCGTGTTACATTCAATGTTTGCCTTTCCTTCTTTATGCTTTTAGTATATGTAGTAAATGTGAATATTTTCATTTAAACATCACAACCATAGTCTCATACTGCATAATTATATAACAAAGATTGCCTCCAGATATTTCCCTTAAACTCAAAAAATGCTATAGTTTAGTTATTGCACATTTCGCGTACAAAGCTTCTAGGGTTTAAAGAAAATTATAAGTAACCTTTACCTCCTGAGTTCTGAGAGTATTTAAGTATAGAATTATATTGAACTTTAAAAATAAAATAAAAAATGTCTCAGGACACAGGAGGATATGCAAATTTTTGTTAGCTCCGGAGAATCGCAACGGTAAAATGTACACCACTTCTCGGAAAAGTTTCGTTCATAACAGTATTCATAATCTCTTTGCATTTAACCTTACCTTACTTCTTTCGGAAAAAACATATAGATCAGTACCTTATTGATTTCCACATTATCAACTGTTTCAGCTTGAAAATACGTTACCAATGAAATTCACTTACATTAGTTATGTAAGTATGAAAAACTGTAGATAGGTCCAGACATGAAATACTTATGTTGTTAAAATCACTCTATTTCTATAATCTTATCTTGATTTTTCTGATAATACTAAGGGCCTAGGCAAAGCCTGTTTGCATCTTATTTCTTGCTAAGCTTTCTTATAATATGATATCCAATAGATCGACGACCTCTATTTTAGCAGTTATGTTAGTATTCTTGTATAATTCATCGGTCTATTTGTGTATTCAGATTTTCTTTAAACTAGTGAAAGAAAATTCAATGTTAGTTTTAAAAATACATTTTCAGTTTTATTATCAACAAATAGTACAGTAAGCAAATAAATATAATACATCAATTAACCATAGTAGGGCTTAGCTCCATAACCGAAGCCAGTGCCATAAGCCAGACCATGTCCATAACCAAGACCGGCGCCATAAGCCAGACCATGTCCATAACCAAGACCGGCTCCATAAGCCAGACCATGTCCATAACCTAGACCGCCTCCATAGGCTAGACCGCGTCCGAAACCGAGACCGGCACCGTAGGCAAGACCTCCGTAAGCGGGGGCGGCAACAGGAGCAGCTACAGCTACTGGCGCGGCAACTCTGGCAACGGGAGCTGCTACAGCTACTGGCGCGGCAACTCTGGCAATGGGAGCAGCCACAGCTACTGGCGCGGCAACTCTGGCAACGGGAGCAGCCACAGCTACTGGCGCGGCAACTCTGGCAATGGGAGCTGCTACAGCAACGGGAGCGGCGACCTTAGCGATGGGGGCGGCAACAACGGCTGGTTCACGGTGAACAACAGCATTGAATCCATTGATAGGGTCAGCGGCGTACTCGACGGTGCGGCGGGTGCCGTCGGGCTCCACCAGACTGTAGCTTCCCTGCACTACATCTCCGCTGCGAGTCTCCTGCTGTCCCTTGGAGTCTCCGGTGATGGCGTCCTGGACGTCATAAGCGTAGCTGTACTGGGGATTAGGGTCATAGTCGGTGTTAACTGCTACAGGAGCGGGGGCCGCTACGGCCACTGGTGCGTGCGCTATAGCTGGGGCGGCGTATGGGATGGGTCCTGCGGGTGCCACAACAGCTGGGGCACCTAGAAATCCTGCCCTGGCGATAGCCACAACGGCGGCGAAAATGCAAAGTTTGAATGCCATGGTGGTGTTGTGTTGTGATGTGTGCAGACTATATGAAATGTGGAGCTTTTATGCAAAACTATGTTGGACTGGAAACGGGCCACACACGTTCCAGTCTGACTGGATCGGGATGCATCACATTGCAGTGCTGTTGCAAATGTCACTTTTCTGGGTGGAGCAAAAGTAGTTCTTGTTAAGTCTCTTAAATGAGTGAAGTGAAAGAATATGACAAGGCCAAGACAGATTACTGTTTAAATAGTATGAAAGCAGTGATTTTTGAGACACTGCCAAGGAGAAATTTATTTGAGAGGAAGGTAATGAATATTTTCCACTGTCTTCGAATATATCAAGGATGAACTGGTATTCGTATCATTTTGTCTATTTCGGATATTGGCCTCTAGTTAGTGTTGTCGGCTAAGGCGCTTATCTGCCGTTCAGGAGTTGCACTAAGGCGTGGGTTTGATTCCCGCTTGGGCTGATACCTGGTTTGGCTTTTTTGAGGTTTTCCTCAATCGCAAGGCGACTGTCAGGTAATCTATGGCAAATCCTCGGTCGCATCTCGTCATATATCACATCGCTATCACCAATGCCATCGTCTCGTAGTTGTTACAGCGTCGCTAAATAACTAAGGTGAGGTGGGAGAGTTCGAAATTAAGAGATTTATCTTTAATCGTAAGTCGTATTTGACAGCACTGCTTAGAAGTTAATCCCCATCTGTAATGGAGACGAGATAGGCAATTACTCGACAGGATAGCGAGGGAGTAGTGTCGACATGTAGCACGAGGAAGATTGGGAACGCTACGATTCGTGCAGGTTTCCCTGGGTCAAATATAATGATTTTGAACGTAGTTTAGTTTATAGGCCTACCGCCTTCGGACGATCGGTCATCTCGGAAACTACAAACGAATTGTATTATACTTCATACTTTATTATTAGTAATATCTTGAGAGTGAGTGCTTACACAATGTCTGTAGATATTTATAGTAAAGGAAGAAGCTTATGATATTAATGACAGTAATGGAGACATTTTTAACAGACAAAACAATCTATTGCTAATATCAGAGCCTTTAAAAGTTTTTATACAAAAACCCTAATTGTTAATACTAGGATCTATTCAGTTGTTAGGAGATAGTGTCGTGGAGGAGTCTTACAAGTGTATGGTTCGTTAAAAATGAAATTTAATTTATATCGTGGCAACATTTTTAGAAAATGGAAATGGTTAACTACCCGTATGTCTTTTGAATTTCAGTGATAATTTAAGTCTAGGAATTCTACTTCATGATCTTCTTCTATAGATAATCGGATCATGATAACTAACAGTAGAGTGACTTACTGGTATGTTCCAAAGACAGTATTTGGGCATGGGTTCGAATCGTAATTGGGCTGATTAACTGGTTTAGTTTTTTTTTCCGACGTTTTTTCAACTGTCAGGTAATTCCATGGTTGATTCACGGACTCAACTGAGTACCGTCTCGGTATCAGCAATTCCATCGATGTTAGATAAACTCGCCGTTGATACAACTCTATAAATAAGTTAAGAACAATAGAGCATTATAGGCTATACACCAGTAACACTATAGAAATTTAATTAGTTGACAATAATTCATAAAATCGTATTTTGAAAACGAATGCAATTACATTTGAAAGAACAATTCTAAAGGTGCTGACTAAAGCGCCTTAGCTACATAAGGGCTCGTTGTATAAGTTAACATTTTTTAATTTTAGTCAAATATCTGTTTTTTTTAAGAAATTATTATCTATATTTGATAAAATTGTAGAGGTGTACCACAAGTAGGAATTATAAAGTTGACTGAGAAATAAATATCAAATATTTGATAAAAATTTGTTATACAGTACTGACATTTAAAAATAATACATAGAGAAAAGCTGTGATTCATCATTTCTATTTAATGTTGATAACTAGATGCCTTTATAATTTGTAACGAGTTCTATGAAACAAATGAAAATATATTTCAGACCAAGCGGAATACTTCTGATATTACAAGAATTTTTATTTGGGAAAATGAGATTAGAAATTAGTTATTTATATGACACATAAATGAAAAGATAAAAGAAAAAAAACTTTTTACCTATAAGTTTACGAGATATCACTACAGTACTTTGTCATGTTCGTAACTTCCTAAATGTAAATCACGCCGTCAGAATATAGTAAAAATACTTTTATGTTTTCTGTTTTATTTTGGTACTTAAGCAAGAGCTACTTTAATGATCAGCGGTCAATGTTACTGGTTCAAGGATGATGATATGATGATGGTGATGAATAATACAAAGATAAGACCAGTGATACCAGCAGTGCAAGTTTTTGAAAAAATGACCATAATCTTAAAAAAACTGTTCCTTTTTTGAGAATGAGTGAATATTGTCATTCAGGGTGGACGATAATAACACGATAAAAAAAAGAACAAGCTGGAAATGCACATATGAGATTTGTCATAACCAGCAGAAAGCTCTTTACATTGCCCACATCCATATTTTTACCATACAATTTGAATTTAAATTATCTATTTGATTGCTTTTGTATTGTTTCTTCCTTCCTTCCTTCTCTAGATTAATTAGATATTTGTCTTTGTTAGTAACAGTCTGCACAATATTATTATCGACAATATTTTAAAATTAGTTTCGATGAATATCTAGAAACTTCGAAGACTAGTGACTTCGAGAACAGACGTTGGTGTATTTAATTCCTATGCTTCCTCTTGCACCGGCCGCGAGAACACTGCTTTGTCTTCGAGAAATGTCAGCGGGTGGTCGAAGTTGGCCGACTCGGTCCTAATTCTTGAAGGACCAATTCAATTTGAGAATAAAATTTATAGATATGTAGGGGATATCCTGAAGCACTGTTATTTGCAAGTAACAAATGTATTAAATGTTATAAAATTTGGTGCTGATTTTGTCAGTTTCCTTCTGTTCTAATATAATTTGCCCATGTTTTTAATTTTGTAAAATATAGTATTGCGTGATTATTAAAAAAAGTGAACTAATTATAATTAACTCGTGTTAGGATTTTATACTTGTCTCTTCTTCTTCTTCTTCTTCTTCTTCTTCTTCTTCTTCTTCACACTTGTAGTAGATTTAGTTAATATGCATATTTTCATTTATATATCACAATCAAAATCTTATAGTATACAATTATAATACGAAGATGCGCTCCAAATATTTGCCGTAATCCTAAAAATTGCGATAGTGTAATTACTGTATTGTTCCGTATATTTCGCATAAAAAGCTTTTAGGTTTTAAAAAAGGTAGAAACATGCAGAAGCAAACTTTTGTCAGCTCAGGGACATCGCAACGGTAAAATGTGCAGCACTTCTCGGACAAGTTTCCTTCCTGACGGAATTCATAATCTGTGTGCATTTAATGTTACCGAAGATCTGAAAAGAATCTTATATTGTTACAGTATTATGTTTACTTGTTTCGGAAAAAAAGATTATGTAGATCAGTACTCTGTTGAGTTCCATATTATCAACTGTTTCAGCTTGTAGGCCTAAATGCATTACCAATCTAATTCACTTAGTTAGAGAGTATGATGAAATTTGTTCAGATTGTCAATTAATATAGATAAATACAATATAATATTTGTTACTCAATCAAATGACAAATCAATGTAAAATAATGACTTATATTATATGGTCATTAAGTTGAAAATGTTAATTTATAGACGTACTTACGAAGATGTGGGACGACCTGCTGCTATCGGACCTGTAGCTAATATGACGTGGGCGAAGTGAGTGTTCGTGTAAACAACTAAAGCGGAAGGATATTGCGTTGTGATGGGGTTAGAGGTTGTATAGGGGATTCCGAAATTGAGTCAAATTTTCATTAAGAATGCTGTTCTCTATTTGAATCTGTTTTTCAATATAATATTCTTCTGCAGAGTTAATTAATTTTGTATCTATTCCTGATTTTAATATTTTTAAAGTTTTATGTGTTGGACCTAATTCATGTCCAGTGTCTATTACATTTTCAGTCATTTTCAAATTCTTCAAAATTTTTATTTATTATTTCATTACAGATAACTACTTTAAACATAGGATGTTTCACAGTGACCTATACAGTTGCCACGTTCAAACGACGTGAGTACTTTCATTATCCATTCCAATCGTACTTTTAAATTTTATAATTTGCCATTTCTATTTCATATTTATATATTTCAGATATAACCCATCAATCATTGGACTCTACTGAACAAGAGTTTCACAGAATATTATGAAGTTTAAATCATAACACTACGTTGTTTCTAATTTTAATATTATTTTAATTTTATGACCTGTAACATTACATTTTAATCATGGAGATGTTGTACATCATTAATTTTAAACAGTTTATCTACCACCAATGTAATGACTATACAGTTTGATATTGAGATATTGTATAATTGTGCCTGAAGATGCCTGAATGGGCGAAAACGTTTGCAGTATGTAATTTATGTGTATAAAACTTAATGACCATATAATATAAGTCATTATTTTACATTGATTTGTCATTTGACTGAGTAACAAATATTATATTGTATTTATCTATAATTCACTTAGGTATATACTTAAGTATGGGAAACTGTAGATATGTCCAAACATCAAAATATTTTTGTTGTTAAAATCACTGTATTTTTATAATCTTCTAATAATACTCAGGCCTAGGCATAGCCTACGTAGATTTCATTTCTTACTAATGTTGACTGAGATATCCAATAGATCGACGACCTCTTAGTCTCTAGTTCAGAAGTTACGTTGGTATTCTTATATAATTCATCGGTTCACTTGTGTATTCAGGAGTGAAGGAAAAAACAATCAAACTTGAAAGTTCTATTTAAAAATACATTTTCAATTTTATTATCAACAAATAGTACATTAAGCAAATAAATACATCAATTAACCATAGTAGGGCTTAGCTCCATAACCGAAGCCGGCTCCATAAGCCAGACCATGTCCATAGCCGAGACCAGAACCATAAGCCAGACCGCGTCCATAACCAAGACCGGCACCATAAGCCAGACCACGTCCATAACCAAGACCGGCACCATAAGCCAGACCATGTCCATAACCAAGACCGGCACCATAAGCCAGACCGCGTCCATAACCGAGACCGGCACCGTAGGCAAGACCTCCGTAAGCGGGGGCGGCAACAGCAGCCACTGGGGCAGCAACTCTAGCAACGGGAGCTGCTACAGCAACAGGAGCAGCTACTGGTGCGGCAATATGGGCAACAGGAGCAGCCACAGCGACAGGAGCGGCGACCTTAGCGACGGGGGCGGCAACCACGGCGGGTTCACGGTGAACAACAGCGTTGAATCCATTGATTGGGTCAGCAGCGTACTCGACGGTGCGGCGGGTGCCGTCAGGCTCCACCAGACTGTAGCTTCCCTGCACTACATCTCCGCTGCGAGTCTCCTGCTGTCCCTTGGAGTCTCCGGTGATGGCGTCCTGGACGTCATAAGCGTAGCTGTACTGGGGATTAGGATCGTAGTCGGTGTTAACTGCTACAGGAGCTGGGGCCGCTACTGCTACTGGTGCGTGAGCAGCTACGGCCACTGGTGCGTGCGCTATTGCTGGGGCGGCGTATGGGATGGGTCCTGCGGGTGCCACAACAGCGGGGGCACCTAGAAATCCGGCCCTGGCGATAGCCACAACGGCGGCGAAGACGCAAAGTTTGAATGCCATGGTGGAGTTGTGCTGTAGTGTGTGCAGACTGTATGAAATGCCGAGCTTTTATACAAAACTATGTTGGAAACGGGCCACACAGATTCCAGTCTGACTGGACCGGGGTCCATCACTTTGCAATCTTAACGGACAGGCTGTTGAAAATGTCGCTTTTTTTCTGGGTGGAGCTAGAGTAGTACCTGTTAAGTCTCTTACTATGTAGTAAATAAGTGAAAGAATATGACAAGGCCACGACAGATGCTATTTGAAGAATACCAGTGCAGTGATTCTTTAAAGTTAGGCTAGAAGAAATTTAGCAATTGGCTGGTCAATATAAAAACGTTTTTAATTTACGTCTGTGGGCGCGGTACAATTTTGAGTGTTGATATATCATGTAGACAAATTAAGACAATTGAATATTTTCATTTTTTTTTTTTTTTTTTTTTTTTTTTTTTGTAATTTCCATTGGCTTTAAATGTGGATGAACTAATTCTTTATTCTCTTGGCACATTTGAACAGAAAAGACGTTCTAGTACAGTGGTCGGCAAATCGCGCGGCTGGCTGTAATTACGTCATACCTCTGCAGGGGCATGTAGTCAATCTCTTTATGTATTACTGTGATGTAATCTTATGTGACGTTCTAGTACGTCTAATCATATTTGTAACATTTGTTTTGAATTCCTTATTTATATGCTAGTAATGTTTTTCATGGCAAGTGTGTCTCGTTGCTCATGTTATTGTACCTAGATGTAATCGTTCCAGGTTTGGTGTGGTTTAAGTTCAAATGTTTTATAACTAAAAGTTTTATTTTAAAGGATGTTTTACATTTGAGGAGGCAATGATAGGCGACAATAGAACTCTATATAAGTAACATTAAATACTTTTAATATTGTAGGTAAAGTTATCAGGTATTAATTTTTAATAAAAACAAAGCCGATGACTTAAAAAATAACAGTTGTAAATATAAACTAAACTACTCGTATATTGCATGAAGAATCGTTGAAAAAGTTAACATTGTCTCTCTTTTTTTTTTAATGAGTGAAATATCTTGTTTTTGAAAATTTGTTATCCTTATCAGACTATAATGAAGCCCAAGAAACAAAACACAGAAAATGTTTAATTAATGCTAAGCTGTGAAAGTATTTAGATATCTATTTGATAGTGAAATGTGGATCATAAAGATTAGTGCAAAAATATTTCTGGAATCGATCATAGATATTAAAAGTAGTGTTGTGGGATATAATCGATTAGTCTGATCGATTAATCGATCAATTTCTGTTGTAAGATTAATAGATCAAAAATATATAATCGAATAATCGAGTCGATTAAAATTAATCGGTTATACTTTTTATTAATTATTATTTTGTTAATGCAAACTCAGACTAAAAATTCTAACAATATTCGTCTCTCAAAATTTACTTACTTAAAGCACAATACATAGTACCGTTATTTTGTAACTGCAAAGCAATTAGCATAGGCCAAATCTTTGCACAAATACTTCAGAAAGAGATGAAGATATGAGGACAGTGACCTATCTACCCCTATTATAAGTTGAAACTCAATGCGAAACCCGTATTAAGTTTTATAGTTTTCCAAGAAATCTTTCGCCTTGCTGTTAGCTCATCTTCCTAGCATATGAAATACGTACTTTTCTGGAATTTTCCCCCTCATCTCTTAGCCATGGCTACACTGTGTGTAAATGAGAGAGTATTTACATTATTCTCTTTCTAAAATTTTGTAATCCGATTACAATAGGGACCAGTCTACTGTTTTGACCACTGCAGTTTCTTTACTGAGTTTGTAGATGAAGGGTGTGTGTTTAGTTTGCTAAAGAAAAAAATCAGATTTCTGTGTTCTGTGAAAAGTGAGAACTCCATTATGCCATATGAGTATTCGAGAGGTAAACTCGGTGAAACGTTTGGACTTAATTTGAACGATCGTGGAAAAATGCTTGACAGAAAAAAGTTCTTTCGTGTTTACCGATGGAGGAAATATTGTTAGTAAACGTAGAGCGGCACTTAATTCTGGGCATATGAATGCACTCATATGTTTAAAATCATAGATGAAGCATTATTAACTAGACTTGTCTTCATAATGTTTTTTATTTGTGTTTGTCTCAAAAATCCCCTGAAAAATTGACACAAATTATAAGACTACATAATAAATATGTTATTAAATAACTAAAATAGTATTGTTTTGTAATATAACGATACAGTATAAACAAAAATATAACATTTTATACTTATGCTTATCACCGAACACAAATTAAATTTAACAATAGTTGTGTATTACAGTATATTGTAACTTTTTCAAATCGATCAAAGATCGATTAATCTATCAGTTAATCGATTAAATTCAAACATTTAATCGATTAAATTCAAATATTTAATCGATTAAATATTTCGATCGATCGACAGCACTAATTAAAAGATGATATATTTAGATGTAGCCTATGTAGAGATCAGAAATAAATTGCGTACGCAGGAGAGGAAACAGTGCAAGTGATTTGAATAAGAAGCGAATTGATACCTATTGCTTTGAATTAGAATGGTAAAAATGTTAAGTGAACACGATTGGTGTATTATTTGTCTAGAATATATCCTCCCTAATGAATAAAGGGGAAATGGGAGTAAAAACATATTTTGAAAGGATGGTCCTATATTGTGTTCACCTGTAGCCTCCCTGCTTTCCTTGGAATATTAATCTGTATCACTGTACTAACCCTACATATTTAGAGGATTCTCGTATCCTGAATATAGTCTCATTACAGCTATAGTCTGTGCATTTCGAACTGCCGGCTCAAGGTCAAGCAGTGAACTGCATTTGTCACATGTGCTTACCCCAATCCTGGGCCATTCCCAACTAAAGTCAGTTGGGACAGCCGGAATTACCAGTGCTTCAGTTCACAGTTTTCAGTTCAGTGACTCGTGCGTGGTTTGTACTTTTGTACGTGATTTCGATCCGCCAATTCGAAATGCACAGATTATACCAGAAAACTACAAGTACAAAGAAAGTTTTGTGGTGCTTCTTAAATCGATTTCGAGGCCTTCGTGAGAATACAAAAGTTAAAGGTACCTGCAAATAATGGAATTTTGTCTGTCGATCTGCTTGCAGCCTTTTTCCATAAACTATTTGACGTGTTTTGTTTATGTTCAGTACTTACGACTCAATTGTTGCTGCATAGATTGCGTGTTGGATTCGCGACAACATTATGAGCTGAACTTACAATGAAAGTATTTTCTATGTTGAAAGTAATACAGTTATTAAATAATTTGTTTAACCTCCAGATACATTTACGCAATAAGGTAACTTGTCTGTTATATAAAGAAAACAGTAGGATGTTGACAATTAATGTTTCTTTAAAGAAAACGTTGTTCTAATGAGGCACAGGGTCCGAGGAAGCCGTAAATATTTGCCTATTAAGGATGATTCAAATTGGTGTAGTCTGCACGGAATTTCTCATCCGTCTCCTCCACATGTGTGACGGGGTCGAAGTGAGCACTCTTGCATTGCAGCGAATGTAGAAGGCTCGTATATTCCAAAGATAGTGCTCGCCACACTTACCTGCAAGTTGACTAGCTGCAAAATACACTATCTACCAAAAAGTAATTAGGAATTGTTTTTGCCCCTTTAGAACCTCATGGTACCACCTCTTGTTGCTATAACAGCAGCCACCCTGTCAGGCATGCTCTCCACTAGTTTGTGTAGGATATCCACTGGAATGCGTCGCCATTCCTCTTGCAACATGGCACTCAGTTGGACAATGGAAGTTGGCCCCATGTTTCGGCGGGTTCTATGCAGTGGTATGCAGACAATAATGTTCACCTGTTCGACTGGCCTACACAGAGTCCTGATCTCAATCTAATTTAGCACCTTTGCGATGAATTGGACCGGCGATTGATGTTTCTGGAGATGCGGCCAACTTTCACTGTCCAACTGAGTGTCATGTTGCAGGAGGAATAGCAACGCATTCCAGTGGATATCCTACACAAACTAGTGGAGAGCATGCCTGACAGGGTGGCTGCTGTTATAGTAACAAGAGGTGGTACCACGAGGTTCTAAAGGGACAAAAACAGTGCCCAATAACTTTTTGGTAAATAGTGTATTTGGTGTTAGCACATTTCATAAAATGCAAACTGTTACGTGCTTATAACATTTTATAATACAAAATAAAATAAATATTCAGGAATTAACTGCTATTATCGGTATATTTGCGCAAAATCAGTGAGACTGAAGTTGCCTGGCAGTATTGTGTATCATTTGCAGTTGTCCAGAGATATCATTCACTTTAGATGGAAACTCGCAACTTGAGAGTCTCGTATATTCACCGATGCTTCCAACAAAAATGACCCTCTTGGATATGAGGAAGAGAAATGTTTGTGATAACATTCTTTCAGTTACAGGAATAGAATTGTGAATTTACAATCGTAAAAATGTCTGACGAAAGGTAGTCGTACTTAAAATTGAAGTTATTTATGATATTATCTGTAATATATATATGAGAAAATATCTGTAATTTGCAAGACATTCCCTTATGCTACATGTTTACATCGTATTTTCACATTTTTTTTTAAACGATTGCCATCCTCTTCTTTGACATATAGTCTATAACCTCTCGGTGCCAATTTCAATCTGTTAGCCAGTAAATTTGGGCAGTTGTATTGGGGTCATCGAGTAGAATGAGTTTTTCTTTTCACATCAAGACGAGGGTACGAAAATACCAAACAAATGTATGTTTGTTATTAAGGTATTCACCTACCCTTAATTTTTTATTTTCCTTCAAAAATTTGATTTTTTTAAATTTCATCTGAAAGTTTGAACTTTCTCGTTTTCAAAAATATATCAGTTTGTTTCTATGATGTTTGCTTAATTAGCTGAGTTTTTATTAACCGGAAACACCATTTTTAAACCGGAAGTGCAGTTCTTCAAGTGTCAGTCCGTCACATTCTGTCAGTCTTATATATTTGTTGTGTCAGAACAATTCGAATTTGGCAATAGAGTTTGACTGTATTATTTTTCATAGTCAGGAAGCTGTGTATTTGGTTTTACAATTTTTCATACCCTCAGCATGCAGATGATTTTTATCCATGTTCAGTTTCACAGCATTTTACAACACTAATGTTAACACAAAGTGCACTTATAGTTGAGATACTTTCATCATTCTTGCACCTTGATACAGTTGACACGGACCTTCTATTATGTAAATTAAGACTTCTGAATCTTTCTGAAAGTTCTGTTACTTGGTTTGAATCCTACCTTCTCGAACGTCAGCAATGTGTCATTGCATGCGTTTATTCTTCAAGATGGTGTGTCGTGAAATCTGGAATTCAACAAGGATCAGTTCTCGGATCTTTACTCTTCATGATTTATATTAATGACGTGACTAAAATGATAAAACACTGCAAATACAATATGTATGCTGACGACTTGCAAATTTATTTGCATTTCCACCCTGACGAGATTAGTGACGCAGTAAATAAAATAAACGAAGACTTAAATTCGATTTCACTGTGGGCACACAAATTTGCATTAAGGTTAAATCCAGGGAAATCGCAAGCAATCGTAATGGGACATAATCGTCTACGAAGTACTCTTGATAGTGGTACTAAGTCCACACCTGTGGAGTAACGGTCAGCGCGTCTGGCTGCGAAACCAGGTGGCCCGGGTTCGAATCCCGGTAGCGACAAGTTACCTGGTTGAGGTTTTTTTCCGGGGTTTTCCCTCAACCCAATACGAGCAAATGCTGGGTAACTTTCAGCGCTGGACCCCGGACTCATTTCACCGGCATTATCACCTTCATTTCATTCAGACGCTGAATAACCTAGATGTTGATAAAGCGTCGTAAAATAACCCAATAAAATAAAATAGTGGTACTATACCACATATAATATTGAATGGGATTATTGTTAAATACAGTGAAACATTTAAAAATCTTGGCATTTTTATGGATAGCGATCTAAATTGGAACATTCAAGTAACACACACTTGCAAAAAAATATTTTCTCAACTTCACTCCTTGTTTCATATGAAAGAATTTCTACCACTTAGTCTAAAAAAGAATCTTATTCAGACGCTTGTAATGCCCCATTTTGATTATTGCGATTCCTTACTAATTAATGTAAGTTCACTCTTAGCTGAGAGAACAACGTGTTCATAATGTGTGCATACGATTCATCTGCAATACTCGTAAATTTGACCATATAACACCTTCCCTCCAGTTACTTTCATGGGTGCGTCTGAAGGAACGAAGAACAATACATTCACTGTCTCTTCTGTTTAGAATCATGCATACTTCTACTCCGAATTATCTGGTATCGCGCTTTCCATTTCTTACAACTCTTCAAAATCGGCATCAAGCACTTCTTTCTAACCCTCATCATAGGACGTCTCTATACTCATCCTCCTACACTGTAGAAATACCACGTCTCTGGAATTCGTTACCCAGTGATGTCAGGGACTGCCGGACTTTATCACAATTCAAAATTAAATTGGAAAATTTTGTCTTGTTTAATGCTTTTTAGGTATTACTAGAAGTGTTGATTTGTGTTTTCTACTGTAGATTAAAATTGCAAGTTTTTTGTTTATGTTAATTAATTAGAATACAATTAATTATACTTAATCACTCATTTAAAATTTGTGTGACTGCAACCTGTGTATATTTTTGTGTGACTTCTCTTTGTTTATAGTGTTTTTTTTTCTTTTTATTTCTGTTATTGTATTTGTATTTCTGGTGGTGTGGAAGAGAAGGCCTGATGACCTTAACTACACCAGAATAAATAAATAAATAAATAAATTTGATTGATGTAGCTAAGTTACAGTCCTACTGGATAAGAGAGTTAATTTAAAACTCCAAGATCTCAATTTTTATTTAGTAATTGTAATTTCCAAGAAAAAAAATGACATTTTTCCTTAATGGAATAAAATTGGAAAAAAAAAATGTTTTCACAGCTTATTGTGTATGCCTATTCTTCTACGAGCAAGGCAATGAAATAAATTTTGTTCTAATATAAAAACTGGGTCCAACGACTAAAACAGACAAATCTCATTTCTCGCTTTAGAAATTGCCGCTACTGCCCCCCTCAAATATTTGAGGGATTTATTTTGTGTGAAAATTCTTAATTTTTTGTCAAGTAATCAGGGAAAAAAGAGTGTTTAAAAATTGGATTAAAATTGCACATTTTTCTCCAAAGGGCAGGCAAGTACTTTAAGCTGTCATTACTTGTTCCGTAATTTAAACTGCTTTCTGTACTTTTGTGTTGATCTGTTAGAGGTCTACACGGGTCAAAATGTCAAAGATCGGACTGGTCCAACTCGTTCTTCTATGAACTCGACTCTAGCCCGAGATTATTTTGAAATGTGCTACCCGAGCCCGCTCGAAACTTCAAAGTATCTGAAGTATGCCGATGAAGGCTAAAAATGGAAGATTATAATGTTTACTAAAATTATTCGTGTATAATAAGTAGTGCAACCGGGGTAAACGTAACCAAAAGCAGAAAACGATCATGTCAACAAAATAATAAGTAAATGAATTTGTGCAATGTGAAAATGAGTACTCACTTGCCATTATTGATCTTTGTTCACATTTATTAATGTGTACTGATTAACTTACGATTTGATATGCCATGTTACTGTTTTAGATGCATTATTAAATTAGAAATAAAATTCCGTTTGTACTCGTATATTTTCCACATGTAGGGGCAAGACAAACTTTTTCTGTAAACTTTGGTTACAGGCATAGGACAAACATGTTATTTATTTAAAATATAAAAAAAACCGCTATCACGGCCCGAGAAAAGGTCCATAAAATATTTAATTCTTGCTCTAGTTACACGAACCGGAGAAGCCCATAAAGATTTAGGCTCGAATCCGGCCACGTGAACCTATTTTGGCCAAACATGATCTGTATGTTGCGGACATATTAATGGCGCAAATTATATATAAATACACTTATGAGATATTATTAAATAAAATTTGATTGAGAAGGAAAGAAGGAAGGAAGGAAGAGGCGTAGTAGCGAAAAAGACATTCCCGAAAATCAATTACATCCTGCAGCTTGTCACAAAGTAAAAGGATTCAGTTATGTATAAAAAAAATATTGTATATTAAATTCGCTTTCGGGACCATTGTCAAAAATGTTGGATGCTCCATTGATTTTGTTTCTTCCAGCCCATAGCGTGAGATACATATTTGCAACTATTTGTTCTTGTAAAGTACATTATTTTATCTGATATGGAAACCAGTAATTGCGTCCAGATGTGAATTGTTTGTTATGATCATCGTTCTTATGCTTCTTCCTCATCTTGTATACTAATAGTCTCATTGGTTAGACCTAGCCCGTTCTGGTCCCATGTCTTGCCAATGTTTTGTGAGGCATTAAATATACGTAACAACAACCTCTTTAGTCTCTATTTTAGAATCTGGGTTGATATTTGCTGCTTTTCATTAATTCGTTTTGCATGTCTCTACAAATTTTCTTTCAATGAAAAGTGTGTGAAACTTCTGAACTCCCATTTCTTATCAAGGATTTTACAAAATACACTCGAAAGTTTTGTTTAAAGCGTATATTTTAAATTATGTACAAATATATTAAGCAAAGAAACAAATATATTATAACAGTTAACCGTAATAGGGCCTAGCTCCATAACCGAAGCCGGCGCCATAAGCCAGACCATGTCCATAACCGAGGCCAGCGCCATAACCCAGACCATGTCCGTAGCCAAGACCGGCACCATAAGCCAGACCATGTCCGTAGCCAAGACCGGCACCATAAGCCAGACCATGTCCGTAGCCAAGACCGGCACCATAAGCCAGACCATGTCCATAACCCAGACCGGCACCGTAGGCAAGACCGTGGCCGTAGGCAAGACCTCCGTAAGCGGGAGCGGCAACAGCAGCAACGGGGGCAGCAACTCTAGCGACGGGAGCAGCTACAGCAACAGGAGCAGCAACTCTAGCGATGGGAGCAGCTACAGCAACGGGAGCGGCAACTCTAGCGACGGGAGCAGCTACAGCAACGGGAGCAGCAATTCTAGCGACGGGAGCAGCTACAGCAACAGGTGCAGCGATGGGGGCAGGAATTGGAGCTGCAACTTTAGCTACAGGGGCGGCGACCACAGCAGGTTCACGGTGAACGACAGCGTTGAATCCATTGACAGGGTCAGCGGCGTACTCGACGGTGCGGCGGGTGCCGTCAGGCTCCACCAGGCTGTAGCTACCCTGCACCACATCTCCGCTGCGAGTCTCCTGCTGTCCCTTGGAGTCTCCGGTCAGAGCGTCCTGGATGTCATATGCGTAGCTGTACTGGGGGTTGGGGTCGTAGTCAGTGTCTACTGCCACAGGGGCGGGGGCGGCTACGGCCACTGGGGCATGCGCCACGGCAGGAGCGGCGTATGCGATGGGGGCTGCTGGAGCCACAACTGCGGGGGCGCCTAGAAGTCCGGCTCTGGCGACAGCCACGACGGCGGCGAAGACGAAAAGTTTGAATGCCATACTGAAATTGTGTTGTACTGTGGTATGTGCAGGCCATAGAGTGTTCTTGGCTTTTATACATTACATTATTGGGACGGGTCATACGGTTTCCAGTCTGACTGGATCAGGATGCATCGAATTGCAATGTTAACCGACAGGCTGTTGAAAGTGTCACTCTTGTTCTGAGTGGGGCAAGTTCAATTATTGTCAAGTCTGGTAAATAAGCGAAAGAATATATGAACACGACGCATGCTATTGAAATAATACTTACCTTTATATTTACAGTGATTTTTGTGTCGCAAGTAAGGAACATTTTTAGAAATAACTCATGTTAATGAACATATAGTTATTTTTCTTCTTTGGGAAAATTACTGTTTATAATTGAGGCGGTAGCCGGAAAAAGGTTCCATAAGCAAAAGTCTTGTTTCAAGAAAACGAAGATTGAAAGATTTATTTTTAGGTAATTGCACTTTTATCAAAATAACAATTTCCATACTGTTATGATAATATTTGTCTACAAGTTTTTGTTAAATAATACATTCCGACTTTAATTGTGTTATAATTATACATATTTTATTGGAACATTTTATAGGCCCTTTTTCCAGAGAACAAGCTTATTTTATCAAAATACTTTCGATATGATTATATTTTAGCAGACATTAAACATCAGCATTGAACAGCGCACATTACAGATGTTTACAAGTTCATAATCATTTTAATAGAATAATATTTCTTACATATATCTCATAGTTACGTCATAAATTGTACTGAATACGTCAAAATAAAGAATATCTGTCGGGTACAGAATACAGATTACAGGTTATTTAGTATTAATGTAGAATTCATTCACACTCACTTCAAAGTTTATCTTCAGAGTGCAGTTTACACTTTAGTGCACATCCTGGATGGACTCACACTCACTTTGAGGATCATCTTCACTGATGTTTGCTGAATTCCACAACAACGTAATGGTACATGGGTTCATTCAATTAGCTACCCTGCCCTCTGCTTACAAGATATTCAAACGAAACTTTGTAAGGAAGTAGATTTTAAAACGGAGACTCGAATTAAAAATTCTGCCGCCTCAATTATAGTAAATATACATAATCTACAAATTTAATATTTTTCAACAGAATAACTTATTCTCTTTCATTGACTTCAAATGTTTTTAACAATTTTCCATAAATAATAATTTTCCTTCATCCGAACTTAATTTTAGTTCTTCAAAAATGTTTCTCTGCCGTATCTTCCTCTGCAAGCTCATGATTTTGCATGCTTCTCTTTACTCCCTCAATTCATTTTTCTTTTGATCTTCCTTTTCGTCTGTTGCCTTCTGGATGCCAGTTTAAAATATAAAAGCACATTTTAGATACATTATACTACAATATGAAGGGAGATAACTGTGTTGATACAAAAATTCAACTGAAAGATCTTCGTGAGAATAAATGTTTTTGGCATCCCTGTTACCAAAAAACTTGGGTATGCCGTCTGTCTGTCTTATCTGCCTGTCTGTATAGGCTCTATAGCGATTTATGTTAAAACATTAGGTAGATTTTGTTCAGATCCACTTTCTACGAGACAATTTATCCGGGTATGAGGTACATGAAGAATGTGACTGGTTTTAATGATCATGTAGAACAGCGATCCTCTTCCATAATAATAAATTATTGGATAATTTTCTTCGTGTCTTGCTGCACAATAGGCTTTAGTATAAGTGAAGTCAAATTTCTTGCCAATTTGATTTTTTAAAGAATATTTTTTTGTGCAATCCAGAAACTGTAGTTTCCGTAATACATGCTAATTTAATTTATGTTTACCTTTTGAATAGTACACGTTTAAAAAAACTAACTATAAATACTAATATATAATATAACATGTTGAAGGAATTGAGGTTTTATTAAACTTATATATTATTTTAATGTACCGAAGTACATATGATATTTCCATGCAGATATTCTGCGTCATCATACGATGAAAGAGTAATGGAACGGAGAAAAATTCTCTCCGGCGCCGGGATTTGAACCCTGGTTTTCAGCTCTACGTGCTGATGCTTTATCCACTAAGCCACGCCGGATACAACCCCGACGCCGGACAGAATCGTCTCGGATTAAGCTCCAACTCTTGGGTTCCCTCTAGTGGCCGCCCTCTGCACTACGTCATAGATGTCTATGAACGTAGGACCGAAGTCCACACATGTGCTGAGGTGCACTCGTTATGAGTGACTAGTTGGCCGGGGTCCGACGGAATAAGCGCCGTCTTAAATCACGAAGTGATTTACGCATATCATATATATTATTTTAATGTACCGAAGTACATATGATATTTCCATGCAGATATTCTGCGTCATCATACGATGAAAGAGTAATGGAACGGAGAAAAATTCTCTCCGGCACCTCAGCACATGTGTGGACTTCGGTCCTACGTTCATAGACATCTATGACGTAGTGCAGAGGGCGGCAACTAGAGAGAACCCAAGAGTTGGAGCTTAATCCGAGACGATTCTGTCCGGCGTCGGGGTTGTATCCGGTGTGGCTTAGTGGATAAAGCATCAGCACGTAGAGCTGAAAACCCGGGTTCAAATCCCGGCGCCGGAGAGAATTTTTCTCCGTTCCATTACTCTTTCATCGTTTATTAAACTTGTTAAAATTATGGAAAAGTATAAATATATTAGGCCTATGTGTTAACAATATTTTCTTTTTGTCATTTATCCAGTTCCATTACCATAGAGTAGTAAATGTTATAAAATACTCTTTATATTAATTCAAAATGACAGTAGGCTTAATTGCTTTGTATTAAAATTATGTGTGTGTATTTACAAGTTAACACTAATCGATAATAGAGCCTAAAGATGACCAGCGATGCTTTCTTGCAGTCCGACTCAATATTTTGTGTGACATCCTAGCCGCTCAAAGCCATTTTTGAATTTTTTTGGTTGGGTCTATACATTTTTCAGGTGCTTACTGCCTATGCCTCTGCAGTAAACTCCGGGCCATTCTCGTTAATGAGGTATTTAAAAATAAATAACGGCATCGGAATATGTTAAAATCTCCCAACCATCCCAATTCCTCGTTAAAAGGTATGGCTTTCTCGGCACACACTAACTTATACCAGAGATGATACGTCCTTCTGTCCATTTTTATTTCACCCTCGTAGAAGTGCTACTTATAAATCTTACCGAACACATTTCGCAACAATGAAGCTTTTATCCTGTTAGAAATTATTATAAATTGTCGTTGTGGTTTATTTTCTTGAATTATTATTCAAAAGACATTAGATAAATGAAAAAATTTGCTATAAACCAATAGACACTTAACTTCATTTAGAGAATGTACAATTTAAGTAGACACAGGCTAAACATAATTATTTTCAGAAATTACACATAACTTATCATATTGGTACTAATGTACTCGTATGTTATTATTTTGCTATTTACAAAAATGGACGTTTATGATATATAAATGCTAAAAGATGGATTTTTTCAAAAGTAATATGTAATTTTAATTGCTCGTATTTCCTTCATTTTCTACACAAACATAAACATTTGGGCACTGACTTATCACACGAGAAATGAAATTTTTGCGTCACCATGATCCAACAATTACAAATCACGAGACCGGAATGAGCCTTTCATGGTTTAATCCTTGAAGTTTGTGATAATGATATGATATGATATGATATGATATGATATGATATGATATGATATGATATATGATATGATATATTATATGATATATTATATGATATGATATGGTATGGTACGATATGATATGATATGGTATGATATGATATATGATATGATATTATATGATATATGATATGATATTATATTATATGATACATGATATGATATGATATTATATGATATATGATATGATATATGATATGATATATGATATTATATGATATGATATGATATGATATGATATGATATGATATGATATGATATGATATTATGATATGATATGATATGATATATGATATGATATGATATATGATATGATATGATATATGATATGATATGATATGATATGATATGATATGATATGATATGATATGATATGATATGATATGATATGATATGATATGATATGATATGATATGATATGATATGATATGTATTGTATTTATTCATCTATCATATATCTGTAAGACAAACCTGTTACAATTCTATATTACCCCATATATTATGTCTTATTTTACAATTTTATTCACATATACATACATACATACACATACATACATAATACATGCATGCATACATACATACATACATACATACATACATACATACATACATGTTCTGCCCATGGGCTGGTATTTCCTTGGGTAACTCTAAATCTCTTATTAAATCATTGAGTTCAACTGGTAAACTGTTCAGGACTTTCATTCTCTACATCACACAGCCTTCTTGATTATGTTTCGGATTCTCATCAACTGGTTAGTACAAAATTTTATATTCGAAAACTGGGTTATGGTTGCAGCAAAATCACTAGTGCCTACATTATTAATATAAATCATAAAATATAGTTTTGTGTAAAAATGATGGGTGATGTGCCATTTTTGATGTCATTTCTGGCTTCAGCATACAAAAGTATATAAAGGCGAGTTAAAATTTAAAAAAAATAATAATAATAAATAAAAATGTCATCGCAGGCCTGTGCAATTCAATTTATTTAATTTTTAGAATCTTCCGGTACCATATTTCTGTATAAAAAGACTTACAGTAATCTACATAGGAGTTCTAGTGTTAATTTGAGGTTTTGTGTTGGTGCAGCCCCTAATTATCCCCACGGTCGAGGACTTCTTCCGCTGCGAATGGGATCAGCGCCTAATAAGGCTGCTCGGCGGGATGTGGCAACACTCACCTTGTCGGCTGGCAGGCTGGGCGGCGAAAGGGAAAGTGACCCCGCCCTGCCGCCGGCCGCATAAATGTCAGGCGCTCGCGCACGCTGAAGGTCCCTCAGCTCCATCTATTGTCCGGGTCAAGACTATCTCTCACTCTGTGTCAACTGCGGCAGATTCTTTCCAAAAAGTAGTAGCTGTCTATTATTGTGTGATTTAGGTGTTGGATCGCGGTTATCGTTAAGTTATACAGGCTTGTGACGTCACAACAGAAGTGCTATGTCTCGCACTCACGTAGATTAATCCTATACCGATATGGTTGTTTCTTTTAAATAATATGACAAAAATGAAGCAAAAGAGCTCTAGGTACCGAAACTTTAAATTAACACTTTCAAAACTAACTGTGCTGGGCAACTTTCGGTGCTGGACCCCGGACTTATTTCAGCGGCATTATCACCTTCATTTCATTCAGACGCTAAATAACCTGAGATGTTGATACAGCGTCGTAAAATAACCCCCCCCAAAAAACTAATTGTAATACAACATAATATATATTATTTAATGTACCGAAGTATATATGATGTTTCCATGCAGATATTCTGCGTCATCGTACGATGAAAGAGTAGTGGAACGGAGAAAAATTCTCTCCGACACCGGGATTTGAACCCGGGTTTTCAGCTCTACGTGCTGATGCTTTCTCCACTAAGCCACACCGGATTCCCATCCCGGTGTCGAATCGAATCGTCTCAGTTTAAGTTCCACGTCTTGGGTTCCCTCTGCACTACGTCATAGATGTCTATGAACGTAGGACAATATCCACATTATGTGAGGAGGTGCACTCATTATGAGTGACTGATTGGCCGGGATCCGACGGAATAAGCGTCACAAAGTGATTTACGCGTATCATATATATTATTTAATGTTCCGAAGTACATATGATGTTTCCATGCAGATATTCTGTGTCATCGTACGATGAAATAGTAGTGGAACGGAGAATAGTATGAACTTCAAATACTGGGTATTCATTTCAAAGTGTGTCATGACGTCACAATTGTTGGGTCAATGATTTGAAGCGAGTTTCAGCTTATAAATCAAGGAAGTTGCCTATTATTTAAGGCGTTCTTCAATCTGAACTTGAGAACGTATACGGTATAACTTGAACGTCGTAGCAACAGATGGCGGTCTGTACGGTCTGTGTGCTACCATAACCTCTTTCGAACTGTGTTTTGCGCGGGCAAGTCGTACGCAGGGTATTTGTAATCATCGGTTGCGTACGGTAACATTCCACAACACAAATCAAATGCTCCGTGTCCATGTTGACCGTCGAAGTTAATGTCAACAAATACGTAAGTAATCGTCTTAACCCTCTCCCCATATCCAGACAGTACGTATTTCCAAACAGTTTACATTCCTACCACTACCGGCGTTACCGTACGTATCGGTACGTACTCTTCAGAATGAACGCCGTACTTGCTAGGCAACTTCTCTGCCTCATAGGTTATACACCTCTGCGGAAGTGTAGGAAGATTGAATTCTCTAGGCTCATCGGCTAGCCACATGACGGCATACAGCGAGCCATGACACACTTGAACTGAACACCCAGTACAATAAAAGCTCACATGAATTAGTCCTACTTACCTGGTTTTTTGGAAAATCATTGTGCCGTAAAGTCGTTATTTTGCTTTTGTTTGAAAACACAATGTTGTTATTAATTACTTTTGAGCAATTATTTCCCAAAATGGGTGGTCCCCCAAAACGGTACCCATAATATGGCAGACGTTTCGAACAACAGTTATTAACTCTGTATTACATATAGCCTAGCACTTTTGCCGTATAAATCAATGCTTTCTTTTTCGACTTTCATTTCGAAAAGGTTTATAAAATGCAGAAATAAGTACAATGTGATGTGAGTTTACATTTGTGCTCATTTCATTTAGTGTTCTGCCCAAGGGCAGGTCTTTCACTGCTTTCTCCAATCTTTCCTATTTTCCGCCTTCATCTTTGTCTCCATATATGATCCATATATCTT
Source organism: Periplaneta americana (assembly GCF_040183065.1). NCBI lineage: Eukaryota > Metazoa > Arthropoda > Insecta > Blattodea > Blattidae > Periplaneta > Periplaneta americana. Next base: position 144,360,613 of record NC_091127.1, read on the forward strand.
AATGTCGTCTATGATCTGATATCTTCTTCTACCCTGAACTCTTCTCCCGTTCACCATTCCTTCAATTGCATCTTTCAGTAGGCAGTTTCTTCTCAGTAATTATTAAAATTGTTCACAATTTACATTATCGATATTTCAAATTTTGTGTATTATTATTATTATTATTATTATTATTATTATTATTATTATTATTATTATTATTATTATTATGTTACGGTATAATTAGTAATATTACGATTATGGATAAAATTACTCAAATGTAAATGTAATTTTTTTAATCCAGGTGGGGCTATTTAAACCCGCTAACCCCTCCTTGCGTATGCCCCTGTAGCAATATCAGGAGTAGTAAAAGTAGAAGTAGTATAGTATTATTGTAGTAATGTGGTTTTGAGTAATCGTAAGAGTACTGTATGCGAAGTAGAAAAATTGGACTGATTTCGAAATATTGCTCTGATTCGAGGTCTGTAATCAGGATAGCCGTCCTTGAAAGCCGAGATACTAAAATTATACTATTTTCTGGTAGCCAGTTCAATATGTTTGGAGCCTCCAGAATTATTGGTTCTTTTCGTTTTTATTTTGGAAACAATGAAACTCAAATTTGTTATTGTCTTTCGATGTATTTGCGTTCTGCCAATAATCGACGTGCTGGTCGCAGTTGCGATACTGCACACCGGCACGTACACAGTGCATGCTTCGTTGTTCGTAATTGGAGCATTGCCGCACGAAGCGAGGCGCTGCGTGTGTTGATCGTATCTGAACCGTGGTGCCGTCTCGCGACAGCTTCGGAGAGCTTTGGTGCACGACCCCCCCCCCCTCCCGAAACGCCGACAGGTAGGACGTGCGTTGCACGATCTGCCGAAGGTTGTAACACATTTTTTCGAAGTTGCTACGTGGACTTGTGTTACCAATTATATGTAATGCTATCCAGTCCAAATCGTAATTTCCAATGACAGTTTATAGCATGGGTAATTAATTCAGGAATTATGTCAGTTGACAGTTACCAAAGAAGTACTGTCTGTTTACTTCGTAATATTTTGATATGTCTGACCCATCAATTTGCCTTTTGATTAAAGCACGCAGCATTTATTTTTCGGGAAAGTTACCAACTTAGTTTCAATCCCCAACTTTGGAGGAACGAACCATTGCCTCTTCTGTCGGTCTTTTGGGTTCTTGTCAATTGTGGCTCCAAGTCATACGAAGTACTTAATGTACTCTTCCCCGGCAAGCGTGCCGTATTTCCTAAGCAAGACTAACAGCGCCCGCAAAGCCGAAAACCCGCACAACAATGTTCTATACGACGCGTCCTTGACGTAAAGACTGCTTGTGAGTGTTTCGAGACGCCGAGATTGATCACTCCCGAAGTCCGGAACGTCAAGTAGCCTTGAATCACCACTGTTATTTATACCTGACTGAACTTTTATCTACTTTGGCAACTGTTATATATATATATATATATATATATATATATATATATATATATATATATATATATATGTATATGTATAAACAGTTAAGTACTCTATTTGAAACATCATCTCTGCCTTTCAGTGTATAATAATCCGTTCCCCAATCTTCATTTAATTACTAGGCCTTATTAAAAGGCTAAGATTTTTCTTTTCATATGTTTGAGATAAAGTGTGCAATCTCAAGTAAAAAGATATTAACGTCATGTTTTATGTTTCTTAGAAATGCAAATTTATTTGAGAATTGTTTTTTTTTTATATTTATATAACCATAGGTAATATCATATAATAGAACCAGAATATTTTAGTAACTAGGATGCTGTTTCGTTTTGTCTATTTGTCTCAATTGAACATTTCTAATGCTATTTATTTCAATGATGTATGTTATTCATAGTTACGAAATCTTTCCACGCCGACCAAATGCTATTTCGAGAATGATGAGCGAGACTCGAAGCGCACGAGAATGACGAGACGAGACTCGAAAGACAAATGCAACGAACACAGCGTGCGAGAGCGGCAGTTAGTTTGTTCATCTCTAGTTCGAACATAAGAGGGGATTTCAAGGTTTTTTGTTTTTTATTATTTTTTATTTATTTATTTAATACTTTACATTTGAGCTACATTAGGCATTGCATTCCGAAAGAGCAGAAACTCGTGCTCGGGCGCAGTTCAGATCAGTTATACAAAATATATCACAAAATTAAGAGAGTTCATTGAGCACAATAACATTAATAAATGGTAAAATAATACAGCATGTAATAATAGGGTCTATATACAAATAGAAAGCACAAAAGTACATAAATATTAGAGTATAAATTTTTAACTCAATTAGCTTAAACAATTAAAGAATTAATCTGATTTTTTTTTCTTAAATCTATGTGTGTTAAGTGTACTTAGCTCAGGGTAAGCTCTAATTAATTAATTATATATTTTGGGTCCAAAATTTCTGCTGTGTTTTAATCCAGCAGTTGTGTGGCATTTGGGAGTATTTAGAAAGAAACTGTAGTTTTGTCTCGTATGGTATTCGTGAGGATCAAATTTAAATTTATTGTGGTTTTTATGGAAGTAAATCAGCAATGTTTGTTTATAAATTTGTTCTAGATTTGATACACCAAATTCCTGAAAAATTAATTTTGTTGCGTAATCAAAAGGTTTATATAGACAAATTTTGATATTACAAACTTCACCCTGTTCCATAGGCATCCAACAATACGTAGAAGTTAAGCATGTAAACTAAAATAACCGAATTCGTTAAAAACTGGTAGGAGGCCATATCTTCGGTTCGTGTTTTCCGAATCCCTGTAGAACCGAATCTCGCTTTGCGTTTCTTCAATCTTTCCCCATCCTTATGTTCGGTGGCTTTGTCCTTAGTTCCTTCTCTCTTCTGCGCCTTTATACTTTAGCTGCCAGGCACTTATCTTGCGGAGTTACGCATAGTACTGAGTGCAGGTAATTTTTTTTGTTATTAATATGACTAAACATTCAAAACAATATACGTACATAGGCCTATAAGTAAATGAAACAAAATATCTGTCCAAAAACGCACATGTTCATAGTACTGACTACTATTTTCCAATATTCAAACGTGGGAGAGGAAACCAGACATTACAAGCTTCGTCTTATTCCATATTAAAAACTAATCGCAAGATACGTTTTCAGTTCCTTAAGCTGTTTAAAATATGAAAGAATGGCAGAGGAGGACAGCAAATATTCTCATTATATGGTAGAACAAACATGACAGACTTCCTCCTGCAGAGCAAACATCGGCATAGATAGTCATTCTTCCTCTTCCCTCTTCCCCTCCTGTGCACATTTGTGATTAAATTTCTTTCTTATGACGCAACACACAGTTCGCTCACTAGCCAAACAACCAAGGACAGGGACCATTAACGCTGAATTGAGCTGTACAGTGGACATATTTTTTATAATTATTTCTTCTATCTAAAAGAGTACCTGTAACCTAATTGCTGTACATCTTCGGAGTTACTTGTTAGCACTTTTTATTAATGTTTTACTTGTTTTGGGGACGAACTCTTTAGTTACTTGTGAATTGTCCATTTATAAATCTATTATCGGAGTTAGTATTAATGAAATTAAATTGGAGTAAATTAAATATGACATAAATCTACATTATTAGTGTAAATTAATAGCTAATATTTTTTTTATTCAAAATAATGTAATTGTATATTCAGTACTGTAGTTTTTCTCCCGGGTAGTACGAGTATTTTGTGTAAATGTTATTGTAATGTAATTCTGTGGCACCATCGAACTTCGAAACTACTTTTGTAGTAGACAGTTTCAATTCACAATAATATATTTTTTTTTTATTTATTCTGGTGTAGTTAAGGCCATGAGGCCTTCTCTTCCACACCACCAGAAACACAAATACAATAATAGAAATAAGAAGGAAACAAAAACACTATAAACAAAGTAAAGCCACACAAAAATATACACAGGTTGCAGTCACACAAACTTTAAATGAGTGATTAAGTATCATAATTAATTGTATCCTAACTACTTAACTAATATAAACAAGAAACTTGCAATTTTAGTCTAGATTAAAAAAGAAAAGAAAACACACACAAATCAACACTTCTAGCAATACCTAAAAAGCATTAAATAAGACAAAATTTTCCAATTTAATTTTGAGTTGTGATAAAGTCCGGCAGTCCCTGACGCCATTAGGTAACGAATTCCAGATGTGAGGTATTTCTACAGTGTAGGAGGATGAGGGATAGAAAGAAGTGCTTGATGTCGGATTCGAAGAGTTGTAAGAAATTGAAAGCGCGATAACAGATAATTCGGAGTAGAAGTATGCATGATTCTAAACAGAAGAGACAGTGAATATATTGTTCTTCGTTCCTTCAGACGCACCCATGAAAGTAACTGGAGGGAGGGTGTTATATGGTCAAATTTACGGGTGTTATATGGTCAAATTTACGAGTATTGCAAATGAATCGTATGCACACATTATGAACACGTTGTAGTCTCTCAGCTAAGAGTGAACTTACATTAGTTAGCAAGGAATCGCAATAATCAAAATGGGGCATTACAAGCATCTGAATAAGATTCTTTTTTAGACTAAGTGGTAGAAATTCTTTCATGTGAAACAAGGAGTGAAGTTGAGAAAATAGACAATTGCTTTATTTATTTACAAGATTTGGTAACGTTGACTTCTTCCATCATGGAGTCGAGCTGGTTGGCAAGTTGGTATAGCGCTGGCCTTCTATGCCCAAGATTGCGGGTTCGATCCCGGGCCAGGTCGATGGCATTTAAGTGTGCTTAAATGCGACAGGCTCATGTCAGTAGATTTACTGGCATGTAAAAGAACTCCTGCGGGACAAAATTCCGGCACATCCGGCGACGCTGATATAACCTCTGCAGTTGCGAGCGTCGTTAAATAAAATATAACATTATAACATCCATCATGGATGATACCTAGCTCATCCCAATCTGGTAGAAAATTATCCTTAGCCATTTTCTCCACATAAATATCGTAGGTCTGTCAGAGAACTAACCCCGTTTCTTTTTCTGAAAAGCGGTCAGCTTATTATTTTTACGGCTGAAACTGCAAGAGTACTTATTCTCCTGCCGTCCCACTCACTGCATTTCATATTTCAAACTCGGACACCTTTCCTTGACAACTTCTTTTAACAGAAAAAAATTGAAACGTGTCTATCTACAAACGGGAAACACCTTGATATTAACCGGCGCATAGGCCTATAGAAACAGAAGATTGTTATCGGATTTAGTGGACATTTAATACTACATCTCAGTGAGCAGCCGAATTGTTAACCGTGACTGATGGCGCGATGCAATGACCGTTCACGTGAGTGCCCTGCTATGATCAGGTTGAGCAAGCCGCAACGTCCTTGCGAGGTATTTGTGCCCGATAAGATGGGCGTGGCTGTTTGCACAACCGATACGAAATGTCGTGTTACACATTTGCACAAATTATATCCAGCTGCACTTCGGGCCTGATTACATATTATTTTTCTCGGCTGCTACTAGATGCATTTGTGCGGTAATTCTTTATTAGCCCTTGCATTTTATACATATTCAAGACTTTCTTCAGATGTTTACATTGTAGAGAATGTAAAATCCTGTCCAATTGGTTCCGAGAGAACTGAAGTAGATTATAATGCACACATATGTTACAATTGAAGATGAGGAAGAACTGGTTTTAATGACGTATACTTTACACCAAACTTTCGAAACTGATATTGCTGAAAATGGTTTCTTCTGTGATTGTTTATTACAATGTATAGTTGTGATAATTACGAATCGGTTAAGGAAATTTTATCGTTTTTTGTCAGGTCAAATATTGAAAAATAGATTCAAAAGAAGAGGTGTAGTGTGTAGTCGTAAATAAAATAATGCCAGGACGCATCGTGAAAGGATTATGATTATTATTATTATTATTGTTATTATTATTATTATTATTATTATTATTATTATTATTATTATTATTATTATTATTATAGAATAAACTGCGAGAAGACGATCTTCAGACTTTACCCCATTGTGTAATACGTCGATGGCTGGTAAAATTCATGTTCTGGGAATAATAAGTTAATTAAGTAGTAAAATATCGCTGCAATCGAAAAGTATTGGGAATAAATTTGAATAAGGAACAAAAAAAAAGTTTCCTTCCCAGGCAGGATTCGAACCACGAAAGTCTTAGTACCAGTCTGTCGTGCTCTGGAGTGAACAAGGCTCTGAAATCAGCTACAAGGATCGGTCCGGGTTCTTTGCCGCTACTGTACGTAAGAATACTTTCGGAAAAAGAAATAGTTTATACTTGTTATTCTGATATGTGAACCTTTACAGTGAATAATACATTTTCAAGACGAATGACATATAATATTATTAGGAGAAAAAATTTCCGTTTAACACTTATTGTAATCAGAATCATAGTCGCAGAGACTGTCTGCAATGCACCAGTGAAAATAAACTGATCAACAAAAATTTCTAGAATTACGGCTGTTTGAGAAAGAGGGTGTAAGAAAAGAGTAGGCTATATTGTAACTATGTAGGCTTAAGCCTGCAGTTGAAGAGTTGAATAAGAGGATAAGATGTTGTATGTAGGCTTAGGTACGCAGTTAAATTCTATATTATTATTATTATTACTACTACTACTACTTATTAGTAATATCGGTGTTATTATACATACTTACTACTAATTTATACTTATACAATACGAAGTTGAGTAAGAAGCAAGTAAGGCAATTATTGTTATTTTAAAAAGTGCAAATAAAGAGGCAGGGCGCTCCTAGGTTGGAGAAAAAAGTATCAGGACGACACCCTGGCCCGCCCTGGTACGACTATACCCCTGGTTTTAGTTTTAATTCTTCATACTAGCATCTTGTCCAGTTCGCGAATTTTTCAAATTGCTCACATAGGAAATATTTTGTACATTTTTTCTAAATCAGTTATTTCAGCTGTCGGTGGAATTTATGATATTGAGATAATATCTTGGGATATAAGTCCGAGGATTCGCATAGTGATTGGCTAGTGCGTAAGGATGTATGTATGCCATCATACTAACATGTCATGGATCACCGACTTAGTTCCAGTGTTTGAGCTGATTACATGGTTGTTTTTTTTCATGCCTTCCCCCAACTCCAAGGTGGATGTCAGTCATCTGCTAATTTATCGCGAATCTCGATCTCATCTCATCTCGCTAGATAACCTGCAGCTGACATACAACATCGTCAAATGCCCGATTGAAACATGTAGTGGAACAAGTGCTTTGAGAACCTATGTCACTTCATGGTATATGGCTTTAATAACAGAGATTACATTATTTTTTCAAAACAATTCTTGTTCTTTTATTTTTAATTCTGAACTTTTTTAGAACAAGTTTTTGATTAAACATGTGCAGTCCTAGACACAAAATATGATCGCTCTTCTGTAGCCTGAATTTGTCTAAGTCGGCCACCTTGGGGCACACAACTAGGGAAGGGATGTTTATTTTGCTCCTAATTGACCCCCTGAATGTATCTTTGTTATAGATTACATATGACTCTTGATCTATAAACAGACAGAGAAGGCAACAAGACGAAGGAAAAACAAAGAAGAGTTTTGCCTAAGAAATTCGTTCACGTATAAACCTAAGTTTTCAGGAAATCAACCGAAGTTTTCCGGAAGGGACTTAGAATATGGTAGCCGGTCATTTTTTGTCTAAGACGATACGTTATGCAAAGAATGAAATTATGTTGAACAAATTTCCTTGAATAGGCTACATCAGTTGTTTGACAGTATCTCTAACGTAATGAAGGGAGTAAAGTAAGTGAAGTCAATGCTCTATCGGTATTTATTTAATTGATATTTTGTGTTATTTTTGTAATAATGGTCATTTCGTTCAAGTAAAAATTATGCTTCATATTTATCATTTCCTGATGAATTGCATATAGTATGAGAGCATTTTTGGAGGAAGTGCTGCATACATACAAACGGATAGACAGCACATCAAAAACCGCCCTTTTGGTATAGTAATAAAGAGACATTGTGCTTTAATTTTTCGCATATCTTTGATAGTACGTGTACCCTCAGGTGAGAAGATCTGAGACAGATAAGGAATGATATTATATGATATTCTATGTCGTACCAGGATCAAGGAATATCTATGCTAGTGAGGAATACAGAGTGAAACAGCCGGTGAAAAACAACGAACAACTTTATTGTACTCCATTTACCCGTACATACTATACAAATCACTTAACCAAGATAAGCGTGGCCGGCTCCATAGGCCAGACCATGTCCGTAGGCGAGGGCGGGAGCGGCATAGCGGGCAACGGGAGCGGCGACAGCGACAGGAGCGGCATGGGCAAGAGGAGCGGCGTAGCGGGCAAGAGGAGCGGCGTAGCGGGCAAGAGGAGCGGCGTAGCGGGCAACAGGGGCGGCGACTGCGACGGGAGCAGCGACCTTAGCGACGGGAGCGGCGACCACGGCGGGTTCACGGTGTACGACAGCGTTGAATCCGTTGACGGGGTCAGCTGTGTACTCGACGGTACGGCGGGTGCCGTCGGGCTCCACCAGGCTGTAGCTGCCCTGGACGACGTCTCCGCTGCGGCTCTCCTGCTGTCCCTTGGAGTCACCGGTCAGAGCGTCCTGGATGTCGTAGGCGTAGCTGTACTGGGGGTTGGGGTCGTAGTCGGTGTCTACGGCGACCTTGGCGACGGCAGGGGCGGCATAAGCGACAGGGGCGTGGGCGGCATAGGCGGCGGGAGCGGCATAGGCGACGGGGGCGTGGGCGGCATAGGCGACGGGGGCGTGGGCGGCATAGGCGACGGGAGCGGCAACTGCCCTAGCAAGGGGAGCTCCAGGAGCCACGACGGCGGGGGCGCCAATGAGTCCGGCCCTGGCAACAGCCACGACGGCGGCGAGAACGAAGATCTGAAAATAAAGATCGGTTATGCAGTAACTTCCTGCGAAAAGAATTTGGAATAGCGAAGGAAACTGTTATGTTATTACAAATCTTTCTATTATCTTTAAGTGAGTTTACTGATACATGGCCTAGAAATTTGGAATTAAATTGCATTTCTTCCTCTGTATTTTTCAATTTTTATAATAATAGTAATAATAATAATAATAATAATAATGGTTTATTTAACCTGGCAGAGTTAAGGCCATACGGCCTTCTCTAACACTCAACCGGGAGTAAAACTGCGTTACAATAAATACAACAAATCTACAAAGTACACTACAATTTTGCACACAAAACTGAATAAGACAATAATAATGTAATGTAAACAACAAGCAAGTAGAAATCAGACATAATATATAACATACAGAAAGAAGAAAAAAAAAATGTGAACAGCAGGTCAACTTTGTCGAATTGTTTGCTGTATTTAGAACACAATGAAACGGAATTGGGGATAAAGAAGCATTTCCACGACTCAGTGATTGCCTCGCAGTTCTCGTTCATTTCCTTAATACCTCGTCTTATAATTTGTTAACACTTCGACAATTTTGCGAAGAGTGAGTGAGAACCGTTCAGAAGTAATTTTGTACGCGCAAAAATACACTAAACGGAGACTTCTACAGATTTTGTTGCTACACGGTTGGTATTCAGTCATTTGCTAAATGACCTCTTGTACAGGACGTATAGGCCTATTCGTATATTGTGCATATTCAATAACAATATGAAATAGAAGTAGCTTCAATCGCAGTTCACTCATCAGCTAAAGTAGCTTTAATATGATTTAGAAACTACAGTCGTAGATTCGAAACCCACGTAGTTCATGGATTTTTTTTTTTTACTACGGAGTATATTCAGTCTTATATCCTGCGTATGTGGACAGTTGGCGAAGTGATGATCCACGTTACGTATTTTATAATGTATATAAACGAGATTAAGTTCACTTTAGGACTTGGAGCGTGACTCTTCAGCAGTTTTAATCCCTCTTAAAATTTAACCAAACGCCTCCGTATAATGCTACATCATTAAACCAAGAGTTCTCAAATTAGGCCCACATCTTCATTCTTAAAGAAAGTAACCAATGTGTGAAATGTAACATTATTTTCAGTAATCAGCTATTAATGACGCTGTATCAACTATTTAGCTCCATGGAAATAGTGATAACGAAAAGATATTTGACGAGACGACGCCGAGGATTCGCCATGAATTACCTGACATTCGCTTTACAGTTGGGGAGGACCTCGGAAATATCCTACTAGAAAATCATCCCAAGCGGGAATCGAACCCACTCTCGAACATAATTGCGGAACAGAAAGTGATATTAATATTCAGTAGGAAATTATCTTAGTTTTTCCCAGGTGTATCAGCTTCTGCTTCATCTCTGACGAGCGATTTAACTTAAGTTACTAAATTTCACACATACGGAGGTAGTTAGACTATCTCTTTTTGTAATTGCAAGCATTCTACATAGGATAAATTCCACGTTTCGCATTTCTGACGTAGAAATATAGATTCAGTGTTATTCACAAAAGGTTATACTTATACTTAAAAGTTATAATGTATTACAATTGCGTGGCTACAGAGATAATTTTGTATGAATAAATTGTATTCAGATTTGCAGAAGATAAAAACTATTTACTATTTACTGTCATACAAGTGCAGCTCTTAAACATGGTGCTAGTTTCGGCCAAGACTTTATAATAAAATTACAAACCATTTTCCAAATTTGAAATATTTTAAAATTGAAGCTTTTAAAAAAGAAATTTGTAAAATTGTCCATGATATATAATATTAACAAATGTATTTTTTTTGCCTTTTATTTCCGTCGACTATATTCATGCTTTTATTGAATATTACTGGCTTCTGTCGGATTGTCAATTTATATTAAATGTGTATTTTTCTCTCTTTTTCTCTTTCTTCTTTTTTCTTGCTCTTGTGTTGTATTTATTGGTTTGAATTAATTTGCTTACTGTATTTAGGAAACTGTCTTTGTAAAATGTTATGTTATATTATTGACTAAGACCACACCGTACACGAGCCTAGCTCTTACGGTAGTGGCTAGAAACATTTTTGTTTTATAAATGTAATTTGTACTCACTAGCTAGCTAGTTAAATAAATAAATAAATTTACGTTTTCTAATATTAATTTGTCTTATGATTTATTATGTAACAGCTAATGAACATTTTATACTCTCAATTGATGTATTCTTATATTAATAAACTATTAGTTTTTGTTCCCAAGCATTTAACTACAATTAAATTAATATTTCTGAATGCCCGGTACCCGGCTACGTACCTTGAAAGCCATGTTTGTGTGACACTGACTGCGATATGGAGTTACTGTGTGTCCCGTTTATATAGCGGGTCGAGCGGCCCCGCCCTGACAAGCCACCCTCGTCTCACCAGTAGAACGGGGTGCAGCAGCAGGTTCCGATTGGGCAACCCGTGCGCAATATGGATCAGACTGTGTTGCAAGTGCGAAACAATACACTGGCCCACTGCTATTCTGCAATGCGTAGCTATTCTTATCCTTCTGAGAAATATGAAAATTATACCCGATCGTTATTAATTTTGGTGTGACCATAATTTTAAAGTAGGAAATAGGGTTTTAAATACAATAGTGTTCGCAGACGATCAGGTGGTCTTGGCAAATAATGAGAATGAGCTTCAGTTTGCCTCTTACCAACTCCTTAATACAGCTCTAAAGTATAACCCGGAAATCTCAATAAGGAAATCTAAAAAGATGGCTTTTCTCGGAAAACGTCCCAGAAGATCTAAAATAATATTAAATAATAAGATTTCGGAACAGGTTAATCACTTTAATTATTTGGGGTGTGATATTACATACAAAGAAGACGAGGATGTAAGAAATAAACTGGGAAAATTGCAATATATGAGTGGAACAATGAAACGCACTATGTCAGGAAAAGCTAGAAAAGAAACTATGTTGAAATTTTATAAGATAGGTAGATAGATAGATGGATTTATTGAGTAATATTATATATATATATATTTTATATTATCATAATTTTCTCTCAAATTCAATGCACGGGTCTTCTGACCGTACGTGCTTTGTACCCAAAACAAGTCCTCCTTTGTAGGTTCCCCCTCCCCCACCTATGATTATATCCAACTACTCTCTAAAAGAACACACATATTAAAATGAAAATTGCACAATAAAACACATTATATAATATATCCTAACCTAAAAGACATAAAAGTGTACAGTTGGGTAGATACTATTATCCCTTCCTCAGTTCGCGTCACAAACTTCAACAGCTGAAGTTATAATCTTTCTCGCCTTCAAGAGGAACAATCCAGTCTTTTTTTCCCTTTCTCTATTCCCCATGAGGTCAAGACATGCAAGCGAACTCCTATTCTGACTTAGCATCGAGGGTGGTAGATTTTTTCTCGGTACATGTTCCAATTCGACACACTGTAATAAAATATGTTTATAGGAGTCCTTTTCTCTGCAAAGCGGACAAAGACGCTCCCCTTCTTCGTTGACAATTTTATTACCCTTCCATGCCCCCAATCTTAGCCATGCTAAACCTGCTCTGCTGTCTTTGTTACAAGAATTTATGTAGTCACACCTCCCCCAGTTAAGCATGAGATCTGATTGTAAATGTAGTGAGAACTTTTCCGAACATTGGAACTCAATCTCTTGCCTCTCGATATCAATTAAACGCATCTTCAAAGTACGCCATACATTTCTCCTGTTATTCTCTCCTTTCTCCCACACCTATCCCATTCCTATATGATGCAGCCCTCTCTGCAGTTTATAAACCCACCCCTTTTCCCAATGAAATTTTATAAAGTCATGGCAGTGCCTGTATTGATGTATGGTTCAGAAAATTGGACACTGAGAAGATCTGATAAGAGACACACAGTCTACAGAAATGAGATTTCTGAGGAGTGTAGCTGGATGAAATAAGGAATAGGTAATTTTATTAGAGGTGAATTAGGGATTTTTAACGTGAATGAAAAGATGCAAGAGAGAGAGAAAAAAAAAAGAAATTGGCATGATCACATCTTTCGGATGGAAGATGGAAGGTTGACGAAGATGGTACTAAAGTACCAACCATTTGGATATCGTGATGTGGGTCATCGTAGAAGGAGATGGCAAGATGACTGGACATGAACGTGTGTGATCGGAACGGAAGCTATTGGTCCACCTTGTAGCTGATGCTGATGGTGATGATGATGATTATTATTATTATAATTATTATTATTATGATTATTATTATAATTATTATTGCCATCACCATCATTATCATCCTTGACACTACCACAATCATTGATTTATTTACGTATTTATTTATATTTTATTTTTTTCTTGTTAGGAGGGAGGGAGGAATCATCCCATGCACTACGACCTGAAGTCTATATTTATTTATTTATTTATTTATTTATTTATTTATTTATTTATTTATTTATTTATTTAACCATCTTTTTGTGTATAAGTCCTCGTGACCTGTTACGCTATCCAGACACTTTTCTGTGTTTCTACAAAGGTTTTCTATCCCTTGATTCTTAATTTATAACCTATCGAGGTAGACGTGGTCTGTGACGGTTGCTAATTGAGTGAGAATTTATGTGCGTCAATTGTAATTGGTTCTATTTTCAGAATATCCATATTTATAGTTATCTAATTTCGCATATCCATCAGTTATTCATATAATATGTATGTATAATTCACTTATACGAGTATTAATTTGAATGAACTTTATAGGTTGATTTGCTTTCGTTTGGCTTGCTTTTTCGACGATCGGTCCCGGATCCATATACCTAGACATTCTGGGGCACATTATGCTATAATTGACCATGTCCGATAGGAGTCCTGGGTGGATTCATGAATTCGATGTTCACAGCCAGGTCATCTCGCCTCTGCCCTTAAATCCTACATTGTACTGGAGACTTGTAGGCCTACTACTCCTACAACTTCATCATACCATAATATTTTAAACATTGCAAATTATAGATAAATGAGGAGAAGATGGAGAGTCTTAGTGAAATGAAAGGAGGAGATGTAACTCGACAAAATCTGTATGCAATTTCTGCTTTGTCCACCATGAATTCCATCATTACCAGACCAGGAGTCGAACTTGGGCCGCGTGGACGGAAAGCCACCACACAAACGCTGTCACAGGCGCAGCTTGCTTTGTACATCAGAGAATGGTGAACTGACGAAGTGAACAGGTATCGGAGAGTGAGAATTGAGCAAAGAGACCAAAATCAGTACGACTTTGAAAATGACCTTGAGGCCTTACTAGTTTCATATCGAATGATTGCAAGGATGCTTTACCGCGGATAAGGGTAACTGGATTGTGAAGTTAACTGTACACTTTATTCTGATGTCAAGATTGAGATATTTTATGTATATTCCTTAATTTTGCCGATATAAAACTCTTGGTGTATCGACTTCGTCCTGCTTGCTCTTTAAGTCGACTCTGAAACACTCTACTTCGCAATACTGTCACCTGGCGGTGACTGTATGAAGTTCGTGGTCATTCACACCTCGAAGTCCCGATCGACAAGTGAACATTATCATCCAAAACTATATTGAATAATGTAATGTATGTATGTATGTATGTGTGTATTTATTCACACTGCAATGGATATATACCCGGTGGCAGTGGTAGATAATTACACTCAATAATGACAATAATAAACTTATTAATTAAAATACAATTAATAATAATACTACCAAAATCTCCTATGTTATCAATCTTTCACATATTATTTAATATCTGTTAATTACATGCAACATTCTTTCATCGAAATGAAGTTAATAATGTAAGAAATTAACTAATATACTGTAGATATTAAATTTAGTCCTTGGTAAAGATATCGTGACTTTATAATATAATTTTGCAGTCTTCAGTACATCAGGACAACGGAGAAATTTAACACTTTTAATTAATAAAAGTAGATCTATATGATTTCTCGCGCCTTTAATTGATAAATAAAAGACAAAAGAAACTCTTTGCGCAACAGGCCAAGGAGGGTCAAAGGCTACCAAGCGAATGTACATACGCATGCCCCAGCTTAGGTGAACGATCATCCAGCTAGTATGGGACATCGTGTGAAGTACGATTTTCCTTCCAGCCGTTACAGTTGGCTTCCGAAACCGGATTTCCTACTCACAGTAGCTCCCAAATTCATCACGATGCTGGGTGGACACTGGTCCAATACACTGGCCGAAATTTCATGAGAAAATTCCTTCCCTCATGAGGACTCGAAGTAGCGCTCATTCCACAGCTACGACGCGAAACTTAATTGAGACATAAAAGCCAATAAGCCTATTGTTAAGGGATTATTCACTGTTTAAATTACGCCGAAGATAAGAGAATAAAATGTATTTATTTAGAAGGAAACTCTTTCAGCTTTTTCAACGACGACATGCTGTCTCTTTGGACAAAGCATGACTAAAACACAGAGTGAAAATAAAAAGTGAAATTAAAAGCAGAAAGATCACAGAAGAGAAACACAGGAAACGAACAGTCAGCTTTTCTAGTCTTATTTCAACTCCTCTTGTAGTTCTAGGTGTTCAGTGATCTTTATTTGTATTGAATGGCATTGCTTATTATTTGTTTATTGCCTAGCAATACCTATATTCATTTTATTTATCTGAATTTTTCTGTCAGTTTTTATCTCTTTGTCCCAATATATTTACTTAAACTCTTCAGTTTTGAGACATCTTCTTGGAGTGCATTAATAATCTTGTGTTTTGCTGTTACATAATTTGGAATTATTTCTTGTCTTTTGCTGTATAATGTTTACATCATTTTCTACACTAGTTAATGTCTTATATCCTCTTGTAGTTTGCTGTAATATTTTTTTGCTAGATTTTTCGTCAGTGTGATCCATCCTCAGGTATGATTTTATTATTATTATTATTATTATTATTATTATTATTATTATTATTATTATTATTATTATTATTATTATTATTGTTATTTCCTAATTGTACCAGCTTATTTGAATAATCATTATTAGGAAACGAATTTCTAGTTCCGTACCTATTTTGTTTACTACGTCTTACTCTATGTTGTTCAGATATCTGTACGTTTCATGTAGACCCTACTCAGGATGCTCCTGCTAAAATTATATAGGACCTAAAACGCCTAAATGAACCATAAAGTCCTATAAATGCCTAAAAACTATGTTTGTGCTGAAAATCATATTTTTAATATATTTTGCATATAGCTATTTAAAATAACAATACCGGTACTAAAAAAAGTTATATAAAATGTAAAAGAACACCTCTGTGATGTAGGGATCAGCAGAGAGCCCGGGTTCGATTCCGGTCGAATTGGATTTCCTGGTTGGTTTCTCAGGGTTTTACCTCAACCGTAAGGCAAATGTCAGGAAATTCGGGCCACAACATCCCTGAATATCGCCGGCTTCTTTCATCATCAAAATCATATATATAACAAATCAGTAATACATCTACAGACGCCATCTAGTTCACAGCAATAGAACCAATATCAACAATAGTCGGATTTCACCCAAAAGATTAACTCGCGATATGACCAGAGATGTTAAAGTGATATCGGTCTTAGAAGTGGAGGAAAGAATATTTTACCTAATTTTCTGGAACGAAGTTTGAAAAGTTCATCTTACCGTAAAAGGGGTGATAGGTTGTTCCGTTATTCGAAATGGATCTGACCAATCAGTACTCAGTCTCTTTCACAGATAGAATTTGAGTCTTCAGTTCAGTAGCTCTCATTGTCAGAACCAGTTCTTCGTACATAAAATTCACCTAAAATGGAATATTTACTGAAATTAAAATTATTGTTAATTTTATGTTAACTACTAAAAGTCCTAAGTTGGATTTCATAAAGTCCTAAATCTCTCTTTTTAGCACTTAGAAATCCGTTCCCTAGCCACTAGGCTATGTCCTAATAAGCTACTGATGTCATGACACCTTCAGTGGATTAGTGGTGGTAGTGGTGGTGATTATGGAAGATGATGATGATAATACGAACGTGTAGTTGTAGAAAAAGTCCCTATTTGCAAGGGGTCTGAAAGTTGTCAGATTAATATGAGAACTTGGCCTCTTTTCTTACTTCGATAAACGCTGTCCAGCTTGTAACATCAAGGGGAAAATTATCAAGGGAAATGATGATGTAACGTAATGACACAATAACAATTAAGGAGTTGAAGGGAGTCGATAAACAAGTAGCAGCATTAACCATAAAACACACCAGTATTGTCAAGCCCAAGCCGGTCTATCGTCGGCTGAGGTTGTAATTACTCGCAATCATCTAGGTTCGAACCTGCGACGTTAATGACTATAATAAATGGGAGTCGCGAATCAGACCACAACTCCTACGAACTCAAAATATTGGAGAGAAATTACAGTAGAATGAAATGCGAAGTACTGTCTTCGATCATCTGTAGGCCTAGTATTACGTAGAGTACAGTAAAGGAGGCAAGACCTGTCCTTTGACTTTATCATGTGTCGTGGCTATATCACCAATGAATATGAAGGGAGAAGATAGGTTTTAGTCTGACAAGCAAACGATCTGATGGGGGCAGATAAAAAAGTTATTTTTTTTCTTCCACCATGTTAATAATGTCTAAAGAAATGCTTATACAAATTTTGGCCACTCGACCGCAATTACGAGACCGTCCAGAAAGTGATTTTCCCTGAGGCTGTTTATAGAAAAAAAGCACAATTGTATGGAAATATTTATTGAAACAAATACAGCAGTTGTTGCGCTATTTTTCAACATATTCCGTATTGGAATTAAGACTTCTGTCATACAATGAGACCAATTTTTGTGTCGTAGAAGTCAGCCGCCTCAGATCGGAACCAGCGTTTGACTGCGTCTTTACCTCTCTCTGCAGATCCCATGATATGAGAAATGTCTCAATTGCGATGGAAAATATGTTGAAAAATAGCTCAACAATTGCTGTGTATCTTCCAATAAATTTGTCTAATGAAATTGTGTTCTTTTTCTGTTAACGGCCCCTGGCACACTTATTTTTTTACGGCCCTCGTAATTGCGGTCGAGTGGCCAAAATTTGTATAAGCACTTCTTTTGACATTATTAACATGGTGGAAGAAAAAAAAATAACATTTTTATCTGACCCCATCAGAATGTTTGCTTGTGAGATTAACTTCCGTAGATGCCTTAATTTACGTTCGTATAACATCATGAAACAAACTCTCTTTCTGATAGCTCATTCTTCCCATCTCGCACAACTCACATGCCAGGTCTCTCCTCCTCATTTATACCTCTTAATTTTATCTTGGGATTATTACTACGAATTAAGATGCTGTATGTAGGATGTAATAATATAAGAGATTACAACCATGTTTGTAGTAGACCTATATTTATCCTCTCTACTTCTTTTGTTTATCTTTATTATCTTTTCTTCTATTCTTTCGTTATTATTTATTTTTCCATTGTATCTTTCTCTTTGCCTCTTCTCTTCCTTTGTTTCTCCTTGTCCGTTTTTCTTCTTTCTTTCTTTCTTTCTTTCTTTCTTTCTTTCTTTCTTTCTTTCTTTCCCTTTTGATTATGTTGCATGTCTTCCTTCGCCATCTTCCTCACTTTCTCTCTTTGTTCTTTGTCTTGCTCTCCCTGTTTCTGTTGATTCCCAGTTGCTTTTTCATCTCTGTACTACTCCTCAAAGCATGTCATCTTGTTCACCTTGTTTTGTTTTCGTGTTGTTCCCAACTTGGTTAAAATCGACTGTTTTAAAGAACGACATAACAAGTTTATAACCCTGAGCGCGGACATCTCAATTCTAACCGCAGATGGGCGCTAACATTTCAGTGAAATCCGGGATCCAGTTTTACTCCTACCTCTTTGACCTTTATCGCAGTCCAGATGATGGGGCAGAGGTCGCGGGGTGCAGTGATCTCATTCATCGCTACGCAAAGCTTTTATTTCTTCGACTTGCTTCTACAAGTCCCTTTTCCGAGTATGGAAATCACGTGAAATTCTAGTAAATAATTTTAGATATACTTATTCAAGAATATCCCTTTAAAGTTGGTATTTGTTCAAGTAACATAATTTTATTCGATATATAGGATTTTTTAAAGTCTATTCGAGCACTGCTTCTACTTCTTTTCTTCGGTATGCGATTTAAGGCGGATTAATGAAAACTGTAAGCTTAATTTTTCTCTGAAAATTTATACGATGTTGCTTATTTCTGGCTTGTAAGACCAATGTTTTATTAAGTTATAAAACCTTAATGGTAATTTTTTCGTTATACATTTTGTGGACTTTGGGTATTCTAACAATTTATTTATCCAGTCTGACATTCACATTGTAGTACACTGACTTATTACTAAATTATTCCATGATTCGATTATCGATTATCGAAGTCGACTGTGCTGATATCTTGAGTCTCACCCAGACAGATGCAATATGTTATATCTTACAAATGACTCTCCATCCGCCCAAGTTAGCCATATCACTTAACCGACTCTGAACAGCCTTTTTCAGTATCGTCATATTCTGCTTGTTCATAGATTAGGCATTCAGGGCTGTTTTGGCCCCTTTATTTCTGTTATCTTGGTCTGTTGTCAGATCTCATTCAGCTCCTTTGTTCTTGTGAAACGGAAGTAGTGATATTCTTCGTATTTTCATTCATATATCGTATATATGAATGCTGGCTTTCTGCGTCTGTGTTTCATTATTATTATTATTATTATTATTATTATTATTATTATTATTATTATTATTATTCTGCACGCATTGTATTCTTCACCTGACATAATTAGGAACATTAAATCCAGACGTTTGAGATGGGCAGGGCATGTAGCACGTATGGGCGAATCCAGAAATGCATATAGGGTGTTCGTTGGGAGGCCGGAGGGAAAAAGACCTTCGGGGAGGCCGAGACATAAATGGGAAGATAATATTAAAATTGATTTGAGGGAGGTGGGATATGATGATAGAGACTGGATTAATCTCGCTCAGGATAGGGACCGATGGCGGGCTTATGTGAGGGCGGCAGTGAACCTCCGGGTTCCTTAAATGCCAATAAGTATTATTATTATTATTATTATTATTATTATTATTATTATTATTATTAAAACCAATATTAATTGTACCAGGTCTAGTATTTCCTCACATATTATTCCTGTCAGTTATTCCAGTACAGGTCTTAATATAACATAATTTCTAATGCCACACTTCTTTATCTTATGATAGTGTCCAGCAATTGAGTCGCGGAACAAAGAACTTTATTAAATTTCTTTTGTGTTTCAAATCCTTGTCACAAGCCCCTTCTGTAGTTTGTAATACTTAGTACTTTTATTGTTTCTAAAAAGTTCTATTGTATTGAATCGTGTCTGTATTTCGGTTTTTGTTTCTTAACTAGTTATTCATTTTCATTTTTTTATATTATTTATTTAATCGTTAACTGTTTTTGCTTTTACTAGTGATTTTCCTTTTATATTCCGTATTTTATATTGTTATCAAATTACAATATTTTGGTCTATGCGTACTCAATCATATGACGACTTCTCATTAAACAGACGGAGTTTGTTCTTTCGCATATTCTATTACAGTTCTATGAACAAAGATGTTTGTACGGATGTTCTAACAGTAGTTTGACTTCCCCCTGTTACTGTTCCATCATTTCGTCTTTATTTTATATAATAATACACTTAAATAAAAGTAACAGTTAAGAAAAAGTACACAAAGTTGATGTAAAAATGTTAAATGTTATGTTTTATTTAACGACGCTCGCAACTGCAAAGGTTATATCAGCGTCGCCGGATGTGCCGGAATTTTTTGATGTAAAATATTTCTAGGAAATAAGAATAGGATATTAGTCGTTCTCAACGTCTCAGCAATCGAGTATCTATCGAGTATCGCTTCGCTCATTTCGAACGAATATTTGTTCAAAGAAATATAGCCTAGTTCAGTAATACTTTACTGCCTATAGCAGTTCTGTTTGCATGGAAAAACTAGAATTTGTGTATATAAACTAAAGTCCAGTCCATTTATGAAGTCGTAAGTCTACGATATTATCTTACTGTATTTACAAAGTTCCGTAAGAAAAACTTTATACATGAAAGAATTAATGACTAAAGCAAAGAAAACACTTCTTAAAGACTAATTACTCTGTTACACAAGTATTTTAAATAACAGGTTAGAAATATCTTGCTGCCTGATAGTTATCACCACCTTTTAGATTTTGAGTAATTTACTCTTTACGGTATACTAGCAAAGTTTGTCTAGTAATTGCATTGTTGTTCTGTAATTTTATGCACATCTCAATACAGTTGTTATGTATCATCTGCAGCGAAAAAAAAATGTTAAAAAATTAAGAAATGCAGGACCGTCTGAAGATGGCACGAAGCAAAGCGTCTTTCCTCACCATAAATTCCAGTCTCCTTAATTAAACTTTAATTGAATTTACTTTCCGTAATATTAACGGAAAAATATAGAGAAACAGGAAAAATGAAGGTTATATTATATTAATTATAAAACGAATTTTATTGTAACTTTTATTAAACTGTGGATTAATACAACAGAAAGGTTAGAGTCAATGTTACAGCAGAACATCCCCTATGGGAGGTACGGGCCGGGGTATGCGCCGTACGCAATGGGGGTGGGAAGAGAACGGGCGGGGATTCGCACGGGGGTGGGAACGACAGGCGTCTTGCGCACGACGGCGTTGAATCCGTTGACGGAGTCGGCGTAGTAGTCGACGGTGCGAACAGTGCCGTCAGGCTCCACCAGGCTGTAGCTACCCTGCACCACATCTCCGTCACGGGTCTCGGTCTGTCCCTTGGAGTCGCCGGTGGTAGGGTCGTGTACGTCGTACGAGTAGCTGTATTGTGGATAGGGGTCATACTCGACGTCGGCGGCGTAACGCATTGGAACAGGGAGTGCAACAGGATAGGCTCCCAGGTACAGCGCCTTTGTCGCGGCCACGAGGGCGGCGAAAACGAGAACCTGCGGACAAAACACACAGAGTGACCATTTACTTTTTTTGAGTCGCCTGATTTTGTCTCCATACTTCAAAATGTCTATAGGCTATAGGTCTACAACTAAACAATTGACATACTGTTCATCTTTTAATGCCTTAATTTACTACGATTTTCACTTTCTTTATATAGGTCTACCAATATGCTATATTATTGTCGGACCATCGGATCTGTGCCCCTTCAGCACTGTCATCGTTCTTGGAAAAATTAACGCCTCTACTCACTCCATTCCAGCAGCTTTCCTCCTAACACGTCAGGCCACGAACCTTGTCGAATAGGGTGGTGTTGCCAAACTTCCGCCAAACAGTGTCATGTCTCTTTAATATTGCTTATTAATAATGTGAGGTCATAATTTAATTTAAGTAGATCTAATGACGCTGATTGACTTCTACTATTAATTGGAGATAATTATGATTACAGTGGATATTTCTTGGTTAAATGGAATTTACGTGAAGGCAATCTATTTTGTTTCTAGAAAGAAATGTTTTCGTCATAAATACTTTTTCTTCACCTTATTATCTTATTTTGTTAGGTTTGGAACGTGATCTTGAAGGCCTAATAAAATTATAAAATTGTAGGAATGAATGAACACATAGTCATGTACCCTCTTTCTTTCTCATCCGGGCTAAGGACCGGCTATGGCGAAGTTAATACATACTGCGATCTTATTTACATACTATAAAACATAACATACTGATTATGTGCAGGAGTTCTAATTTATTCTTATGAAAATAATTTACATATTTACAAAAGACCAAGACTTGTATTATGCATGAAATTACAGAGGGCATATCCCGGACATATCTGAATCTGAGTCACTACTATTGCTGCTGCTGCTGTCTTCACCCAAGTTGATAACAAATCTAGCTACTTCCTCTTCTATTAATCCGTAACGTTTCTTTCCCACCTTGGAAATTTATTGCTTTCCTCGCAACCTTCAATAATTTCTTCAAAGTCGGAACTTCTTTCTGCATGGTATAAAATTCATCAACCAATTGAAATAAAATAAGCCTCATCTGTGATCGCAGCTGCTCTTTTCGTTGCCTGATTTAGAGGAAACAGATATTGACCTGTTTTACTTGCTTAATAATATTTTTTTCACCACTCCGTGCTACAGTATAGATATTGAGTTGACAACACTGGACTTCAAAATTGTGAGTAGTGGGGGAGAGAAAGGGAGAGAGGTAGAAAAGAGAGAGCTAGGAATGCAAGGAGGGAAATGAATTACCGAGGCTGAGGAGGATTTAGGGTTCAGTTCGCATATCTTACGGGGGCACAGATCCGATGGTCCGACTATAAAAGGGAGTGATTCTGATGTTACAAAAAAAAAAAGCCCAATTTCGAGATTCTGAAAAAAAGAGACATTTTCAGTATTCCTGATAACGAAAAATTAGTTTTGGATTTGCTAGTTTCCCTGATTAATTGGGGGAAATTTTCTCTTTTCGTTGCCTGATTTAGAGGAAACAGATATTGACCTGTTTTACTTGCTTAATAATATTTTTTCACCACTCCGTGCTACAGTATAGATGTTGAGTTGACAACACTGGACTGCAAGTGCAAATAAACTGAAGAAGGTTCAAAATTGTGAGTAGTGGGGGAGAGAAAGGGAGAGAGATAGAAAAGAGAGAACTAGGAATGCAAGGAGGGAAATGAATTACCGAGGCTGAGGAGGAATTAGGGTTCAGTTCGCATATCTTACGGGGGCACAGATCCGATGGTCCGACTATAAAAGGGAGTGATTCTGATGTTTAAAAAAAGCCCAATTTCGAGATTCTGAAAAAAAAAAAGAGAGACATTTTCAGTATTCCTGATAACGAAAAATTAGTTTTGGATTTGCTATTTTCCCTGACTAATTGGAGGAAATTTGCCCGTTCAGTACCCGTCAGTCAACTACCCGGAAGTGATTAACATGAGATATGACATTAAATAAAATATTAATGGGGGTTTATTTTATATCAGTAACATAATGACAGTTTATTCTCAATCAGAACAATATATATATATATATATATATATATATATATATATATAGATAGATGGATGGATGGATGGATGGATGGGTGGGCGGGCGGGCGGGCGGACGGACGGATTTATTGATGCATGATAAATTATACAAACTCATGTACACAAGATCCTTCGCACGAGCCCGTACGGCCATCCGTGCTATAACTATGCACAGTTTGAATCTTTAAAACGAAAATAATGCCTATTAATAATAAAATAGTAAAACAACAGTTATTATTATTATTACTACCGTTATCATTAATTATCACAATTACAACTAATCTAACTTCAAATAAAAATTTCAAAAAAATAATAAAAATAAAATAAATGTAAGATATGAAAAGAGAGAGAAAAAAACGCAGTGAAACATATATATATAAACAATTCAATTCCTTATTGGGACTGCACGAAATAATCCAACTAATAAATATAAAGGTAATACATAAAAAAACATAGGCCTACACACGCGATAAAAAAGACACAATAAATACAAAAATAACATTATCCACTAATTACTTCATCATTCCAAAACTAATTAATAACTCTTTCCCTTATTTTCTCTGCTCCCTCCCCCTCGGCCAGTTCCACCCTCAACTGTCGAACTTTTGCCATAAATTTTCCCACACTGTCACAAAATTTAACGTTATTTAACATATCGTATGTTGCCAAGTGCCCCCTGCTAGATGTAATGAAGGACTCTGGCAGGAATCGTTTCCTCAGAGCTTCTGTGGCTTCACACTCCGACAAAATGTGGTGTAATGTCTCGCCGGACATATTCTCGCAGAACAATATATTCTGAATGTCTTGTTCAAATAGTTTATAATTTGAGTCAAGTTTAGTAACTGTTATCTGATTGTCCTCATCAAATTCTGTTAATAGAACTAATTTCACCAGTATAAGTACCCTGCTGCGGCTGAATGATCAGGCCTTCAGCCTGACACACAGGCGTTACGGATTCGACTTGTCAGACTTGGAATTTTTCATTAAAAAATCCCTACTGACACTTGTGGCGGACAAAGTCGCTTTTGGGAGAGAGGAGGTTTCTCGGGGTCTCCCATTTCGTCATACTAGACATCTACATCTCCATTCCATATCATGCCATAGCACATTACCCGAACGTCGACTGGCGATGCACGGAGGAGGGTGGCATAGGGATGAGTGGAGTTGCTTGCTCGAAACCTGAGTAGGTACGCAACGAACCTTGTACTATCAGTCTATGTGGGTTTCGAAATGCGCCTAGTTTGAGGGTTAGCGCAATAGATCTTGAAAGGTCGTAGTGCTCCCCTCCCGAAATTCAATTAATTTCAATTCAATCAATAAATGTGTTAAATAATGAGATAGAATAGTCAAATTCTTCGACTACACTAATAGTCAAACGATTCCCATTCCTGCTACACCCAAAAAGCCATTATATTCACACTCGCATATTATGATTTGCATATATCCAATGAAAACATGAAAAAAGGTAAGAGGTGTGAAATGTGTTTAAGGAACTTCAAGACTTAAATTTTCGTTGTAATCTGGATATACCTATTTTTCTTTAATAGAGATACGTTTCTGTAAAGTACAGTAATTTTCTGGAAAGTCAGATTGCTTGTAAATATCTTTTGTCAGTAGTCTACAAACTTAATTGTTTGATATAGCCTACGCATATTAATAGTGCATATTGAAGATACAATGACCGAATTTGAGTAAAAATATTTAATTACAAGCTTTTTAAAATATTTTGAAATTATGACAAGAAATGATTTTTTTTTTATTTCTATGCAAGATGTTATAGGGCTATATATATATATATATATATATATATATATATATATATATATATATATATATATATATATATATTCAGGGTTCTACAGCTACTGCCGTCTTCCTGTGCCAATCCTCCAAAGCCTTCTGTCTTGTGCGTCTTCAGTCCTCAACCCCCTCTTGTGCATGACCTCCATTACTTCGTTGTCCCAAGTTCTTTTTGGTCCACATCTTCCTCTTCTTCCTGGAGGTTTCCACTGGTAAATTTGTTTAGGCCATCTATCTTCGCCCATTCTCATCAGATGATCAAACCACTTCAAACTCTTATTTTCTATTCTATTTAACATTGTCTCTTCAGCATCCATTCTATGCCTAATTTCTTCATTTTTAATGTGGTCCAAGCGGGAGACTCTAGCACTTCGTCTCAAATAATCCATTTCTACGGCCAAAATTATTTTTCTATAATATGCATTCGTTACCCATATTTCATTTCGTAGTTTAATACAGATTCAACTAACATTTTGCCAATATATTTTTTGGTATCCTTCCAAAGATGTTTATTCCACCATATAGAATTTAAACATGTTATAATTTTTTTACTTTTTTCAATTCGTTTTTTATTTCCTCTTCGCCAATACCTTCTGCTTTAGTTATAATTGTACCTAGGTATTTTGCCTGGTTAACTTTTTAATTTCAATTTTATCATCTATAACAATATTATCACTACTTTTAGTATTAATGGCCAAATATTCTGTCTTCTTATAATTTATAGAGAGACCCCAGGATTCATAAAATTTGTTTAATCTTTTGACCATAAATTCTAAATCAAAAATATCTTGGGCAATCACTACTTGATCGTCTGCAAATTGTAAATTAAATAGGAATTTATCTTCTATTTTTATTCCCATTCCTTGACAGTTTTGTTTCCATTGTTTCAGGCCTATGTAATACGGGTAAAAAATTCTAAGATTTCTGTAATTAATTCTTATTAACATAACCAAACACACTTCTTCAGTAAGATTCCTAGACATTGTGCAAAAGTAAGGGAAGTAGGCCTACATCCCCCATAGTTTTTGGACATAAAGACGTAAGCACTATAAGATGACGTGATTAGCAAGCTCTCCAGCCGTCTTTTTCCGCAAGGAAGACTCGTTACCCAAATTTATAGCAGATTGAACCCCGGAGCCATTTTAACAGATGTGGCTAAATGAACAATCTCACCATCATCTGGGGTCTTCCAGACTGTAGTCTGTCGATAGAACCAATTTATTTCTTTGTTGTTTCTGTAAATTTTCCTAAATAACTGGGTGATAGTGATTTAAGTTATCACTTTCTTTGTATTGTAACACATTTCGTATGTTAAAATGTAAAACTAATATTACACAATATTTCCTTGCCTATTGCTGTCGCAGAGTGAATTCTACCTTCATGGATGAAATAGATTTGTCCGTACCTTAGGTGCCATGTTTTCTGCTCCCCGATGTTCTTCTGATAACTGACGATGTCGAAAATGACAACGAAATCTTTTATACAAATGTTCTGACAATGGTTTCTGGACCGGTTACACTTGTTTAGATTCGGCTTCCCTTTTTCCGACAAAAATTCATGGTCGTCAAACTCATAACCATCTGTCGAGATAATTAAATCGAAACCCAAACTTGGACCAATTAGTACACTTGGCATTGGTGAAGAGACGCGTACATGACCCTGGAAACATAGTGCAGTTCTAGAACAGTCACAATTATGAATTAGTGGCAGAAATGTACGTAGTGTCACACGCAATGAAATACCTTACAAATGCATTACACTGACATTTCGTGCATCCTGACGGAAATCGGAGTTGATATTAATAATCTAAATCAGATTGTTATTGTTCAGTCAAGTGTCCGAAGACAGATTGGAACCTCATAACTGACACCAATAAGGTATCACTCATGACGCAACTAAGACAGAGATAATGGGGTAGGATGGCTTCCCTCCATTGCATAGATCACTGACTAGTAACATATTACTAGACCTCGGATTTTACGTTAAATGCCTATTTTTTTCTGTAGGGATAAACTAAAACTAGTTAAATATCTTCAGATTTTATATGAAATATGAACGTTTGAAAGCGTTTTTATGATGCCTAAAATGCCTCTTTTTCCATTTGAGACCTATTTTAAGGCTTTAGAGCCTAAAATTGCCTATTTATGTTTTTTTACATATATATTTTTAAATTTTCGTGTAACAGTGAAAGAGAAAGTTTTAATTGTCATGGGGTGGTCAGGTTCATATATCCTGCAGGCCTAATAGTTTGGTTGTAGGAATAAAGAAATTCTTGGAAGTGTCTGATCTTTTAGAGGATTTGAGTAGACAGTAGAAATGTGCTGAATCGGGAGGATGTAGTTCTACCTGAAGAAATTAGCATGACAAATATTGCTAGATTTAAATACGCATCCATTGCTTCCGTTTGATTGGGAAGAATTTTTTTCGCTTCTAAAATGGTTCTGTCTAAGAAAAGACAAAGTTTCACAGTAGAAAATTAGACAAAAATGTTATTATGTATTGGAATGCCAATGACCCAACCAATTTCTTTTTCTCTTCCTGATCAGCTTCAGCATCATTCTTTCTTCACCCACTCTTTATAATATAGCTTCATTTCTTATTCTGTCTATTTACTTCATACGCTCTATCCTTCTCCAATCCACATTTCAAATGTGTCTAGTCGCTTCTCTCACTTAATCGTAATGTCCGTGTTTCTTTCCCACATAATGCCACACAAAGCACTTCACTGTTCTCTTCCTTAGTTATTGTTCCAGAGGTCCGCAGAAGATTCTTCTTTTTATGTTAAAAGCTTACTTTGTTATTCCTATCCTCCTTTTGATTTCCTGGCAGCACCTCATGTTACTACTTCTAGTACACCTCAAGTATTTGATGCTGTCCACTTGCTCTACTGTCTCATTTCGAATACGCATGTTTACCTTCTGTATTTTTCTTCCGATAACCTTGACCTTCGTCTTGTTTGCATCTATCTTCATCCCTTACTGCTCGCAGGTGTCATTTAGCTCCAGTCTCATATCTCTTAGTAGGCCTATCGTCTCCTGGTCCGATAACAACGGCATGTCATCTGCAAATATTATGTACTTTATTCTTCTTCCTCCTACTATCACCCTTCTCATGTTATGAAAACAGTTCTTCACTAAATGCTCCGAGTAATTTTTGAACAGGCTATGTCGTAAAGGGCATCCTTGACGTACTCCTCTTCCTATTTCACTTTATTTTGACATTTCTTCTCCTATGCTGATTTTTACTCCTTGTTTCATATAACTAAATATTACTGAACAGCCTTCTCTCTTTGCAATCCACATCAATTTTCTTTAAGATCCCCATAAGTTTATTCCAATCCACTTTGTCAAATGTCTTTTCTACAGGGACATCATTTTATTTTTACTTCAATTTTTATTGTACCTGAGTTTTTGAATGTACTTTACTCCCACCCCTTCTACTAAGGAAGTTCCAACTCCACACAGAACCAAGACCGCAGATAGTAAGCAGTACTGAGTTACTGAGTATAGTACGTTCCAGAAATATGTTCGCGTTTTTCTGTGACGAAAGAGCTTTCAATATTGAATCATATTTTCGCACAGGTACTGTCCGTTTGCCTACGTCGCATCCCGATTTCCCCCACCTGCTTCTGCTCGCCCCTCTGTAAAAAGCTGGGCTGTCTTAGCTCTTTTCTGAAAACATTAATTTCTCTTAGGAATTTGACGTTTACGTAATATTATACAGCTGTTTAATTTTACTTAAATAAAAGGGCCTCGTTAAGTAATTAACTGTCACGTGATTTCCTCCCTTTCTACAATCCTGCGGCATAACCACTTGGACGGACAGTAGATAGCATGTCTGAGTAATTTTATATTTTCGGGTCGGGCAGAAGTGAAGATTGAATTCACAGTACGTAGAGTAGGTACAGAATTATTTCAACATGAGTTATTAGTACGAAGGACGAAACTGGCAATTGGAATTAGATGCAATAGTTTATAGTGCGATAATATGCACAAAAGAACTGAAGCCTGTATCGAAATGAACGGCTACCATTTTCAAAATTGTGTTTAAATATCCATTTTATGATTATTTTTCAATTTAACTTCTTTCTCTATATTGTACGCTAATGTGCTGTAGACAGTATACACTGCATAATGAATACGTTCGCATGGATAACTCACTTCATGAGTAAAAACACTTACTCTTAATACAGTACTGTACTTTGATTAAAGAAAAACCTAATGAAAATTATCAAACTCAAAATCGCGATATTTCCTAGTTTACGTAAATGGATAAACTACTTTTCTTCCATCCTATACCTAGTAGAGTGATTTGTGTTTTACGCCAGTATCATCGAACTCCGGTCTTGGAGGGGGGAGCTAGCGGTGTTTCCGGTTCTCTAAAGGTATAGACAGGTTAATATTAAAAATGTTAGTAAAAATAAAATGATGTCCCTGTAGGTCGACAAATACTATGTACACTTCTTTATTCTTCTGACAGACGATTTTGAGTTATTTGTTAATCCTCTCATCATGGACATAATGAGAGCTAGGCCAAAATTACAGATCGAAGTAGCGTGTTTACATACTGGTACATAGTTGAAAACACAATGCAAATATTTATCAGGTTTAGAATTATTAAAATAGTGCTTCCAGAAGCAAAATGTCTATCCCTTTGCTCATTTGCTGCCAACTTAGCACTTATGTTTAGCTAAACATACATTGTGATTTTTTTTGTCAAAATTTATAATTTTAAAATCTAAATAAAGGTCCCTCGTAACAAACATTTACTTGCTATATTACTAGTAGCCGTTTGTGAATGACATGAGATTTTGTAAAATTCAGGTGCAATGAAAAAGTATTGTTTTTTAATGAAAATATTCATGTAATATAAATTATGAACAGGTTAACAAATCCTAAAGAATGTGGGTATAATTGTTTTTATCACGTTTTAGGTTTTTAGTGATAAATTGGTATATCTATACTAATAATAAATCTGTAGCCGAAATTTTTCTGGTAATTTTCGATTTTACAAAAAATAATTGGTCCTAACATATATAATTAACTGCCCTGAAACCGAAAATCGCTTTTTTGAAAATTTTGTTTGTATGTTTGTCTGTCTGTCTGTCTGTCTGTCTGTCTGGATGTTTGTTACCTTTTCACGCGATAATGGCTGAACCGATTTATATGAAAATTGGAATATAAATTGAGTTCGTTGTAACTTAGAATTTAGGCTATTTGGCATTCAAAATATTTTATTTAAAAGGGGGGTTATAAGGGGGCTTGAATTAAATAAGTCGAAATATCTCCCTTATTAATTTTCATGAAAAATATTACATAACAAATGTTTCTTTAAAAATAATTTCCGATAAGTTTTATTCCATGCAAAATGTTGATAGGACTGATATTTAATGAGATAAATGAGTTTCAAAATTACAGTAACAACGCCATCTAAGGCGGTGTAATGAAATAAAAAACAAATGACTTCGTCTGTAAGGGGCCATGGACAACAACAATCGAAAGCTATGAAACATACGGTAGCTTACAGAGAATGTTTCTGTGTTTGTATGAAGTAATATCGGAAGCTAAATTAACCGATTTGTATAATTAATTATTAATTCACCATTGGAAAGTGTAGTTTCTCTAGATGGACATAATTCTTTAATGTTATTACAGTAACTTCTGAGTGAATCGAGGACAGGCAAGATTAAAATAGCTTCTTATGCACAGAAAACTTGATAGGCATTCGCTTCCTGTATTTCCTAATACAGGGTGCGTCAGAAAGAACGGATGGATTTCACATGACAAGAAAATTGTAAAGATTCATCAAATCAAAAATTTATTGTTATCAACATATTCACCAATACATGCAGTTTATTTATGTAAAACAACATTATCCATATGATGTCCTTGGCTTTCAATACAGGCATCGAGGCGTTTTCTGATGTTCGCCATCACTTTCACAGTCATAGCTGGTGCAATTGCCACGATTTCTTCACGAATCGCTGTCTTCAGTTCGTCCAGTGTATGTGATCGATGTTTACAAACTTACGCCTTCAAATGGTCCCAAAGAAAGAAGTCGCAGGGCGCGAGATCTTACCGTAGCCTCGGACAATCTCAGTGCAATAGAATTTCGTCCAGGTGATTTCTTCTTTAATGTTGAACCTGTGATACGAAATGAAGCCTCCCACCGCAAAATTGTATTCCGAGTTGGAATCCTAGCGTGACATCCGATGTCGAAATGAGTCCTGAGTGGCGATCACAGACTCTTCATTTTTAAAAAATGTCTCTACGATGAAAGCACGTTGTACACCAGACCAACACCATGTTCTCAACTGAAACTGCATTCTCTGGCTGACCCAACAGTCGTGGTCCCCCTCACTATGTCTCTCTCCTCGTTGCGTATCGATAGTTTGAAATCCATCCTTTCTTTCTGACGCACCCTTTATAATTTTTATGACCAAATGAGTGGTTTCTGGATCAAAATGATCGAATTTTAATTTTTTTAAATACAATTTAAACTAAGTAATATAATAAACGATTTATCCTTCTATCACACACGAATAATCCCTGCATCAAATGTCCTATTTTAATTATGTAATTACTTTATATTTATTTCTAACGGGTGCAGCGGAGCGCACGGGTACGGCTAGTGTGAAAATAAATACATTTAATTTTGTTTTTTTTTTTTAATTATAACCTCTATAAGATTAGAATGTATGCAAAATTTCAGATCTCTACGATAAACAGAAAACGTCATATATCATAAAGTAATCTGAAATATAATTCTGTGGTGCGCGGTAAAAAGGGTATAAGTCATAAATTGTAAGTTTTCAGTAGCGAAAAACCAAAGTTTGAAATGAGGACCAATATTATTATGGTAGGCTGCAGCTCTGATGCTCAACACCATTATGGAAGAGGATAAACATATGCCATTTGTAATATGTGAAGTGCATTTTTTGTATTCGCATGCCGGTCATACTTATAATTCGTGTCATAACAACTAATTTATGACTTAAGCCCTTTTTACCATACACACCATAGAATTTTGACGGCCCAAAGACGGTCAGTAAATAAATATACTCACAATATGAATAGCTTATTTCTGAAATTATTTTTTGCAGTACACATCTTCAACGCAAATATCTCCGAGAGTCCTAGTGTTCAATCTCAAGAAAATTCAGGAAACTGAGAATTTCAAAACTGTAATAATTCATTCTGCCCGAAAACTGCAGTAGCCCTGAGAACAATAAATTTTGAAATTAATATCCTTTTGCGTTGGAGAAGTATTCAACCATATGTGATGAACAGCGTAGTCAGAATGTCTAGAAATACTCTTTTATTGTTTTTCTCTTTTAACCCTTAAATTCGCAAAGTAGTAGTAGTAGTAGGGTTTAAGAAGGGCGCGTCAGCTACTATGGCTATTTGCGCCCTTATCTAAAATTCTTAATGTGACAAATATATAAATGATATAATAATCAGAGTGCTAAAAGAACTAAAAAGCGTTGTCACGATAAAACGAGGCACACAAATGCAGTATAGGCTACATAAGGTGATTTCTAAAGAATCATAAAAGTGAGCAATTCTACCACACTAGGTGGAATTCAAGACGAACAAATAAAACAATAAAACTAAGGCCACCAGAGATAACTTGTGAATCATATTTTAAAACCATAAAATTTTATAAAATATTCGGATGTATAAAGTCCGAAATGTCAACAATGTAAAATCAAATATAAAACAACAAATGTAACCTCCGGATGTAAAGGGTCCGGAGGATAAATAAAACGGATCAATAAAAAACTAAATCACCTTATCCAAACCTGTATTTGATAAAATTCTCAGAACTGCATTTGTACAATTAAAATCATTTCCAAGAGCATCACGTAATGTCGGCCGAATTCCATATTGCCTCCGTACATGTTCATATTTCCTGCAACGCAATAAAAAGTGTTCCACTGTAAGTGGAACGTGGCACATATCGCACTCCGGCTGAGGTTCGCCACGTAGGAGATGGCCGTGTGTCAGATGACAATGGCCAATCCTCAACCGGGTGAGTAAAACCTCCTCGTGTCGCGACGCTCTTGTAGACGAATCCCAAACTCGAACAGTATTCTTTATATTTCGTAATTTGTTTCCCTCTTGTGCAGACCATTCTCCTTCCCATTGCCACCATATTTTATATTTCAAGTAGTTTCGAATGTCCTGCCACCTCTCGCGCCAATATACCAGAGAGCCATTCAGTGCGCCAGCCCTGGCTGCAGCATCCGCGGCCTCATTTCCTGGAATCCCTACATGGCCAGGATTCGCAAAGTATCCTAGAGGATACAACAGATTAATAGGCTATGTATATATTTAATTTGAACTGTTGCGGAAAATTTTATGAAAACTATACATCCTGTGAGGTTGTATGATGTCTCAATCGAAAGCTTCTTCTTCTTCTTCTTCTTCTTCTTCTTCTGCACTTCACGGTATAGGCAAGCTCCTGTTCCGTCCTCATAGCATCTCTCCATCTCTTCTTTGGTCGTCCCACGTCCCTCCTTCCAATCGGTCGGTATTGATACAGTAATTTTGGTAGTTTCGAATTGCTCATCCTGTCTACGTGATATAACCAATTATTACGGTAGCTATCAATTTGTTCATTTATAGAAACTGTCTGCAATTCTGTTCTAATTTCTTCATTTTTAACTTTGTCCATTAGTGTGCAACCTTTGGTTCTCCTTAGAAAATACATTTCCGCACTTTGAATTTTTCTTTTTGTACTGTTCGAACTTACCCAGGCTTCACTTCCATATAATAACGTTGGGACTGCCATTGTTTTATAAAATTTCATTCTAGTTTCTTTTCTTGTTTTATTTCTTAATGTCTTGTGGATGGTTCTACATATCATCTTAAATCTGGACAATTTAGTGTCTGTGTCTTTTAAATTTCCTGAGTAGACACTCATTTCGAAACCTAAATATTTATAATTGGACATCTGCTCCGAGGGTTGTTTATCAATTATAATTTTTGATCTCATATGCATTTTTCCCAAGAAGGCCATTATTTTAGTCTTACTTTTCGAAATTTTAAAGTTATAGTTCTTCGCTAACTGATTTAATATATGGAGAGAATATTGTAAGTCATTTTCGGTTTTCTGTATTAAACCTACGTCATCTGCATATAATAAAATATTTATTTTTCTTTCTCTGTTTATTTTTATGCCTGGGTTAATAATGAGTTTCCATTTTTGAATAATGTCATTCATATAAATATTAAAAAGGGTTGGCGACATGCTACACCCTTGTCTAACTCCTTTATTTATTATTATTTCTTCTGTTCTGGCATCCCTTGTGTTAATGATTATTTTAGAATTTATACTCGTATACATATTTTTCACTACATCTATTAAGTGTTGAGGGTATCCTTTTTCTTCCATTATACACCATAGCTTTTTTCTGTTTACTCGATCGAAAGCCTTTTCAAAGTCTATAAATGCGACATGAGTTTCGAGATTAAATTCCTTCCTCTTCTCAAACATCTGTTGCATGATAAACACATTATCAACTGTGGAACGTTCTCGTCTGAAACCATTTTGTTCCTCCTCCATAAGAACTTCTGTTATTACTCTTAGCCTTTTATTTACTATTCTTGTATAGATCTTGTATATTGCATTTAAAAGGCTGATTCCTCTATAATTTCTGCAGTCTTCACGGTTTCCTTTCTTAAATAACGATATAACTTCTGCTATTTTCCATGATTCAGGAATCATTCCAGTTCTCCAACATTTATTAATTAACTGTAGTAGTCTTTCATGCAAAGCGTTTCCTCCATATTTTAATAGCTCCATATTGATACCATCCGGGCCTGTTGCTTTTCTGTTTTTAGTGTGTTCTATAGCTTCTTTAAGTTCTTCAAACGTAATCCCATCAATCTCTTGCATTTCCGTCTTCTCATTATTTATGTCAGTTTCACTTTCAGTTTCTTCCAACCACAATTCCTTATAGTGTTTTATCCATCTATCTTTACCTATTATATTTAACCTCGCTACATCTTTTTCGGTTTTATTCGATTGTTTGATTACTTTGTATGCGAAATCTTGCCTATCATGTATATCGTCTTCTATTTCGCTTATAAATTTTTCCCAAGAACTTTGATGAGCATTTCTAACTATTGTCTTTGCCTGGTTTCGTTTCTCCTTGTAAATCTGTTTAGATTCTTCATTCTTTTGTTGCACCCATTGTTTATAGGCTTTTTGTTTCTCTTTAATTGCATTCTCTATTTCTGGATTCCAAACTCTTAGGCCTTTCTTACTTCTGAATTTATTCTTTCTATCAATAGCTTCTTGTGCTGCTTTTTCTATACACTTGTTTATATTTTGCCATTCTTCTTCGATATTTTGTCCATTTAAGTTATTAGTAGATATTGTTGTAATCTTTGTTGATATAAATTCCTTATGCTTTCATCTCTGAGTAGGTATACCGTAAAGACTTCTGTGTTATGGCTTCTTGGTTTACTTTTCATTTCTTTCCATTTCGAGTATAATACAAGTTTAGCCATTACCAAATAATGGTCTGAATTAATGTCGCAGCCTCTGTATACATGTACATCTATTACCTGTGATCTTAATTTGTCATTTATTATAACATAATCAATAATGGATCTCAAATCCCTAGCACTCCATGTATATTTATTAATGTCTAGTTTCCTAAAAAATGTATTAGTAATTTTAAAATTATTCATACTCGCAAACTGTATAAGTTGTTGTCCATTCTTATTCAAACATTTCTCTCCATTTGGGCCCATTATTTTCGGGATTGGTGTGTTACCAACTCTTGCGTTGAAATCTCCACAGATCACCATGTAATCATTCTTATTTATCTTTTCAATTGTTTCTTGTAGTTGTTCATAGAACTGTTCTGTTTCTTGTTTCTTGCCTTGCTCAATCGAAAGCTAATAATATTAATATTGCGGGAAAATTTAAATGTTTTGTAACGAAGTTCATAAAAGCTTTAAATTAAAAAAAATATATGCGTCCGTCGCAGCAAAGCGTATGCCGTAGGACATTTTGCAGTTCGTTTCGTAGTGTTGTGCAGAGGGCCGTGGTTCACGTAATGTACGTTATCTTTATTTGAGTTATTAATACAGCTTTTTGAGGTTTTTTTGAAGGTTATGAATAGTGTCAGTAATGTGGGGCTTTGTGTATAGGAGAGGCTACGTTTCAAATAATGAAATTTCAAACATCGTGTTTCCTTAAAACGTTCACAAATGTAGTTATCGAACCCTGTACATGCGAAATGTTGACGTCACAATGTCATGCTTTTCGAGACCTCGATACCGTAATAATGGTTTGTTCATCTTTCAACTGGCACGTATTTTTTTTTTCGTGTTTCAATATAGTACGTGTGTTTTTATCTGGTATTATTTAAAAAGTAATAATGTTATTACGTTGTAAATTTAGTTGTTATTTATTAGTTCACTAGCCGTACCCGTGCGCTCCGCTGCACCTGTTAGAAATAAATATAAAGTAATTACATAATTAAAATAGGACGTTTGATCCAGGGAACAGCTTTTACAACAGCGCAAGATAATCTGCTTCGCTCATTACCCAATTTTTTTTTGCATTGCATTTATTGCATATATATTTTATGTATTTTAACACGATTCAATTGAGCATAGTTAAAATTTGAATTATAAAATAATGGATTGCTAAACTAACGTATTATTACTGCATGCTAAATCAATACACTCTCGTTGTTCGTTAATTCTCTGATATTAAAATGAGTGTACATAAACATTATTTTAAGAAATACAGAAAACGAATGTACAGAATAGTCTATCAAATTTTCTGTGCATAAGAAGCTATTTCAATCTTACCTGTCCTCGATTTACTCAGACGTTACTGTAATAACATTATAGCATTATGTCCATCTAGAGAAACTACACTTTCCAATGGTGAAATAATAATTAATTATACAATTCGGTTAATTTAGCTTCTGATATTACTTCATACAAACACAGAAACATTCTCTGTAGGCTACGTTTAATAGCTTTCGATTGTTGATGTCCAAGGCCCGTTATAGACGAAGTCATTTGTTCTTAATTCATTGCACCGTCTTAGATGGCGTTATTTTAATTTTAAAACTCATTTATCTCATTAAATATCAGTCCTATCAAAATTTTGTAAAGAATAAAACTTATCGGAAATCATTTTTATGTAGGTTGTGTTGTAAAATTAGGTGTTTTATTTTATGTTTTATTATTATTGTGTTAAATTGTATTGTGTATTCTTATTGTATTGTGTATAAAATTGTATATGTGTTGTAAATTGTATTATGTATTGTAAATTTTATTGTGTATAGCTTATCATTTTAACTGTGTATTGTTAATATTATATATACCACTGCCACCGGATGCTTGCCCACTTGCAGTGTAAATAAATACATACATACATACAAACTTTTGTTATATAACATTTTTCACAGAAATCAATAATAAGCGAGATATTTCGATTTATTTAATTCAGGCCCACTTATAACCCCCCTTTTAAATAAAGTATTTTGAATGCCATATAGCGTAAAATGTACAACGAACTTAATTTATATTCCAATTTTCATATAAATCGGTTCAGCCATTATCGCGTGAAAAGGTAACAAACATACAGACAGCCATACAAACAAAAATTTCAAAAATGCGATTTTCGGTTTCAGGGTGGTTAATTATATATGTTAGGACCAATTATTTTTGGAAAATCGAAAATTACCAGAAAAATTTCGGCTACAGATTTATTATTAGTATAGGTTATTGTGAATGTAACTGGTCGACCAAGAAAATGTGGTAGAACGTTTAGAAACGTTATTGCATTAAGAACTCATAAACGACTTATATTTACCTTCAACAATTAACTTTCTTTTTTCTTTAATGTTTCACATCACATTATTGTACATGTTTATTGTATTCAGGACTCTTGTGGTCACTCAAAATTGTTTGAGCTGATGTCTATAATTTAGAATTATTATTATTAGAAGATGACGGTTGTAACAACGTTTCAAGAAGTGAAATTATGCATGAAGACAGTGTTACATATTACGATGTAAAAATGTTAAAAATATGTGCACCCATCGCAGCAAAAACGTATCCGTAGAACATCTTGCAGTTTATTTCGTAGTGTTGTGCAGAGGGCCGTGGTTCACGTAATGTACTCCACTAGTATGCTATAATTTTAATAGAACAATAGAAAAAATTGGTAGCAAAATTAAAATTTCACAATACTATAGTATTGTACAACATATAAAATATGGACATTGCGATAGTTGTTTTCTTTACAGTCCGACACGGTTTAATAAACTGGTGTGAGAAATGAAATTTTGCCATTTTAGGGGTTAAGCGAGAATTCAGATTTTTTCTTTCGATTAATAGTGTATCTGGCACATTTTAACGTAAAAATTATGAACGGAGATATCTGTAAACTATGCCATCCCACCAAATAACAACATTGGCTACATCATCGATCCCACCGTTAGATTTGAAAAACAAAAGAGCCAACCTGAAGATGTAAATAGGGAAAAAACGACATCTGTGTACGTACCGTTCCTTATTTCATGGACAAATACGGTCTACAACAAATTGAAGTACGCGGAACTATTCCCGGTTTCTTCTTCCAGACCTGGCAACGTTTCTGCCTACAGAGGAAGACAATTGATGACATCGTTCTTGCAGCTCTGATAGGATCAATATTTATACTCCGAACCCATCTCTACGGTCAACATTGATCTTCAAATAATTAGTACCTAATTATTTATTCAGTCATTGTCATTGTTGTAAGACTCCATTAACCTTAAACATATGTATGTTATTTATACTTTCAACTGCCTATTGCACAATATGCTCTGTCTTTGTGGGATCCTGTTAATACAGGGACTGTTATCGTTTAGATAAATAAATAAAATTGAGCACTGAAATTAGATAGTATATACGTTTGTTTCATATTTTGCTTTTGTATGCCCTCCTAATATATAAATCATGCCTTTATGGCACCGATCTTTGATCACCTGTAGGATGCTGATATTACTTAAATATGCTGACATTAGGAGCACAGGGTATGAAGGTATAAAGACGTAGGCCTATATTAGACGTGCTTAATAGTTTGAACCATGGAAAGTGCAACAAAGGGAAATGAAATAGTAATGTAGACTCGCATTTCTTCCGTTCTTAGGTATATCTTGGTCATTCTGTACCTTCATTAGCATTAAAAGCACAGGATGCCTTCTTTTACGAATTCTAAACTCTGTATGTTGGTTCTCTTATATTCCTCTTGTAACAGGGACTATTTCGGACAAACACCGAAATAATTTGTTTCATTAGCCTACTAATAAATAGCAACGAAAACTACAGCATCGTGGAAATATATAAATTTAACACAAGGTCTTGCGCAAACTTCACTGAGTAATAATTGATCTATTTTACGTACTATTCTTCTTCTTCTTCTTCTTCTTCTTCTTCTTCTCTTCTCTCTAGGCCTCCAGCCTGTTAATCCAGAGTATCTCTCCATCTGCTTAATGGTCTTCCTGGGGATCTTCTTCCGGATGGGTAGTTATCCCTGGCGATTCTCGCAATTCTATCCTCTCCCATTCGAGATACATGCTCATTCCATTGTTGTCTCCTTATTTGCGTCCATTCTCTAATTGGTTGTATTTTGCATTGTTCTCTAATCTGATCATTCCGTATATGGTCCCTTCTTGTGATTCCTACAATTTTCCTTAAGGTTTTCATTTCTGTTGTATCCAACATCTGTTTCGTTTTTGCTGTTTCAGGTCTTATTTCAACTGCTTAAGTGAGAATAGGGCGCACCACGGTCTTGTAAATTCGAACCTTAGGTTCAATGTGGAGATATTTATTTCTCTATATGGTGTTCAAATATGCCGATACTCTATTTGCTTTAGTAACTTGGTTTAAAATTTCGTTTTGTAAAAGGCCTGAGCTTGATAACTGGAAGCCAAGATATTGAAAGCACATCACTTGTTCAATTATTTGTTTTTCCAATTCTAATTTGCATCGTATTGGGTTCTTACTTATGACCATAGATTTTGTCTTCAGTGTAGATATTTTAAACCCATAATTTTGGCAGCTGGTATTAAACAGATGTAACATTCTTTGCAGATCATCTTCACATTCTGTTACCAATATTACATCATCGGCATAACATACCATTTTTATTTCTCTACTTCCCATTTTATATCCTTTCTGAGTCTTTGTTTCTTTAATTATTTCTTCCATTACCATAATAAAAAGTAAAGGACTCAATGAGTCTCCCTGACGAACACCTTTGTTAACACCTATTGCATTTGTTAGGTGATCGTTTACTTTGATCCTTACTGTATTGTCTGAATATATGTTTAAAATAAGAGCAATCAGCCCATCCGCTACATTGTTTTTAGTTAAGATTTTTAAAATGGTATTTAACTCCAAAGAGTCAAATGCTTTTTCTAAATCGATAAAACATAAATACGTACTAATAAAAAGCTTAAATATACCATCAAAACATTATAAAACATTAAAGATCATTTTCTCTTCCCATTGCGGGTACTTGACTTAGCGTTCTTCACCCACGCGTCCCCATTTAGGAGTGCCGAGCCAAAGCTGTAATACAACATAAAAATCGAAATCAACAAAATTCTATATGAAAGAAAGAAACGTTAGAGAAACAAAATTAATCTTATTTAGCTCAGCTAGGCCTATGTATCAGCCAGCATATTTCTACTTCGGATTCATCTTTGGGGCCTAGCGCTACAGCAAAACAGTCATAAGTGGATTGCCATGCGTTTCACTTCGGTGTACATACTGTTGTTTCAGAAGAGTGTCTTAAGTCACTGATTTGTTACTATGTGCCCTTTTTCGCATCGTAAGTGAGCGCAGGAATAATACAATTAAATTATAGGGGCAGGGCATGGTTGCGCCCCACAATCAGGTAAGATGCAGCAGATAAAAAGGGTCCCTGTTTTGTGAGCATAGTTGCGCCTCGTTCCCATCAGATAGAGAAAAAGGGCATGGCATAGTTGCGCCCCAATGATATAGGTAGAGAAAAATACATTACGGGAACTCGAGAATCGTAATCAACCAATATTATTGAATTCTTATTCGATTTAATATTCATTATCGATACCGTTAAAATGAACACCATGAAGTTGGCAGTACTTTATTAGCTGACATATTCAAATGAGTGAGTCGTTGGACTATGGGGCCTTAGCAATCTTGACATTTTTTTAGTGATTTTCACACCGTCTGTGGCATATAGTGAGGTTAATTTAAAATTAATGTTAAGTTTAGCGAAAAGGGTAAAGAGTTAATAATTCACAATGGTTCTAAGTTTCGATTTGCGAACCCCTGTACCGTAGGGTTAAGATATCGGTGTACAAACAAAAAATGCCGTTCATTTGTTGTATGTGATGTATAGAAAATTGTTATTTTAAGTAGCAAAATTGATCAGATGCTACCTGATTTCAGTGCAGCTACCACTATAATATTTTTAAGTAGGCCTAATTTATTTATTTTATGACATCACTTTCGTGTGTACTATGCCCATCGGGGCGCAACTATGCCATGTCCATTCTGCTACCTGATTTCTTCGGGGCGCAACTGTGCCATGCCTAAGCCTCCCAATTGACCACGGGGCGCAACTATACCATACCGAACACGGAAGCATCCATAGAAAGCCTGCCCATAAACTTTTTCCGTCCCTTTTCCATACAAATTGTACTTAAACTTGCCAGTATTTGAACCAGATATCCTGCGTGGAATGTCGACACAAAGAGCTAGACTGAAATAAGAAGGGAAAGCCTGCCCAAAAACTTTTTCCGCCCCTTTTCCATACAAATTGTACTTAAATTTGCCAGTATTTGAACCGGATCTCCTGCGTGGAATGTCGACGCAAAGAGCTAGACTGAAATAAGAAGGGAAAGCCTGCCCAAAAACTTTTTCCGCCCCTTTTCCATACAAATTGTACTTAAATTTGCTAGTATTTGAACCCGATCTCTTGCGTGGAATGTCGACGCAAAGAGCTAGACTGAAATAAGAAGGGAAAGTCTGCCCAAAAACTTTTTCCGCCCCTTTTCCATACAAATTGTACTTAAATTTGCCAGTGTTTGAACCAGATCTCCTGCATGGAATGTCGACGCAAAGAGCTAGACTGAAATAAGAAGGGAAAGCCTGCCCAAAAACTTTTTCCTCCCCTTTTCCATACAAATTGTACTTAAATTTGCCAGTATTTGAACCAGATCTCCGGCGTGGAATGTCGACGCAAAGAGCTAGACTGAAATAAGAAGGGAAAGCCTGCCCAAAAACTTTTTCCTCCCCTTTTCCATACAAATTGTACTTAAATTTGCCAGTATTTGAACCAGATCTCCGGCGTGGAATGTCGACGCAAAGAGCTAGACTGAAATAAGAAGGGAAAGCCTGCCCAAAAACTTTTTCCTCCCCTTTTCCATACAAATTGTACTTAAATTTGCCAGTACTTGAACCAGATCTCTTGCGTGGAATGTCGACGCAAAGAGCTAGACTGAAATAAGAAGGGAAAGCCTGCCCAAAAACTTTTTCCGCCACTTTTCCATACAAATTGTACTTAAATTTGCCAGTATTTGAACCAGATCTCCGGCGTGGAATGTCGACGCAAAGAGCTAGACTGAAATAAGAAGGGAAAGCCTGCCCAAAAACTTTTTCCTCCCCTTTTCCATACAAATTGTACTTAAATTTGCCAGTATTTGAACCAGATCTCTTGCGTGGAATGTCGACGCAAAGAGCTAGACTGAAATAAGAAGGGAAAGCCTGCCCAAAAACTTTTTCCTCCCCTTTTCCATACAAATTGTACTTAAATTTGCCAGTATTTGAACCAGATCTCCGGCGTGGAATGTCGACGCAAAGAGCTAGACTGAAATAAGAAGGGAAAGCCTGCCCAAAAACTTTTTCCGCCCTTTTTCCATACAAATTGTACTTAAATTTGCCAGTATTTGAACCAGATCTCCTGCGTGGAATGTCGACGCAAAGAGCTAGACTGAAATAAGAAGGGAAAGCCTGCCCAAAAACTTTTTCCTCCCCTTTTCCATACAAATTGTACTTAAATTTGCCAGTATTTGAACCAGATCTCCGGCGTGGAATGTCGACGCAAAGAGCTAGACTGAAATAAGAAGGGAAAACCTGCCCAAAAACTTTTTCCTCCCCTTTTCCATACAAATTGTACTTAAATTTGCCAGTATTTGAACCAGATCTCTTGCGTGGAATGTCGACGCAAAGAGCTAGACTGAAATAAGAAGGGAAAGCCTGCCCAAAAACTTTTTCCGCCCCTTTTCCATACAAATTGTACTTAAATTTGCCAGTATTTGAACCAGATCTCCGGCGTGGAATGTCGACGCAAAGAGCTAGACTGAAATAA
This sequence comes from Periplaneta americana, assembly GCF_040183065.1. Lineage (NCBI taxonomy): Eukaryota > Metazoa > Arthropoda > Insecta > Blattodea > Blattidae > Periplaneta > Periplaneta americana. The sequence continues at coordinate 144,404,648 of NC_091127.1, forward strand.
GAAGGGAAAGCCTGCCCAAAAACTTTTTCCTCCCCTTTTCCATACAAATTGTACTTAAATTTGCCAGTATTTGAACCAGAGCTCTTGCGTGGAATGTCGACGCAAAGAGCTAGACTGAAATAAGAAGGGAAAGCCTGCCCAAAAACTTTTTCCTCCCCTTTTGCATACAAATTGTACTTAAATTTGCCAGTATTTGAACCAGATCTCCGGCGTGGAATGTCGACGCAAAGAGCTAGACTGAAATAAGAAGGGAAAGCCTGCCCAAAAACTTTTTCCGCCCTTTTTCCATACAAATTGTACTTAAATTTGCCAGTATTTGAACCAGATCTCCTGCGTGGAATGTCGACGCAAAGAGTTAGACTGAAATAAGAAGGGAAAGCCTGCCCAAAAACTTTTTCCTCCCCTTTTCCATACAAATTGTACTTAAATTTGCCAGTATTTGAACCAGATCTCCGGCGTGGAATGTCGACGCAAAGAGCTAGACTGAAATAAGAAGGGAAAGCCTGCCCAAAAACTTTTTCCTCCCCTTTTCCATACAAATTGTACTTAAATTTGCCAGTATTTGAACCAGATCTCTTGCGTGGAATGTCGACGCAAAGAGCTAGACTGAAATAAGAAGGGAAAGCCTGCCCAAAAACTTTTTCCTCCCCTTTTCCATACAAATTGTACTTAAATTTGCCAGTATTTGAACCAGATCTCCTGCGTGGAATGTCGACGCAAAGAGCTAGACTGAAATAAGAAGAGAAAGCCTGCCCAAAAACTTTTTCCGCCCCTTTTCCATACAAATTGTACTTAAATTTGCCAGTATTTGAACCAGATCTCCGGCGTGGAATGTTGACGCAAAGAGCTAGACTGAAATGAGAAGGGAAAAATCAGAACGAAAATATTACTTTTTGTTTATGATTTTTATTCAACCTTGGATTAATACAACAACAGAAAGATTAAGAGTCAGTCTTGCAGCAGAACATCATTACCGGAGGTACGGGCGGGAGTATGCGCCGTACGGAATGGCAGTAGGAGCAGTACGGGCGGGGATTGGCACGGGGGCGGGTACCGCAGGCGTCTTGCGCACGACGGCGTTGAATCCGTTGACGGCGTCGGCGTAGTAATCGACGGTGCGAACATTGCCGTCAGGCTCCAGTAAGCTGTAGCTACCCTGCACCACATCTCCGTCGCGGGTCTCGACCTGTCCCTTGGAGTCGCCGGTGATAGGGTCGTGTACGTCGTACGAGTAGCTGTAGTGTGGGTCGGGGTCGTACTCGGCATCGTAATTAAACGGAACAGGACGTACAACAGGAGAGGCTCCCAGGTACAGCGCCTTAGTCGCGGCCACGAGGGCGGCGAAAACGAGAACCTGGAAAGACAATAATCAATCATTGCTGCACTGTACTAGATAGCTGAAAACACTATTGGTCTTGCGTCTTGTTACAATACAATTATTACTTCAAACAGGAGTGTATTCAAGGGGGAGGGAAGAGAAAGCACATTCTCCCTTTAACAAAAAATTGTAAATTAAAAAATAGATACGTTTTGCTTCTTTTGTATTCTCTCAAGAGCGTATCTAACTGAATTAATAAATGTTAAGGATTACCAATAATTTTCTTTAAACATACATTTTTGAACTAACGAACTAGATATAATTTGTATGTATGTAAATGTCTCTAGGTCCACATATCCTCTTAAGAACATAACTATATAAGTCACTGTCTTTTAACACAACAGAATATAGAAAATTAGCATATATTTATCTATGTAAAGATTTACTAAGTAATGTAGAAATTTTTATGTACTACTCTTGATTTTTTTATTTTAATTTTATTAATTCATGGGTGATATTTATCTTTTTTTTTTATCAAAATCAAAGTCTTTCTTAAGAACATAACTATATAAGTTACTGTCTTTTAACACAACAGAATATAGAAAATTAGCATATATTTATCTATGGAAAGATTTGCTAAGTAATGTGGAAACTTTTATGTACTACTCTTGATTTTTTTATTTTAATTTTATTAATTCGTGTGTGATATTTATCTTTTTTATCAAAATCAAACGTCTTTCTTAAGAACATAACTATAGAACAGAATATAGAAAATTAGCATATATTTATCTATGGAAAGATTTACTAAATAATGTGGAAACTTTTATGTACTACTCTTGATTTTTTTAGTTTAATTCGTGTGTGATATTTATCTTTTTTTATCAAAATCAAACGTCTTTCTTAAGAACATAAGTATATAAGTCACTGTCTTTTAACACAACAGAATATAGAAAATTAGCATATATTTATCTATGAAAAGATTTACTAAGTAATGTGGAAACTTTTATGTACTACTCTTGATTTTTTATTTTAATTAATTCATGTGTGATATTTATCTTTTTTATCAAAATCAAACGTCTTTCTTAAGAACATAACTATATAAGTCACTGTTTTTTAACATAACAGAATATAGAAAATTAGCATATATTTATCTATGGAAAGATTTACTAAATAATGTGGAAACTTTTATGTACTACTCTTGATTTTTTTAGTTTAATTCGTGTGTGATATTTATATTTTTTTTTATCAAAATCAAACGTCTTTCCATCTAAATTTATTTGGACGGCCCAGTTCAAAAGCGAAACAACTCAAAATTTAAAGTTTTGAGAAACTTAAATTTTAAAGCTTCATGTTGCTGTGAAAAATCCTATTAATACACTTTAATTTGAAGCTTATGATATATATATATATATAAATATATATATATATATATATATATATATATAAGACACCTTTAACAGAATTTGGAGTAATTTCAATTATCCTTTAAATTTTTATAGCTGCATAAAGGTTTAAAAATTCAGGTTTTTCGAAATTTCAAATTTTTAGTTTTTTTTTTTTTTTTGAATTGGGCCATTCATTTAATAACTATATCCGTTTAGACTTGTTTCTGATGCATGTTAACTACTGATCAAAACATAATTATCTGTTTAATGATCTGCGAAAATGGCAATCACGTACGTGAAGTAATGTTAGCACAAAGTCTGATTTTCGCGTAAGTTGACACAGAACATCGCTATAACATTGTACAACAACAGTATTCGAATACACAACAATGGTAATTATCCACTGATATTATTAGTCCCTATTATACCCCATTATCTCCTGGCCTAGTTGCCTCATAAGTGGTGCCTTGTTGGTATCATTGCGGACAGTTTACTAAACAACAACGACTATGTCGTAATCGTTGCTTATTTCAATACATTATTTATTGTTCTCGGCTTACTTCATTGTTAAAAAAATAAATTATGGTTTATTTAACGACGTTTGCAACTGCCGAGGTTATATTAATGTCGCTGGTGTGCCGGAATTTTGTCCCGCAGGAGTCTTTTACATGCCAGTAAATCTACTGACATGAGCCTGTCGCATTTAAGTACACTTAAATGCCATCGTCCTGGGCCGGGATCGAATCTGCAATCTCGAGCACAGAAGGCTAGCGCTATACCGACTACGCTACCCTGGTCGACTCTTCATTGTTACTATGTCATTTCCCTTATTGTTATATTTTAGTTTAGGAGGTTACATTGTAGTTAATGTTGATGTAACGCCCATTGCCGCTTAGAATTAATTGAAATTTAATTAAATATTTTCTCTATACTACGTAGGCTACTATTAGAATCAATCACTGCAAGTAACCATTACCTTTTCAAGAGTAGTTTTTTGTAGTCTAATCATGGAATTTATGCTAACGTAGGCTATAAAAGCTAATAATAGGCAACATCAACATTTCCATAGTTTATTGCTTAATTAGTTCCACAATTTGACCGTTTGCATATTTGGAGTTGAATTTTTTTGAATGACAGATGTAACTTTTAGTGAAATCTTTTATTTTATCTGACACTGAAAACCATTTTAATGATGTCATTGAATTAAATACACAATTCATATTTTTGACGTGATTTTTCAAGCAAACGGTGTAAAATTACTTCCATTTATATAAAAACAAATACCGAATTCTTGATGGTATGTTCGTACCTTGGCTACCATGTTGTCTGTTCCCTAATGTTCTACTCACAACTGACGATGTCCGAATAAGTTCTTCAGTCTTTTATACAAATTCACTACAAATAATTATTTGTAACAAGTTTCGGTTGTTTTCGTACGACCGGCATATTTGCACAAAAAAATTCATGGTCGTCGATGTCCGGTCCTGAAAGTAATTAATTATACTTTATAGTTTCAACTCCGCTCCAAATGCCAACGTAATAAATTTTAATTTAAAGACAGGCATTACCTGCTTTCCATTAAACAGACCAACTCGTTGTTACAGGGTCATCTCTTACAGTTGATTGGGATATAGCTTTATTCGACGACCTTCATCATGGAACCTCTTCCGTTAATGTTCACAAAGACGTAGTTAACAAAAGTGGTTTGATGGTCCTGTTTCTTATAGGAAGTCATGTGTATCTCTGCGTGAAGAATAAATTGTTTCCTGGTTTTGTATAGGTGACGAGATTTATATTCGGACATTTCGAATCAGCTTATAGATTGCTTCATAATGCTGTCACTTAAACTCTAGAAGGGTTGTCTATGCTGTTTGGTCCGTTATGCTTGGATTTAATATCTCAGCCACTTTAGTACTATTTCAGGTTCTATAATAAAGATGTTACCTCTTAGTTATCACTTATCACCTGGACAATACTCTTACATTATTGATTCCGTCATTCATAAGCATAACTATTCAAGATTGCTAGTGATGTGACCCTATGATGGAATTTAAATTTTGGAAACGTCGGTTACATTAAATCTCAGCACGAGCTTGAAATCCTGAAATTCTTCTACCCACAGCAGATTAATTTTGAATTTTGTTTGTCCATACGTTGTATTTATTATTTATTAGAAGTCAAATATCGACCCTTTGATGGAATTTATATTTTGGAAACGTCGGTTATATTAAATCTTAGCACGAGGTTGAAAACCTGGAATCCTTCCACTCACAGCAGATTAATTTTTTATTGCCTGTGTCCATACGTTGTATTTATTATTTATTAAAAGTCAAATACCGACCTTATGATGGAATTTATATTTTGGAAATGTCGGTTATATTAAATCTTAGCAAGAGGTTGAAAACCTGGAATTCTTTTACTCACAGGAGATTAATTTTGAATTGCCTGTGTCCATACGTCGTATTTGTTATTTATTAAAAGTCAAATACCGACCTTATGATGGAATTTATATTTTGGAAACGTCGGTTATATTAAATCTTAGTACGAGGTTGAAAACCTGGAATTCTTCCACTTACAGCAGATTAATTTTTAATTGCCTGTGTTCATACGTTGTAGTTATTATTTATTAAAAGTCAAATACCGACCCTATGATGGAATGTATATTTTGGAAAAGTCGGTTATATTAAATCTTAGCACGAGGTTGAAAACCTGGAATTCTTCCACTTACAGCAGATTATTTTTTAATTGCCTGTGTTCACACGTTGTATTTATTATTTATTAGAAGTTAAATACCGACCCTATGATGAAATTTATATTTCGGAAATGTCGGTTGTATTAAATCTCAGCACGAGGTTGAAAACCTGGAATTCTTCCACTTACAGCAGATTAATTTTTAATTGCCTGTGTTCATACGTTGTATTTATTATTTATTAAAAGTCAAATACCGACCCTATGATGGAATTTATATTTTGGAAAAGTCGGTTATATTAAATCTTAGCACGAGGTTGAAAACCTGGAATTCTTCCATTCACAGCAGATTAATTTTTAATTGCCTGTGTCCACACGTTGTATTTATTATTTATTAGAAGTTAAATACCGACCCTATGATGGAATTTATATTTCGGAAATGTCGGTTGTATTAAATCTCAGCACGAGGTTGAAAACCTGAAATTCTTTTACTCACAGCACATTAAGTTTGAATTGCCTGTGTTCATACGTTGTATTTATTATTTATTTAAATTCAAATACCGATCTTATGATGGAATTTATATTTTGGAAACGTCGATTATATTAAATATTAGTACGAGGTTGAAAATATGAAGTTCTTCCACCCACAACAGATTAATTTTGAATTACCTGTGTCCATATGTTGCATTTATTATTTAGTAGAAGTTAAATACCGACAACTGCATAGATGTATAGATGTTACGTTGTCGATCCTGAACCTAAAGCAAAAGCAACAACAACAACAACAACAACAACAACAACAACAATAATAATAATAATAATAATAATAATAATAATAATAATAATAATAATAATAATAATAATGCATCAGTTGTGTATGTGTGCGTAACGGTTTTAGGACTTTTCGTAGTACCTGAAAACTATGGTTGCTAACTTTTTTTTTAAGAAAATACGGGAGACTAAGGAATCGACAAAATTTCACATATAAAATATACAAATTATTCCGTTCAGTTACGAAAAACAACTTTATTCTACACTACGGCAGCTAAGCTTAAACCAAGTGTATTTCTAGACAGATTTTTTTTCTCGCGTAATAGTTGAAATCGACTGCAGTTCACAGCTCTGATTTGATGAAATGTGTCGTGCTCCTGTTTCGAACATTTCCCATTATTGTTCATGAGATAAAAAATCCTCTTTGTATGAGCATTACTACTTGGTTTGTTTAGAACAAATTTGGTTTGATTTTAGACGGGTGAGCACTAAAACCCATTTCTGGCAAGCATTAGCTACCTTCTACAAAGACTGTACAGTAGTGGCAAAAAAAAAAAACCCGGACCGACCCTTATAGCTGATTTCAGAGCCTTGTTCACTCCAGAGCACGATAGACTGGTACCTAACTAAGACTTTCGTGGTTCGAATCCTGCCTGGGAAGGAAACTTTTTTTGTTCCTTATTCAAATTTATTCCCAATACTTTTCGATTGCAGCGATACTTTACTACTTAATTAACTTATTATTCCCAGAACCAGCAATCGAAAAGTATTGGGAATAAATTTGAATAAGGAACAAAAAAAAGTTTCCTTCCCAGGCAGGATTCGAACCACGAAAGTCTTAGTTACCAGTCTATCGTACTCTGGAGTGAAGAAGGCTCTGAAATCAAGTACAAGGGTCGGTCCGGTTTTTTTTTTGTCGCTACTGTACGTTTTAATGCATCTCTTGAATAACAAAATTCATAATACAGTATAATCAATCATCATTCACGGCAAAGTCAAATGTTTAGAATAAAAATGTTTACATTATGCAAAAATAAGATTGAAAAATGCTCGAAGAGAAGACTAATACGGAAGCTGGGCGATTGTTAAAAATTAGGGGCAAATACGGAAGATCCCGAGAAATACGAGAAGGTTGGCAACCCTACTCAAAACTCACACCACGGAAATTTCGTTACTGATACTTCGTCCGAACAGATTTTTGGTTATAGGTGGAATATTACCAAAGGGCTTTTTGTCATAGAAAAATGTTCCTAAATATTCACTGTTCACAATAAAATTTAACTTATGTTACAATATACACAGAAATGGTGGTTGCACACTTTTTCGAAGTATTTTTATTGCTGCAGTATATTTTGAGAAATAATAATTGTGCTGATGGAAGCAAAAAAATTTGTTGTGTACACAGATTTTTTAAAATTCCGGCAAAGATATGTACGAGAGACCTTAAATATTGGGGGATATTACTCTCGTTGCGTTATTCTTGATGCCAGGATACAACACGTTCCACCCTCATAAGTATCCTCGTACTAATTTGTTCATTTTTACAGGTGAATGCCCACTTTTCAATTTCTCTGTACATATCTACGCTACAAGAACATAAAACCCTTGTATATAATTTTTCTTTCCTCTCTAGTGGTCGAAAAAAAGCTTGGAGCGTCACTCATAATTTAGGTGTCTAACTCTGTAACAGTAAATGTGTAAGACATTCCATATGACGAAATGTCTGAGATTTGATAAAATACGAAAGGTTCATTCTCTTTATCGTGACGAAATGTCTTAGATTCATTTTCATTTTATGTGACGGAATGTCTCAGGTGCATTTTCCTTTAGTGTGACGAAATGTCTCAGTGTCATATTTCTTTTCTGTGACGAAATGTCCATGGTACGAGTTTTCGGGTACGAAAATTCCGGATCCCGTGCGTGGTTAACAGCATCTCCATTACGGCGCCAATGTTTGTTTGAATGTAGACCTTTATCACAACTATAACAAGTAAAGATACCTAGTCTAAATGCCCATTGCCAGAATATTTTTCGGATCGTTAACTTATATATTGCGGTAATGCTATTATTAATTACGTGCTTTCATCTCAACTGGTTAGCCAAATATGGAGCGGTTTTTATGTGCCAGGGGAAATAATTGCATTTATAATGTTATGTATTAATATTTAGATACTGATTAATGTAGAATGTAATATTTTTTTTAGTAAAATAGAATTATATATACAGTAAATCTAATTATGAAAGATCAGTAACTTTTTCTGAAGTCGGAGTATTATACACAGTGACGGAAAGTTCAAGATTTCTGTGACAGACGATGGTCGTTGGTGCAACGACGAGCGAATAGACACTTGTCAGTCTCTGAGAACTGAATGAAATTCGTTTATTTGAATATGTTTTATTTATTTAATGTGGAATGGCGTTTACAAATTTCTGTAGTGAAATCTGAAAAATAAGTTCAAAGCTATTTTATATGATAACCTTCAGGATTTTGTAATTTTGATTATTTTCTTTACAAAATAAAAATTGTAATGTAAATGTGTTTCTTTGATTGAAAATCTGCTGGAGGATTCAGGATCACACAGATATTCTTTACGTGGATGATCACGATATAAGATTTATTGTCGCTTCGGAAACTAACTTAGAAATTAAAATGAAGCTATCACGGGATGCAGATGAGTTTTACATTCTTGCCTACATTTTATCTCTGCAAAGATAGCAAATAAAAGCAAAAGATGTGAAATTAAAAACGTAGAATGATGGTAAATTCAGTCGAATTATAACAATATAAATTATTTATCATTTCCTAATAATAGAGTACCGGGTCTTTCTCGGGGGTAAAATGCGATCGGAGCGTGACGCTGACCATACCACCTCATTCTAGTTCCGTGATAATGGAAGCATGGAGCTTAATCTTGCGTTGAAAAGGTATACCTTTTATTACAGTACAATAAATGTGTATATAGACCTCAATCGCTGGTCCAATTGAGGACCGTTTTTGCAAAACTTGTTAACTGTAAAAACTAAATTTTATAGGAAACACAAAAAACTGAAATAACTGCAACTTTTGCTGTAGCTCTCACATAGCAGAAAGCAAGTTTTGAAAAAACGATCACACTTTGACACACTACTTTGAAGGAAAGAATAATATTTTCCTAAGAAGCCTTTAGCATCATGTAGTGGCCTGTCTTATGTTAACTAATCCACCAAAATCTCAATTTTGAAAATTTTGCAGTTAGCAAGTTTTGAAAAAACGGTCCTCAATTCATCCCAAAGGTGCTCAATGGGATTGAGATCAGGACTCTGTGCAGGCCAATCCAACCGGTGAACACTATTGTCTGCATACCACTGCATAGTAGCCGCCGAAACATGGGGCCAACTTTCATTGTCCAAATGAGTGCCATGTTGCAAGAGGAGTGGCGACGCATTCCAGTGGATATCCTACACAAACTAGTGGAGAGCATGCCTGACAGGGTGGCTGCTGTTATAGCAACAAGAGGTGGAACTGAGGAGACAAAGAGGAAGGCAGAAAATAGGAAAGATTGAAGTAACCTGGGTTTGCAATGAAAGACCTGCCCTTGGCCAGAACACTAAATGAAATGAATATCTCACTGGGGCTATTTAGTTCTACAGTAGTTCATTCAAGTTCCGAATCTTTATCTCACATTGTCATCGTTATTGGCGCCATTCTTGTAATCTTAGTATGTTCGTTATTGTCATTATTAAATACATAGTAGCATACAGCGCTGTCCCTTCGCCGCATGTCCGAGTCGCGGTATACTGGCAGCGATTGAACACTTTCTTGGATGCAACTGTCGTAAACAGTCGCCGCTTGGTGCCTTTCTCTTTTGTGGCAAATAGTTGAGAATTCGGGCTGACCGCCACCTGACCCGTCGCGCCGGCAGTCCTTGATTTCGAAACAAGACAAGGGCAATATACTCCCGGCGCGCACTCTCTTATGCGTGTGATCTTCCTATGTGCTTGCTAATTATATTAAAAAGCCTATAGGCTATTAAGTTTATTTTGATTCTGTAAAATTACCGTGGCATAAGAAAACAACGTTCTCTAGAAAAGGAGACACGATTCGCTTAAAAGATTTTGTAAAACTAAGACTGTACCAAAACATTGGACTCTACGGATCATAATGATGGACGAAACAAGACTGAATAAACGTTACATAAATGCGATTTCTTTGGGAAGTGAGTGAATTGATCATATCAACAGATTATATGTTATATAGCAAATATTTCAGAAAATGAAGAAATCATTGACATAGAACAACACAACTATAAATAAAATTAATAATGTTTTTAGAAATATGATCAAAACAAAAACTCACTATCTTGCAAATACAAATCTTCATCACAACATAGGTTGTTGATACATGTGTGTGTAACGGTGAAAGTAGGAGTATTGTACTCTACAAAGATAGATTTTCTTTCCCTATTTACCTATCTATGTACCTATCTACCTGCCTAGCTGTTCACCTATTTAAGTTTGTGTCTCTATTTACCTGCTTGTGTAGCACCTAAAATTATATTTAGGTACAGGTACCTGAACTTTTACACATTTGCTTTGTGGAGTGTGAGTTAAACATACGTATAAGAAATTTGTTAATGATGTTTTGCTACATTTTTTAGTTCCAATGCGTAAAAAGTATAAAAATATTCAAGTCTGTGAGTTTTGAATTATCTAGCCTTGTTAAGTTTGTATGACATAAAAGTATGTTGTACTCTATAATGTCAGAATTTTTAATTTTAAAGTCAACCCCATGACACACCAAATCGGCCCAGAGAATGGCGAGAGGTTAAGACATTTACAGACAATATATATAGAGATAGTATTTTTAGTAGTCTATGTATATTTTTATTTTTTGTCATCTCCACTTACAAAAATATAAAGTGCTTTTGTATTAACATCACGTTGCATTACCTAAACCAACGCCATAATTACTGAACCTTTATGTCTGATTTCACTAATAAGTTTTTCTGGGAATATTTCAAAATACTGGGCAATTTTAAATTAGGGATAGTTACTGGTATGTATATTCACTGTAGTAGCAGTATTGCTATCTGCAGAGGGACGATATTTTGGCTCCAAAAAGTCATACGACTGCTATTATTTCATATGTAAAAAAAAAAAAGGTAAAGGTATCCCCGTAACATGCCATGAAGGCACTTGGGGGGCATGGAGGTAGAGCCCCATGCTTTCCATGACCTCGGCACTAGAATGAGGTGGTGTGGTCGGCACCACGCTCTGACCGCCTTTTACCCCCGGGAACGACCCGGTACTCAATTTTATAGGAGGCTGAGTGAACCTCGGGGCCGTCCTGAAAGTTTGGCAACGAGAAAAAATCCTGTCACCACCTGAGATCGAACCCCAGACCTTCCAGTCCTTAACCAGCTGCTCTACCAACTGAGCTACCCGGCCGCCATTTCATATGTAAATTTCAATTTAATTTATAAGTCCAGGTAAAATATATATTTTAGTGAAAATAAACGGAGTGTTAAATTTATGCCGACTATGGCTCTATATTTAAGAACATCTGATATTTAAAATTGATCATGTCAACAGTTTTCATCTCACGTCTTTCTATGCTATATGACTTACAATAATAATAACACCGATAAGGAAAAGTTATGAATTCTTTTTGAGTTTGTGAAACTAAAAATTTTTAAATTACATTATTAAGGGAACATTTATTTTGCATTTAGCGAAATCGTAGAATGAACGACAATTTCGGCTAAATTAGTTAGTATGGCAGTCACGGCGTTAGGAGAATGTGTTTTTAATATCTTATGAGGTCGCGTCGCATGATCCACTTGTCACTCAAACAGCTGGACCGCAGGAGTAGAAAGGAAACTGGAATTCTATTTTATGAAGATTGTGGTGTAAGAGCTCCAGATAGGAACCAGTCGAAGAAGCAAACTAATCGGTGGGCGTGCACAGCGCTCACACGGCGTATAAATATGTGCAGATCCGCGTGAAATTTCATTCGTTCCTCTACTTATCTTCCCACAATGGCTTTCAAGGTAAGACATGTAGTTTATCGGTAAATTTTTACTGTCTTCGAACATAATTTGACATAGGTGTTAAAATGTAATGATTCTACTTTATTTGCAGCTCTTCGTTTTCGCCGCTGTTGTGGCTATCGCCAGGGCAGGATTCCTCGGCGCCCCCGCCGTGGTTGCACCAGGCGCTCCCGTTGCTGTCGCTAGACCTGCTCCAGTAGCTGTTGCCGCTCCCATCGCTCGACCCTTTGGTCCAGTAGCTGTCGGCGCCCCCATCGCTCGACCCTTTGGTCCGGTAGCTGTCGGCGCCCCCATCGCTCGACCCTTTGGTCCAGTAGCTGTCGGCGCCCCCATCGCTCGACCCTTTGGTCCAGTAGCTGTTTCCGCCCCCATCGCTCGACCCTTTGGTCCAGTAGCTGTCGCTGCTCCTTTTCCTAGGCCAGTAGCAGTCGCCGCCCCCGCTCCCGTAGCTGTCGCCGCCCCCGCCCCCGTAGCAGTTGCCGCGCCTGCCCCCTTGGCCGTCGACACTGACTTCGACCCCAACCCCCAGTACAGCTACTCTTATGATGTCCAAGACGCTCTGACCGGAGACTCTAAGGGACACCAGGAAACCCGCAACGGTGACGTCGTCCAAGGCAGCTACTACCTCGTGGAGCCTGACGGCACTCGTCGCGTAGTGGAATACACTGCTGATCCCCTCAACGGATTCAACGCCGTCGTGCACCGTGAACCTGCTGTGGTCGCCGCTCCCGTCGCCGCCCATGTCGCCGCCCCAGTTGCCCATGTCGCCGCTCCAGTCGCCCATGTCGCCGCTCCCGTCGCTGTAGCTGCTCCCATTGCCAGACCTGTAGCTGTCGCCGCCCCTGTCGCTAAGGTCGCCGCTCCCCTGTACGGAGCCGGAGTTGCGTATGGTGGAGTTGCGTATGGTGCTACACCCTACTACGGTTAATCACATCCATCTGTTCTAAATTAGAACTGTGTATTTCATTGCCTTCGGGCCACAAAGACTGACACCGAAAGGTCCATGGCTGAAACTTGCTCATTATTTATAACATAACATAAATTAAATATATATATATGTATTATACTTTATGATTATTTTTCTACCTTTTCATTGCCAGTCATTAGCCCAATCCAGTTCCAACCTTTCTTCATCACGTCTTAAATGCTCATAGTTGTTCAGCTGTCACGTGTGTTATAAGCAGGCAGCGCATTTTCGTTCCCAAATAAGTTAGGAAAGTTATCGGTTAGTATATCCTGGGATTTCAGGGTTCAGACTCTAACCATAAATGTTTACGTCAGGATGCTACGAAAGGTAAAATCTAGTTCTGATCTAAATGAGGGGTTTGAAAGCAATGGTGGATCATTAATGTTTAGGTGAGGGGTTTGGACTTTTTCCATTGCTGGTTGTAACGATCAAAAAATTAAGACACAACGTTTCGAAGGGTGGTTCTCCCTTCGTCTTCAGGTGGAAGGAAGGAGAGAAAGGAAAAAAACCTACTGTTGGGATCGTTACGTACAGCTATTCTGTATGACTGATCGATTGATTCCTGGCTTCGGTGGAGATTCTATTTAAGTCATAAGTTTGATTTAGTGCCAACATACTGCTTATATTTTGGAGTAGAAGTGAACAATATTCTAAACAGAACAGATAAAGAATGTGCTATACTACGTTCCTTTAGGCGGACCCATGAAAGAACTTCAAAACATGACGTTATATGGTCAAATTTACGAGTGCTACATATGATAGGATATATTTACTATATCGATGATAATACTGAACTAGTATATGTAATATATTATAGAACATAATAGTAAACATGATACACATTAACTGTATACAGTATACTCTAAAAATACTGTACTGAGCGATCTATATTTATGCCTAACTTTTTATTACACTGTAATAGCGAAACCATTCAGGTTAAGTGACCCATTCTACCGTTAAATGTACCGTGTTCCATATCATTAGAAGCACAAAAGAAGCTGTCATTTTATTTTACTTTATTGTGTTCTCAGTACGGTCCGAACATTTAGTGTATTCAGAAAAATGCAGTGTAAATCTTAAAACATTAACCATGGCCACAAGACTGTCTGTATACGATCGAACACGAATTGCTCTGGAATGGAGGTGTGGCAGTCCCCAATTATGGTGCAGAGATGGTGGAGAATGGTGAAAGGAAAAAATGCGACGCAGGACTACAAGACCATCAAGAGATTTCACGCCAACTTGATTCGCACTGGCTCAGTTACGCAACAGAAGGGTGCTGGCCGACCAAAAACAGTGATCACAGGAGGGGGCAAAGCAGCCGATACTGAGGCTTTCCAGAGAAGTCCTAAGAATTCCATTCGACAGTGCTAGCGGGAATCTTGTGTATCCTATGGGTCCGTGCAGCGGCCATGGAAACTACACTTTGTGCAAGCAGCTTTTTAGCATCGTTGTTCACATCTCGGCTGGCTCTTTATGTTGTTTATTTATGTATCAATAGATAGCGTTTATGTATGTAAAAAAAAGAGAGAGAGGGAGCATTTCATGGCTCTCACGAGAATACATTTTGCAGCATCCACGATAACAAGAAATTGGGTTTTGAAATAGATTGTATATTTGTCTGCCCGACCTAAACTCCACACTTCAACATTGAAATTTATCCTTAATCAGACGACTGTTCTTCTTGTTTATTTTAATGCGCTAAGTGCGAAAGTGAATGTTATCACTTAATTCTTCTCTGATGAATGAGCTTCATCCCTTTGATATCCCTATATTCTGGAATAGTTGACATTGACGTTGGTTGATAACTGAAGGAAGATCTAATATACTTTAGTTATATTTAAGTCTTCCTCTTTCCTTATTTCCATAAGCAAGTTATGTTCTTGTTTTCAATAATTCAAGTCAGTTTCAGTTTGTTGGGTGTGTTTCGATTATGTTGCTCTTCATTTTGGGATATGACGTGATGTGATATGAATAAATCCCTAAAGAAAAAGCAGAGTTTAGTTTATAAAAATGCATAAATAATTAGTATAAACTTTCAACTTCATTTCGCATCGTACGTACCAGATTATTACGAGTATAATAAACTTCGGATTTTGAAGTAGGAATGTTTACTTAATTACGATGTCGTGGAAGCACGGAAGTAAGCTCTGCAAACCGCTTTGTTGTGTATATAGCTGTTTGTTATGACATTAAGAAGGAAACTGATGTCTCCAGTGGTTAGAATTACACATGAACTTCATTCGGCTTGTAGTTTTAGTGATTTGACGATTCATTTATTTACACGATATCTGAAACTCTGGTTAAATAACACACAGTCTCCAATGCCATTTCGTATTATACAGAGTGTTTCCGGGTTGGTATTACAAACTTTCAGGCATGATGGGGAAGGGCACATGTATCAATCAACCCTGGTCCGGAAATGACCGAGTCGAAAGTTAAAAGCAAAAATAGTTGCGTGGAAATGGAATTGTAATTTTGCACCACGTGCCCTCCTTCCCTTAACCTTTGGAACAGTCGTGGAAAGATGGTATGGGCCGGATGTCTCCTACGTGGGTACTTGTCCCGATACAATCTGTGAGCTTGTCTACTGTTCCCATTGGCTCATCCGTATTCGAAAATCAGGTCTGCTTATTCCGCTCTCGTGTACTCCTCCATTTCACTAGGACTGATCGAGTGGACACTGCAACTTGTACACATACACTGTTGTCTACAGACATGCATATCAGGACCGAACATATCCGTTACACATTACGCTATCTGCATTGATTTAGTGTAGTTTCCTGTCCCCATCCCTCAGACAGCGCACTGAATGGAATATTGTAAGTAGACAACGTGAACAACGTCAGATGAATACAGTTTGTGTAAGATGTAGGTACAGATAAATATGCATAAATAACGTGTACAGAGGAGTAAAATTATTTCATTTCCACACAACTATTTTTGCTTGTAACTTTTGACTCGGTCATTTCCGGACCAGGGTTCCTTATCTCAAATTGATACATGTGCCCTTCCCCATCATGCCTGAAAGTTTGTAACACCAACCCGGAAACACCCTGGATTGATATGGAGAGAGCAAGAGAGTGGTACACTGTTATTTCTATATTGCTAACATATTTGACTTTCCTTTAAAAATAAAGAAACTATGCACTGTAGTTTCTTGTTTTATAAACTACTGTATAGGATTAAAATTTCATATTCCTCTCTGTGTACTTACGTAATAATTCAAAAGAGATTTTACGTGAAAAATAGAGATGTTATATTGTGCTAGCTCATTACTTGTTCTTAATATAAAATAATTTATTGCATCGCATGTAAAAAAATCTTTGATTTGCATCATGCTTAAGAAATGACAAAAATGATTGTGGTGCATCTGATGATTGTAATTAGAATTATGATTACAATGTTGTTTTTCTTCTGTCTTCCATATAAGTAGGCTATCAAGCCTCTTCATTTAGAGACAAGAATCAAGCCATCTCTTATGGAGTATTCCTGGGCTCCTATTCCCTTTCGAAGAGTTGTCCCTTAAAGTCTTCACTGTCCTATCTTCTGGCATTCTATCAACGTGTTCCTTCCATTCTGGTTTCCTCTCATTGATCCAATCCCTTATAGCTTAACCTCACACTGCTCTCTAATGTCGTCATTCCTAACATGATCCAATCTAGTCTTTTTGACTATTTTTCTTAGTATGTTCATTTCATTGGTTTCAGTAATTTGTTTTGTTCTTGTAGTGTCAACTCTTGCTTCAGCTGTATAACTGAGTATTGGTCTTATAATAGATTTGTAAATTTTTACTTTTGTTTCCATTCTTAAATATTTATTTTGCCATATTATGTATTTTAGTAATCCAGAAATTCTTGCAGTTTTAGGAACTTGTTCCTATTGAAGACCACCAGACTAGTTATTTCTGTTGCTAGATAATTGAATCTCATCACTTGTATGATCTTTCCTTCA
Organism: Periplaneta americana; assembly: GCF_040183065.1. NCBI lineage: Eukaryota > Metazoa > Arthropoda > Insecta > Blattodea > Blattidae > Periplaneta > Periplaneta americana. The sequence goes on from NC_091127.1 coordinate 144,421,760, forward strand.
ATTAACATTCCTATTTTCAAAAGAGGAGATAAATTTCTTTCAGAGAATTATAGAGATATAAATCGTTTAAACACATTTTGAAAATCAATATCAAATTAATCAGCATTAAACTATTAGATGTAATTTCTTTCTGTGATGAACAGCAAGGTTTCAGAAAGGGACTCTCCTGCACAGACACCATTTTTATCGTTAGACAACTTTTAGAAAAATCTTTAGAATTTAATAAACCATTATTCGCAGGTATTATTGATCTAGAAAAGGCCTTTGACGGACTTGAATTACGCATTGTTTTAAACATTTTAGATTCATATAATGTACTTAATGACCTAATACTATTAATCAAGGATTACAATGCATGTGATGATAATGATGAGGACTCCTGAGGAGGAGAATGAGGAAGCATTCATGTAGGAATTGCGTACTTTTTAAGGTTCGTGTAGAATAATACTGAAAGTTGTTATAAAGTATATATTTTAAGTTATTAATAAATACATCAAGGAAATATAATGAATCAATTAGCCGTAGTAGGCCTTAGCTCCATAACCGAGGCCAGCGCCATAAGCCAGACCATGTCCGTAGCCAAGACCGGCACCATAAGCCAGACCGCGTCCATAACCAAGACCGGCACCATAAGCCAGACCACGTCCATAACCAAGACCGGCACCATAAGCCAGACCGCGTCCATAACCAAGACCGGCACCATAAGCCAGACCGCGTCCATAACCAAGACCGGCTCCATAGGCAAGACCTCCGTAAGCGGGGGCGGCAACAGCAGCCACTGGAGCAGCCACATGAGCGACGGGAGCGGCGACAGCAACAGGAGCGGCTACACGGGCGACGGGAGCAGCCACAGCAACGGGAGCAGCCACACGGGCGACGGGAGCGGCGACAGCAACGGGAGCAGCGACCTTAGCGACGGGGGCGGCAACCACGGCGGGTTCACGGTGAACAACAGCGTTGAATCCGTTGACGGGATCGGCGGTGTACTCAACGGTACGGCGGGTGCCGTCGGGCTCCACCAGGCTGTAGCTGCCCTGCACGACGTCTCCGCTGCGGCTCTCCTGCTGTCCCTTGGAGTCACCGGTCAGAGCGTCCTGGATGTCGTAGGCGTAGCTGTACTGGGGGTTGGGGTCGTAGTCGGTGTCGACGGCGACGGGGGCTGGGGCTGCTACGGCCACTGGTGCGTGCGCTACGGCCACTGGTGCATGTGCCAAGGCAGGAGCGGCATATGCGACGGGGGCGGCAACTGCCCTAGCGATGGGGGCTCCAGGAGCGACGACAGCGGGGGCTCCCAGGAAACCGGCCCTGGCCACAGCCACGAGAGTGGCGATAACGAAGATCTGCGTAGAGTTAATAGCATTTTAGAGAAGATATAACAAACCCGCGTAATTCTGCCATCACTGTCAGTTGGGAACCAGTTTTGGAGAGAATAAAAGGAACTAATATTTATAACTGCTGTCATTATTATGTCTGTCTTAGAATTGATTAATCGTACCGTTCATGCATATTCTGTAAAAAAGTGAAAATTTTGAAATATCACATTGAAATTCATTTGAATCGGAAATGAATGACTGTACGAGTTGCAAATTGTCTTGCATAATTCATCTCCGTACATTCCTATCAAAAATATTTGGCCTGGAAAGTTGACTTTATTACATGAAGCATTGAAAATGATCGTCATAGATATCATTTACTCAGCGTATTAACTCTTTCAATGAAGAGACCGCCAATAGGAGATACGAAATAGAATATATGTCCTACCCATTCTAATGAGAAATGATCTATGAGAGAAGAATCCAAAAAGGATAGCTGTCCTTGAAAAAGGGGTACCGAGCGGTAACAGCACCTAAATTATTGTAGATCAACAGTATTCTATTTTAAATTTAAATTTTATTTTTATTTTAAAGCGACTTTTGTGTATTTCTTAGTAATTTCTTCTTTTGACCACGGTTAAGAATACAGATACGTCCACTTCTCTGAACATCTCACGTCTCCATGCCTCTTCATCGAGACAATTTTTCGTTAGGACTACATGCAGTTTGTACTCTTGTCCTTGTGTATAACTCCACTAGTCATCAAGAATTTCTTATGAAACATTAGGGACGTCAGTTCTAATAAATTGAACGCAAGTGTCTTCTACGAACAACGTGCCAGTATTTGTAGTTAACTTGGCCTTCGACATTGTTCGTGGTGCACCATATTAGGTGAATTTACGTTAGACGGTCATGTGTGATGAATAATCGAAGAATTGTGAAATTGCGGCAGAAGAAACGATATCATCCGCGAAAACCTACAGCAAACCCAGATTTGTGCCCGAGAAGTTTCACATTTTACTCTCGCTGGGGTTTAACCCGTATCTCCGGCCTGGAAAGTGTACTTATTTATCTATCCATTTGGATAATTTCCAATATTAGGACAATGAATATAATCGAACTTCTAAGAAAATAGCTACCGTTTTTTTTCTGAAATTATTATAAATTTTAATAGCCGGAATCTGAAGCAGTTTCTGTAAAGTTTGAAATTATAATTTTTAAGTTCGTTTCGTAGCCACGTTAATGCAGTATTAGCGTGACATTGCTTGCAGGTTGTACTGCTACGTACCTTTGCTGCCATGTTGCTGTGGTCTGCTTGACAAGTGTGCGGAATGTAAAATCGCTCGCACTTTTATATCTGGTGACTTTGTAACAAAATATGCATTCTGTCCGGTCCAACTGGATCATGACATTTGCGGCGACTTTCATTACTGAATGAAATTAACGCTTACTAACCAAGTGGATTGCTACAGAGCTCCTTGCAGTCCCTCTTACATAGACGACACAATATTTACTTGATATTTTGATGTCCCAATCCTTAGTTCAAAAGTGGGTGTCATTAAGTGACACATTTACATTAATTGCACGTACGTAACGCAGTAATAAATGAACCACATGAACTAGGCCTGTATTAAATCTTTATCAAATTGTTTACAATCGCATTTTTACAGATCCCTTTCTTTGCCAATTTACTAAAATCACTCTTCCGAAGATATTTTAAGCTTCTCCGACACTTACTCCAGAGATATGTAGGCCTCTAAAACTTAGTGACAATGAGGAATGCTCCTAGTCTCATTACAGACCTTCTCTATCTCTCGCCCATAAGCTTGAAGAGGAAAACCGTTGGAGATGATTTGAAGTAAATCGCCATTTTTTTAAGTTTTGTAAACAGCTGATTATTTTCCTATAGTAAAAATTATTTTTACGTAAATCATTCCCCGATGAATTGCCCTGTAGGTCATGAACAAAATATTTCCATTAGTTAGAAGAAATCATTTGACTGGTGAACAGACAAACGCTCATTGAGATGACTTATCCAGAACACATCCGGTACCATAAATATTGAAAACATATTTTCGTGGAAATCTTCCAATCTATATTTTATTGTATCACAGTAGGTTCTCCTTGAACTTCATGCAATGAGGTGGGACCTATTTGAAGTGAACTGTCATTTTGTACTATTTTAGAGTACTCAAGAACTTGGGATAGACTGTGTGTGTGTGTGTATTTTTACATAAATTCTTCTATAATTTAGGACATTCTATATTACTAGTTCTCAAAACTGACGGAGGATGAATTTTGGAAAATAGGAAAATTATGTAGGAAAACTAACGCTTCACTGAAAGTTAATATTTTTCTGAAAATCCTTGGATGCCAAGCTTCAAAATGACGGGTCATTCATTAAAATCCGTTCAGCCGTTTTCCCGTAATTTCCATTACCAGTTCAAATTATATATATAGATATTCAGAGATTATATCAAACGATGTGGCTAGAAATCGTCGGTATAAATTGATTCCACTACCACTAAATAAAACAATAAAATATTATTCAGGTGACTGAATTCGCAATTGTACACGGTGTCCGATAGATGATTTTAAAATGGAAATCCAGTGTATTAACAATGTGCCTTTCCCAACAGACAGTTGCGAAATGACCTGGCAGTTAAAGAAATAATAATAAAAACAGACTATATCGAAGACCACTTTATCGATTTCAAGGTTGATGAAAACGAGTATGTTGGTCGGAATCATAAAATTGATTTTATAGCAACAGAACAAGTTCAGCATAATTGCATGGTATAATTAAAAAAAAGGGAGAGAAGACCTGTCGCATTGAAATACTGAGCAAACTGTAAAAGACGGATGTTGTGCGTCTTATTATATATTCCCTTTTTTGTGTGCCTCATTTTGTTCTTTCCATGTAGCACTGGTGAGATGATAGGGTGACCTAAATATGCAATTTAAGGATTGATTAGGTCGCAACTTAAAACAGAGATTTGAAAATAAATTAAGTCCGAAAGAAGGAAGATTCGAATAGAAAAGGTTATATGATTTCAATCAGCAACTTATCGAAGTTCGATAAGTTGCTGACTGAAATCATATAACCTTTTCTATTATAATTCCAACTTATCTGAAACCAAATATGTTTTTCAACACTTCGATAAGTTGCTGACTGAAATCATAGAACCTTTTCTATTATAATTCCAACTTATCTGAAACTAAATATGTTTTTCAACACTTCGATAAGTTGCTGACTGAAATCATAGAACCTTTTCTATTATAATTCCAACTTATCTGAAACTAAATATGACTTTCAACACTTCGATAAGTTGCTGACTGAAATCATATAACCTTTTCTATTATAATTCCAACTTATCTGAAACTAAATATGTTTTTCAACACTTCGATAAGTTGCTGACTGAAATCATAGAACCTTTTCTATTATAATTCCAACTTATCTGAAACTAAATATGTTTTTCAACACTTCGATAAGTTGCTGACTGAAATCATAGAACCTTTTCTATTATAATTCCAACTTATCTGAAACTAAATATGACTTTCAACACTTCGATAAGTTGCTGACTGAAATCATAGAACCTTTTCTATTATAATTCCAACTTATCTGAAACTAAATATGACTTTCAACACTTCGATAAGTTGCTGACTGAAATCATATAACCTTTTCTATTATAATTCCAACTTATCTGAAACTAAATATGACTTTCAACACTTCGCTAAGTTGCTGACTGAAATCATAGAACCTTTCCTATTATAATTCCAACTTATCTGAAACTAAATATGGCTTTCAACACTTCGATAAGTCGCTGACTGAAATCATAGAACCTTTTCTATTATAATTCCAACTTACCTGAAACTAAATATGACTTTCAACACTTCGATAAGTTGCTGACTGAAATCATAGAACCTTTCCTATTATAATTCCAACTTATCTGAAACTAAATATGACTTTCAACACTTCGATAAGTTGCTGACTGAAATCATAGAACCTTTCCTATTATAATTCCAACTTATCTGAAACTAAATATGACTTTCAACACTTCGATAAGTTGCTGACTGAAATCATAGAACCTTTTCTATTATAATTCCAACTTATCTGAAACTAAATATGACTTTCAACACTTCGATAAGTTGCTGACTGAAATCATAGAACCTTTCTTATTATAATTGCAACTTATCTGAAACTAAATATGACTTTCAACACTTTGATAAGTTGCTGACTGAAATCATAGAACCGTTTCTATTATAATTCCAACTTATCTGAAACTAAATATGACTTTCAATACTTCGATAAGTTGCTGACTGAAATCATAGAACCTTTCTTATTATAATTCCAACTTATCTGAAACTAAATATAACTTTCAACACTTCGATAAGTTGCTGACTGAAATCATAGAACCTTTTCTATTATAATTCCAACTTATCTGAAACTAAATATGACTTTCAAACAGAAAGATTCGAGCTGAAAATTTTAGAGTGTAAACTCGAATTCCTTTACTTTCATACTTTAGTAGTATTCTTTGTTTAAATTTGACACGAATTTTTTAAAATGACAGATTTTCCGTTATTCTGACATCCTTGATTTAGAATTACTCATTACAGTACGCATGAGCCTGTCGCAACTGTTTCCTATGACAGCCTGGATGTTTCAGAAAGTAGTCCCGGTCGTGAAGTTATTTAATAAAACAGGCCTTGAGGAAATTGTTGAAGTATGGAAAGAGAAAACAAATAGAAGTCTATCGTTGCTAGGTTTTATTATTGTTTCAGGGGATTTTGTCAGATATGCCTAACAATTAATTGAATTACCGCAGATATTAGGAATTTAAATTATATGTAGAATGTTACTTTGAAGCATCGGGTTTAATCAAGATTATACACGCGCACGATCATATCATTTAAAACATTCCTTTCCTTGTATTAACACAACGTCGTTCTGTTACAACAGTTTATTTTGTCTTCAAGCTATTTTATTTTTTCGTACTTACCATTTTGCTTTTGTTAAAATTATGTTCTTGTTGTCTTCAATTTTAAGTTTCTTTATTGTTTTATACCTTATGTAGCTGTTATTTTAGGTGTTTGACACAATTTGACCGGTACGTTGAATATGCTAGGCTATTTCAAGAAATTAAAAAAAATACATGTTTACCATAAGTTTAATTCAGCAATGGTTTTACTGATTTTTATATGACTGGTAGAGCCCGATCGCAAACTCGTGGCACCAACATGCGCGAGCTTCTTTCTGAGACTTCGGAGTGGGGGGTTCTATGTGTGCAGGCGACTGCTTAAGGTTGGTTCACAATAAACCGGGAACGGAAATGACGAGAACGAGAACGGAAATAATGTTAAAATAAACATATTTAAATGTGAGCGTTCACAATAGTTAATTGTGAATGCTCACATTTGAATATATTTATTTTAACACTATTTCCGTTCTCGTTCAAGTTGTCGTTTCCGTTCCCGGTTTATTGTGAACCTGTCTTTACTCACAGAGCGTACTGTTCAAACGCCCCCCCCCCCCAGCAAGACTCTTGGGCGAGTCCATGTAAGTGGATGCCAATTCTTCTTTCGCGCAGGTGTCACGAGTTGCGATCGGGGTCTGCTTCATTTCGAGCTTCTGAGGATTGTTAGACACAAATCTACTACATCGTATTGCAGGAAAAGTTTTTGCGCTGTCTGGAAAGGTCAGGTTTAATACAGTTTTGCTCGTTTTTGCTTCCTTTTCGAGAAAAAAAAGTTGTTTTATATTAAACATTTCATAGCTTGTTATGGGAAAGCTATTGATTTAATTCCCAATATTCTCAGTCAATTTATGACAACAGTGCATTATGACAAAATAAATTATTTAAATAATTTTAGTTTTGTTCTTTAAATAGATAACAAAGCAGATAGCAGTGTCACAAAACAATAACAAGACATTGTCGGGACATTGCGCCATTGAATTGTTGTTGGTTTGGCAGCACTGTTATCTATTCTGTTACCTGTTTTGTTGCATTTATTCACATTTATTAAAGCCAGCGTTCTTATTGGGACACCCTATATATTCATTTACTGCCACACAGTTAAATGTAAGAGGGCCAGTGTGTCTAGAATCTTATTTGATAAGACTTTTCTGAATTTTGTAGCTACCTGTGATCATTTATTTTATTTTCTTATGTAATGTATATGAAACGCAGGCAAATTGATATTTATAATAAATTAATTACACAAAGAATAAAAAATGAGGGACACCGTACGAGCAAAGCTCATGTTCCGGTGAAGTTGCATTATAATACAGGAATACAAAAATGAATGCACTCAAATAATATTATATAGGCTCATACAAAACAAAAAATAGGGTATAATAACATAAAAACTTTATACATAATATCAATTTAAGTTATCATTGATAAGAACATGATTAAAGGGTTAATTAGCAGTCCATCTGTCAGTGTAATTTTGTTTTGCCTTAAGGGGTTAGGTACAGCTTACAGCAGTAAAATTTTTGGAAATATCAACCTTTTTTTTCCTACATTACTGTATCTTGTACAATAATGAAAATTGGTATGTGTAGAACACTGTTCTTCTGATATATGAAAAAATATTTTTACGATTTAAAAAAATATGTATCTATTTTTTTCACAACTCAAAATTATGGCAGTTCACTGTGTAGTGATAAAGCGTTTCCCTCATAACTCATAAACTTGTTAACTTTTTGATTTCTCTCTCTTTTATTTTATTGCTGAAACTCATGTTTATAATATCATGATCTTTAAACTACATTCCTTAATAAATAATATATTTCTTTTATTTTGTGTTAGAAGAAAATACTGATATTTGACCATTTTTAAAATGAATTAATTTTTTTATCAGACAATCTATCAAAGGCAGAGAAGTGATCTTGCATCATATTGTAGATATGACATGCATAAATATACACAAAATTTTTCGTCACAGGATGTTGGATAGTTTTTTAGTTATGTGGGAAATACTTCATCACTGCAGAGTGAAATGAATTTTGAAAAAAAAAAAAAAAAATGTAAATAATACTTTTAAATCGTAAAAATATTTTTTCATGTAGCAGCAGGACGGTGTTTTACACATACTAATTTTCATTATTGTACAAGATACAGTAATTGAGGAAGAAAATGATGAATATTTGCAAAATTTTACTGCTGTAAGCTGTATGCAACCCCTGAAGTCTTGTCCAAAATATGCAATTGAAGACCTCAATTGAAAAACATTGCAAGTCCAGTGATGTAAATTTTTCAGGAGAACAAGAAAACCATTTATTTCACTTTCTTATATATCATCATGATTCACACAACACAAATTTAGGCCATAAGTTGACTTGTTTCGGTCTCAGCTAGACAGAGTCTTTTTTGTGGATGGCCAAGTCGACGTCTTTCTTGTGGATGGTAATGTGGAGGAAATGCTGTTCTCCAAGCCCGTCCAGGAGCTAAAGGTAGCAGCCCTACCACTGGAATATTCATCGTCTGGCTAGTAACCCGACTTGAGGAATTTTAACATTACTTTTAAGCCACAGCGAAACAGAAACCGGATAGATAACAAAGATGACGACATAACGCAACGAACTTTCTTAGGCCTATAGACTAGGCGGAAGAGAAGGCCTACCGGCCTCAGCTCTGCCAGATTAAATAAATAAATTATTATTATTATTATTATTATTATTATTATTATTATTATTATTATTATATGATATATAAAAGTCAATCAATTGAAATTAGACATTTTTTCCAAGCATTTGTTGATGACTGTAATTTTGATTAACATTAAGTATTGTTCAATACATCTAATTATTGTTTCAGACTATTTTGGTGTTACTCCACTCCATAATATTTGCGTAATTTCATAATGCGAATATTCACATAGCAAAGTTCCTACTACACAAGCAATTGTAACATGAGTGCATACACAGAGTGAACCGTAGAGTAATGCCATTAATTTCAGCGGGTTATTCTTTCAGATACTCCAAACAAACAAAAAAAAAAAATACAATTTTACTCGTTTTTGCTTCCTTTTCGAGAAAAAAGTTGTTTTATATGAAACATTTCATAGCATGTTATGGGAAAGCTATTGATTTAATTCACAATATTCTCAGTCAATTTAAGAGAACAGTGCATTATGACAAAATAAATTATTTAAATAATTTTAGTTTTGTTCTTTAAATGTGCAGAAATTACATCCGAACAAATGTAACATTATATATTATTTTGCATAACGAAAAGTAAAATTTGTTAGGATCAAATTTCTGCAAATTTAAAGGACAAAACTAAAATTATTTAAATCATTTATTATCATAATATACTGGTCTATTAAATTGATTGAGGATATTGGGAATTAAATCAACGACTTTGACAAAACATGTTATGAAATGTTTCATATAAAAGAATTTTTATCTCGAAAGGGAAGAAGAAACGAGTAGAATTGTATTTTTTTTTTTGGAGTATCTGAAAGAATAACCCGCTGAAATTAATGGCATTACTCTACGGTTCATTCTGTGTATGCACTCATGTTACAATTGCTTGTGTAGTAGGAACTTTGCTATGTGAATATTCGCATTATGAAATTACGCAAATATTATGGAGTGGAGTAACACCAAAATAGTCTGAAACAATAATTAGATGTATTGAACAATATTTAATGTTAATCAAAATTACAGTGATCAAAAAATGCTTGGAAAAAATGTATAATTTCAATTGATTGAGTCATATATCATATAATAATAATAATAATAATAATAATAATAATAATAATAATAATAATAATAATAATAATAATAGTAATAATAATAATAATAAATTTATTTATTTAATCTGGCAGAGCTAAGGCCAGTAGGCCTTCTCTTCCGCCTAGTCTATAGGCCTAAGAAAGTTCGTTGCGTTATGTCGTCATCTTTGTTATCTATCCGGTTTCTGTTTCGCTGTGGCTTAAAAGTAATGTTAAAATTCTCAAGTCGGGTTACTAGCCAGACGATGAATATTCCAGTGGTAGGGCTGCTACCTTTAGCTCCTGGACGGGCTTGGAGAACAGCATTTCCTCCACATTACCATCTACAAAGAAGACGTCGACTTGGCCATCCACAAAAAAGACTCTGTCTAGCTGAGACCGAAACAAGTCAACTTATGGCCTAAATTTGTGTTGTGTGAATCATGATGATATACAAGAAAGTGAAATAAATGGTTTTCTTGTTCTCCTGAAAAATTTACATCACTGGACTTGCAATGTTTTTCAATTCAGGTCTTCAATTACATATTTTGGACAAGACTTCAGGGGTTGCATACAGCTTACAGCAGTAAAATTTTGCAAATATTCATCATTTTCTTCCTCAATTACTGTATCTTGTACAATAATGAAAATTAGTATGTGTAAAACACTGTCCTTCTGCTACATGAAAAAATATTTTTACGATTTAAAAGTATTATTTACATTTTTTTTTTTTCAAAATTAATTTCACTGTGCAGTGATGAAGTATTTCCCACATAACTAAAAAACTATCCAACATCCTGTGACGAAATATTTTGTGTATATTTATGCATGTCATATCTACAATATGATGCAAGATCACTTCTCTGCCTTTGATAGATTGTCTGATAAAAAAATTAATTCATTTAAAAAATGGTCAAATATCAGTATTTTCTTCTAACACAAAATAAAAGAAATATATTATTTATTAAGGAATGTAGTTTAAAGATCATGATATTATAAACATGAGTTTCAGCAATAAAATAAATGAGAGAGAAATCAAAAAGTTAACAAGTTTATGAGTTATGAGGGAAACGCTTTATCACTACACAGTGAACTGCCATAATTTAGAGTTGTGAGAAAAATAGATAAATATTTTTTAAATCGTAAAAATATTTTTTCAATATATCAGAAGAACAATGTTTTACACATACCAGTTTTCATTATTGTACAAGATACAGAAATGTAGAAAAAAAAAGTGTTGAATATTTCCAAAAATTTTACTGCTGTAAGCTGTACCTAACCCCTTAAGGCAAAACAAAATTACAGTGACAGATGGACGGCTAATTAACCCTTAAGAGATCAAAACTTTTTTTCACTACGCCAGGTTTAAAACACAGAATTAGTCCAGGTCCAAGATTATCGGCCTACAATTCCAGAATTAAAATGCACCCTGAATTTTCTACACTTTATGTTTCTAATTTTAATAAAAGAATTAATCATGTACTTATCAATGATAACTTAAATTGATATTATGTATAAAGTTTTTATCTTATTATGCCCTATTTTTTGTTTTGTATGAGCCTATATAATATTATTTGAATGCATTCATTTTTGTATTCCTGTATTATAATGGAACTTCACCGGAACATGAGCTTTGCTCGTACGGTGTCCCTCATTTTTTATTCTTTGTGTAATTAATTTATTATAAATATCAATTTTCCTGCGTTTCATATACATTACATAAGAAAATAAAATAAATGATCACAGGTAGCTACAAAATTCAGAAAAGTCTTATCAAATAAGATTCTAGACACACTGGCCCTCTTACATTTAACTGTGTGGCAGTAAATGAATGTATAGGGTGTCCCAATAAGAACGCTGGCTTTAATAAATGTGAATAAATGCAACAAAAATAGATAACAAAGCAGATAGCAGTGTCACAAAACAATAACAAGACATTGTCGAGACATTGCGCCATTGAATTGTTGTTGGTTTGGCAGCACTGTTATCTATTCTGTTACCTGTTTTGTTGCATTTACTCATATTATTAAATCCGGCGTTCTTGTTGGAATACTCTTTATAATTCTCAAACAAAGGAACAGAATCACAATGAAACGGATGAAATATTATATATTATTAAATCCGGCGTTCTTGTTGGAATACTCTTTATAACTCTCAAACAAAGGAACAGAATCACAATGAAACAGATGAAATATTATATATTATTAAATCCGGCGTTCTTGTTGGAATACTCTTTATAACTCTCAAACAAAGGAACAGAATCACAATGAAACAGATGAAATATTATATATTATTAAATCCGGCGTTCTTGTTGGAATACTCTTTATAACTCTCAAACAAAGGAACAAAATCACAATGAAACAGATGAAATATTATATATTATATATTATTAAATCCGGCGTTCTTGTTGGAATACTCTTTATAACTCTCAAACAAAGGAACAGAATCACAATGAAACCAGATGAAATATTATATACCTATTCAGAAAACAGAATGATATAAATTTTAAAATCAGAATTATGAAAAAGGAAATTAGAAGAATAGAAAATAAATTGTGTCATGAACGAAATCTGTCAATGCAGTATTATTTCATACAAAATAGTTTGAAAATGAGAAAATCTCTACTACAAAATGGAATATAGACCGTAAGTCCAGCAAAAGAAAAAGGAAGACCTTTGAAAAGAGGCCGAGACAGACTGTGACTTGATTTGTGAGGTAAGGTCATATAGCATTATATAGGGTTGTTTCCGATCTCTGATAACAAATTTGAATGACATCATGTGCGTCAGGAGTCACACGACAGCTGAACTGTGGTGCGAGGTGACAGACCAATAGTGAGTGATCTCATAGTCAGAGTGCACGGCGACTCACAGCAGAAATTCCCAAGAAAATCGAGCCTTTTGGGGAGGGGTACATTACAACCCTTTACGATGCAAAGTACAGTTAAGTGAAAATAAAAGAAGCCTGCAATATTATTATTTCCAAGAAAGGCATCTTCTATGTACTTAATAAGATTGGTAAAGCTCGAATGGAATTAATTTGTATCATCTCGTGGGTTGCGTCGACTTGTGACGAGGGGGGGTGGATTTGCTTTCTTTTTCCTCTCTGGAATTAATCCCATCCGTGCTTTGCCAGTCTTATTAGGTACACACAAGATGCCTTTCTTGGAAATAACGAAACCACGTTTCTTTGCAGGCTCCTATGATTTTCACGTAACAGTACTTGGCATCGGAAAGAGTTGTTATGTAAGCCTCCCAAAAAGGCTCCATTTTCTTGGGCATTGCTACTGTGATACACCGTGCACTCTGATTATGAAATCACTATCTACTGGTCTGTCACCTCTCGCCACAGTTCAGCTGTCGGTGTGATTCCTGACGCACATGATGTCGTTCAAATTCGTTATCAGAGATCGGAAACAACCCTGTAGCGTGACATGACCTCCTGCATCTCACTATCGTTTGTTTTATTTCTTGTCAGCAGTGATGTTTAAATTCTTTTATGCTCGACCATGCCGAAATGTAGTAATTATACACCTGGTAGTAGCCCTTTAATGCACCTCATTAAAGTACATCTATTCATTATAGTTCAGTTGTTCAGCCAATGAGAAATCACCATTGTAGCATTATAAAAGTGCAAGTATCGATTATTCTCGGATATACAATCGAAAGACAACTAGCGAAACGTCACGGAGGCTGGAAATCTAATATTGTCGCAGAAGGTTATGTTCTGTTACTATAATAATTAGCGTTAATTGTAAATAATATTCAAATAAATTCAATTTATCATCTCGTTTTTCAATTCTAAATCAATTTCCAGGTTATATCAAGATTAATGTTCATGTTATTCTCTAGATTATATCAAGGTCAATGACATTCATTCCTGGGAAAAAATCAATACTTTCGCGTCTGCGCACATCTCACAATTTAGAAGGTCAGTTCCGCTCCTCACTTAGATAACCATAACATGAATAGTTTCATAAAGAAACATACTCGCGTCTTAATTACTACCATTATAGGCTCGTTGCATAATGTACTATTGTAAAATACATGAAAACATAAAGTCGAGTGTGCTGATTTGTGGAAATGCTTGGAATTTGTCTGAAAGATCACAAGTTATTCAACATTGTTAGAGGATGAGCTCAGAAAATATCTGAAGGAGTGATTCTCTGTTTGTCATGCAACGGCAAATTACCAATAACCCATGTAATTATCCTTCGGATTTTTTTAAATCCTGCTTAATTTGCGTAAGGAAACTTTGAAATAGCGCAATTAAAGTAGCATTGGAGTGTTCGCCCGCCCAATTAGCGCTGTTAATGTGCTATCCAGCGTTCCAGCATCATCATAAACCGACCAAGTTCCTACGCACAGGCCTTGGCTGGATCTGTAGGGCAGAGGTCGCGAGATGTCTCTGATTCAGATTTCAGGGCCACTCAGGCATTTTGAACTGCTATACAGTTATACTTGTGGCAGAAATATTGGTGTAGTAGGTTGGAAAAACCGTCATTTGCGATGTTCCTGACACTTACACAAGCGAGATTTGGGCGTAGTTCAACAGAGAAGGAAAGTTATATTCGTACTCACTGTAAAGCATTCCATAAAAGTGTCACTTTTAGTTAGCTTTTGAGTTGTGAATCATTATTTATTGTTGAAACTTAAATGCCTCTTTATTTCTTTAACATGTTCTTGGCTAGAAACTGCTTAAGGGGAGGCAGAGGTGAAATTTTTGAACAAAACTGAAGAAAAAATGAAAATTTGTTTTTTTCCATTTTTATTATCTTTATTTTTATATTCCGATGTTAGTTTTTGATTTTGTGCCCTTAAACGTATGAAATTAAAACCAAGATAACTCTATTACTATATTATCCCCATAATAAACTAATACTTATCATTATTTATATACCTTCTCTGAACATATAAATAAAAAGAAATATTGAAAATTTCTTACAATATGGTGCATGGAGCATTTTATATCAAACGATATAATGTGTTATAAAATTATTAATATTTACAGAACTATTGTACTTAGGAAGTTGAAACTTGGTATGTCCATTACTAATAACATACTTAGTATCCATGATCAATTTCAAACAAATCGGATAAATTTTGTGGATTTTGAAATATTCACCTCTGCCTCCCCTTAAAATTATTCATTCTTCTGTATTGGTTTGTGATTGAATGCATTTTAAGAGCGTGCGTGCATACATCGTAATAAATCACATACTAGAAGGATCTTGTTCATTCGTTATATCCCTCCGATAGCCTTTTCACGCAAAAGAATTTTTGTGCTTTGCTATTGGATGGAATTGTATATAATTTTAATCTGGATTTAGATAAATCCCAACCATATTTTTTAAATTACTTTAGCTACGTATTTCGCGTTAATCGGATGATGTGAATATATGTTAGGAGAAAATCCACAAAGTATTAAAGATAACACGGGAATTTTACTTGAAGCAAGTAAACAGATAGGTTTGGAAGTAAATACCGAAAAGACAAAGTATATGATCATGTCTCACGACCAGAACATAGTACGAAATGAAAATATAAAAATCGGAAATTTATCCTTTGAAGAGCTGGAAAAATTCAAATAGCTTGGAGCAACAGTAACAAATATAAAGGACACCGGGGAGGAAATTAAACGCAAAATAAATATGGGAAACGCCTGTTATTATTCGGTTGAGAAGCTTTTGCCATTCAGCCTGCTCTCAAAAAACTTTAAAGTTAAAATTTATAAAACAGTTATATTACCGGTTGTTCTGTAGACGGCCGTGAAATCGTGATCTTATAACCCTTCCAAATTGAAATATTTATTTAATGTAAGTCTGTGCTATTGTATTGTATGACACTCATTCGTAAAGGTATCTTCTGGTCTTCGCCTGTTTGTGAAACTTGGCTTCACCTCGTTTCGCAATCTTTACATTCGTGCCAAAAAGAGAACCTTTACGAATTTGTATCATAAATAACTATTACATTTGCAGCGTTCTTCTTCTTTTATTATTATTATTTTTAAAGATATAAATACTGTATTGTATTGTAGAAATAGTGAAACACGAATTCAGATTCTGTAATGTACAGTAATTAAAATACATACGGGTCTCACAATTAATAACGTAGGTTGAAAAAATCTGTCTCTAGGACGTAAAATTATTTTGTCACAGTAACTGAACATGGTATTGGTCACTAATGAACGACATTGAATTCCTCTCACACTGTTTAGTGTAGGACAACCCTCTTTCCTTGAAATTCCACTTTTGGCCCGTAAAATGAAGGGTTCAGAGCCATAGTGGGCCAAGCGCCATTTATTAAAAACGGAGAAAGCAAGGGTTAAAGTTTAGTGAATACCATTGTTTAATGAAGATTGACATATCATTTAGTTTTATTGTGTATACTTTATATTACTTGCTATATGTTTCCATTGAATTATGGTGATAACTTCATTTTAACCCTTGTTTTCTACGGCTTTAGTAAATGGCACTTGGCCCACTATGGTTCTAAACCCTTCAAATGCTTTTGTTCACAGTGACTGCAAACGGTAATTGTCATTAATGACTGACATTACCGGACACCTGCAAATCCCTCTCAACGACGGCCTGTGATTAATGTATGTAGAACATGAATTTTTAGAGAATAATTTACATTCTTCCTAAAATGTTGCTATAAACGATTTGCTTATTAAAAACGTGTCTTTATAAAAATAATAAATCACATCAATTAAAGTGTTAACTTCCCACATCTGAGATTGTCAAAAGTTGTTCACATTTTGTATTGCCATGATATTTTCTTCGACACAGCTTATGCTAGAATCGATCGTAGCTGTATTAATTAAACATTATTAGGCATAAGTTTGTTCTTAATTTGTGTGTTTATTACTCTTTTAAAATATATATATGTAGGGCAGACTAGGCTAATTTCGTGATACTAAGTTTTTAGTGCAAAGATAAGGTTCATATTTTAAAAAAATGTGTGTTTTTAATGTACGTACATTATTCAGTTTCAGGAAGTTAGATGTCAGCATTTTTACGTCAAACAAACTTATACGATAATTGCAAACAAGCAAAGGTTTAATGGGCTGTATTACATATATCGTATCCATGGAGAAATTGAATAATAAATTACGAACTGGTGCTCCGCCTGAAAAAAAAATTATATGCACTAGGGCCAAAAAAAATGTCGTTGGTTTACTTATAATCTTATACTTATAGTTATTTAATTGACAACAACTTATCTTCAGCTTGTTTAGCTTTAATATGAACTCCGGAAGGAATTTCGGTTTCAACAGATCCCGACATCATTTCTAACATAACAGAACATTGTTTATTAAATTCAGAGACTGGTAACTTAACAACAAAGTAATAGTATCATGCATGGCCTCCCTCAACGAATAATTTTTATTCTACGTATTCTTTTTTTTTCTGTTATACACAGTCCCTAGATACCAAAACAAAACACTCTAAATAAGACACACAAACACAAAGCGAATTTCTAACTTAAAACTTCTATCAAAAAGTTTTAATTAATTCAATTACGGACTAGTGTGCCACAAAATAATGTATGGACCTTTGGCGAAATTTCATGTTTAAACCTCGGGCCACTTGCACCCTGAGGTCAAAGGCCCTCAGCAAAAACCCCGTAGCCCTCGCTATAAACAAATTCTTTCCGCCCTTGATACATAAATTACTATTCTTTCTAAAAATGTTTTGAACATCGTTGCCAAGGCAGTACGTAGGTTATTTTGTTTCTTGTAATTTTATTAGTATTTTGAATTCATTTGATTAATGAGTTTAATTAGGAGTTTTGTAGTAGTAGTAGTAGTAGTAGTAGTAGTAGTAGTAGTAGTAGCAGCAGCAGCAGCAGCAGCAGCAGTACCCATTATGCAGTTCATTAGCAAGTATCAACTTCAGTGGAAGGGTCATCTCGAACGAATGGATCGATGCAGAATTCCAAAAGCACTGTTTCATTACCATCCGCATGGCAAAAGATCTCTAGGTCGTCCGAAGAAGATATGGACTGAAAATTCTAGTTTGAGACCGTAACAGGCCACTCGGCCTAATACTTGTTAGGAAGACGACGACGACAATTAGAATTAGGTGAGGATTTACTGGCAGAGGGACATGTGGAGAATTCTTTACAAACTAAAATGAATTTCATCGGCAGAATTTTGCACAACAGAAACGATGTTTCTTAAACTTCGGAAAATGTAGCAGTACCATCAACGTCTCGAGAAATAAATAAAACCCTCATTTTAAAGTCTATAGATCGTACTTCTCCGGTAATATTTAATAAGTGTACGAATTGTACTATCACATTTAATTTTTCTAAATAGGCTTAAGGGCTCCATTTATTTCTACATAACTCACTAATGCACAGCGATTTATTTTGTTTGTATAGCAATCACAGAACTTGCAGTATTGTCAACTTACGAAGCAGGTAATAGTATGATACTTCACAGGGTTGGGAAGTGCTTTTTATAAAATCGAGATTTTGTAATGCACTTCACAAATGTGTATTGTACAATTTTTTTTTTTTTCAGTTTTTAAAATTGCAAATAGAATATATTTTGCTTTGAAAATTTAGAGCAATATTATTCCAAAGCCTTCGCAAAACTGCACTGTAATGGTAACTAAGTAACAATAATTGCAGGGTAATGGGTCTATTTCAGCATAGTTTCATGTTATGAAAAATGGTTTCCCTAGCAACAAGTTTCTGTGCGGAAATTCTAATTTCCAAGGCCTAACAACAATAGCTGTAAATACAACAAAAACACGATAGTGCAGTCGACCTGGTTGGCGAGTTGGTATAGCGCTGGCCTTCTATGCCCAAGGTTGCGGGTTCGATCCCGGGCCAGGTCGATGGCATTTGATTGTGCTTAAATGCGACAGGCTCATGTCAGTAGATTTACTGCTTAAATACGACAGGCTCATGTCAGTAGATTTACTGGCATGTAAAAGAACTCCTGCGGGACAAAATTCCGGCACATCCGGCGACGCTGATATAACCTCTGCAGTTGCGAGCGTCGTTAAATAAAACATAACTTAAAACTTAAACGATAGTGCAAAATAGTATAGGCTATTACAGTACAAGGTTGGCAAGTGTTTTTTTTATAAAATCGAGGAAAAGTGTGAAACACGAGCAGAGCGAGTTTTTCAGTTTCCGAGATTTTGTAATGCACTTCACAAAGTATAATGTACCACAGTTTTTGCACGATCATAGTTTTAAAATTACAAATACAATATATTTTGCATTGAAAATTTAGAGCAATATTATTCCAAAGCCTTCACAAAACTGCACTGTAATGGTAACTAAGTTACAATAAGTGCACTGTAATGGTCTATTTCAGTATAGTTTCATTTTATGAAGAATAGTTACTCTAGCAACAAGTTTCTGTGTGGAAATTCTAGCTTCCAAGGCCTAACAACAGTAGCTGTAAATACAACAAAAAAAAACACGATCGTGCAAAAGAAACAATGGCGAATAGGGAAAAAAATACATGGTCGTCCAAAAAAAAACATGAACATGACAGTTCATTTGTATTTAATGTAATTAAACGTTTATTAGGGTTTATTAAATAGGTATAAGATCCCATGAGCGTTATATTTGATCTTATTTTGAAACAGATATTCTATATATGTATATATTTTTTCGTCACTTCACTAAAGCATTTGAGAAAAGTAATAAATATACTTAAATTTTGATCGGTATAGAAAAACGGTAAATTCGATGACTGTCGATCACTAATTTTAAACAACAGAAGCCATTCAACACAATCATCATAATGATAATGAAGCGTAAGTGTAATAAAAATTACGCTGAAGACTGCAGCATTGACGCTTCGGTCACAGATTTCACAAAAAGTGGCAATGATCGAACCCACGTATGTGGCGGCGTTGCCTGGCAGATCATTAATGAAGCGCGTGCCGCCATTTGCATGAGACCGTGTCCGGGTCGTCTTGATTCTAAAATTTCAATCAGACCAACCATAACCCGGAGCCGTCGCTAGTCCTTGTCGCTCCTCTAAGGTCGCGATCGCGACAGGCTGTAAATCGCCCGTATTATCATCCTCTTCCCCGCTGCGGTGCTGTAAATCGCGTCTCGTTCGTTCGCAGGTGCCGTAAATCGTCGTCCCTTCCTCTTCGTTGGCTAGCGACCCAGTTGCATCTTGCGACATGACTCCGCCTACTTCGGGCACATCCTTTAATTTGAGAACGTTTTAGCCATTCTTTGGGATGAGTTATTTTAATAACTGCTGCAAAGGGCATCCCGAGTTTTGTGTATATAAAGATAACAGAATCATCCAGATTCGTCAGTGCGGACTACAGCTTCCTCTGAGAACAGACCCAGCCATGACTTCCAAGGTAAGTCAAAGATTTAATGTTACCCATCGTAGTTGAGTTCTTGTTCATAGGAAAGTCCAGAAAAACAGAGAAAGTTTGGAATAGAATGGGTTACATCAGCTGCTTCTTTATGCGGATGACGTGAATATGTTAGGAGAAAATCCACAAACTATTAGGGAAAACATGGGAATTTTACTTGAAGCAAGTAAGAAGATAGGTTTGGAAGTAAACCCCGAAAAAAAGAGCATAGTAAAACTTGGAAATTTTTTTCTTTGAAAAGGTGGAAAAATTCAAGTACCTTGGAGCAACAGTAACAAATCAAATGACACTCGAGAGGAAATTAAACGCAGAATAAAGTGGAAAATGGCTGCTATTATTCGGTTGAGAAGCTTTTGTCATGCAGTCTGCTCTAAAAAAACTGGAAGTTAGAATTTATAAAACAGTTATATTACAGGTTGTTCTGTATGGTTGTGAAACTTAGACTTTCACTTTGAGAGAGAAACAGATTGAGGATGTTCGAGAATAAGGTGCTTAGGAAAATATTTGTGGCTGAGAGGGATGAAGTTACAGGCGAATGGTGAAAGTTACACAACGCAAAACTGCACGCATTGTATTCTTCACATAATATAATTAGGAACATTAAATCCAGATATTTGAGACGGGCACTTATGGGTGAATCCAGAAATACCTATAGAGTGTTAGTTGGAAGAGTGAGGGAAAGAAACCATTGAGGAGGCTGAGACATAAATGGTAAGATAATATTAAAATAGATTTGAGGGAGGTGGGATATGATGGTAGAGACGAGATTAATCTTGCTTAGGATAGGGACCGATGGCGGACTTGTATTAGGGCGGCAATGAACCCCCGGGTTCCTTGAATTCCATTTGTAAGTAAGTAAGTAAGTAAGTAATCATCTCAAATGTCTGGATTTTTCTCTACAAGGGGCAGAACAAAAACTATTTTGTAACTAATTATTTTCACATAGAGGCTAACCAATATGCGATTTCATCTTTCTTTTGAATTTTTATTTGTCCTGATATCGTTAATGGTAATGCGAAGTAATAATTCTAGAGCGAAAGTGCGTTACAGGCCTACATTATTTTTAAAGAAACAAGCAGAAACCATTGTTTACGTTCACAGTTAAGCTTTCTTTTTCTTTCAGAACAGTTAGTTCCTGGCGAATTGCAAGGAAGTTTATTTACATACTGTATATGCGTTAAAGTCTAGTTTGCTCATGGAAATATTGAGTTGATTCTTTCTGTATTCTATTCATGAAACCTATACAACCTTCTTAATTATAGTGTGTTTAACATTGATATTGGACACCGGCGTAGTTCAGGCAGTAGCGCGTTTGCCTGCTGATCCGGGGTTGCGCTTGGGCGTGGGTTCAATTCCCGCTTGGGCTGATTACTTTGGTGGGTTTTTTCCGGGGTTTTCCTCAACCTCAGGGCGAATGTCAGATAATTTATGGCAAATCCTCGGCGTCATCTCGTTATCACCATTCCCATCAACACTAAATAACCCAGTAGTTGATACAGCGTCGTTAAATAACCAAGTAAAATAAAACGTTGATATAGAGTCACCGGCGTAGCTCAGGCAGTATCGATTTGTAATCGTGATCCGAGATTGCACTCGGTAGATTAATTGTTGGGGTTTTCCAAGGTTTTTCCACCACTTCTATCGACAATACATAAAGTAATTATGCATTTCATACACCTTCCGTAAATAACGGACTAAAACATTGACATTGCGTTGTAATCGCATTAGTTGTGAATTTATAGTGCTGGTGTACAATCATCACGTTTCAGGAGCTGCAAATTCTCAGTGCATGGCATAGGTCAGTGGTTCCCAAAGTGGAGGTCGTGTAAAGAGTTGAGGGGGACCGCGAAATGATTTGCAAAATGACACAGAAACGCCTTACGAGCATACATTTATTTTGCATTTAGGAACGTAAACAATGTTGAACATATAAATCAACAAATCTTTTAGGAGTTAGAAAGTAAAAAGTAAGTAATCTGTTCTTTTTTTTCGGAACAATTTATATTAGCTCATGTTGTCATTATTTTTTAATAAAAGTTTTCAGGAATACTTCATATATGGAGCTTAAATCCATAGCACTTATCTGCCATATTAGAATAGTAATTTATTAACTAGTAATTGTAGGTAATTCTGAATAGCTATGCTCTGCTGGGGGTAGATTTTCTAATCATTCAATTGAATTTCTCGTTTGTGTTGGAAACAAATTTTGTAGACTCTCAAATTTGGACTAAATATTCGATACACACAGTGATATAGTTTTCAAATTAGAAATTTCGCGTTCTTGTTTAGATGAAAATCATGGAAGAGAAAATGTGCATAAATACGAGATTGCAAATGTTATCAAAACTTTAAGAGCTTCTTCAGCAAACTCGAGATATTCTTTTGATGTAAAACTGGCCAAAGCTCAGCGAAAAAAGGTCTAGGTCTAGGTGTTTTTTCAACATTTCATCAATAGGTACATATTTGAATGGGATTTTCCTTCATATCGGTATTTTTTTTTTTTTTTTAATTTCAGTCAGTTGATCACAACTGATTAAGTTTCCATCTGTGACTGACATAATAGTTTTGAGTTTTCCTTTTCGGAAAATTCTCCAGAAGCTGTTATTTATAGTCGTACTTCGGGTGGTATCCACTGGTTTTGAGTAAAGTTATAGTTGTTCACGATTTTACAGGGATGTCTATTTCTGGAATTGAGTCAAGAATCAGTTCGCAAGTGGAGGTGGGTTGCAAATTGAAGTCTCACACAAAAGTGGGTCGCGCCTTTCAAAAAGTCTGGGAACCACTGACATAGACTAACACTGGATTAAATATCTCACATTCCTGTTGCAGCTTCTCCTCGTCGTTCTGTTCAGCGTCGCGGTGAGCGCCGCGCCGCCAGTTTCCTTCAATACGATTCCCGTGAGGCAAGGCATCTATTCACCTGCCGTGACCTACACCTCGAGCCCCGCTGTTACTTACGCCTCATCATCCCCAGCCCGCTACGCCTATGCGTCACCTGTCGTAGAAGCCTACCATCCCGTCGCCACTCCTGCAGTGTATGCCGCCAAACCCCAAGCCTATGCGTCACCTGTCGTAGAAGCCTACCGCCCCGTCGCCAGTCCTGCAGTGTTTGCCGCTAAATCCCAAGGCGCCGTCGACCCTAACTACGACCCCAACCCCGCTTACAGCTACGCTTACAGCGTCAACGACCCCGAGACAGGCGACGCCAAGAGCCACGAGGAGACGCGCAACGGCGACAGCGTGCAGGGCAGCTACAGCGTCGTGGAATCCGACGGCACCCGCCGCACCGTCGAGTACTCGGCCGACGCAGTGAGCGGATTCAACGCCGTCGTGCACCGCGAGGTCGGCGCCGCCCCGCCTCCGCCTGTGGCCGTCAAATCCTACTCGCCCGCACCCGTTGTTGCTGCCAGGGTAGCTGCCCCCGCTGTGGCGTACCAGTCCTCGCCAGCCGTCGCCTTCCAGTCTGCTCCAGCCGTGGCACGCGTGGGGTATAAACCCGCACCTGCCGTGGCGTACAACTCCATACCCGCCGTAGCGTACCATTCCGTTCCTGAGGTGGCGTTCCAGTCCGCACCGGCCGTCCGGTACGCCGTACCAGCAGCTCAGCCTGTGGCGTACTCATCCGTCCAGCCCGGAAACGTCCACACGTCGTTTTCGGCACCGTTCGCCAACTACGCTTACTGATGGAAAAACGATCCTTGTACTTATTTGTCGATTTGTTCATTCCAGGTGTTGTATTTCTAATTAACATTTTTTGTGAATATTAAAGCAATGATTAACTGAAACTTTGTCCTTTTCTTGCCATATGCAATTTAACCTCAACTTTCCAATCCTTTTTTCCAGGGTGTTTTGTCTATATTCCCACCTTAATCACTATTATTAAATTTCTATCTAAAGGCTGGTTCACAATAAATCGGGAACGGAAACGACAACGAGAACGGAAATATTGTTAAAATAAATGTATTCAAATATGAGCATTCACTATTAACTATTGTGAATGCTCACATTTAAATACATTTATTTTAACAATATTTCCGTTCTCGTTGTCGTTTCCGTTCCCGGTTTATTGTGAATCAGCCTTAACATGTAATAATGTTTGAACTTCGCAAGTCTTCACAAAATAATTGTAAATAGAGAAACATATTTGCTGTTTCGTCAACTGTCCGAAGACAGGTCTGAACCTCGCAAGCGATACCAACAAGACACCACTTATGAGGTAACTATGCCAGGAGATAATGGAATAGGGTGGGCTGTTCTCCTTACATTGCATACATCGATGACTAGTAACATATTACGCTAATCAGACTTCAGATGCATATAAGCAACTTTTCTTCCTCTGACACATACCGTCAAGTGAGATTGTGAGATGTACTGCTTGATAATAGATGTACATCAGCCAGAACCTTAATCAGAGATTAGAAACATATTGTAGGCCTATATTTTTCAAAGAGAGTAGCCATAAGTAATTGAGAAATATTGAAATAAAATCTTCACATTTGGCAGTAGACCTAATAGTAAAACGCTCTTTGTCAGCAACAATTATGAGATAACCTGCTACGCACCTAATACCAATTAAGAATATTTTATTGCCATAATTTTCCTATTTAAGTTCTTTACTCCTTAAATGTAGACCTGAAAGTAACCATGAAGTTCTCCGTAGGTGAAATTTTCAAATTTAAGTTTTTTAATTACCAACATTCATAAAATTATTTATTGGCATTTGACTTTACAAAACACTAACACTCGCTCAGTTTAGTTAATTGTAAGAAGCTGTATGATATTGTGTTGGCATCATCAGCTATCATATTGGAACTTATGTTTCAAATGGCTCTTCATAATGAATTTACATGAGATGAACTAGTTTTTCCAAACTTATTTTAAGATTAGTTAATCCTATTTACGATTACTTAATTTATACCTGGTTTTATTATATTGTCTTGCACCGTGACTTCAGTGGTAGTATTGCTAGCTACAAATAAGCGTTTTGAGATTCGATTCTCCATAAGGAAGTGGAGAAGCTGGTTGTACTAGTATGTTCCTTGTCTTGTGTTTGTCCTGTGTTGTCGTAAGCTACATTACCAAAGAGTCATCCTACTTATGGATACCTCATGTTGGTTCACAATCCTCAATGAGGACAAAACGAGCCTTATTGTCCTGACTTTCAAAGAAGATTATTAAACTATATGCTGTTATATGAAGTATGTGCAGAGAACAAATAAAGTTAATTTTGTTCCATGTATTTCTTTTTCTCTTGCGTACGGTAGTCTTTTCTTATGTAGTCCTAGTAGACCTGGATTTATTCCATTCACTTCCGTCTCCCAGAAAACTCGTTTTTCGGAATAAATATCGCCCAAACGGCAATAGTCACATTTTTAGGAAAAAATATGAAGAAAACATTAATCGGTGTCATTGTTGTTTTTTCGTACTAGTAAAGAATATGTATTTCTATAAATAAATATTGCTATTACATTACACTTTACATAATACTAGTGGCTTGTGCAGCAAATGCTGCTGCAAACTAAGTTCGTTAGACGTTCAAATAAAAATTTTTCAGATTTATTTTCAATGAAGAATACTTGTCTTTTTAATAGTTATTTGCTTCCATAATAATGAAACATACTCCCTTTGAATAGATTTTTTTAGGCCAAATACTTTTTCTTGAACCTATCCAACTTCAGTTTTTGAGTTTCAACGGCGAAAACGCAAGTATCAATGTCAGGACGATAGCAGTAGCTATTTCAGGTCATTGTGGACTGTAGGCAAAAGTTAAAAAAATGACAGGTTTGCTAAGCTTTCGAACAACAGCATTTTCGTATAGCTGCTGCATGTAGAACTTGAAATGTAGAACGTAAAATCATTTTATCCTACTAAGAGATCTTGCTGAAATGATCTGGAGACTACAAAATTTTGTAGGCCTCTTATTTTATCAGTAAGTAATACCTTTTCATCTTTCCTTATGAACTGTAATTTTTGCGCTCTTTCGAGTCATTACTAAAGACAATGACACATATCAATATCTACACTACACCGCCATTAAGTATATGAAAAAGACCCAACCCCATTGGTTTAATAAGTATAAAAATATTTTATTTTTAATAACAATATTATTATCTTACTTAAGTTTTGTAGTTATATATAGCAGTCACTCAGTAAATTATAGAAATGAAGATCTAAATTATGATATTCTCTACAGTTACTTACATAACCCCAAAACGTTTCACTTTCATGTCATCAATATAGCATCAATATTATGTACAATTAATGAAGAATAGACGCATCATGATAATAATATTTAATTTCTGATGGTAATAATGTCATCAAACCACTTCAAGTTTCGTAGATTTGAATATCCAATACACAGCTGTACTCAGAAAATTATACACTGCAGAATCAGTTTTTAATAACAAATTGAATTGAGCTCTAAATATATCGACAATCCTGCAGGTCATGGCCTTCGTGTAATAGCCTACTATATATTGTAGTGTGTGTTTTGTTCTGAAATTCAATCAAGTCGGCCGTGATTCAATAGAATTAGTTCTCAAAACTGACAACAGATGAATTTTGGAAAATAGGAAAATTATGTAGGAAAATTGACATTTCACTGAAAACTACTACTTTTCCGAAAAACTTTGGATGCCAGGCATGAAAATGAGGGGTCACTCATTAAAATCCGTTCAGCCGTTTTCCCGTAATTTACATTACCAGTTCAAATTATATATATAGATGACTATTTCTTTTTATTGCGGTCCATACGATCTTACATCCAGATTATTTGGCCCAGTTGGGATTTTGAGATTGACATGCCCGATCTGCAGTAGTTACAACATATCAGTTGTAGTAGAAAATATTAATAACTATTTATTAAATCTGGCGGAGCCAAGGCCATTGGGCCTTCTCTTCTGCCCATTCCGACTCTAATTGAATACAATAGGCTTACAGTAATTCATTACATTATTGTCTAGACCAGTCTTGCGATGGTGACTAATATTTGCGGGCGAGAGCTATTTTATGCCCGCTGCGCGCGCGCGGAGCTCTTTTACCTGTAAACATTGCTAAAGGATGTACAGATCTTAGAACACAGCGCATCATGACGGAACGGAAGCACTTAAAGCTTTCAAGGAAGAGTGGAAGATACAATATTTATGCTTCGAACATGGTAATGTAGTCCAGTGTTTGTTGTGTAAAATAATATCATTTGCAAAAAGAGCAACATAAAACGGCATTATGAGACGCAACATGAAAAAAATATAGGCATTATTCAGGAGAAGAGAGAAATAAATTCATTTCGGAATTGACATCGAAGGTAAATTAATTTACATTTGGGTCAGCAGATAGTATCTAGATTCTTTTTATTTCTTTATTTTAAACGTATTATTGATGTTTTATTTGTTGCTTGTTTCTGGATATTTACTTTTATTAGACTACGTGTTTCTTTAATTTAGAAATAATATTTTATCTTTGATTGCACTTTAACTTATACTATTACTAAACTCAAAATGCTAATTCACTTTTATTCCAATAACTATTTTCAGGATTTTTATCAAATATGTACTAAACATTTTGAAAACTTTGATGCAAGGAGCTTTTTTAGTAACGTTAATATAAAATATACTTAAAAATATAATTTCAAAACTATTAGACCTAATTGCACAAAATTTTGCAGAGATGATATTATTATAGATCTGTTTATATAGTTTAAATTTCAAAAATTTTGGCCGAAATTGTGGAAGTTTTAAAAGTCATACATATCCCCTTAAATGATTGACCCCAAAAATTACGATGGCTCTCAATATCTTAATTTAATCAATTTGTTTGTTTTTTTTTTTTTTTTTTTCGTGTTACGTGCATCTCACAAATCACTCTAAGAAAACTCATTACATAATCACGACTGGAGAGTAAGGACTACATTTTCACAATCACACAATCAATATACTCTATTTCAATCAATATTGCCATTATTATTTTTTCAACAAATACTCAAAAGTACTTAGATATCACACACGTCGAGTAGGTAGACCCTATTAGTTTCTCCTAACCAATGAAGTGAAGTATTTACATAATAAATAATTGCTTTTAACAATAAAATGGTTTACATACAATTAACTTTTCCTATTTCTCTTTTTGTCCCTAAAAACCCTTCCCTTTGCGATTTGTTTATATATGTACATGTATATTAAATAACTGAGTAATTAGCCCTATTACATAGCCAGAAATTTAGTAACGCAGGTTATGTAATAATTGCTGCTTTTATTCGCTGCATGTGCATGTACATCCCTGTTGTCTACGTTACAGTGAATGCGCTATGCGCCCGTGATCAAGGTCGAGCTCTTCTACCGTGATTGGGAGCTAATATCGTCTCATCCCTGGTCTAGACCGTACGACCACATGAAAATGAATAATAAAAGTAAATAATGAAAGTTAGATAAGTGGTGTTAATGGGGCAATAATAAACATTGATAGGTAATAATAATAATAATAATAATAATAATAATAATAATAATAATAATAATAATAAAATAATTTAAATATTTATTCTGTAATATGTATATAACCATTAAACATTGAGGAACTTGAAACGACTATTATTGTTAACAAGAATTGTTTGAAAAATACTTCCTTCGTCTATTCTTAAATTCGTTTGATGTCTGACAGTCTCTAACATTACTCGGTAGGGAATTCCAAGGTCGAGGAACAGCCACAGTGAAAGAAGATAAGTATGAGGTTCTTTGGTGGGAGGGAATGGATAATAATGAGGAGTGTTGTGATCGTGTGTCTAGATTAAGGTGGCTGGATACATTTTGAAAACGGGGCGCGAGATAGACAGGAGTGGAGAAATGCATAATATGAAAGAGGGGGGGGGGGGAAAGACAGTGGGTTTTTCTTCGATCTCCTAGTGTTCTAGACGGAGCCAGGATAGCATTTCGAGGGATGGTGTTACGTGATCAGCCCGGCGAGGAAGTATGTGATCAATTTTTGTACTTTCCTGTATACTGCCGTCAGCTGTACCGTGGGATGTGTCCAATACGGATCTCGTATAATCTGTTAGAATTGAAACCCCAACTCGTTTGCCGAGAAGCGGTTATCTGAGCTACGCCTAGGTCCCATACCCTTTTGCACTAGCTGGAACCGGTTCGCGGGTGC
This sequence comes from Periplaneta americana, assembly GCF_040183065.1. NCBI lineage: Eukaryota > Metazoa > Arthropoda > Insecta > Blattodea > Blattidae > Periplaneta > Periplaneta americana. Next base: position 144,451,307 of record NC_091127.1, read on the forward strand.
GACGAGTAGGGGGAAGGCGTGAGAGCGCTGAGGGTTCTACCGGGACCCTCGGGTCCCAGGTTCGAGCTGGCCTCGGCACGCGCCCCAATTATAGCGGCGTTGCCTCACTCTTGCCGGGCCGGACGGCGGGCGGGGCGCTCGGTGACCGTGACGCGAATCAGTTGACTGCCGAACTCCGTGAGAACTAGCTGTAAGTACTCTGTTGCTCGTTTGGGGGTGGAGCACCCCAATGGCTGCACATCTGGGTGAGGGGATGCTTTTCATCTCATTGCCTCATCCTTTCATTTTATGTCATTGCTTGGGATCCAGCATCACATGTCCATCACATTGTTGAGTAGCACACAGCAAACATCTTTCTGCTCATTACGATCATGGTTATGAAACTATTTCTAGGCTTGGTACTAAAATATCCGTTGTCATTTTGAATGGTTTGTTACTAAAACCCTATTGATAGTTGATAAATTATTATTGTTATTTATTATTATCATTATTATTAGTGTTATTATTATTATTATTATTATTGCAGATAACAGAGACGAATGGCGATATATCGTGAATGAGGCTAAAAACGTCTTAAGTTTTGAAATGCCCTAAATTGATTATTATTATTATTATTATTATTATTATTATTATTATTATTATTATTATTATTATTATTATTATTATTATTATTATTGCAGAGAACAGAGACGAATGGCGATATATCGTGAATGAGGCTAAAAACCTCTTAAGTTTTGAAATGCCCTAAATTGATTATTATTATTATTATTATTATTATTATTATTATTATTATTATTATTATTATTATTATTATTGCAGAGAACAGAGACGAATGGCGATATATCGTGAATGAGGCTAAAAACCTCTTAAGTTTTGAAATGCCCTAAATTGATTATTATTATTATTATTATTATTATTATTATTATTATTATTATTATTATTATTATTATTATTATTGCAGAAAACAGAGACGAATGGCGATATATCGTGAATGAGGCTAAAAACCTCTTAGGTTTTGAAATGCCCTAAATTTATTATTATTATTATTATTATTATTATTATTATTATTATTATTATTATTATTATTATTATTAGTATTGCAGAGAACAGAGACAAATGGCGATATATCGTGAATGAGGCTAAAAACCTCCTAGGTTTAGAATTGTCCTAAATTGATTATTATTATTATTATTATTAATATTATTATTATTATTATGCTATTTCATCCGGACTACATGATTCTTGAGTATACCTATTTTTAATTTTCTACTACATACGGGTGAACCGTAAGTCATTAATTTCAGGGGGTTATTCTTTGAAATATTTCAAACAAAAAAAATTAATATAATTGTGCTCGTTTTTGCTTTCTTTTCGAGATAAAAATATTTTATATGAAACATTTCATAATCTTCTTTTTTTTGGGGGGGGGGGGAACTATTGATTTAATTTCCAATATGCTCAGTCAATTTAAGAGAGCAGTGTATTATGATAATAGGTTATTGAAAGAATTTTAGTTTTTTCCTTTAAATGTGCAGAAATTTAATCCGAACAAATATACCTTTTCGTTCTGCAGAGAAATTTTAGCAATGTTACATTTGTTCGGATGAAATTTCTGCACATTTAAAGGACAAAACTAAAATTGTTTCAATAATTTATTGTAATACTACTCAGCTCTCTTAAGTTGACTGATCGTATTGGGAATTAAATGAATGGTTTTCCCAAAACTCGATGTGAAATGTTTCGTAATAAAAATTTTTTATCTCGAAAACCAAGGAAAAATGAGCAAAATTGTATGAAACTTTTTTTTTCGAAACATCTCAAAGAATAATCCCTTGAAATTAATGGCATTACTTACGGCTCACTCAGTATACTAGCAAGTGTAGCTTTTGAGTTAAAGTACTAATGTGCAAGAACATATTTGTAGATAATCCAGCATGATTAATACAAATCATATTTCACATCAGATCGTTTCACAAGGCTGTCTTATAAAGTCCCTTGTAATATATTTCTTTCAATTTTCCAGTTGATCTTCACTTTCTTCTTCTTCTTCTTCTTTTTCTTCTTCTTCTGCTGCTGCTGCTGCTGCTGCATTTAACGGATTAGGCAAAGCGTCTATCCCGAATTCACAGCAAATCTTTCCATATTTTCAGTGATCATTCTATACCTATTCCCTACTAATATAGTTAATATTTGTTTACTAATATAAAATAATTACTGTATTATTATACTACATAATTTTTCTGATAATGTTGTGTTTGTATCTTGTAACCTTTTATTGGAAACAACCCTCCAATATTATTCCTGCATGACCTTGTTTCACATTGTATTCGTTTCCCCAACATATACGCGATTCGTAGAAGAATTGCTCTCACATTTATGTATACAGTATTTCTCAAAACCTTGTTAGAGGGGATATTCAAGTGAACATTCTTTTTATGAATATTATTGGTAGGCCTATTACTTTATTTTCGTGTTACAAATACTTTGCATTTTAATATTACCATATTCTTATAGCTTGAGAATCTCTCAGCTTCTTTTCTTAAAATGTTTCTACCTGATACAATTGCAACACCTACTGTTATTGTTATAACATTGCATTAAAATACAAATTTAGTGAACCTGAGTTCGACACCTGACTGCGAAGTGAATATCTGTCTCTGATCTTACAGTTCGCCTTTGTTATCTTAATAATTGTTCTATTAATTACTGCATGCAGACCACGTAACTAAAGATTACCGCTTGTGTTGCATGTCTGTTGTTGACGTAATCCTCACTGTAACGAGGTTATTATGGAGCGTGAAGTTCAGAGCTTTTTAAAAGTTGTTGTTATTATTATTAATTATTACTGTATCATAATCATATCATATCATATCATCATATCATATCATATCATATCATATCATATCATATCATATTATATCATATCATATATCATATCATGTCATATATCATATCACATATATCATACCGTACCATACCATACCATATCATATCATGTCATATATCATACCATACCATATCAAATCATATCATATCATACCATACCATATCATATGTCATATCATATCATATATCATATCATATCATTCATATCATATATCATATCATGTCATGTCATATCATATCATATATCATACCGTACCATACCATACCATACCATATCATACCATATCATGTCATATCATATATCATATCATGTCATATCATATATCATATCATATCATATATCATATCATACCATATCATGTCATATCATATATCATATCATATCATATCATATCATATCATATCATATCATTCATATCATATCATGTCATATATATCATATCATATATCATATATCATACCGTACCATACCATATCATACCATAATTATCATATCGTATCATGTCATATCATATATCATATATCATGTCATATATCATATATCATACCGTACCATACCATATCATATCATGTCATCATATCAAATCATATATCATATCGTACCATACCATACCATATTCATACCATATCATATATCATATCATGTCATATATCATATCACATATCATACCGTACCATACCATATCATATCATGTCATATCATATATCATATCAAATCATATCATGTCATATATCATATCATACCATAGCGTATCAAATCATATCATATCATATCAAATCATATATCATATCATATCATACCATACCATATCATAGCTCATATCATACCATATCATATATCATATCATGTCATATCATATCATATATCATACCGTACCATACCATACCATATCATACCATATCATGTCATATCATATATCATATCATGTCATATCATATCATGTCATATCATATATCATACCATATCATATCATACCATATTATGTCATATCATATATATCATATATCATACCGTACCATACCATATCATACCATATCATATCGTATCATGTCATATCATATATCATATTCATATCATATCATGTCATATATCATATATCATATCATGTATCATATATCATACCGTACCATACCATATCATACCATAATTATCATATCGTATCATGTCATATCATATATATCATGTTATATATCATATCATGTCATACCATATCATATATCATACCGTACCATACCATATCATATCATATCATATATCATATCATATGATATCATATCAAATCATATATCATATCGTACCATATCATACCATATTCATATCATATCATATCATATCATATCATATCATGTCATATCATATATCATGTCCATACCTGTGGAGTAACGGTCAGCGCGTCTGGCAGCAAAACCAGGTGGCCCGGGTTCGATTGCCGTTCGGTGCAAGTTACCTGGTTGAGGTTTTTTCAGGGTTTTCCCTCAACCCAATATGAGCAAATGCTGGGTAACTTGCGGTGTTGTACCACGGACTCATTTCACCGGTATTAATTACCTTCATCTCATTCAGACGCTAAATAACCTAAGCTGTTGACAAAGCGTCGTAAAATAACCTACGTACTAAAATAAAAATATCATATCATATATCATATATCATGTCATGTCATATCATACAATCCTTAAACAGTTGCATGGAATTTGCATGGCTTTCATAATAATTTAATTTTGTACATGTAGATCTATAAGTGAGAAAGAATTATTAATTTTCATTAGCTTAAACTTCCCTAGCAAGAACAAATGTTTGTTGAATAGGTCTAAGTTTTTATATCGCAAGTTCAGCCCTCAGTTAAAACTTAGTTCTATCTTGAGATTTTTGTAAAATGGGTAAAGCATTTGTTTTATTGAGATTCTTGCAAAATAAGTAAAGCATTTGGAATTTTTATCACAGCTCTTATCATCTTGAGCTATAATGTATTTTTGATGTCATATTACTTCTTGCACTACTATCACCCCATCAGTCACCACCACCACCACCACCACTACTACTACTACTGCTACCGCTACTGCCACTGCTACTGCTACTGCTACTGCAGAAAGTATATATATAGACATAATATGCTAAACTTCAAGAAAAAATACAAGTACGAAGGGGATATGTATCAAGACAGAACTATATCTCACGACACACTGACAATTGCGCTGTTGGCGTAAAGTTACAAAATTTATCATAATTGAGTCTGATCAAAGAGATGAGGCAATATCAAGATTGCAATTTATATCTCCCAACAACCTTATGCACTCACATCGTATAGTAGGCCGACATTTCTCGTTCATAACTTTTTTCAAATTACATTCCAGAATTAAATTTTAACCTCGTACAGAAATTTTTAATTATTTACATATTATATAACAATACGGTGTATGGTTGCCTTTAACTTCTAACCGTTAATTTTTGCAATCCGTGCTTCAATTTATTAACCAATTAAAAGTTTATTCTGTGATTTTTAACGTCATGTAACATAAATAGGCGGAAAGCTTCTGATTTTTTTTACATGTCTGTCCGTTCGTCCGTCTTCCCGCCTCTGCTACCAGTTTTCGTATTTTATGGCACATAATGTTTCGAAATTTAAAAATAATCAAGTCTAGTTAGAAATTCATGAATTATAATTACATACCATGACACAAAAGAACAGATTTACTGTTTCTTAACTATTGAAAAACGTTTTTGTGATTTTGTATATTTACTGTTTTAAAAATTATGGACATTTGAATTTCTGAAGAAGTTCTTATACGAGCACTTGAATATAATATAATTATTATGAAACATTGTAGGTTATGTCGTTAAAAATTTCTAATCTTAAGGTTTTTCTAGAACTCAGAAAAGTGGCGAAATAATGATGGTTTTGAGGCTATATTTTGTTTTAACAAAATCTCTGTGACTCAGTATACAGTAGTGATAAAAAAACCGGACCGACCCTTGTAGCTGATTTCAGAGCCTTGTTCACTCCAGAGCGTGATAGACTGGTGACTAAGACTTTCGTGGTTCGAATCCTGCCTGGGAAGCAAACTTTTTTTTGTTCCTTATTCAAATTTATTCCCAATACTTTTCGATTGGAGCGATATTTTACTACTTAATTAACTTATTATTCCCAGAACATGAATTTTATCAGTGTATTTTCTAGTGAATTTCGAAATGGGCTACGTCAGCAGTCGAAACTACAACAATTGCAATAGATTACTCGCTATCTTGTGAATGCGGGCGTGGCATGCGCAGTGGCTCATTTCAGGGACTTTGATTATTCCGTCGGTCCGGTTTTTTTTGCCACTACTGTACATTTATTAAAGTTTACACATGGAAAATAAATGTAAATAAATCTAAGCAAGATAATATATTAAAACAATGTCAAAACGGTAACGAACCTCTGTTAAAAATGATAGTGATAGGCCTACATAAAATTCTGTACGTTGTGTAACTCTTGCCTATTGGTATAGAATTTCGTATTTTGTGCAACACTGAATTTATTTCTTGTCTTGGCATACTTAGTGACTAATTGCTACCTCTACCATTTAGCCTAAACTGTAACCACTTGCATTTCTGTCCCTTATGCCTGTCTTTCGCTTCTTGTTTTCCTGTTTCTTCAGCCGAGGGATATATTTGAATTACTTCATTAACTTAGACACTGACCTCGATTCTGAAAATAAATGCTCTCCATGCTTCGCTTAGTATGTAGCTGTTCCTTTATAATATAATATAATATAATGAATACTTTCGGTATCGTGTACCTAGACCAGAAATGAACAGATAGAAGAATTCGTAGCAACCGAGTAGTAGAACAGGGTCACTATCCGTATATTCTTCGTTCCGTCAGAGACGTAATAATTATCTCTGCGGCTCCCATTCGGTAGCTCAGTGCTGTAGCGGACTCAGGTTCGATCCTCGGCTTTGACTAAAGTCCTACTTGTAATGGAAAAAAATGACAGGAAATTCATAGGATCCCTGTAGTTACGTGAAACGTTTATGCTGTCAGTTGGGTGTTATTGTGATATTAAGATTTCTAAGGAATTGCTTCTCATTTATGATTGTCAATATGGTAGAGAGTGAATAAACTTACCTTAGTACAAACACAAGAACACAAACAATAAATCACACTAACATACGAAAACAAAAACACATACAAGATCGCATCTTCATTCAGGAAATTAAACTACATCACATACAGAACATAAAACACTCTACAAAAGCATCTCAACACACAAACAAAGAGATTTAATACAACCTAACAGGTGTATATAAACTCACATGCAATAGCTGCAATAATTTCTACATCGGATAGACAGGGAGATCATTTCAAGGAGTAGTAGTAGTAATGATATTTAACGAATATAAATTTATTCTCATTTAAATATTAAGTAAATTTAAAAATACTGTATTAGCTAAAATTGTTTCGGATTGTTAAATAGTTACCTATAATGTTTACGTAATCAATCCATTGAAAAACTTTTTGGCTCTGATCGTGTCGCACTGTTAACAGTAAGTTGTTACACAAAGGCCAGAAACATAATCATAGCAGGACTTCGTTATTACTTTCTGTCCACTCTTTGGTAACATAACATTTAGAATTTCTTCGTTCTTTGAAGTTATGAAAATGCATAAATTCCATTTTCTCTTAGAAAACTAATTACAAGGATTGACGTGTGTTCAGTTTTAAACAGGTTTAAGAGCGGTGACGGGTGAAATTTTGGTCATTTTAAGTCAAAAATCGTTCTCTTGTAAAAAATGAATAATCAATCTCTTATTTATATGTTGAGCAAGTTTCAATGCCCTGCGGCGCTCGAAAGCATAAAAATTACGCAATATATAACTTTAATTTCATGCAAATTTTACAAGCTGTTTTCTCACATTTTTTTTTTCAGCACATTTCGTCAGGTTCGAAGTGTAAAGGCTCTTACAATTTTGATGATAGCATCAAGAAATTTTTACTGCGTGTTCTAAGTACTGTGATAAAGAAAATGGCGCATGGGCTTTATGATTAAACGAATACTTTTTAAAATAAAAATAAATTGTTTATAGTAACATTGCAAAATTTCTATTTTTAGGTATACAGTGGTTATACAAACTTTTTCCCCCCTTATATAGTAAAGATTTAGAAAACTAATACGTGATGTTTTTCTAAATATGCCACTGTCCTTGCAAAAAGAATTTCAAACATTTTACTTAAAAATTAAACGACACGTTTCATTTTGAAATATGCAATTTTTTTTAAATATTTTTGTTAATAACTCAGAAACTAAATTCACTCACAGAAATAATACTTCACCACAACATTATCAATCACGCCGTGATTATGTGTGCAAAAATCAAAGACGTAGCTTCAAACTGTATAAAATAGACAATTCACCCATCTTAAGTAATGTTAATTTAGTCTTAAGTGGTTAGGTACAGCTTACACAGTAAAATTTTGGAAATATTCACCACATTTTTCCTCCATTACTGTATCTTCGTAAGTGTAAAACACTGTCCTTTTGCTATATGAAAAAAAAATTACATTTTTGTTTTCAAAATTCACTGTGCAGTGATGAAGCGTTTCCCATATAACTCAAAAACTATCCAAGTTTCTATGATGAAATATTTTGTGTGTATTTATGCATGTTATATCTACAATATGATGCAAGATCACTTCTCTAGCTTTGATAGATTGTCTGATAAAAAATAAATTCATTTAGAACATTGTCAAATATCAGTACTTTCTTCTAACAAAAAATAAAAAAATATATATATTGTTTATTGAGGAATGTAGTTGCAAGATCATGATATTGTAAACATGAGTTTCAACAATAAAATAAAAGAACGAGAACATGAAAAAGTTAACAAGTTTATGAGTTCTGAGGGAAACGATTCATCACTGCACAGTAAAGTGCTACCATTATGAATTTTGAAAAAAATTTAGGCTATATATAAATAATTTTTTTAAAGAGTAAAAATATTTTTTTACACATACCAATTTTCATTATTGTACAAGATACAGTAATGGAGGAAAAAAATGTTGAATATTTCCAAAAATTTTACTGCTGTAAGCTGCGTATACCTAACCCCTTAAATATTCGACTTTAAAACATCTTATTTATTTATATTACAATTATTATGCCCACTAATATTAACTCTATTAACATGGTTAATTTATAATTGTTATAGATTTACGTAAACACAGTCGGGCTTAATCAGTTGAATGGAAGTCTCAGGCAGGAAGTTAGGGTAATTTGAGGTAATAACATTCTAAGTTGACAGTTTGCAATTATGCATTTTTCTGTTGTGTTTGAATTTTGTTTTGTCATTATATCTATGCTACTAAATGATAAAGTGAATAAAAACAGGAAGAAAAATTAATGAACGAAATAACGGAGTGTAAGAAAATAGTAATGAACGAATATGAAAAATGGACGAATTTTCTCATTGACGAAACGTCTGAGGATTCTGAATTACAATGATTACAGTAGGTTTTAATTCATGATTAAATCACAGAAAACGTTCTTGCGAAAATATATTAAAAGCTTCAAGGTTCTCCACTTATGTTGAAACCTGGAGAACATGAACGTTAATTTGTGCTTCACCAGTTGGTGTTTTGTAAAATAATTTATTTAGGTTGTTTAAGTACAGTAATTAAGTTTTTTCTGTAAAGCTTCTGATTCACTCCGGTATACGATGCAGTTAATTTGCTGATTAGGCGAGTGACGTTCACATATCCTTGACTTCAAATAAATGTAGTTTCCAAAATATATATCAAAAGTAAAGGCTGCAGCGAAGGATAGCAAGTGACCGCTTTAGAGCTTACCGCTTGTTCCGTATCGAGTCGCCTTTGGTATTTAATATTCTCCTACTACCTCGTAATAGAAACTGAAACTAGAATTTTATATTGTGTTGTCATAAGAACATCTAGTACAGTACGGTACCACCACAAGATAATTTTATCGCGATGTCTTTTCATTAGGAATAGGTATCATACAGTATATTTTAGAGTTCTAATAAGTAGACTCTTAAAGATCAACTTTTAGGCACTTAAAATTATCGAAAAGGCACTAAAATACAGTTTTAGGCATATAAAAATAAATTTTCGGCAGTTAAAATGATTTATGTACCTTAAATCTGTTTGTAGACCTATGCATTCTAACCACAATAGCTATAAAATCTATCTATTTCGTTGCTCTGTGACTGTTGATACTTAAGTGTCAATATTACTTACTTACTTACTTACAAATGGCTTTTAAAGAACCCGGAGGTTCATTGCCGCCCTCACATAAGCCCGCCATCGGTCCCTATCCTCTGCAAGATTAAACCAGTCTCTATCATCACATCCCACCTCCCTCAAATCCATTTTAATATTATCCTTCCATCTACGTCTCGGCCTCCCCAAAGGTCGTTTTCCCTCCGCCCTTCCAACTAACACTCTATATGCATTTTTGGATTCGCCCATACGTGCCACATGCCCTGCCCATCTCAAACGTCTTACAATTACAATAAAATTATTAGTTTGCCAATGAATTTAAAATGAACAAAATTGCTCTTAACTGGTACTGCAACATGTATCAAGTTTTTCTCTAAATTTTCTGTTGTGAAACTTTGCCTTTTCTTAGGCCAGGGATGCAGAACTGTGCTACAATTGTGACAGACGTCACAAGCCGGAACAAGTAACTCATCCCTTCCCTTCAACCCTCGCGTCATTGGACATGGTATTCAGTGTGATTGCCAAACGTCACAGATACGTCATTGAAGGCTCCGGCCTTGTGGGCGGGGGAACAAACTCTTTCCTCATGCTTCCAACCCTCTCGTCCGCAGTTCTACAACCCTGTCTTAGACAAAACCTTTTACAAGCGAAAAAATATATTTACAGTGATACCGAAGTAATGGGTGGGCCTACATATTTAAATCTAGCATTTTTCCATGCTGATTTCTTTAGTGGGAAGTACATCCTCCCTATTCATCACATTTCTATTGCCTGCTGAAGTGCTTAAAAACAGTCAGTTTACACTAATTTCTTCATTCCTACAACCGAACTACTATAAGGTCTTTGAACCAAATACACTCATGGAAAAAAAAATCCAACTATCTCTTTCATTGCTGTACGAACAAAATAAAAACGCACATTAACATAATATAAATAGGTATTTTTAGACTCTGAAACCTCAAAACAGGTAGGCAAAATAGGCATTTTAGGCACCATAAAATCCTTCAAAACATTAATATTTTGTACAAAACATGAAGACGTCATATTTAACTAGTTTCATTTATTACTACAGGAAAAAAAATGGGAATTTAGCCTAAAATCCGGGGTCTAGTATTAAGATACGAAATATTAACAAGTAATAAATTATTAATCGTAACTCAATATGCAGTAGATATTTATTTAATTGCAGTGAGCGTTACTTTTTATTTCTCATATAGCAAAAGTATTGAAAATATAATTTTCCAGTATACGTAATATACATGTCCGGGCAAAATCGAATTTTTGGCTGGTACAATCAGGTGCCGCTGCATTTGTGGGAATTGCCTCTAGGTAAGTTGTTATTTAATAGTCTCTATTATAGCCTATGTTTATTGTAAAGGGCAGTCATCGCGTCTGTAATTCAGGGTATCAATTCACAATAATAAATTAATTCAAGACTAAAATAATTTTTATGTAAAATAATTAATGTAGTATCACTGTCTAGTATACTGTATACAGTCACGAAGTTCAATACGTAGGGAATATGCAGCCATAGATAGTTGCTAACCACTAGGATCGCTACTATCGCCCCATCACAGACAATGCGAAATAGTACCGGCACAGTCTGTTGTTCATAGTACCCTTACAACTCAGGCTTCGTGACTGTATATACTAGACTGTGGTAGTATACTAGATTTTTCGATAAGCAGATATTCACTTCTGAAATGATACGGTGGTAGTGTAGGGTGGATGAGATGGCGTCGGTAGTGATAGTGGTGGCGATGGTGGTGGTAATGATGATTATGAATCAGTTAGTAGGAGATATACAGTGACGATTTTTGACGGGAAAGGACAAGAAATTAACAATATTAGGCGTTACCTCCAAGAATTTCACTAGAACACGTTCAGTCTCCTATTAAATGACTCTCGCGGATTTCTTCCAGGTCTGAACGTGACCGCTTGCCTTAAGCTCTGCGCTTTCATTGCGCTCGGGGTCCATGGTTCCAGAATTGTACAAATTTAGAAAAACTGGATTCCTCGAGAAATGTGTCTTTGCCGCTGTTTTGACAGGCGAGGTAAGCCAGCGCTTTCCAGTTCAAGGCGTCGCAACGCCTCGGGCACCGCTCGAGTCATTGAGCCTGATTCATGTCACATCAAGGTCACTCGTTCACTTTCACTCTCGTTAACTCTCGTGTATACGCTACATTCAAATGACATTGAAATCGCCCTGTATCACGCATGTGTTCAATATCACCACACTCATAATCGTCATTCTTCACGCATCAAGCATCGTTGCCAGTAGCAATACACGTACGATACATAATTTTAATTCAATGTTTCTTTGGACGTCTTATATTTATTCTGCCGATTGATTGCTAGCTTATAAACCGATGAGATGACCTTGAAATAATAATCGCAATGTGCAGGTTATCTTGTTATCTCTTTGGCCTTTCATTGTATCGTCAAAGTTAAACATTTTAATTATTTTCGAATATCTGTGTTTCTTTCCTTCAATTTTCAGAACGTTGTAGCTATTTAATATAATTTTGTGCGAGATCGTGCGTATTTGCTTGGTTTCCGCACAAAACCAATCCGCGGAAAGTCTAAAATTCCACACTCAATATTCCCAACCTAACACACATAACAATTTCCCTCTTCTTACCGCTTAAGTGACATATTGATTTTACTGCTTTAGGCTTTTAACATATTATTTTTAGAGACGTTCAATGTAGTAATAATTATAAATTGGAAACTTACCACTGCAATTTCACCTAAATTGCACTGCTAATTATTGTTTTTAAATATTTGCAAAAATTAAGTAAACTCTATAACTCCACTAAAGTTACTGCATTCGTGATGCAAGTAACATTAAGGAAGCCGTGAAAAAATCAACAAGAGTCCAGACTCATCATAGACTGGGGGGGGGGGGGAAAGACAGACGTATATCACGGCCTGCTGGAGTATAGTAAACTCAGAAAACATTTTAAAGCAACAATGTTGAAGATAGATAATTTTGTTTTGCAAATTTGCCGCCATTGGACAGAAACCAAGATGGAGATTTCATTGCAACTAATTAGAAATTCCTCTTTCAGGTATGTAATAAACGATCTTCGCACAAAATAATGTACGATACACGAGCGGTATGTTTTCTTTCAATTCTCGGAAATTAAAAAAGCTCAACTACGTTTCGCTTTTTCAAACTTTTCCTCGAACATGAAAGCTTGAACATACCGCTCTTGTAACGCATATTACTATTTTTGAATTATGATCACGTCTCGTTTACTTATTGTCAGTGTTCTGTTTCGAGATAACACTTTTGGTCTATACATTGTTATAAAATTTAAAATATTCTCTTTCCTTGATTTATTTGATTACAAAAGCATTATAAATCAGTTTACATAATTATTTTTTCCATTTTATGCAATTAATATGTACTGCTTATATATGGTACAGTCTCTCCAAAGCATTTACATTTGCTAACACATTAGTTTGTAATTAGTTTGATAACATAGAAGAAAACTTTTAGAGATTTTCTGAACGTCGCATCAAATTTATGTGAATATTTTGACAGTTTGAGTGCCTGCCCATGTACAATGAAAAACTAAGGGTGGAATTCATAGTCGTCACTTATAAAATGAGGAGAGACTTAAGTAATGAGCGTTTCCCTAGCACTTATTTTAGATCGTATTGCAGAGACGCTACTCATTCATATGCCCTGAGCATTCCCTTAAGATCGAAATAAATGCGGCAACATGGCTAGACGTGAGCGCTTTCGCACATTCAGTTGTTTTCCAGCACCTTCAAATTGTTAAATCGGCATTATTATCGTAGACAGATACACAAGTAAATACTATAGAGCTCAAAATTATAAAGAATATCGAGAAAGCATTTTGCAAAAGAAGAAAGAAGTGAGCTAAGAGAAATAGTTAAGAAATATAAATAAATATAAATCTGCACAAACCAACTGCAAAATAATAACAAAATCAGAATAGTTTTATGTTTTGCCAAAGTAGATTATTATTATTATTATTATTATTATTATTATTATTATTATTATTATTATTATTATTATTATTATTAGTTATTGCTGTAGCATAAAATCTCAAAGCAACCAGTATTTTCAGCAGTGGTAAAATCGGTAAACCTCTCATGATTGTATTATGATTTTTAACGAGAGGCACCAGAATATTCACAACAGTGTTCTTGTTGAAACGATATCTCTTCAATTGTTGGTCATTGTACATCTGTAAAGGGTTTTCTATATCTCTGATAATATCTTTCGTTTTGCCGAAACAGATTTTCATTTTCATTATAGAACTCAATAAATTCAATAAAATCATAACCATCATTCATTGTATACCGAATCAGCTGATTACAATGCATATGAGGAAACTCTTGAGTAAGCTGACAAGCTACCTTATTTGAATAAGTGTTCACTTCAGTGGGATTTATGAATTGGAAATTATTATAAGCAACTGCTCAAGGGTTTCCTTACGATAAATGTTGACTGTGAATTCGGTCCTAAGTAGTGTTTTCCGTATATATTACATATAGCTTTTCGATATTAGAGGCTATCGATATTTAACAAATATAATTAATTATTTCTTAAAGATTATTTTTTGTGAAATAGAAAACATAAATGAAACATACGATGAAAGAGTAATGGAACGGAGAAAAATTCTCTCCGGCGCCGGGATTTGAACCCGGGTTTTCAGCTCTACGTGCTGACGCTTTATCCACTAAGCCACACCGGATTCCACCCCGGCGTCGGAAGAATCGTCTCAGTTTTAAGTTCCAACTCTTGGATTCCCTCTAGTGGCCGCCCTCTGCACTACATCATAGATATCTATGAACCTAGGACCGAAGTCCACACATGTGCTGAGGTGCACTCGTAATGAGTGACTAGTTGGCCGGGATCCGACGGAATAAGCGCCGTCTTAAATCACGAAGTGATTTACGCATATCATATATATTATTATAATGTACCGAAGTACATATGATATTTCCATGCAGATATTCTGCGTCATCATACGATGAAAGAGTAATGGAACGGAGAAATCAAATCCCGGCGCCGGAGAGAATTTTTCTCCGTTCCATTACTCTTTCATCGTATGATGACGCAGAAAATCTGCATGGAAATATCATATGTACTTCGGTACATTATAATAATATATATAAATAAAACAGTTTAAGAAAGGAATGTATATGTCAGATGCACAGTTAGTTAAGAAATAATTGAGTGCGTTAGTTAGAAATAATAGGGAGTTCTAAATTTCATAAATGTCTGTCGATTCTCAATAAAATACACCAAGTCGAGATGCTCTCTTTACATATAGTGGTCGGCCTGGGTAGCGTAGTCGATTTAGCGCTGGGCTTCTGTGCTCGAGGTTGCGGGTTCGATCCCGGTCCAGGTCGATGGTATTTAAGTGTGTTTAAATGTCACAGGCTCATATCAGTAGATTTACTGGCATGTAAAAGAACTCCTGCGGGACAAAATTCCGACACATCGGCGACGCCGATATAACCTCGGCAGTTGCGAGCGTCGTTAAATAAACCATAATTTTTTTTACATTATAGTATTCATACTGTACCGAATTCCAGGTAAGAAAAACTTTGTGGTAAACGAACATTTGATGCGAAATGTATCACGTCGTTGTGATACGTAACGTGATTTGTCATCTAATTGCATTGCACGAACTCTCCACTTGCGTTCAGTACAGTCTGTTAATATGGAAAGTGGAAATAAGTTTCTGTTAGTATGAAGACAGGCATTGGATTCTATAAAGTAATGCATTTTTATAATACCTTATTTATGATTAGTCCGATTTTTCCACACAAGAACGATATGGAGGTAAACATTTGATAACTGTAAAAAAATTGTATTACGCAGTCGTCTTAATGCTGCTGCCTGTGCAGTCCACCACGCTACAGCACAGACTCCGATCTCTACAGTGGCAAGTGTATTTGTTCATAGTTTATGTTCAGTATAATATTAATAATGTTTATATGTTTAGGCACGTACCGAAGAGATAAATTTGTAGGGTTTCAAAAGAGTGAACAAGTCTCGGCATTACATGCGAAATCCCCACACCTGTGGAGTAACGGCTAGCGCGTCTGGCCGCGAAATCAGGTGGCCCGGGTTCCATTCCCGATCGGGACAAGTTACCTGGTTGAGGTTTTTCCGGGGTTTTCCCTCAACCCAATAGGCTATGAGCAAATGCTGGGTAACTTTCGGTGCTGAACCCCGGACTCATTTCACCTGCATTATCACCTTCATCCCATTCAGACGCTAAATAACCTAAGATGTTGATAAAGCGTCGTAAAATAACCTACATGCGAAATGGTACAGGTTATGTCAGGTTGTGACGTAGGTTCTATTTGCATGACTGCAACAGTACGGCCTAAAGGAAGCTCTCCTATTTTAGACATTTAGGGCCGTATTCTTAGATATCCTTAGCGCTTCCGGTGGATGATCAGCGAACTAACATGTTTCGTATTCATAAACCAGTGTTAGCGGTATGATATGATATATGATATGATATGATATGACATGACATGACATGACATGACATGACATGACATGACATGACATGACATGGTATATAAATCCCGTACAAGTAACCAGTCGATAGCCAGGGCTAGTTTAGCACGGTCGTAGCGCGGGCTAGCAAAATGTCTATGCATAGCACCCTACATATCTGAATTCTGAACGTATTACGAATTTCGGTTCATGATTTTTACATATTTCACTTCTGTCTAAATGATCATAAACGTTCAACATCTCGATAAGGAATTGCGAACTAATTTTTAGAGCGCGCGTCATCACTAGCCTATAGGAAAAACACGTATGATTTGGTACTATGGCACTATATGAAATGATAAAGCTCTACCCATTTGTTTACCTCAATATTTTATCTGGAATTCAGTACTGTATACGTAGGGAATGTCTTAACGATTACCCTTGAGATTACCGTTTCGATATTTGAACAGTAATACATTTCTACGAATTGTATTAACCTATTACAATTTGATTTATTTCCTTTTTCTGAATCAGAATGAGCTGCTGCTCTTGCTTGAATGTCTGTTTACGCCGGCATATTTCTCATGCCGGCCAACAGTGTGTTATCCAGGATGCATGCAGGGAACCCCACATATCCCAGAACCAAGTTCCTTCTCGAAATCGCCAGCTTGTGATCGGAGAAATGCTAAAAAGAGTAATGGAACAGATAAATTTTGATGGAATGATCTCGATGGGAAAAGGCGAAACACTGATACACCCTAACTGCGACTTTGTCCGCCACAGTTTTGGCCGAGATTTGAACTCGGACCGCCTACGCCAAAGCCACCGCAGGGACTAATTTCAATGACTGAACATGATCCAGTATTGATCCAAAATCACTGTTACTCTGAGTGCTCATAAATTTTATGTTCGACGTCAGGTGGAATAGTTATTCATCCTTGAGAAATACTTTGAAGAATTGGTCGTGTAGTGCCAGAGATTTCACACAATACCCGCTTCATAGCGCGAGAATGATCTTTTAGAGATTGCAATACAATAACTTTCAGAGTGAATGGAGTTTGGCTGCCCGGGTCTATACGTCACACTAAGTCGTCTGACGAGAGATGCAATTGCTTCGTTCATCAAATCGCAACCGTTCTTGTATTGAATGAAAACTCTTCTTTACACATTTATAACTTGTAATAGCTGATGTGATTGTTATACTGTAGGTTATGTCTAGATTTGATAGTACTGAAGGCAAACATTGTTCTGATGTATGTCTTCGAAAAAAATGTTTCGGAATGATGAATGTGTTTTGTAATATTCGGGTGGAGACAAAATATCACAATAACTGGCCTGACGACCTGATTAGCTACCCGACTTGTACGAACTGAGGCTAAGGTAGCGAATTACACTCAAGTTTCCACACTAGGGGACACATTGCGCAAGCTTAAAGATCGATATACATCGCCACTGGTCGAACGACCTACGCAGCTTGTAGGTCTGGCATTTGTTAGTCCAGATTTAGAGAACAAGGCGTTCCTTTGAGTTTGCTTTACACGTATAACCGCGAGAGAACAATTGCTTGTAAGGCAGAGGTCCCGCCCTCGAATACTGGAAAGGAAACCGAAAGCTAATAGATGGGTTCTTTGCACCAACGTCAATGTCAACATCATCATAATTATTATTATCATAACCTCCATAATTCACCATCTTCATCATGAAACAATGCGTTCTGTTTATGAAACGATGGCAATTTGACCTTATTAAAATTGTCCATATTTTATTCAAAAGAGGTGCAGCGTATACTTTCTTTCCTCCACACGATCACAACACTCTTCAATATTATCCATTCCCTCCCACCGAACATCCTCATATTCATCTTCTTTCACTGTGGCTGTTCCTCGGCTTTGGAATTCCCTACCGAGTTTTGTCAGGGACTGTCAGACATCAAACCAATTTAAGAATAGGGTAACGAAATATTTTTCTAACAATTCTTGTTAACAATAATAGCTGTTTCAGGTTTCTCAATGTTTAATGGTTATATAAATCACAGATAAATATTATCTCATTATCATTATATTATTATTATTATTATTATTATTATTATTATTATTATTACTATTTCTTACCAGTGTTTATTATTGTCATACTAACATTACTTATCCAACTTTCATTATTTACTTTCATGTTGTTTTATGGTCTAGATATTAATGTAATAATTATGTAAGCAATTGTATTCAATTAGAATTAGAGTCTGGCTAGGCGGAAGAGAAGGCCTACTGGCCTTAGCTCTGCCAGATTAAATAAATAAATAAACAAAATTTGATAAAGTACACAGAAACTCTCAATATTCGAAGTTTTGATCTACTTTTGTCTTCAGTTACACAGAAAGACGAAAATGGTATCCTAGTCGTCGGAATCGTTACAAATGGCTAGATCCACATAGTCGGTTATATGCATTGTATTTATAACGAACCTTCAAAGTAAGATAGATTCAGCCTTCGGAATGTGAATTTTTGTATACTTTACCAAGAATAGAAAAAGTCAAAAGTTTCTTCTCCCTCATGTAGATCTCTGCATCGGACCATGAAACTTTTGATAGATATGTGTGTAGAGACATGAATTTAACACTTTGGAGGAATTTGCAATTTTTATTCAAGTTTCCATGTCTGAGAATCTCGCGAAACTTAAATTTTCACAATAGTGATTTTCGTCTATACAGAGTATATTTGAGATCACATATTACAATACGATAGTGAGAGTGTAGGTCATCAATACAAACAGCAATGCCTGCCCATATGTAGGTACATTGTTTTGACGGTACTCTGATGGACGTTGGGGAGTATGAAGGTAGGCGAAATTATCACTACAGTGCTATTGCCTATTGCCCCAAAGTCAAATTAGGAGGCATGCATGTTCACATTGTAGGGCTTAGATGTTAGCACTTATGTGCAAGGATCTCCGATGAAAAATAAAATTTGATTCTTTTCATAGTAGTAATTCCTTTCAGACATAATGTATTACTGAATCGGTGTCATGGATGACATTTCAGATGAAAATAAATTGCCGGTAACATCAATAAGTAAACTTTGACCATTGGGAAACAAAGTTTTTGAAGTGGGGTAACTTAAAGGACTGTCGATCTTCATTGCGCTAACATGCAGCATTTAAACTTTGACTTTTGGAAAATGTGATAGGCACGGTAGAAATCAAAGGCTAAAAGTGGGTCGCACCTTCAAAACGTTTGGGAACCACTGATATATGTATGAAAGGTTTTCACTCCCCTTTCGTAGGACGCCGTACTAATGATTTTCATCGTTCTTTGAAAATGTATCACTCTCAATTCAGTAAGAACTCGCAAGCTTTGTATACAGTAACACGCTTGGTGGCCACTAGGTCACCAGCGATGACATGGGAATTGGAAATTTTATATAGAAGTTTCTGGGCCACCGGAGTAGTCTAGGGGTAGTAAGTGAGCTTCGTGCTCGGACATTGGTTCGAATCTCTCTTCGGCTGATTAAATGGTTGGTTTTTCCGAGGGTTTTCCCAGTCGTAAGGCTAATGTCAGGTAGGCCAATCCTATAGATAATCCTCGGGCTCATTTCGACATACTCCACAGTCTAGTATATAAGTCACGAAGCTCAATACGTAGTAAATATGCATACATAGATAGTTGCTAACCACCAGGATCGCTACTATTGCCTCATTACAGGCAATGCGAAATAGTACCTGCACAGTCTATTGTTCCTAGTACCCTCATAAACTCAAACTTCGTGACTGTATATACTAGATCAGTGATGTCAAAGCAAGCGCATTTTTCTGACCTTGACGTCGTGCGCGGGCATTAAGCGCTAAGTATGCTAGGGGGAATAAGCAGCCTGTTGGATTAAGAAAACAGTGGTGCACAAACTTCAAACGGAACGTGACATTTTATGTCGTTATTTTTATATGGCTTCTTTCTGTTTGTTATTTTCTATACTGTCTGTAAAACAAAAGTACTAACACCTATTTCTTAGCCTAATATTGCAGTTGTGTTTTAAACGTTAATAACATAATAAAGAGTAAAGAAGGAATATTCACACAAATTCCACAATACTTACAACTATACTGTATTAAGTGAATTAAACACATCATTCATAAAGAAATTGTTATCCCAAGGAAAGGCACTGAATATGACATGATAAGTTGGAATTGATATTGATGGTATCTTTAGCCTTATAAAAGTAATCAAAACAATATTATAGTACAAAGCAAAGTTGCCTAAGTATATGTTTTAACTGTAACTAATATTACACAATGAAACTCTTATCGCATTATGCTTTTAGGTGATATTGGTGCGCAACTTTCTGTTATCAGAATATTAAAAATTATCTCGAAATCTGCTGAAGCTATGGAGCTGACGTTTTACCAACACATAGGCACATATCTTTTGTTTGTGATGTAACAATATTTGCTTTGTTAATTCATTTCCTTACAAACATTTTCCATGCGAATATTTTCAAACAATTTAATACACTATCTTCAGTAATACGTATTTACGATATATTAGATTTACGAAAACATTGTACCTGTAAGGCTACTAAATAAATATATCTGAAAATTTCACTTTTCTGTAAAAAAGTTGAGAAAATACTCCTTTTGAATAAAAAAGCGAACTTGTGAAAAATGAGCATTAAA
Source organism: Periplaneta americana (assembly GCF_040183065.1). Classification (NCBI taxonomy): domain Eukaryota; kingdom Metazoa; phylum Arthropoda; class Insecta; order Blattodea; family Blattidae; genus Periplaneta; species Periplaneta americana. The sequence continues at coordinate 144,472,565 of NC_091127.1, forward strand.
ATTAAAACTTACATTCTTATAATGCACTTATACTTCTCAGACAAATGTAAAAATTAACATGGATAAAGTTTTAATAAGTTCTATTCCCTTTATCCATTGAATCAGTGCTGGCCATCCCTGTATATAGCTCGACTAAGCGGCATATACTACCTCCTTCGTCTGTCTCTTTCCTTTCCGCTGTAAAGCGCTCAGGCTCTCCTGGGCTCTAAAGCGCACGCTTGCTCGTATGGGCATCAGTTGACATCACTGTACTAGACTGTGATACTAGGTACCACCTTGCCGATTCCATGGAAGCTAGATTAACCCGCAATTGGTACAGGTCGTTAAATAATCGATCAAAAGAAATTGTGAATGTAGTCTATAGTTGGAATAGTGTCAGTGACCTCAACGTTTTCGCGACATTGGATTGTGTGACCATGTCTGTCCGTGTCGGAATGCTATTTGCTGGCTTCGTTATATAATCGAGTGGCGTGACAGGTTCCGTTGAAAGGGAATTCGATGCGGGAAACCTGTTCGCGGCGTGAAGACGCTCCTCCAAGTGCAAGTTCACTGCCGCCCTCAGGGGGAAGACGGCCCCGCGCGGAGCAAGGTCGTCTTCGAGGCTTCTTCACGCCGGAGAAAGTGATGACGAAGCCAGTTGCGCGGCTTCCCCGGCTCGACTGATTGAATGCCTGGTCGTCTACATAATCATCATTAACGGTCCAAGTGGGTATAAATCCTTCAGTAAAACAGCTCTTAAAACGGAAAAATATTTACTGCAACATGTACAGGTTTAAACAGTGCTATTAATTTATATTTTCCGTTATGACTGTCATAACATAACCAGATATTAGTATCCTGAGAAAAGCAAAGCAGTTTTGTGGAGTTTTTTTTTTATATATAGGCGTCCACTTATGCCAGGCCTGCACAAGGTTTGAGCTCTCCGAGCCGACTCACAGCTCATGAGCGGAATGCAGATACTGTATTAGCTGCGCTCTGTATAAGGGTGGACTGGAAGCAGGGGTGATCTCGTACAAAATATATACAAAAGGAAGTACTATTACGAGTGTTTATGAAATGAATTCCAGTTCAGTGTTTGCAGAACTATCTTGGACTGTTATTAATTAATAAAGAAATATTTATTTTACAGAAGTAATAGAAATTATATTAGCTACTTAATTGTACAATATCATTTTGTTATATTTTTATTTATCAGTACATCAAAACGAAGTTTTATGCTGTTGGCAGCTGAAAGGAACAGTAGCCTATGATCGTAATGAAACATCAGTTACAGATGTTCGATGTCTGCCTTTAATAAAGTTGGTTATAGAAAACAGTTGCTCACAAATATAAATGTTGAGCCAAACATAGCAATCATTTTCACAGCCAGCCTGTGTAGTCGTGGATATTATTGCTAATGTTTAGTCTTGTAAAACTCAACCAGGCTAGTAGTATTATTCAAACGATCTTTAGCCCTTAGGTCACATTGAAGATCAATAAGTTCGAGCTGTAAATCGTTATGTTCCGTCTTTTAGATTCCTCCATACTGTACTGTAGCAGTAGGTAAGCAACGTGAAACAGTTACTGAGAATACACACTGCACTCTACTAGATAACTGAGTGGTCGTTTCCCTCTCCTCTACCTATAGCAAGTCTGACGTATCTTCCTCTCCATTTCGGCGAGCGGTAAACACAGCTCTCCCTCTCCGAAGGAGCGCTCGCGCTCGTTGAGCGCTGTTTGTGCAGGTATGACTTATGCTGATTATCTGCTTGAGCTTTTTCTGATATTTTCCCCAAATGTAAAGCGAATGGAAAGTAATACCAAGCAACGTCCTCGCTTTCATCTCGCTGTTACCAGTTTTACCAACACTAAATAACCGCATCCTATATAACATAGTTCAGTAACCCATTTAAAATTACATATAGGGGTAAAGGTTGGTATTACTGTGACACGAGCAATATTATGATAGTTCTTTCTGAGAATTTATTAAAATTTTACTTAGCAAGAGAAGAACCGGTTTTGTGCAGCAACTTGTTCAAGAACATTCCCTTAATACGTTGACGCAAAAAACTGATCTTCCTCTCGCTCAGGAAAATTGTAATAAATTCTCAAAAAGAACTGTCACAATACCTATTACTCATACCAGAATATTACCAACCTTTACCCTATGTAGGAATTATTATTATCATTATTATTGTTATTATTATTATTATTATTATTATTATTATTATTATTATTATTATTATTAACGAATGAAAATATTATTGAAGTTGCGGAAATAAAATTGTCGACTTCTCTGTGCATACAAAGAGTGGAAAGTGTTCAACTACAGTAATATCACAGAGTAGATTCTTAAGATAAAAGGAACAGAATTTTCTCGGATATTGTTAGGCAATGGATTCTTGTGGATTTAGCATTAGTGCTTGAGTCAGACCAAGAAATTAGTCGGAACAAGGCCAATCTTTCTGTGAATTCCCACGTAACATAGTAAAATAAACAAATGAAAATTGTATGCTCGAATACACAAGTTGATGGTGCATTTAAAGTTTTTCTTCGCAAATTTCTAGCAGAACAGAACCCTGGACCTCCTGCGTAGACTTCCAATGAGTGAAGAAATCGGAGTTGGTCGGCTTGTGACAAGATGACCGTGAGACCCTCTGGCTACCTGACCTTTCTAGAAGTCGTCCAGTTTCATAACTTGTGGGCCCTGCCCCAGCGTCGTTGCGTAATGGAGGGGGGCAGGTGACACCTGCAGCATGTCTTGTTGCAATCCGACAGGTAAAGCACCCCGCATTCCTGACCTCTGTACATATGTGTCACATTCGAGGTGCTACAGAACCAGTTATTCCCCTGTCGACTGTGTTTATCTTTTACATGCAGTTGAAACTGCTTCAGTTTTAATGAACAAGTTCTTACAATTTATTATTCATTCAATTATAATAGCTGGTAAAGAATTACACTGCATAATCCAGTGTTTTGAAATATCCCGATGATATAATCGTGAAATTACCCCATTTTAACTCATAAATTAGAGACTCAATCTCGAATTAAGTTATAAATATGCTTCTTGACGACTGTAAAGGACACACAATTTAAGGGGAGAGGTACAGGTACACCTTTCGCCAGCATAATTTTACTATATTTCAATTTTTTTCTCTTCAGAATCTACAGGTCCTATGGAAACAAAAATTGGCATGCTTAACATATACTGTCTCTAGGCCTACATCAATTTAATGATTTTGAAAATCTGATAGTATTTTTTTTTTAATTATGAAACATTTTTGAGAATGTTATTCATCGAGGAGGGTTTGCATGATAAATTACTCAAATAAGTTGTTTGAATTTTGGTATAATTCTTCTATGGGTCTATTTTTAGAAAACATGTCTAAAACATATAGCCTTCTAAAATCTCTAACATAATAGTTTAGAAAAATGTTGTATTTATTATTTTTATTTTATACTAATTTTTTCTTTAAATTTCGATCAATATTATTTTTCAAAAGTAAACTATAACTCTATCTTAAAGATTTTACTAACATCTGCCTTGAAAAAAAAAAAAAAGAAAAGAAAAGAAAAAAAAAAAAAGAAAAAACCTCTAAAACATCCCATCGGATAATGTACATTTTTCAAATGAGAGAACTTTACATGCATCCAAATTTTCATTAAGGGGTTACGTACAGCTTACAGCAGTAAAAGTTTGGAAATATTCAACATTTTTTTCCTCCATTACTGTATCTTGTACAATAATGAAAATTAGTATGTGTAAAACACTGTCCTTCTTCTACTGTATATGAAAAAAAAATATATTTGTACGATTAAAAAAAATTATTTACATTTTGTTTTCAAAATTCACTTCACTGTACAGTAATGAAGCATTTCCCACATAACTAAAAAATTATCCAACATTCTGTGATGAAATATTTTGTGTGTATTTATGTAAGCTTATGTGATATCTACAATATGATGCAAGATCACTTCTCTACCTTTGATAGATTGTCTGATAAAAAGTAAATTTGTTTAAAAAATGGTGAAATATCAGTACTTTCTTCTAACACAAAATAAAAATATATATTATTTATTAAGGAATGTATTCAAAGAGCATGATATTCTAAACATGAGTTTCAGCAATAAAATAAAAGCGAGAGAACATGAAAAAGTTGACAAGTTTACGAGTTGTGAGGGAAACGCTTCATCACTGCACAGTAAACTGCCACCATTTTGAATTCTGAAAAAATATATATAAATATTTTTTTTAAATCGTAAAAATATTTTTTTTTTATATAACAGAAGGATAGTGTTTTACACACACCGATTTTCATTATTGTACAAGATACATGAAAGGAAGAAAAAAATGTTGAATATTTCCAAAAATTTTTACTGCTCTAAGCTGTACCTAACCCCTTAAGATATCTTCAGTACATATTGGGTTATCACGTAAACGCTGTCCGGTGAACGAAATTCTCAAAAATGTTTTATAATTTACAAAAATAAAATAAATATATGGTTTTAAAAACATTAAAATCATTTTTGATGTATAGATAGTGTATATTAAGCATGTTAATTTTTGTTTCCAGAGAATCTATAGATTCGGAGGGAAAACATTTTGAAATATAGTCAAATTACCCATATATTAGCGAAAAGTGTACCTCTCCCTTAAGTCTTTTTGAACTTCACTGCTTTAAAAAATTCTAAATAAATTATTGTATTCTATTTTAAAATTAAACATTTCCGTTATACTACGAGTATCATAATACTGCATTTAATTCCAAAATAGATTGCACTTTTTATACTTGTTCCTTTCGATTTTCTTACACACTATAAACACAAAAATAATCTCTGTGCAAGTAATGAACAGCTTAAATTTGAACTCGCATGTCTTGGAACTAAACTTTACACATATCAATATGTGTCCACAACTAGATATTATTATTATTATTATTATTATTATTATTATTATTATTATTATTATTATTATTATTACTACGTGGACATTTAACAATCATATTACAGTATGACGACCAAGTTGATTAAGAATTGAAGCGGAAAAATAGATTTTTTCCAGAAATGGGCCTGTGTAAACTGATAGTAACTTTCAAGTGGAAACAAGAGTCCAGGATGGAAGATAACAGAAGCTTGAATTCCATACTCAATAATTATATCTTAGTCGCTAACACTTTATTTTTGTCGACATTATGTACCACCAGAGTTCGCTTCGGTAGGACTATGAATCCTGAAATCATCTTAGCTGCAGGTTATCTGATTCATTAGATTACGGATTGTTAGATACAGGTCTTCTGATCTCTAGCTGAGACACTCATAATAGTTCCACATCTTCACCGTAGTATTCTTATCATCCCAGTCGCCTATAAAATGATCACTGTAGCTTTTAACTTTGAGGTAAAGGGAACCTGAGCTACTTACTTTCTCGCCAAAAGCATTAAAAATGATTTGAAGCTCTGAATTTGTACAATCCAATCGATTTCATAGCGTGTGCGATGAAATTTGTAGCAGTGGAAGCCATTCTATTTACTTATTGCCCCAAGTAATAAGTCGTTCTGTGTCTATTTTTCAGTAACATAAGTAAGATATTTTATGCGTAGAATTACGCTACATATCGTAGATGTATTTTCATATGTAAATGGAATGCCAACATTATAGTATAGTTAACTTTAATAATTTAATCACATGAAAATGTTTTCATGTCTAAAAACTACAAATAATTTTTTTCTACGATAGTACGTAAAGTTGCATTTTACCCACTTATCAGTGCGTAAAGTGAGTCTTTAAAACAGTAGTGCGTAAAAAAGTAAGTAATCACTTTACGTACTGCCAAAGGAAATGCAATATTCAATGTACAAACTTTTTTCAATAAGAAATTAATGCATTATCTCAATCTTTCATGACGTAAATGTTACATGTAACACAAATAAGTAACAAATTTAACATTCATATTTACATTTGATCTCGTATTATTCTGACGTTACATCTATAGTAGGTCTACTGTTGCAACAAGATTTAGCATTCAATTTTTTCTAACAGCTTGTTATTTATATGGCCATGAAATCGTGATTATGAATAAAACAGGCTGTAATTGTATGGATACTTATGTCTTAATGGTTCTGAGTTTAGACGACCGTGAAATGAATAACCTCTACAACTTGAAATATTTATTTAGGTTTTTTTCTCGTTGCCAAACTTTTAGAACGGCGCCGAGGTTCACTCAGCCTATAAAATTGAGTACCGGGTCTTTCCCGGGGGTAAAAGGCGGCCAGAGCGTGGTACCGACCACACCACCTCATTCTAGTGCCGAGGTCATGGAAAGCATGGGGCTGTACCTCCATACCCCCCAAGTGCCTTCATGGCATGTTACAGGGATACCTTTACCTTTTACCTTACCTTTACCTGATATAAATCTGCGCTATCGAATAAAAACATTGTATGATGCACATTCGTAAAATTACCTTTGTGCGAGATCGTGCGTATTTGCTTGGTTTCCGCACAAAACCAATCCGCGAAAAGTCTAAAATTCCACATTCAGTATTCCCAACTTAACACACACAACAATTTCCCTCTTCTTACCGCTTAAGTGACATATTGATTTTACTGCTTTAAGCTTTTAACATATTATTTTTAGAGACGTTCAATATTATAAATTGGAAACTTACCACTGCAATTTCACCTAAATTGCACTGTTAATTATTGTTTTTAAATATTTGCAAAAATTAAGTAAACTCTACAACTCCACTAAAGTTACTGCATTCGTGATGCAAGTAACATTAAGGAAGCCGTGAAAAAATCAACAAGATTCCAGACTCATCATAGACTGGGGGAAAAAAAGACAGACGTATATCACGGCCTGCTGGAGTATAGTAAACACAGAAAACATTTTAAAGCAACAATGTTGAAGATAGATATTTTTGTTTTGCAAATTTGCCGTCATTGAACAGAAACCAAGATGGAGATTTCATTGCAACTAATTAGAAATTCCTCTTTCAGGTATGTAATAAACGATCTTCGCACAACATAATGTACGATACACGAGCGGTATGTCTTCTTTCAATTCTCGGAAGTTAAAAAAAGTTGAACTACAGTTCGCTTTTTCAATCTTTTCCTCGAACATGAAAACTTCAACATACCGCTCTTGTAACGCATATTACTATTTTGACTCTCGTGTGTTTCTGAATCTCGGCTTCTCCTCGTTTCACAAACTTCACGCTCGTGCCGAACTTATATTACCATAAATAACTATTGTAATAGGTATTATTATATTATGTGGAATAACGATACATTTCAATTCATTTGTATCTTCATATATATCCGATTTCTTATAGTCTGCTGTCTGTCTGTGCGTCCGTCCGTCTGTCCGTCGGTCCGCCTTCTGTCCATCGATCCGTCTGTTTCTCTGTATGAGTCTTTGTGTTTCTATCTCTCCGACCGGCGAACTGTCCTTTCTTTCCGTTCAATCCGTCTCAGCTATTTAATCTATTCTTCTTGTGAGATTAGCTCTCTCTGCTGAAGATATGATATTGTACTATTTTACAAAGCCGAACTCTTCTTTATAGGGCTTAGGAGGGTGTTAATAAAGAGTTGTTGGAATGATCGCAAGAGATACCGTCCGCCGCAAATTGAAACATCATTTCATCACGTGATGTTATGGGACTCGAAAAAGATAAGCAAAACCGTCGCGTCTCTTCGCGTCGGATGGCCCTCCAGTAAAGAGGTGGAGCAGGAATCCAGACCGGCGCGGCGGACAGCGCCGCCTTGCGAAATCGGGCCTGCTCGCGTTATTATTGCTCCACTGGGAGAGACAACGCAAACCGGTCCCATTCGCGCGCTGCCATATTTTATTCGATGAGTCGTTATAGCCTACTTTCCTTATTTCACAATTCACAATTATTGTAGCTCTGTGTCAGTGCCTCTCTCCGATCTTTTTTTAGCACTGCTCTGTTGGAGGCATGGCTGACACGTGTAAAAATAGTTAACACTTGAAGGCATGTTTAAATTTATACTTATAAGGTCATATTATGACGGTTTTATAACCAAACCTTTATGACACTCAATATGCACACATATACACACCTAAATGTAGACTATAGGCGTTCTCCTTATAGGACGTAAATTCTTATATAGATTTCGTTTTTAAGGAATGTGTAAAATTATTATTGTCCCGCGCCGTAGCGTCGTGGTCTAAGGCATCATGCGTGGACTCTCCTTACGAACGCTGTCTAAAACTACTGCTACTACTACCGCTACTACCATATTATTGCTACTGCCATCGCTACTAACACCACTATCGCATATTCTACTGCTACCATTACTACATCTACTACTACCACTGCTACAACTGTTATTACCACTACTACTACTACTACTACCATCGGATCTACTACTGCTACCGCTACCACTATTACCACCGCCACTACTACTACCACCACTGCTACTATCACTATCACTATTATCATTACAACTACTACTACTGCTAGGCCTACTATTACTATCGCAATTACCACTACTGACATCTCTACTACTAACCTACTATAACTACTGAGTTACTACTACTACTACTACTTCTACCACTACTACCATTACTATACCCCACCACTACTACAACTACTAGTAAGCCTACTATCTAATACTACTGCTGTCACTACTATTACTTCTACCAATAGCACTACTACGAAAGACTACCACTACTACTACCACCATGACTACCAATACTACCACCACTATACTACTACGTTCCACATCTTTTTTGCCTAAGTTGATACTGTTCTATCAGTGGTGGAATTCATTCATTAGTCATTCGATACAGGTTTTCCTTCCATTTTTGTTTATAGTCTTCTATTTTGGTTTAAATTGTAGATATTCACGGAAAAGTTTAATTTTGTTTCTTTTCTTGTTTTGTTTTGCAGTGTTCTGTGTATTGTTCCGCAAATCCACTGGAATTTATTTATTTTGTTATCAATATCTCTACATATTTCATAAGTTGTGTTACAACCTGAATAATTAAAATGGTACACGTGCCGTAGGGTCTTATTTTCAACTATTATTTTGAACGAATTGAAAATTTGTCACTGTATGCCATTACTTTGGTTTTATTGCTTGATATTTTCAAATTATAATTCTCTTTTCATTTTTATTCACTGTCTTGTATTAACATGTTACAACATCAGGAATATTAAAACATTTAAAAATTTATCTTTACTGATTCGTATACCTGGAAACAGATTTAAGCATTCTGCTGCCTGAACTGTTCCTCAGTCATGAACGTGAACAAAATTCTCAGATAGTCTTTAAAGTATATGCCTACTTATCTATTAAGGGATGTGATTTTTATAGATATGTATTTCTCAATTAGGTGACAAGGCCAGACGATACTCTTTCTTTACACTAGAGCCTACATGTTGTGTAAACCTGTTCCCTTTGTAAGTAAACTTATCACCATCACGTTTAATTTTAGTTATTTTGATTTCGTTATCCTTTACAAATGTTGGATTGTGACTAAAAATGTCAACACGATTAAGTTATTCACAATAAAATATAGAAACACATGATTTGTAAAGATAGTAACCCTATACATTATGGAAATGTAATTTTTCTGAGAATTTGCAATACGTGTATGGAATTTTATGTTACAAAAGTTTATTATGTGACCTACAATCTCGTCACAAAGTATGTGTGACGAATAGGAAGCGTGGCAAGTAAATTGTGACTAAACATTCGTTTTTTTGTTTTGATATTTTGCAATCCGAAATTAAAACGAAAGAAAAACCAAACAGATGCGGAAGCTATCCATTGCATTGACTAATTATGAAGGCATGTAGTCTCTTTAGTGCTGATTTTAGTTCACTTTGCATCCTCACAATCTATTTCCAACAAGATTGCATCTCTTCACCGCTTTCAAGTCATTAATAACAACAAGCTTCTTAGTTACGAGTTCATCATAAAGCCCGTCACGTACTGTACATAGGAATGAATATTTGTAAAATATAGGGGAGAGTTGGGTAGTATCGGACATCGGGTAATATCGGACGTGAGTTTCTTTCATCTACCACCAGATGATAGTACCTGAATGACATGGTTACATTTCTGTGATGTCGCATACAAAAACGTAACCATGTCATTGAGGTACTACCATCTGGTGGTAGATGAAAAAAAACGCACTGTCCGATATTACCCGGTGTCCGATACTACCCTGCTTTCCCCTAAGATTATGTAGAAAATAACTAATAATTTTTATATTGTTAGATTGTCTCCAGTGAAGGACGGGTTGCAGCTGCAAGATGTTGGAACGTCTGGTGCAATAGTTGGAAACACGCCGAAATAGAGAAGTTATTTATTTGGGATCTTAATTCAGCTTGTTTTTTACTACATGAAACAAATTTTCATTAAGGTTAAATAATATGAGATAATTATGCTCTTACCTTAGAACTGTAGTCTATCCGTCGATACATCCATTCTTTTTTTACATTATGAAGTTCTTAACCTAATTATGTCTCAGTTTCACGATTGTTAAGAAAATGTGACAATGCAAAGGTCTTTAAAATTATTTGCGAATATAAATGTTTTCATCATCCCCTGAAGTCGAAAATGTAACTTTTGACAAGCCGTAACTAGTGTTCAGCCTTTCCTCGAAAACATTAAGCGAATTTTTTTTTTTTTGTAGGGTATATTAACATTCAATAGTCAGTTAATTCAGAAAATATGGTTAATGTATTCGCGTTTATCCGTGTATCTAATACATATTTGTCTGAATAAGTTTTGAAACTTAAGCTGCAAAGAACAATTGAAGGCATTATTACAAAAACAACCCTTGTCAAAGTTTCTGTATTTCAGGAAAACAATAAAAAATAAAAGAACACACATGTCTGCTGTTTTCGTACAATTGGTGTTTATCCTTGTGGTTATTGCAGCTGACATAGGTCGTTTTTGGAGTCTATAAACAGTTCAAATAGTAGCAAATGTGTTCGTAACTCAATTTCATTAAAAATGACTAGAGCTGTTTTTTGTAATACTGGCTTCAATTTAAAAATCTGTTACAAACTAAATCAGAATAATATGTAGTCAGTTTTGATAAATTTTGAAAATTATTGCTGTAGACGTATGAAATATTCTGTTCAGATTTTACGTAATCACCTGTACACCTAAATTTCTTTATATTCTATCTGATTACTAATAATTGTTGACTAAAGGTACTTTCCCAAGGGTAGCTTCCATTTGAAAATAATGATCATTACACAAATTTTTAATTTTTGTTTGTTTAGAATGCTGTGTCGTGGCAATTCTTACTGAAGGGCATTATATATAGCATTGTTCGTTCAGGTAAAAATGATATTGAATAATGAATTATTCGATGACGGCTGCGTCGATATGACGCAGAAGAAAAGTACATATTATTGTGATTTAGTTTGTAACATATCATTAAATTGAAGCCATTATAAAAAAACAGCTCTAGTCATTTTTAATGAAATTGAGTTACGAACACATTTGCTACTATTTGAAATGTTTATAAACTCCAAAAACGACCCATGTCAGCTGCAAAAGCCACAAGGATAAACACCAATTGTACGAAAACAGTTTGACAGGTGTGTTCTTCTCCTGAAAAAAGAGCAATTTTGACAAGGGCTGTTTTTGTAATAATGTCTTCAATTGTTCTTTGCAGCTTAAGTTTCAAAACTTATTCAGACAAATATTTATTAGATACACGGATAAATACGAGCAGTACACCAAGGAAATTAATACAAGCTCCTTTTCTTAAAAGTACCGAACGCACTCCTTGATACAGCATAATTTTACTTCGTGTTTCTTATTCTCTTCAAGAGATAAATGTTGTAATGCCGCGAACAAGTTGACTCGTTATTCTATCTTTCGACCATTTGTTTGCGTTTATCTCATTTAAGAAGAATAGTCTTATGTTAGTGGTGGAGTTCCATTTAAAATTGTGCTATGTTTTTAGATATTTACATTGTCATAAACATAGAAACATCCAACATTTCGAAGAAGTTTTATCCTGGACACTAGCTCTAGGTAAACGACCACAGCAGATTGGTTCCCTTTGCTTGCTTTTTGTGATGTTGGAGCTGACACCCGCTCTAGATGTTTTTATACCTACATAAGGTCTCATATTGTATATCTGCCTCGTGCAACGTCACAGTTTGTGGTAGAGGGAAGAGAGGTAACAGAAGTTTGCAACGTTTTTAATGCTTTGATGCCCACGACCAAGATAAGTAATTTGAAACCTACCGGTCACTCACCGGCAGAGATATAATAAAAGAATTTTAACACGGTGCATAAGTCAAGAAACCTTGAACTACTTAGAACACCATGAAAGCACAGATAATGTACATATCTTTAAATGTCTTGCTACGTATTAATGCAGTTCATTTACAGAAGTGTGTCACTCGGCCTGCTTAAGGATAATGTAAAGCTGTTTAATAATATTTAAAAGAATTGTCTAAGTTTTCTTTTTGTTTCATATCCAGTCAAAGGTTTTTAAAAAGTTTTGTGTTCAGAATATGACTTTTAGTTGCTTGTTCCAACTTCAAAATTGAAAGAATACCTCGTGTGTATTGTTATAGAGCTATATTTTAATCTCTCTAGTGTACCTTCTGCCTGTGTGTCTGTTACAACTGCAAGTTTGTATTTATATGATAATAATTTAGCAATTTTACATTGAAGATTAAATTTTAAACCTTTGACTGAGAAATACTTCTCAAAGTACTGTTTATTTAAAGTTATATTTCATTACAAAAAACCTGTGTGTTCTGTAACATAATTGGAAGCTGGAAGAAGCGTGTGAGTGCACTGTCGTATATAAGAATGTTGTATATTACTTATCAGCTATCATTTGTGTGCGATTCTTCTCAAGCTACATTATGTTGCTTCTCTGCTTGTATTGTAATTTTCATTGTAACGCAGCGTTTCAAGTTCTTATTGTATTGTAACTTTTGTTTGTTATGGTTTAATTCCTACCACAAGACAAATATATTGGTTTCCAATTCCTTCTCCCTTTTCCCTAATGAAGAAATAAAGATTACAATTATCACTGCAGTTGCACAGTCAAGAACTGCAGTTTTTCCTTTCCTCTTCATCCATTTTTCTGACCTGTCGAAGTCCTTGCAAACGCCACATTATGAAGGCATGCAGATTCGACATAAATTCATATTTTCTTCTTCTTCTTTGGTTCTACATCCGGGTTCCAGCCTTGACTGCCCCAACGATGCTTTTCCATGTCCTTCGATCTAACACCTTTGTTTTCCATCCTCTAACACCTCCTGCTATTACATCCTTCTCCACTTCATCCAGCCATCTTAGCTGAGGTCTTCCTACTTTTCCAATAGGTATAGTGATTATTTTCATCCTTCCTACAGATATGGCCCAGCCACCTGACTCTCCTAGCTTTAATTTCTCTGCAAATATCTGGTTCTTAAATTCCTATTTTAGGGAGGAGAAATGATGTTTTGTTATTCATAGTAAGGGAAAAAATATTCCTGAGTTCTAACTCATGATTTTTGTTTTCCTAATTATTGCGAAATTTAATTTTTGTTGCGAATTATTGCCAATTGTTGACGCAGTCCTCATCGTAACAGAATTAAATAATTAAGTCTCGTGAGAAGGAATAAATTTAGGCTACGAATTCGCTGGTCAGTAAATAATTTCCATTAACTGAAGTACAGTAGGCCTCATATTTGAATTAGAGTCTGGCTGGGCGGAAGAGAAGGCCTACTGGCCTTAGCTCTGCAAGATTAAATAAATAAATAATTATTATATTTGAATTATACAGAAGTGTAAAAGCTACAGCCAATTAATTTCCTTTTGTAAAGCTTAATGAAAGTTGGTGTTTATGTAACGTTAAATTCACTATTATCCCAGATCTCTGGTGAGTGTTACACTGTGTTATTCCAGAAAAAAAATATTGGAAATGGTATCAATTCGAGAACATTTTTATTCCATGTGGAAGAATAATTAACTTTATTTTGCAAATAATTGTTTTAACGGAAATGTTAGGCTTATTTGCGATTCCTCTCTTATATTTTATGTATAATGACGACTAGAATAATTCTTTGTACAATTTCTTTGAATTATCAGCATGTAATAGGAAGAATGATGTCGCAAAAATTGCGTGTTATATAAAAAAATTTAAAACGTTTTCAATGTTAATGTGGAAAATTGTGTTATTTTATCCCTGCTGATTATGAAAAAATTCTGTTGAGCAGTATAATTAATTGTTTACAAACATTTTCTCTTCTTTAGCGTGGATTTTTAGTTTACCTAAATATACATTCACAACTGAGTCGTCCACGCCTGTGGAGTAACGGTCAGCGCGTCTGGCCGCGAAACCAGGTGGCTCGGGTTCGATTCCCGGTCGGGGCAAGTTACCTGGTTGAGGTTTTTTCCGAGGTTTTCCCTCAACCCAATATGAGCAAATGCTGGGTAACTTTCGGTGCTGGACCCCGGACTCATTTCACCGGCATTATCACCTTCATCTCATTCAGACGCTAAATAACTTAAGCTGTTGATAAAGCGTCGTAAAATAACCTACTAAAATAAAAAATAAAACAAACAACTGAGTCGTAGGTAATCTTCAATTTTTGTGACAAATACACGTGCATTTCTATGCAATTATGTCACTACACATTCATATTGATTGAACATATAGTACATAGCATGAAAATGAAGTTAATGTTTAACTGACATAGTGAATGAAATATGTGTCACAAACACTTATTTATATATTTATTTTATTTTATCGGCACATATTTGTCTCATCTTAATTATTATGAATATGTTTATCTACTTTCGTTGCAAAAGTAGACCATTATTTGACACTTTAGTACTGTAAAAGTTTTGCTTTTATTATTAAATGAAATGGAAAATACGTTGCTATATTATTTTACTTAGCAACGTGTTATGAAGCATTTTAAACTACAATTATTACCATAGCAACAATACAGCTGACGTCATGAATCACAAACAACAAAATTCTTCAATGTTATAAGAGATTTAATACGCCTAATTGAATTTATAGATTTATTTTCTTCTAATTTTCGGCAAATAACGAACTGCGTAGATAAAATATTGTATACAGCTCGTACGAAAGTACGAGTAGTTTTATTAACTCGTAGGTCTTTTGTTAGATTACTCCTTCCGGTCGTGATCTAACTTGACCCACTCGATAATGAAGCTCCACTTTTGTACGTCGTTATATAGTATCTATTATAATTTGAACTGGTAATGGAAATTACGGGAAAACGGCTGAACGGATTTTAATGAGTGACCCCTCATTTTCATACCTGGCATCCAAAGTTTTTCGGAAAAGTAGCAGTTTTCAGTGAAATGTCAATTTTCCTACATAATTTTCCTATTTTCCAAAATCCATCTGTTGTCAGTCTTGAGAACTAATTTTATTGAATCACGGCCGACTTGATTGAATTTCAGAACAAAACACACACTGCAATAAACAAAAGGCTATTACACGAAGGCCATGATCTGCAGGATTGCCGACATATTTAGAGCTCAATTCAATTTGTTATTAAAAACTGATTCTGCAGTGTATAATTTTCTGAGTACAGCTGTGTATTGGATATTCAAATCTACGAAACCTGAGGTCGTTTGATGACATTATTACCATTAGAAATTAATCATGCTTATTAAACCAGTGGGGTTGGGTCTTTATCATATACTTAATGGCGGTGTAGTGTAGATATTGATATGTGTCATTGTCTTCAGTATTGGCTCGAGAGAGCGCAAAAATTACAGTTCTTAAGGAAAGATAAAAAGGTATTACTTACTGATAAAATAAGAGGCCTAGAAGATTTTGTAGTCTCCAGATCATTTCAGCGTGATCTCTTAGTAGGATAAAATAATTTTACGCTCTACATTTCAAGTTCTACATGCAGCAGCTATACGAAAATGCTATTGTTCGAAAACTTAGCAAACCTGACATTTTTTTAACTTTTGCCTACAATCCACAATGACCTGAAATAGCTACTGCTGTCGTCCTGACATTGATACTTGCGTTTTCGCGTTGAAACTCAAAAACTGAAGTTGGATAGGTTCAAGAAAAAGTATTTGGCCTAAAAAAATCCATTCAGAGGGAGTATGTTTCATTATTATGGAAGCAAATAGCTATCAAAAAGACAAGTATTCTTAATTGAAAATAAATCTGAAAAATGTTTATTTGAACGTCTAATGAACTTAGTTTGCAGCGTTTGCTGCACAAGCCACTAGTACTATTGTACTTATTAAACCGTATTACAAAGAAGACTGTTTACATCGTTTTGAAAATCTACTACTGAGTTCACGTCGGAAAGAAAGAAATTGTATAATTTGTAACATGTATTGAATACTTCTCTTTTGACTCGTTTACTCGTACCTGGTCGTGTGTATGTAATGAGTTTGACACTTGACTTTAACTTTGCATGGTTCCATAGTCATGGATTCGAGAGTTTGTCCGTTATCAATGTCTATCATCGTGCTATAGTACCCATTTCACTGAAGGTGACTTTCTTGCTTGTCTGATGTACGATGTGAAGAAGTTATAGAATAGAAAAACTTACGAGCATATGGATGAATCCTTAATTAATTTATAATCGTTAAAAATTATTTATAAAAGAAGGCGTCATGCAGCCTGTACAAAGAAGACAGCAACAGAAACAGTACGTACAACTATCTGGTTTTTGGGAGTCTTAATATAAAATTATAGATTCTCAGTTAGAAATATTACTATTATAATGCTGATTTGTCGAGATCAGTACATAAATACTATCTCGTTCCATACTGTTTACTGCATTCGTTAATTTTACAAATGTTTATGATAATTTTAATCACATTCTGAATCAATTCAGTACGCAATATAGTATTCGTATTTCTTCGGAATAATAAATAAAAACAGATATAAAATACATAAATTCTGCTTGTGATAACTTGTCATTGGTGCTTGCACAGAGAGAAACCCGCCATTTTCTCAACTTCTACCTTACTGTGAGCAGTTTCCTATGGAGAAATATTTTATTACTATCATTATCATTAGCATGATCATGTTTGTAACATGATCACTGCCACCGCGTAGTTCTAGCGGTATCGCGTTTTTTTCTTAATACAAATTTATAGAAAATGTAATATTGAAGATAACGATTAAGAAAAAACTATTTCTTAAAGAAATAGGTAAAAGATCCTAGACTCTTAGCGATAGGGTTGGAAGTAAATCCCGGAAAGACTAAGTATATGATTATGTCTCGTGACCAGAATATTGTACGAAATGTAACTATAAAAATTGGAGATTTATCTTTCGAAGAGGTGAAAAATTCAAATATCTTGGAGCAACAGTAACAAATATAAATGACACTCGGGAGGAAATTAAACTCAGAATAAATATGGGAAATGCGTGTTATTATTCGGTTGAGAAGCTTTTGTCATCTAGTCGTCTGTAAAAAAATCTGAAAGTTAGAATTTATAAAACAGTTATATTACCGGTTGTTCTGTATGGTTGTGAAACTTGGACTCTCGCTTTGAGAGAGGAACAGAGATTAAGGGTGTTTGAGAATAAGGTTCTTAGGAAAATATTTGGGGCTAAGAGGGATGAAGTTACAGGAGAATGGAGAAAGTTACACAACGTAGAGCTGCACGCATTGCATTCTTCATCTGACGTAATTAGGAACATAAAATCCAGACGTTTGAGATGGGCAGGACATGTAGCACATATGGGCATATAGAGTGTTAGTTGGGAGGCCGGAGGGAAAAAGACCTTTGGGGAGGCCGAGACGTAGGTGGGAAGACAATATTAAAATGGATTTGAGGGAGGTGGGATATGATGGTAGAGACTGGATTAATCTTGCTCAGGATAGGGACCAATGGCGGGCTTATGTGAGGGCGGCAATGAACCTCTGGGTTCTTTAAAAGCCAGTAAGTAAGTGAGTAAGTAAGTAAGTAAGTAAGTAAGTAAGACTCTGGTTGATGTAGGTCTTTAAAAGATTCTAGTAAAGAATCGCGGAGATATTTAATTAATTGTATATTTTATTATGTATGTTAAATGCTTTACGGTTGTAAAAATATTCAAATTTGATATTATTTATACAGGTAATTATTAGCTATTTTAATATTCTGAATAGTGTAAATAGTGTAATATTCTGAATAGTGTAAAAAGTTTTGTTATTATTTGTTATATTATTATTATTATTATTATTATTATTATTATTTTATTATTAGCTATTTTAATATTCTGAATAGTGGGTAAATAGTGTAATATTCTGAATAGTGTAAAAAGTTTTGTTAATTTAGCTTTTACAGTAACTGAGATATAAAAAAGTGAATTTCACTAAATTTTTGCAGGCCAATGGTGTACCTCACCCTTCTATAAATAGGCCTATTAAGAAAAGTACGAGATCTATGTTTGAGTCAGATTTCCCACAATGATTTCTCTCTCCATTTGGACCACATGACCTTATAATAGAGAAGAAGTGAATACACGATCAGCCTCAATAATCACAGTGCTGTGTGTTTTCTCAATTGCGTCAGGACGTTTTATGGACATTAATTTAATCGAGACCATGCTATCCGATTCTCTAGAATCATGTCGCAATTCAGAAGTTTCACATTTGAAAGTCTTCTGCTATGTTTCATTTTAGTTCTTCGGTATTTTTTTTTTGTCAAAACTTATTTGTTTATTATGGTTACGTTTTCCAATTGATTGGCTTCATGCCCCGATGTTGCAGTGTCATGCTAGATTTTATAACGATGTCACGATCATTTCTATGAAATTTAAAAAAGTATTTCTCTATTTACAATTGAATATTGTAACATTCGAATATTCCTCTGACGTGAAACCTACAGTGATGTTTATGTGTTTAGAATTTGCTGCAATATCTTATCATTAGGAATTCATTGCTATATAATACCGGTTATCCTCTGATTGAGGTTCTGGCTGATATGTATCTCTGTTAGCAGACAGTACATCTCAATTGACGATATGTGTCAGAGGAAGAACAATAATTGTTTTTATGCATCTGTGTGATTAGTATAAAATGTAGCTAATTGGCGATGTATGCACTGGAGGGGGAAAGGAACTCGCCATCCTACCCCATTATCTCCTGGCCTAGTTGCGTCGTAAGTGGTACTTTTTGATATCACTTGTGAGGATCAGACCTGTCTTCGGACAGTTGACTAAACAACAAAATATTACCGGTATAGTTTAGCAGTTTTAGTCATTATTTCTGACTGTATTTTGTTCTAAAATGAAAGCTTATTTACGACTATTACACTCTTACTACGTCATACTACTTTTGACCAATAAAACGGTACGAAAGGACGTATTTCAACCAATCATGGCTGCTTATCGCACAATTTTATCGCGTCCCTAACATTTGTTTAATTTTATCGCGTCCCTAGCATTTGTTTCTTTGTTTGCCAACATTTGAAACTGCGCTGGTCTGGACGTCAAAAAAAAAATATATATATATATATATATATATATATATATATATATATAAAATTACAAACCACTCCAGTCGATGCACAGCAGTTTCAAATATGACTCGCATTGGCATTCAAGAACAAGAATTAATAAAATCACTGCTCATACCTATGCATCTTCTGAAATACCTTTTACAAATAAATGAAGAGCACCATTCGGAAATCCTGAATAAGTTGAATACACCATGTAGGCCTAAATCAACGAGTTCCACTTCTATTACGCACACGTCCAATATAACATCAATTGAACCACCAACCACATTCAAATTTGAAAATTGTACATTCAATAATTATTCCTTTTGAAATTATTCATTCGGAAATCCTGAATAAGTTGAAACACCATGTAGGCCTAAATCAACGAGTTCCACTTCTATTACGCACACGTCCAATATAACATCAATTGACCCACCAACCACATTCAAATTTGAAAATTGTACATTCAATAATTATTCCTTTTAAAATTATTCATGTTTATTTTTTATGTCATCGTCGTTAATTAAAACTTTTCTAACACTTGTGTATATTAGTTAGGTTATGTTATAGCTTCTGCTATATGATATTATGGATAGTCACTTATCAGAGAGTCCACACCTGTGGAGTAACGGTCAGCGCGTCTGGCTGTGAAACCAGGTGGCCCGGGTTCGAATCCCGGTCGGGGCAAGTTACCTGGTTGAGGTTTTTTCCGGGCTTTTCCCTCAATCCAATACGAGCAAATGCTGGGTAACGTTCGGTGCTGGACCCCGGACTCATTTCACCGGCATTATCACCTTCATATCATTCAGACGCTAAATAACCTAGATGTTGATACAGTGTCGTAAAATAACCCAATAAAATAAAATAAATAAATGTATCAGAGATTGTTTAATATTAAGATTTATTGAAAATCATCTGCCAAGTGACTTTGATTACTGGGATTCGGATAATTGAAGTGGAATGCAACTGTCTTAATAAAAATGAAACTGAATCAACAAAGCCTTCTTGACTAGTAACATTGCCATCATGTATAGATCGAGAACTTCTCGACGAGAAGGCATTGCTCACTACTGCCATCTAGCATGCATCTAGCGTAATATTTGTAATGTTGAGATGGTACAATTTTGAAGTCAGTTGTATTTTCGTAAGTCAATTAATATTTTATTGTATTGGAGTACTTCATTACTTCTAATCTTTATATACTTTGTTCTAATCGTGTAATAGTCAATTAAATCCCACTCGAGTTTTGATTTTCTCTAGATAAATCAAAACGTCTAGTGAGATTACTTTTGATAAAATAAACTAATTAATAACGACATATCTTAGGTAAAGACGAAGTTTAAAATCGTGAATAAGAAGCTTATTCAGAAATTGGAGGAGACTTACAATTACCGTTCCCGCTTTGGGTGTTTTCCTCAGCAGTTGACGGACGGACTGAACAATAAATCTGACGCCCCCAACACAGTGCGTATTAAGAGTTCATTCACACACACAGCAGCCAGTTTGTGCCTGTAGCAAAGCATTATTGTGAACTTTTACGCTGCATCTGATAATAGACCAACACTCATGCATATGTGAAAGTTCAGTGGTGTAACTACTTGTGTTCAACAACACGGAAATTATACCTAAATGGAGTATGTCTTATAAGTGCGTCTGCCAAGAAGTCGAGTTGGTTCTTTGGTTAGAGTGATACTTTCCTCTTTGGAAGATCTCTGGTGAAGACAAGATTTTTAATCTCGTTATAACTTCCTGAATGACGACGACACCCAGCCTCCTTCGAAATTAAATAGGCCTAATGAATTTTTTTTGTCAATGTGTAAGATGACCGAGGCGTGATTCTAATCACATCGCTAGGAAACGGATTTCTAAGTGATAAAAAAGAAAGATTTAGGATTTTTAAGAGTTTATATATAATTAATAATTTTAATTTTAATAAATATTACATTTTAGGTACAGTAGTGGCAAAAAAAACCGGATCGACCCTTGTAGCTGATACAAAAGAATCCTGTACTGTGTATTGTATCAAACTGGTAATTTCAATATGTATAGTGAAGCCAGAGGTATGTGCTGCTATTTAATGTAAAAATACGCAGTTATCTTTGCCGAATAGAGGTAGAAATGTAATATTGATGCCAGATGAAAATAAAACTCTCAAAGTTTTTTCGTCTGTAAGTTTGAGGCACTGAAGGAAACAAAAGACGGTAAGAATCGAACAAATGCAATAAATTTCATTGTTAAAATTAATTATACAAGATGGACGTGTTTTGTGACTAGCAAAATTTGAATCTGTGACTCTGAAATCAGCTACAAAGGTCGGTCCGGTTTTTTTTGCCACTACTGTAGAAAGAACTGAAGCTGACAATGAGTGCTACTGAATTGAAGACTCACATTTTATCAGTGAAATAGACTGATTGCTGATTGGCCAGTTTCATTTCGCATATTGGGAGTGCATTGGCGCGAAAACTAATTTGTAAGCTCTCGCCTATCCTGAACAACCTACCACGTCGTTTATGCTAGGATGTACTTTTCGAAACGAACTTCAGTTCCAGTTTCCTTTCGCATAATGGGGGCCCATTGTCGCGAAAACTAATTTGTAAGCTCTCGCCTAACCTGAACAACCTACCACGTCGTTTATGCTAGGATGTACTTTTCGAAACGAACTTCAGTTCCACGAAATTAGGTAAGATCGTCTTTCTTCTAAGACCAATATGGGACGAACTTGTCAGACCAGTATTTGTCTGTAGGAGAAACGTTTTTACATATTAAATAGTATTTTTGTAATTTTGGGGGAATTTTTGCATTTTTAGTCCCGGTATTTTTATTTTAAATATACGCAATATAGTAAAAGGCACTTTTCGGGCACAAACGTAATCATAGGCCTTTCTAGGAGTTTATAATTCATTTAGGCGTTCTAGGTCCTATAGAATTTTAATAGGGGGATCCTGTGTACATGAAAGGTAGAGATATCTGAATAACATACGTCTAGGACGTAGCAAACAAAAAGGTACGGAGCTAGAAATCCTTTCCCTACACATCACCTGCTCCCAGTGCCGAGGTCAAGAAAGCATGAACATTCTACCTCCTTGCTGCATGTTCGTCTCAATGGCGAGTAATGCAGCTACATTTTTACCTTAAGTTATAGCCTATACGACAATTCGTACTTGAGGAGATTAATTAGTGACAGTGGAATATGTGGTGCACCGAGGAACTGTATAATGGCAAGGCAGCGCATTTCTGTTCCCAAACGTACAGCGGATTGAGTAGTTTCTTCTGATATATATGTTACGTCACGTGGATGTGTAAGTAGGGTATAATTGCAAGCAGGTATGCATGGGGTCATTTAATAATAATTATGTAATGTATTATAAATATGCCTCTGTAACGTCATATGATGTAGAAAGAACATTCTTTTAGTTGAAACAAATTTTATGTGATGTTCGCAAAATATTTCCATTTCATAGCCTCAGAATATGTTTTCGTTCATTGCAACGGGATAGGTTTTGATAAACGAATTATTTGTAGGTATATATTGTGTAAAAGTAAATATTGCTAATTTGTATATTGATTTTCGTTATTATTATTTTGTCCTTGTAACGTCATGTGACGTAGGAAGAACATTTTCTTAGCTTAAATAAATTTTTACTGGGAGTTATAGTAAAAGATATGAATTTCATAATCTCAGACAAAGAGAGACCTTTGGGGAGGCCGAGACATAAATGGGAAGATAATATAAAAATGATTTGAGGGAGGTGGGATATGATGATAGAGATTGGATTAATCTTGCTCAGGATAGGGACCAATGGCGGGCTTATGTGAGGGTGGCAATGAACCTCCAGGTTCCTTAAAAGCCAGTAAGTAAGTAAGCAAGTAAGTAAGTATCGTTTTTTTTACTGTAACAGTTTATTTCGTTAAATTAATTATATATATATATATATATATATATATATATATATATATATATATAATATATATGGAGTATTTACAGTTAATGTGTTTCATGTTTACTATTATGTTGTATAATTGTATATACTAGTTCAGTATTATTATCGATCAAATTATATTTTCTGTCATATGTAGCACTAATATTTTCTATAGAGCTAGTTTCGCAACGTTAGTGCGTTTATATGGTTAAAAAGTAGATAGATAGATAGATAGATAAGAGGTCAATAGAAGCACACAGAAATATTATAATTTGTATTACGGATTGATATTTCAAATTTATTCAAGTGTTGCGTTTTTTTTTTGCTCGGCAGTGTATAATCGTTTGTAGGAGCCTCATCGTTGACTTGCCAAATTAAACGACCGTACTTCTTATGGAGACTGACTTGATCTTAGATATCTCTTCGAGGCGAGGGGATGAGAGGGGTGTTGTTCACTGTGGAGTTTAAGTTGTTGATAAACTAGATAGATAGATAGATAGATAGATAAGTGCATTTATTGATGCATAATAAATTATACAAACTCATTGTATACAAGATCCTTCGCACGAGCTCTTACGGCCATTCGTGCTGTAGCTATGCACAGTTTGAGTCTTCAAAACGAAAATAATGCCTACTAATAATAAAATAGTGAAACAATAGTTATTATTATTACTACCGTTATCATTGATTATCACTATTATAACTAATCTAACTTTATACCAAATTTCACAAAAATAATGCAAATAAAATAAAAGGGTGGTTAAAAAGTAGCTAGATTGGCCATTTCAATTTAGTAGCAATCCCATTTACAGTGTCATGCTCCATTATTATTATGCACCGAACTAGGTTATATCTTCCGTAGCGTCCTGACGTAAGCATTTAGGATCAGAGTTTGAATCCTAAAACTCCAGGATATACTGACCGATAACTTTCCTAACTTGTTTGGGAACGAAAATGCACTGCCTGATAATGACACTGGCAGAGGAAACTGAAGCAATCGGAGAAACCAGTTTCAGGCGACTTTGTCCACCGCAACATAAATCTCGCAAGATCAGCCCGGAAACGATCCTCTGATCCCCACTGTAAGAATCCCACTGTAAAGAAGCGTTAGGGCGTGAGGGACTTTATATAGTGGGTGCTAATATAATTCAGGAAGCAGAATAAACCGGCCTGCCGCTCAGTTGCGAATATACCGGTAATGTTACACAACAGAGTCATCAACTCATCACCAAGCAGCCTTGAAGATGAGAGTCGTCGAACCTTCACGTCTTAATTCACTTCTTCACTCAGACCAGATTGTAAACATCCATTCATACTAGTATTCAGACATCCTGCCTTCATTGCGATTGTAGTTTGTTTAAGTACTTAATTCTTAATTGGTTATTTTACGATGCTTTATCATCTGCTATGGTTATCTAGCATCTGAAAATGCCAGCGAAATGAGTCCAGGATCCAGCGCTAAAAGTTACTCAGCGTTTATTCTTAGAGTTGAAGGAAAACCCCATAAAAACCTCAACCAAGTAACTCGTCCCAACCAGGATTTAAACCAAGGCTCGCTCGTTTCACGGTCAGGTGTGCTAACCGTTACTTTATTTTGCAATCCTTTGAATTCTATTCTTTATTTAGACATCTTGATTACACAACTTTTAACACTATATCACTTCGGAATATAAAGTATATACATAAATTATATGCTTTCACGTGTTAATTAACTAAATTACTTTTTTACTAGTTTCGGCTTGGGGGCCATCATCAGAACTGGGTGGTCTTCGCGTCTTCTTCTTCCGTTTCCTGTGGGAGTCAGTTTTCATTGTCTATTTGTTATTGCCATCAACTTTTTCTGCAAAAAATGGAAAAACATGAGAAAATCTCGCCATTGTAACCGATCTCAGTATCGAACCCCTGACTTTTCGATTAGAAAGATTGTAAGGTGCTTCGGAACTAAACCATTCTGTAAGAGACTAATAAATGGAGAACAGTAGGTTTCTATAAATGCTATATTTTTAATGTAGGCCTACTTTAAGTAGAACTAAATTTGTTGCACTCTGTAATATTGCGTGTAAGAGTGAGTGAGTGAGTGTGTCTGTGTATCTATGTATGAAAGAGAGAGACACCCTGGTTCTAATGCTTAAAATCCATGTACTGTACCTACTCGTTTACAGACGAAAAAACGTTTAGAGTTTTATTTTCATCTGGCATCAATATTACATTTGTACCTCTATTCGGCAAAGATAACTGCGTATTTTTACATTAAATAGCAGTACATTTCTCTGGCTTCACTATCCATATTGAAATTACCACAGTTTGACACAATACACAGCACAGGATTCTTTTGTATCAACTACAAGGGTCGGTCCGGTTTTTTTACCACTACTGTACGTCATCAAATCCGTGGACAGATCACAGTGGTAGCGCAACTTGACACATCTGTTTTTTATGCGTGACTGTGATTGGAGAGACGTTGAAATTATCTAATAAAGAAGGAGAAAAGGAAATATTCTAAAAAAAAGTCTACTCTATCTAAAATTTATGGTAGAAAACCGTTAGCTTACCAGTGCGATAAGTAAAATAGTAATGGCAATTTATTAGCTACAAATGTTACTCATCTTGTATTACAATCGGAGTGTGTGACGTCAGTCATGAACACACATATCCTAACACATTAACACACGTAGCGAACACAGTCTTGCATTTAATTGTACCAAGGAGTCGATTTCGTGTCATTTCTGTCTGGTTCAATTAATTTTGATTTGATTAATTCACAAAAGGAAAATGAGGACTTGAATTTGGACAAAACTTGAACCATGAAAGTACGGATCGTCGAACTCCGAATAGAGGAGCAACGAGTGACGAAACTAACCCAACCTCGCGCCCGCGGCTGTTAGAACCGATACTGGTCTACGCATCGACGAGATGTCCCCGTGAGTAGAAAGGGACAACTCTTTATCACTATATAAGCTCTCATTTTTGACACAACGATCACAGTTGCTCACTGAGCTTAGACAAGCAGACACGCAAGCAATATGGCCTTCAAGGTAAGAAGCACACATGCCAGCACGCAGTGATCTAGGGCTAGTTACACGAGGAGAGTGAGATCGGTGGGTCGTATAGCTTACAGTATCCCTGGCATTGCAGAGACTGGGTAAAGATCTGCATTAAGAAAACTTAATGAAACAGAGGGGGAATAGTTCTCTTGCTAATTAAGTGAAGAATTTCTGGATTCTGTTGTAAACTCGAAATATTATATGAATTTATAATTGTAGTTGCCAGTATTTACAAAAATAATTACGTATAGTAAATAAATACCGTAGAAATTGTTATTAAAATTTGATGTATATAACTTCAGTACGATCTTCTAATTGGAATTTAAATTCCAGCGTATAGTATACAATTGCTACACTTAAAACTAAGTGTTTAATGATAGTAATAACTAGGCTTGTAATGTTGGGAACTGATTACAAAGGTGACTGCATCATGGTACATAGGCCGGGGACATGGACTAGTAACATTGACTTGGTTCTGCGATCGATTACGGGAATAACAATGTGAACATAAACAAATTTCTACAGCTCTAAAAATAAATATAAGCATTAAAAATATATATTTTTATGTATCTTCAGTTATGCGCAGAAGAATTATCATACAATTCATTCACGTTCACTTCAAAACACTCACCAAATTCCGCTGCAAAAATATTCGCCTGAGAACCTTTAACTATCGGCACTGTTTACGCATGCTACAGTAATGACTGGTGAACGGATAGTAAACTTGAAACCGCCATAACACACCCTATCGGTCCTCAACAATACGGGCCGTGTTCACAGACATTCTTAGTGCGGGCTTCAGGTGAATGATAAGCGAACTAACGTTTTTCGTATTCATAAACCAGTGTTAGCGATATGATAGATTTGAATCCTGTACAAGTAATTAGTCGATAGCTGGGGCTAGTTTAGCACGCTCGTAGTGTGTTCTAGCGAAATGTCTGTGAATAGTACCCTACAAGTCTAGTAAATGATATTGTATTTCGCACTTTTTAGTTGTTTATAGGTCTATTTGATTCACTTGCAGCAAAGTAAGTGAAAGCGTTTGTTTATTTAGTAACGTACTTTCAGGTGTTTAGTTTTTTAATTCCTGCCTTAAATTTTTCAAGAAAGGTATCAGATTTTGCAGACATGATAGAACTTCGCTACATAATATAATTCGTATTTTTAAATTTCGAATGAACTTTAGAATATTGTTGTTGCGACAGTGCAGTTATGAGATAAATATTTTACAAAGTTAAGCTTCTAATATAAACAATTTTTTTAGTAATATTTTTATTGTCTTTATAATATTCGTTATAATTTTATTGAACTATAGAGAGTATAGTTGAGGTAACGATACGTCCATAAGAGACAGTTGCTGGAGTAAGAGTGATAGGCTACTTGAAACAACTGCCCCGAGAAAAATATCGTCGTTGTTCCTAATAACTCCTATATGCAAAATATGCATTTTTTTTTCAGTAGGAAGATAAAACACATTTATTCATCCTACGGCAGCCGTACATAGGAGACTGTGAATTCTTACATTTTCGAAACAAAGAAATATTAACTTACATATAGGAGATTTTATTAATTGCTGTATCACTATTTAAGTTATTTAATAGAGCAAAAATCTGAAAATCGATCAAATATGTCACATAGGAATTATTGCAGGAACAACGACGAAATATACTACCACAAATTTGGCAACATTTTGAAATTGATACTAGCTGTTCCTTTAATTATAAAATTAGTTCCCTACATAGCGTAACTATTAAACTGCATTGTTCATCTATATGGAAATATATAAGTATTAACGATATTAACGGTTTTACAGTTCTACCATTTGCATGCCATTTCAGATGACCTTGAAAAGTACCGGATTGTTATTTATTTCCACTCAAACCATCGAATTTCGTACTGTAACAGTCTCAAAATTTGAATCTCCTTCGGAATTAAATGAAGTCAATTGATAAAGCAACTTAAGCGATTCCTAAAGCTGTAAGTGGGTTATTGGCTGTGTACACGCCATTGAAGTATTAGTTATTTCACACAGGAAAAAAAAAAAAAAAAAAACATTATTCCCACTATAGACTAGAGCGTTGTGATATGGTCAGCACTACTTTCTGAACGACTTTACGACACCCTCCTCCGAGAAGGACCCAG
Organism: Periplaneta americana; assembly: GCF_040183065.1. Lineage (NCBI taxonomy): Eukaryota > Metazoa > Arthropoda > Insecta > Blattodea > Blattidae > Periplaneta > Periplaneta americana. The sequence continues at coordinate 144,501,093 of NC_091127.1, forward strand.
TACTCAGTTTTCAGTCAATCCAAGTTCATTATGGGAAAGTCAAGAGTCACTTTAGATAAGTTTATTGGGAGAGTACACTCACGTTTCTCCTTATACAAAAGAAATATTACATGAAGATTTAATATAGCAAAACTTATCTCACAAAGAAAATATCTTCTTCAAATGAAGTTTTAATCAGCAAATGAACAGTTCCGTATGAGACACAGAAACAGATACATTTATTTAGCTTACAGGTTACTAAAATACTCTGAATTTGAGTTACATGTTTTTTTTAAACCAAATATCTGCATTTTCACATTCTTAGCCTGATAATTTAGATTTAAAAGGAACACTTGGTAGTAAAAACAAGCAAAAACATAATTAAACTAATTTCTACCCCTCGGGTTCCACTTGTTCTGGAATGGCTGTTTTATAGGAGGTTGTGTTGATTTCGGTGCTATTGTGGACGAGATGCAAAAATTTCGCTTTCACCTAGGTTTGCATCTGAGTTTTTCCCATTCGTAGCGTCTGGATTCTGATCCCGTTATAATTATTGCCATTGAAAATCATAATAAAATAATTATTCACGAATTTGCGGTATAATATTTTATTAGCCTAAGTGTGTGAGTTGAAAATGGTGTAAAGTCCAGCACGCGGACAGCTCTAGTTACGTGTTTGAGGTCAGCAATTTAACGTAAGTTGCGCAACTCGTTGCTTCCGGCTGCTTTGCTCGCCTCGCGTAGAAGGCGTGGCGTGAGAGAGCCTCGGTATCGTCTCGCTTGGCACGTCACTTACGGACTCTGCTCGGACCGGTTTGTTGTGATTGCGGCGGTTATGATAATCCTTGTTGTCTGTGGCAGTTTTTTTTACACCGTATGTTGTTCTTTATTTTATTTTTTAAAACCACATGTGTGATTGTTCAGTCGGCCGAAAATTGTAGTTTTATATTTCCATTCGGCTACAGGTCATTTACTAAGCGAATTGTTTAAACGAGTCAAAACAATTCCAGCCGATCAGAGGTGCAGTATAACCCCACTAGTCCGAATCCCGCTAATCCGTAATTCCGAATATTCCAAGATTTAGAGAAGGCGAGAGAGAAGAGAAAGGGGAAACTCGACCAATTTAATGCTACAGTCATGGATGAATATATAATAGGATGCGAAACTTACTGAGTTTCCCGTAACACATACTAGAGGCGTTGTTGTAGAAATTGATCTTGCTGCCACCTGTTGGGGGGAGGGGCGTTATTACATCTAGCAGCGCACCAAGTAGCGAAAAGAGTAATTACTCCATGCATTTAGCAGCGCACTTGGTGACGAAAATGTTAAACTGTGCAGAAAGTATTCCCTCCTTCAAAACTAACCCAATTTAAAATAAAACATTTACATTTTTATTCCTCACAGCATCTTCTACTGAAAATTCTTACCGGAGCCAACAGGAAGATAAAAGAGACGATCTATTTTACAATACCCAATTAAAATATAACCAGACAGAGACAAAAAATAAAGAAAAAGGTTAGATAATTGGGGTTGTATTCTTTGGGTATTTATTGTACAGCACAATGGAAAAGTCTGCAAGAACTACGTAGATAGTTAAATTTATTATATTACTATTACTTTACAATACATTCAACAACACTATTTTTACAACGTCCATAAACATCACTGTTTATACACACACGTAGTATCACTTTATGTTCACTTATTAGCAAGTTTCTGTCTGCCATCTCGTCTCCTCGAGCAATATCTCGAACGGATAAATAGAGAACTCTGGGTAATGTGCCCAACACGTAGTTCTAATGTTCAGCACCTACGACGTTGGGCGCTGATCATCTTATTTCAGCTCCCCGCCGCCAGATGGTGCTGACCGCAGTTTCGCTTCCTATTATATATTTATCCATGCTACAGTATTTATAAACTCGAAACATATAATATACGTACAACTTACCTTGTCACTAGTGAATGAATTAGTTCTTGTTTTCCTCACTATTATGATAATCTGTCAGCTTCTTCTGACGAAGAGAACATGATCTTAAGGGTTTATGTACAGCTTACAGCAGTAAATTTTGGAAATATTCAACATTTTTCTCCTCCATTAATGTATCTTGTACAATAATGAAAATTAGTATGTGTAAAACACTGTCCTTCTGCTATATGAAAAAAATATATATTTTTACGAAATAAATAATTATTTACATTTTTTTTTCGAAATTCAAGATGGTGGCAGTTCACTGTGCAGAGATGAAGCGTTTTCCTCATAACTCAAAAACTATCCAACATTCTATGATGAAATTTTTTGTGTGTATTTATGCATGTCATATCTACAATATTATATAAAATCACTTCTCTACCTTTGATATATTGTCTGATAACATATAAATTCATTTTTAAAATTGCCAAATATCAGTATTTTCTTCTAATGCAGAATAAAAAAAATATATAATTTATTAAGGAATGTAGTTGAAAGAGCATGATATTGTAAACATGAGTTTCAGCAATAAAATAAAAGATAAAGAACATGGAAATGTTAACAAGTTTATGAGTTTTGAGGGAAACACTTCATCACTGCACAGTGAACTGCCACCATTTTGAATTTTGAAAAAAAAAATATAAATAATTTTTTTAATCGTAAAAATGTTGAAGAGAATATGATCTTAAGGGTTTAGGTACAGCTTACAGCAGTAAATTTTGGAAATATTCAACTTTTTTTCCCTCCATTAATGTATCTTGTACAATAATGAAAATTAATATGTGTAAAACACTGTCCTTCTGCTATATGAAAAAAAAATTACGATAAAAAAATTATTTACGTTTTTTTTTTTTTTCAAAATTCAAAATGGTGGCAGTTCACTGTGCAGAGATGAAGCGTTTCCTTCATAACTCAAAAACTATCCAACATTTTGTGATGAAATTTTTTTGTGTGTATTTATGCATGCCATATCTACAGTATTATCCTAAATCACTTCTCTACCTCTGATAGATGTCTGATAAAAAATAAATTCATTTAAAAATGGTCAAATATCAGTATATTTTTCTAATGCAGAATAAAAAAATATAATTTATTAAGGAATGTAGTGGAAAGAGCATGATATTATAAACATGAATTTCAGCAATAAAATAAAAGAGAAAGAACATGGAAAAGTTAACAAGTTTATGAGTTATGAGGGAAATGCATCATCACTGCACAGTGAACTACCACAATTTTGAATTAAAAAAATATATATATAAATAATTTTTTTAATCGTATTTTTTTTTTTTTCATATAGCGGAAGGACAGTATTTGACACATAGTAATTTTCATTATTGTACAAGATATAGTAATGGACAAAAAAAACTGTTTAATATTTCCAAAAATTTTACTGCTTTAAGCTGTATCTAACCCCTAAAAGGGCCTCATACAGTAGCGGTGCTGCAGATTATAAACTATTCTCAAAATTTTAAATGTCTCGGAGATCATTCAGTGGCTCTAACTCGTTATTTGTACACAAATCAGTGGAATTTTGGCCTCTTATTTGGCATCAATAAATTTATTATCAAATTAATTTATTAATTTTGTTTACACAATTTAAAGGAAATAATCTGCTGCTCATAAGAGCAAAAACGTAGTACCTCCACAAGTAATTGTCAGATTCTAAGCTTATTTTTTATTTATGACTTCAGAAATGCAGTGTTAGAGGATGGACCCCAGTGAACTTCCTGGATTACAAAGTTTTTGAACTGTATTTTTTTATTTTGTGATAAGGGAAAAAATTATTTTTATTTTACATTATTTACTTGAAATTTATGAAATTATGCTTACCCTGGGTATATCTCGATGAAAGTGGTTCATCCTCTACAGTTTGAATTGCTACAGATATCCTGAAAATTTGAAACTATTTGGACAATTTGTTCAGGAGATATCATGTTTTTAGTACCAAAAATAGCACCAAATTATTTCCTTTAAATTTTGCAAATAAAAATAGTGAACTATTATGATAATTATAAATTTCTTGATGCCAAATGAGAGGCCCAAATACCGCTTATTTGTGCACAAAAAATGAGAAAGATCCACTGAATTATAACTGAGATATTTACAATTCTGTGAAAGGGGAGGAGATGAGGCGTGGTTTCTCTGTTTGCATTCATGTCCCCCGCTTAATTCGAAATTTCGATAATCCAAATAGGCCCTGGTCCCAATTAGTTTGAACTAGCGAGGCTCTACTGCATTAACTGGTCTTTTTTTCCTACTGAGGAACGCGGAATGCAGTATGCATGCTGAGACATGTTTCACAGCACATTTTCTTCAACAGTTATTGCCTATCCAAAATAACTACATTCCTTGATGTAAACAAATGCACACGTTGCAGTTAATCGTGATTGAAATCCGACCGAAGATCGATTTTCTCTTGTCAATTCTGTGCAGATTGATAGTTCACAAAAATTAAATTGAATTCTTCTTTCAAATAACTTTTGCAAAAAGGAAACAAAACATGTATCTATTTCTACGTATACCCTACGACAACAAGGCATAAATGTCTATTGAGCAAACTAAGTACCCTTGAATGCAGCGGTTCCCAAAGTAGGGTCATGTAAAGAGCTGAAGAGGATCACGATATGATTTATAAAACAAAAGAAAAAATCTTATTAACATATATTTGTTTTGAATTTAGAAATATAAATATAAACAACGCTCATATAAAAATGTTTCAGTATTTATAATGTGTCTATTTATCAGAAAGTGACTCTCAAATCTCGAATCTGTATTCGATACACACACAGTAATATTTTCAAGTTCAAGGAGATTTCTTGGTTTTGTTTCGATGGCAGTTCAGACGAGAAACTTATTTTGTATAAATACGAGGTTGCAGTTATTATCCAAAATTTCAGAGCTTCATTTGTAAACTCGAGGTATTCGTACATTATTCTGATCCAAATATGGTTTACATTCTGGGAAAAAAAATTTAGTTTCAGCATTCTATTAGTTGGTAACACAAAAAGCTGAGTATCAAATATAGGCAACTTTAACAGTGATAACTCAAATATTTTTCGTCGGAGATTCTGGGTTGCTTGTTTAGATCCCCTCTATAACCAGATAAATTTCTTCGGTTGAATTCTGAAACACTCCTCATTGTGACATCACAGCGTGCATCGTGCTTACTGAATACACTCTGTTGTATTTACGTCCATTCGAAATTGTTGAAGTTAAAAATTCCTACTCTCCGACTGTATTAATAGAAGAAACAGCATCATGTTCCGACTGATTCCCCATTTCAGTTACGACGGGACAATCAGTGACCAAAAGTTTATGAAGCATAAATATTTTGTTTGCTTGAAAATGTAACTTGCGGCTGAGTCATTGTGTGAAACGAAAAAGAAATGCTGAACGATTCGTTTTGAACGTTTCTTTTAAAATGCAAAGGCTAATCGAAGTTTACTCTCGGTAATGTAGGGATGATACATGTAGATATGATAGTATAAAAACTCTTTACACAGTCTTAGTAGTAGTATTCATTTATTTAACCTGGTAGAGATAAGGCCGTCAGGCCTCCTCTGCCCCTCTAGTAGGAGATTCCAACTATAATATGAATAATAAAATTACAATTAATATTAAATTTACAATTACAATTACAAATAAAATTACAATTAGTATTAAATTTACAATTACAGTAAAAATCAAAGTACGAAAAGATTACATGACTAATGAAAGCTAGATAATTTATCATAGAAAAACAAAGAATATTTTATATTTACTGAATTACAAATTAAACCTAGAATAACAAAATTGTATAGTGATGAAATTACTGGATATTGAAATATTTTGTGATAGATTAAGGAAACTATTTACAAGAAATCAATTACTGACCAAGTGCCTAGTAAGTTTGCGATTGAATTCAATTTGATTTCGACAGTTCCTGATGCTAGCTGGTAGCGAATTCCAGAGTCTTGGCAGGGGTATTGTGAAAGAGGATGAGTATGAGGAGGTGCGATGGGGTATTCTATTCCGGGAATATTTTTCTGGTGGCTTGATGAGAACAATCGCCTGGGTTTCACATGATTGCTTAAAGACGACATATTAATAATCTTGATTATACTTAAATATTGTCTGAACGGGAAGTTTTATAGTATGGTTACCTGATATTTTTCCTAACATATTTAGTTTTGTGTTTCATCGTGACTGAAATGATATTAGGTGGCGAGAGTTAGCTATAGGCTAGTTAATTAGAGTTGTGTAGGTCCTGTCTGAAAGAATTTATAGTTTCCATTAGCGGTAGAACACCTATCGCAGCACCAGCTGGACACTAGTTGCACAATGAGGAACCTGCTGCTCAACTGTTTCGTCATTCCTCCACAGCTCTACATTCCCATCGCAGCAGCACTTGCAGTCGCGAGAGCCGGCTACTTGGGAGCACCGACCTACGGCCCCGCCCTCGCGTCCTACGCCGCCCCTGCATACGCCGCTCCTGCTTATGCGACGCCCGCCATCGCAGCTCCTGCGTACGCGACGCCCGCCTTCGCCGCCCCTGCATATGCGACGCCCGCCTTCGCCGCTCCTGCATATGCGGCTCCCGTCGCTGCTCCCGTCACGAAGGCCGTAGTGGACCATTACAGCCCTCCCCAGTACAGCTTCTCGTATGGAGTAAACGATCCCCACACAGGTGACAACAAGGAACATCACGAGACCCGCAGCGGAGACGTAGTGCACGGCAGCTACAGTCTCATTGATCCCGACGGCACACGTCGCACCGTCGAATACACTGCCGACGACGTCAACGGATTCAACGCCGTCGTTCACAAGACTCCTGCCGTCGCTGCAGTTGCTAAAGTCGCAGCTCCCGTCGCCGCTCCTCTGGCTGCCCCCGTCGCCGCTCCTTTTGCTGCCCCATACCACGCGTCGTACGCCGCTCCTCTCGCCGCCCCCGTCGCTAAGGCCGTGGCCGCCCCCGCATTCTACGGCGGAGGCCTGGGATACAATGCTGCTCCAGCCTTCGCTTATGGAGCTGGTTACGGTCTTGGCAGGAGGGCCTTGGCCTACGGAGCTCCAGCACTTGCTTATGGGGCAAGTCACGGTTTGGGCTACGGTGCCTATGGCTCCAGTTACGGATACCCATATTCCGCTCGTTTGGCCGCTCCCGCTCTATCTTATGGGGGCTCATTTGGCCTGCGCCCTTCCCTTGCGTATGGCGCAGGCCTTCCCTATGGAACGGGGCACCTAGGATCCCATGACCTGATCACTAAAGCCTATTTCCGGTAGTTCAAATGTAGTTTGTAAGTTTATTCAAGACTGTATTCGCTCATATGTATACTGTATTCATGTATCCCATAACACTTGCTCAATAATATTATAGACCATTTATACTACTTTCTGTGTACTTAATTCACTTTCCGAATCATCCTTCCTTAATCTCCTCAATCATTAAATTGCAGCTTTGAACATTTTCTATTATTTATAATTACACGTAGTATACCTATTCAGAAAGAAGTACTGATTAGAGTCCTGGGGTTTGGTTACCTAAAACCTCCAAGCGACCCTCAGCAGTGTAGGCAAGTACAGCTCATGCATTATGTCCAGACGCTCCCCCACTCTTCCTACAGAGCTGCGCACGAGATCGGATGAGTCTGCTTACGAATTATAGGGGAGTGAGTTAGTATTTGCCTTGAACTCGGTAGACAGATGCCCGACCTTCCTTTCTATTCCTACCCTCTTCACTGAAACATTGTTCCCTTACTGTACATCGCGAGTGTCTTGATAAAATGCATGAGCTGTATGGAGCATAGGCGGCACTCGATCCTACTACACAGTTCAAGTCTTCAGTTCAGTGAACTTGCGAAAACAAAACAAAGTTGGGATCTTGGAGATCAGTGCTCTAATAGAATAATATGGTAGCCAGCACTTTATTAAGAAAGAAGAACATATATTTCATCAGAAAGAAGGAGACATGTTTCATTTGAAACACTTAAAATGTTTACTGTCAAATGTGTAGTGACTGGTAAAGCTGTCACTAATTTGTTTTATTTTAAGTTTGTACTGACATATATATATATATATATATATTTTTTTTTTTTTTCATTTAATTCGAACCTTTAATAACATCTAAAGTATCTTAATGCGTTTTACTTATTGACAAATTTCGGGCAGCATGTAGCCATGGCGACTAAAAATTATTATGTGGTGTCTGAATTGTTTATTGAGTTCACATTTTTTTTAACACTTCGATTACTTTTATGTTGACACATAATGTTAACAAAAGCGGTTGTATGAAGAAATTCGAATGTACTTCTTAGATTAATATTGTTACAAATTTTGTTGCGCATCTCAAGATATTGTCACTAAATAGCTTCAGTGGAGAGCACAGAGCGTCTCCGAGAGAATGTGTTTGCATTGCACAGATATTTAATATTGTTTAATGCATTTCAGTAAATGTATCATCTTAGCCCGAATGGTTTTCTCATTGCATGCGTGGGAAAAAATGTGGTGGCTCCCGAAAATGAATTGGCTGACTCATGAAAATGTTTAGTTTTGTTTTCGACGTGTGACGTGGTAAAAAAATATATATTTTATTGTATATAAACTATCTTTAAATAAATAGACTCTACTTCATTGTTATTAAATTCAAGTGGTATTTCGTACATGAGTACTATTCTTTGTTATTCACCGACTTTCAGACACAGGTACACGAATACAGGCTGGGTGGTAACCGCTGCACTAAAATGAAACTGGTAATAGATCATGAGGAGAGATTTGAAAAATGTAAATACGTTTTTTCTCTAACATTCACCGTTTTCGAGGAAATCGTTATTTTTCTATATAGCCATCACGGCTACTGCAATAACTCTATCAATCTCAGTCTGCACTCTTCACCTTCCCCTCCCTCTCTGCTGTACTCAGTCTGTGACCCGTGTCAGTCTGCTGCGTTACAAGATTTATTTTAACGATTTTTCTCAATTATTCAATTTCCAAGGGCTGGTCTTTCACTGTAAACCCAGCATTCTCCAGTCTTCCTTATTTTCTGTCTTAAATAAGAGGTAGGCCTATGATCAAGCAACATTACGAAATCAATTTCTCCGCACAATCGATGTATTAATCGACAGTACCACCCGAGAACCAATAGAATTGGTTATTCCTTATGTAAACGTTTCTCAATGTGAATTCTGAAATTACTGTAGTTTTCTTATTTTTGTTACTTGGTTGTGAATGTTACTACAGTATATGGTCGGTGTAGTACAGGCATTCTCAACCTGGTGCTGTTTTAATGACATTTGGTGCTATCGTCGTGCGAGTAAAAATGGGCTCGCGAGCATAAACGCTCCTAAGGTCCTTTTTCAATGCATACTTTGTTGTATGAGCCGGAAAAAATGGTTTTCCTATCCATCCATTGCACTATTTTAGCGACTTCATGGTGTATAATCTTTTTAATTCAGAACAGCTGATAATCACCAGACCTATCTTCCCATTCTCCTCCACAGTTGACGTCACAGTGCAATCCTCCATTTATTTTACGTGCCAATATATGTATTGCGATGCAAGCAACTCCAAAGCCTGATTCACAGTATGACGTTTAGATTTTTACGAACAATTTTTAAACTAAAGATGATCGGACCCATGTTCATATGACATTTTACGCTCAATTGATTCATTAGTCGTGAATAACCCTGTATAGATGTGTAGTGTACATGCAATAAAAACAATGTTACAAGTCGCTGAGAAATTGCTGTTATGACTCTTCTTTGAAATATGTACAGTATATTTTAAATGACAAATTCAGTTGAAGTCCTATAGTAAGTGATCTAATCTATTCTAAAAATAAGACATATATAGGGTACACCCAAATGTACAATAGTTTGAAGGTGCCATGAAGGAGATGTTGATGAAAAATATTGGAACAATCCATTTACCCTGTAAGAGCAGGTCACAAATTGTACAAAATCAAACTCTTTAGAAATATGTGAAGTCTGTCATTCTTTTCAAGTCTTTCGTTCCTATTTGTAGAGGAATTCTGACAGGTTATTAATAGGACTAGGTAAATAAATATTTTATTTGCATTGTAATAGAAACTCGTAATTGTGTTTTAACTTTCGGACAAGGTCACCTGAGCGTATATTTTAAGTTCTATTTCGCATAAAACATATACATGGTGATTCATTATTACGTGTAAATACTTTGTGTATGTAATGTTGAGGTGAAACTAAGGCTAAAACGTTCTATACAACGTTTTCTCAAAACCTTTAATTCCAGAGTTTCGCCATTTTTCGTGGAACTTGCGCTCCCAAACAAAGAAAGGATAACACGCCAAATGTAAACTAATTATTACTTTCATACAGTGCATTTGGACTTCAATACAAAAATAACCAAAGTCACTAAATCCATATCCTCGGCAGTCCACTTATGCACGTTTTGTGAACTAAAACCAAACACAGTAAAGAATGTAAAGCAATTTCCTCTAGACTTTACACATTTGCACAATTCTTAGTGTAATGCATGTTCAAAGTGCTGTCCCTCGACTTGAAGAAGTCCAGAGGGTTCATGTCCGGTGATCTGGCTGGCCAAGGAGTTGGCCCTGCGCGACCTATCCATTGACCTGGATACGCAGCATTGAGATACGCCCTTACGTTGCGGCAGTAATGCGCAGGAGCACCATTGTGCATAAACCATAAGTTCACTCGCGTTGGGAAAGGGATATCATGTAGCAGACCATGCAATTCGCATTCCAATAATGCGCGGTAGATTTCCCCAGTCAACCGCAGAGGTGAACTCTAGGTCCGAAAATTGACTCCCCACAATAGCACACCAAATGTGTGGGAGGACAGTAATGCCTATGGAGTTACTACGACGTAGGTGCCATCTACTGGAACTCTGGAATAAAAGGTTTTGAGAAAAAGTTGTATAGAACGTTTTAGTCTTAGTTTCACCTCTACAGTACACAGGCAAAATATTTACACGTAATAATGAATCGCTCTGTATTTTGAATTATTTTTATGTAAATACGTATTTTTAAATATTTACATAAGAACACATAAAAATTAAGTTTTCATATAAAAAATTTTCAACAAAACCCCCATTTAAGATTAATCATCACCCGAATGTTCAGTGGAGTAGCTTAGACGTGACAATTGGCAACTGTTTCTCGGAATTGCCTGTCTATGAACCTGAAGTCTGCTGTCTCACCACAAGCGATAAGAGCTGTAACCACTAAAAATTGTACTGTAACTAACACACATAAACATTGATGTGTCATTTAGTAGTGCTTTGTAAGTTATCATAACGCTGATTCGGGAAACAATTTTATAAACATCTGTTGCCTCTTCTTTCGTTTCCAATTACAAACATGTCTCTAGGGAGTGCATGTTGTTTCTCAATGGCCAGAGCGCTCTTTTTTCCAGTACAAGGCACTGTTCCGCGATAATCGTCAGTCTTTTGTGATGGAAAACTTGAGGATGAATCTCATTGTGTATTGTAACTCTTCAGCAGTTGGCGAGACAGCATAATAATTTATACTCGTGAGTACTGCATATTGTTTATATGCACATAAAATAATTGAAACATAATTAAATATTTTTTCTTTTTTTGTTACATATTTTCCCGATTTTTAGTACATAAAAATAAATCTTTTCCCGATTTTTAGTACCTGAAAATCCGAGGCCTAGTTATTAATATACTTAACCCTTAAATTGACAAAGTATCCTATAGGATACAACAGGTTAATAGCCTATATGCTATAATTTTAATAGGACAATAAAAAAAAAATTGGTAGGAAAATTAAAATTTCGCAGTGCTATAATATTGTACAACATATTTCCACGTGAAAATCTGTTTTAATAATATAATGAGAGTTAAAACATGAATGAGGAAGAAATAAAACTTTTCAGAAAAATAAGTAAAATATGTACTAACAATTTGTAGGATTTTGGGCAAATTATTCGAATGGTCTATCTCCTTTCAGTGATGTAGAATACGAACATGATGACTTGTTTATAAAATAAAAAAAAAATGCATTCAAGATATAATTTGCTAAGGAATTTTATGTAAGACATTCAGATAATTGAGTAATTAAAGGAAGAACATTTCATCTAAATAAGAGGACTCGGGGAAGGATGCAAGAATACTTGTAGGATTACCGCGCTGAATGGCGATACCAATGCGCCGACGTAGATATTGACTGCTTCGAGGGTCCCCAGAAAGCTGCACTAAACTTCTGCCTATGTGCCTATGGTGGAGATGAGAGCTTTGGCTTCACTACACCATGATCCAAACGTTTCAACCGCAAAAGGGACAAAAATATAATTATCTGCAAGATGTTTTTGAACGGGTTACATCAGCTGCTTGTCTATGCCAATGACGTGAATATGTTAGGAGAAAATCCACAAACGATTAGCGAAAACACGGGAATTTTACTGGAAGCAAGTAAAGCGATAAGTTTGGAAATAAATCCCGAAAAGACAAAGTATATGATTATGTCTCGTGACGAGAATATTGTACGAAATGGAAATATAAAAATTGGAAATTTATCTTTTGAAGAGGTGGAGAAGTTCAAATATCTGGGAGCAACAATAACAAATATAAATGATACTCGGAAGGAAATTAAACACAGAATAGGGAAAATCCTGTTATTATTCGGTTGAGAAACTTTTATCATCCAGTCTGCTGTCGAAAAATCTGAAAGTTAGAATTTATAAAACAGTTATATTACCGGTTGTTCTGTATGGTTGTGAAACTTGGACTCTCATTTTGAGAGAGGAACATAGGTTAAGCGTGTTTGAGAATAAGGTGCTTAGGAAAATATTTGAGGCTAAGAGGGATGAAGTTACAGGAGAATGGAGAAAGTTACACAACACAGAACTGCACGCATTGCATTCTTCACCTGACATAATTAGGAACATTAAATCCAGACGTTTCAGATGGGCAGGCCATGTAGCACGCATGGGCGAATGAAATGCGTATAGAGTGTTAGTTGGGAGGCCGGAGGGAAAAAGACCTTTAGGGAGGCTGAGACGTAGATGGGAAGATAATATTAAAATGGATTTGTGGGAGGTGGGATATGATGATAGATAATGGATTAATCTGGCTCAGGATAGAGACCAATGGCGGGCTTATGTGAGGGCGGCAATGAACCTCCGGGTTGCTTAAAAGCCAGTAAGTATAGTATCTGGAAGATGTTTATATTTATGGTGTTAACTGACAGCGGCACTTTCTGCTGCAGATCCATATAAAATGTGGACATTGCGATAGATGTTTTCTTTACAGTCCGACACGGTTTAATAAACTAGTGTGAGAAATGAAGTTTTGCCAATTTAAGGATTAATCTTATCTCTCTCAATTCGTTAGGGTAGTTAATTATGGTTCGGATTGTTTCAGTGAATAATTGAGTATATGAGTAAAATCAAAGAAATAACTACATTATTTGTCAACACAGAAGCGATCATCATCATACCCGTTTTTACAAGTATAGATTATTGATTAAAATAATTTTGTAAGGTAACGTCCACTTGTTTACAAGAAATGTTATTTTTTATGTGTCCCCTTAAAAATCATTATAACAAAAGAATGATCATTTCTTAAATGTTACAAGGGTTTGTAATCTTCTGAGGAACAGAGAATTTGATATTTGGTGTCGTCTCCCACAGAAAGGGAAAGGCGTAGTTTTATTTAAACAATATCCTAATGCTAACAAATGAATTTGTAAACACGAAGGACTCTCCAACAGCGAATGGCGCGATGGCATTAAAATGGTTGGAAATGTTGCTGCAGTACGTGCTGTGCCGGGAAGATCTCAGGACAACCGTTGTAGATATTGCCACAACGAGGTTGAAACTCTTGCACACGTCCTGGGATTCTGTGCGCACGGCGAAGCTCTGCGAAACGTTAGACACCACCAAGTACGATCAATTACAGCCACTGCCCTTAAAGATGTCGATTGCAACACCTTTGAAGAAGTACATGGTCTCTCCGTCACTGGCAGTACACGGCGCATAGATATAATAGCTTTCAAAGAATCTACAAGATCTGGATGCATAATTGATCCCACTGTGCGTTTCGAAACGGATGAGGAACAGCCAGCAGAAGTGGATAATGAAAAAAAGAATATCTACAATCCTACCATTCCCTATTACCTCAAAAAATACCAGCTAAAAGAGCTTGAAGTAATCGGACTTCTGGTTGGAGCAAGAGGTACCGCTACTCTCTTCATGAAAGATGTGTTTAAGAGACTTGGAATGCCTACATATATTATTCCGATTTTAACCTTAGCTATATTGAAAGGATCAATTGCTCTCCTGAAGAATCACCTATATTCGAAATCAAACTAAGTTCAGTAGTATTCTTTACTTTTTTGTAACACTTACCTTTCTAAAAATAGGTATATTTCCTCTAATCTCAAAAAAATTATTTGCAGCTATGTACTTGTAAGAATTTCAATGTTAAAACAAAATCAATGGTTTTTCATGAACTTGCAAAAATTTGTATGGTTAAGTACTGTTTGTCCCTTGTGGCAGGTCACGAATGGTGAGAAGATATATAAATTTTAAATTTTAAATGTAGCCTATTGCAGATAATCTAGAAATTAATGACTATCGATTTCTTATTACCAACATTGCTTGGTATAACGAATCATGTTTTGAAAAATAATTAAAGTCACCAAAACTTTAACTCCCAGATAGGCGAAGCGCTCACTTTCATGGTTCGTCACAAACTGACAGTCCAAGTCCGAAATGCTGCGGGGATTTCCTTCTTTCGATCTGCACGTACTCTTCTTCTTCGTTCTTTTTTCTTGGCCTCGGGTTCAATTTACTGATCCTATGTAAATTCTCTGATGTAAAACTATATTCTGTACTATGACTGAATATATAGTACCGAAGTAGCGCACCCACAGGTGGCTAACTATTTACAAAAACGTAAATGAATTATAGATGATAAAGGGATGATAATGAACACGTCTGCACTTCACGGAAACAGACCGATGAATCAATCTACACGTACATTGTGATCGGCATGTATGTGGTGATGCGTACACGAACCTTTACAAGCGCACTATTGCCGGTAAATCCAGTCAAACATGAACGGAACCCAAGTGTCTTGTCCACGGCTTCCTGGACCGCCCAGCTAATTGCACTGGGTGCCGTGATTGATGTCTGTCCCCGAGCGCTGTGCTAGTCACAGAGATTCTTGGAAAAGAAAGATCTTATCTGACTGACCCGCATTCTCCTGCACTGCATATGCAACTGATACAATTCTTTAGAATTGTGAACTCAAAGAATTTTGCTTCCTATTTGTCTTTAACAAATGCAACAATAATTCTTAGATAATTCTGAGAATTGAAGGGTATAGAGCCATAGTGGGCCAAGCGCCATTTACTAAAAAACGGAGAAAGCAAAGGTTAAAGTTAAGTGAATACCATAGTATAATTAATGAAGATTGACATATCATGTAGTTCTAATGTGTATACTTTATATTACTTGCTATATGTTTCCATTGAATTATAGTAAGAACTTCATTTTAACCCTTGTTTTCTACGGTTTTAGTAAATGGCGCTTGGCCCATTATGGCTCTGAACCCTTCAATTGTGGTGCGAAAAAGAGTTGCGGGATATTTCTTTTAAAATTGCTCAAATGCCACCATGTTATCTTGTCACTGACATTGAAAATCCTGTGCATAGTAAATGGGAACATTAAATAGGGAACTACCATATTTACTCGCGTATAACTCGCACTTCTTTACCAAAAATACGGAGGGAAATTCGGGTGCGTGTTATATGCGAA
The DNA here is from genome assembly GCF_040183065.1 of Periplaneta americana. NCBI lineage: Eukaryota > Metazoa > Arthropoda > Insecta > Blattodea > Blattidae > Periplaneta > Periplaneta americana. The sequence goes on from NC_091127.1 coordinate 144,516,800, forward strand.
GTTTTTTATGTGGGGAAAGTTTTTATTGGGAAACAAAGCCTTTAACACAGATTGTGCTTATTTATTATAACTGCATACAGCTAACAGATCTAATATGGCGGCTGGGGTCCTCACTTTATTCATTGCTCCCAACCTCCGAGCTACTCCCGTCCTTGTGTGCATTAGCCTACGTTCCTTGTCGTCAGGCCATACTCCATCATCTTGATACTCATCGAAATCATTTTCTGTGTCTGGTTTAAAAAGTTTTCACAACGATGTCCGTTGATACCCGCCCGTACAATACGAGATATATGTAATTTCATATTGAGAAAATAGGGTACGACATATACGCGAGTAAATAAAGTATCTATCTGTACGATTAAATTAATTTGATTGTGATCAGAGTGATATTTATCGTGGTTTTTGTTTAAAAAATAATTTGAGTTGAAAATAATTTGACATAAAATAGAGTACCGGTATTTGATAACATACCATCCAAAGAGTTGCTTATTATTCAGTAATATTTGGAATGTGTAATGAAAATTTATTAGGATGTAGACCTACTTATATATCTCGAGTATCTCCAATCTGAGATTTATATTCATTATGCAATGACATATTTTCATTTCTTCTTATACATATCCAGCTATTACTTACCAGCTTAGCTCAGACGGTAGCACGTTTGCCTGCTGATCCTGAACTACGCCCGAGATTGATTTCGATTCCCACTTGGGCTGATTACCTGGTTGGGGCTTTTCTTGGGATTCTCCCTACTGTACTGCGAATGTCAGGTAGTTCCGTGACGAATCCTCAATCCCATCTCTCCAAATGCCATCTTGGTATCACTAATTCCATCGACGCTAAATACCTTAGTAGGCTACTTCATACAGCGTAATTAAATAACCAAATTTAAAAATTGCATTATTATTATTATTATTATTATTATTATTATTATTATTATTATTATTGTCCTCCTTTACTGTGGTCGTACCAGAGAATCGGTCCCATTCCGAGGCTTATTGTATGGTTTTGTAACAAGCTGTTTTTTATTACTCGGTTAAGAGAGAAGTTTTATATAACATTCTTATTGAATTTGGTATTCCCAAGAAACTAATTCGATTAATTAAAATTTGTCTCAATGAAACTTACAGCAGAGTCCGTATAGGGCAGTTTCTATCTGATGTTTTTCCAATTCACTGCGGGCTAAAGCAAGGAGATGCACTATCACCTTTACTTTTTAACTTCGCTCGAGAATATGCTGTTAGGAAATTTCAGTTACATCAGCTTCTTGTCCATGCGAATGACGTGAATATGTTAGAAGAAAATTCACAAACGATTAGGGAAAACACGGAAATTTTACATGAAGCAAGTAAAGCGATAGGTTGGAAGTAAATCCCGAAAAAAACAAAGTATATGATAAATTATTTGAGCAGTATAATAATTTAACTATCTTGGATTACAAACCACAAATGAAGAAGAAAAAACCTCAATGAAAAAATTATGAAATTTAACAGAGCAATGGGACCATTAATAGAATATATAAACCTACCTTGGTACAGGAACATACGCGTACTAGAATTTACAACATAGGCCAGACCTACTGTGTATTATGTTACGACATTGTTGCCTGGACTATTCGTAGTATTGATATGCAGAGATTAACTGCTGCAGAAATGAGATATATGAGGCGTACATTAGGATAGCGGATACCGCAGGGGAAAAATTAAATGTCCGTTATTGAGAAGTGTTCGCTATTTAGAAAATCGTTAGTATTTATTACAGTACATTAAAATTTCTCATTCATATTCAACTCTATATTTTACAGTACAGTACAGTAGACAGTGAGATTGTGAGATTGTTTACAATATTCATCCAGAGAGAAATCGTACCGGTAAATGTTTTGTAAATGAAATAAACATCAGTCACTGTACCACTTCACCTTACACAAAGAAATCTAGAATTGTTGATTGTTTATTGTGAATTTTGGATATCTCAGTTTCAATATGTGATCAGCTCACGAACACTTAATTTCTCCTTGTGACTATGCTTTACAATATCCACTTTCTCTTTTAGTGACAAACGTTCACGTTTTTGTGACATTTTTAATGTGACTGTACTTCCGAACACTCAACTTGACAAACTAAGAAAGTACGGACTGCTCACGTACCGTATCACAACTGTGCTGCTTACCTTTAGTGAAGTACAAGAACGTTCAAATGCACGATAATGATTGTTGCAAAGAATTCGGTTAGAATTCCGTTTAATTTACAACCGTCTTTTTCTTTTTTTTTTTTCTTTCACGCTGTACGTTATTTGGAAGTTTTAATTGTTTTTGGGAGATACATTTCAGTGTCCACGTCCGTTATTGAGAATGTCCGCTATTTGGAAGAATTTTATCATAAGGGCCAATGTTATTTTGCAGGGGAATTTTAAATTGTCCGCAATTGAGAGGAGTCCGTTATTGGAAAGTTTCCGTTAAGGGAAGTTTCACTGTACTAGAATGGACAACATGTTAACTATTTTGGATACCAAACCATTATGAAGAACAAAGAGATCTCAATGGAAAATTTATCAAATTTAACAGAGCAATGGGGACCATTAATAGGATATTTAAACTAACCTTGATACAGAAATACACATGTACTAGAAATTTACAAAACATAGGCCAGAGCTATATTATGTTATGACATTTTTGCCTGGACTATTCGTAGTAGAGATATACAGAGATTAACTGCGGCAGAAATGAAATATATGAGACGGAATAGGGATACATAAGAACATACCTTACTTACTTACTTACTTACTTACTTACTTACTTACTTACTTACTTACTTACTTACTTACTTACTGGCTTTTAAGGAACGCGGAGGTTCATTGCCGCTCTCACATAAGCCCGCCATTGGTCCCTATCCTGAGCAAGATTAATCCAGTCTCTACCATCATATCCCATCTCCCTCAAATCCATTTTAATATTACCTTCCCATCTACGTCTCGGCTTCCTCAAAGGTCTTTTTCCCTCCGGCCTCCCAACTAACACTCTATATAATCATTTCTGGATTCGCCCTTATGTGATACATGCCCTGCCCATCTCAAACGTCTGGATTTAATGTTCCTAATTATGTCAGGTGAAGAATACAATGCGTGCAGTTCTGTGTTGTGTAACTTTCTCCATTCTCCTGTAACCTCATCCTTCTTAGCCTCAAATATTTTCCTTGGCACCTTATTGTCAAACACTCTTAACTAGTGTTCCTTTCTCAGTGTGAGAGTCCAAGTTTCACAACCATGAAGAACAACCGGTAATATAACTGTTTTATAAATTCTAACTTTCAAATTTTTTGACAGCAGACTGGATGATAAAAGTTTCTCAACCGAATAATAACATAAGAACATACAGCCCGTGAAGGGCCTAGACCGACCAGCCGGCTGCTGGCCTCACGCCCACATGCCGAAGCAGAGGTGAACTATAATCCAACCAGAATGGAGGTATCGTGTGGTTAGCACGATGATCCCCCCAGCCGTTATAACTGGTATTCGCAACCGGATTTCGCTACCTATCGTAGCTCCCCAAGTGCATCACGATGCTGGGTGGGCACCGGTCCCATACACTGGCCGAAATTTCATTAGAAAATTTCTTCCCCCATGAGGACTCGAACCAGCGCGCATTCCGTAACGCGAGTCCTAGGCGGGACGCCTTAGACCGCGACGCCACGGCGCGGGACAACATAAGAACCTACCTCATGAAAAAATGTGATCGAATCAGTCGTAGCCTATATTACCTACAAAATTTCAGGCAAAATTGGAAATCAAATGTAAACACAATGCCTCCATCTAGAATTCCACATCAAATGTTGAATTATCGTCCTGTAGGTAAGAGATCTTTGGGCAGATCGTTAAAACTTTGACAAGAGACCGTAACATGTAAGGATGACGATGATGATGATGATGATGAGTATGATGATGAGTATGATGATGATGATGATGATGATGATGATGATGATGGGCTCAGGATCTTCTGGGAATCGAAACTTACTCATCTCTGTGAAAAACTGTATGAAAGTTTGTAATGGAAGAAGTGAATATGGACTGAAAAAGTTCGGATTGCGTCATTAGGAATTTGTACAGAAGTCTCAGTGCCAATTAGTTACCTAATTCATTAGTCGAGTCGGCCTCCTTAATTGGTTCGAGTTACCGCTCTGCATCGACGCTGCACCCACGTGTTACCTCACAGCATTGCGAAGTGTCACTGCCATTTGCATGTCCAGTTCTCCCCAACTGGATCGCTGGCATTGGACAAGCACGGTAAAGGTCGCCGCTTGATTTTGACATTATTTTCTACAAATGTTGTGAACGATATAGCTGCAGTTAATTAGTTCGTCCACCTCGCGGAAGAAAGACAGGACCAAAGTGGTCTGAAATGAAAGTATTGCTGTTAGTTCGCCTTGCCTTAATCCTTGCATTCCTTTCGTATTTTCGCGGCCATAGTATTGCTCTTTGAGACTGTCTTATTAACCCTTAAGTTTAATAATGAAAAGTGCCGTCCATATTTGTATAACTTGGGTCAGAGGGCATACTGGGATAGTTGGAAATGAGAGAGCCGATGAATTGGCAAAGATGGCAGCCAACTCTGATGTGCCACTGTCGTACAATTTATATCCGCTATCCTATATCAAAAAAGTAGCCAAAGAACATTATATGCAAGAATGGAACGAAAGATGGGTCAATAGTGATAAGGGAATTCTTACAAAAGAGCTATATTTTCCAACGGTCTATGATCATAATAAATGTAAAGTAATAACGCCAAATTTCGTACTGACACAGTTTTTGACTGGGCATGGAAAATTCGGCGAATACTTAAATAGATTCCATATTAAAGACGATGCAACTTGCATTTGTGGGGAGGAATCTCAAGATATCAAACATGTATTATATGATTGCCCAGTCTTTTGCCGTGAAAGATACGAGCTTGAGTTGTTACTGAACACTTTAAACTATACATTTACCAAACCGTTAACCAATATACTTACCAACTCTAAATCATATAAGTATTTCATGTCCTTCTTGAATAGAATATTCGTGAAACTGTAAAATGTTAAATTATTCCGGGAAAAAAAATCTTATTATTTCTAATCAACTATAATGAAGCTGCAAGTCTTCAATTTCGCATACTATAATATTGTACTATAGGTTTTAATTATGCATTTGATTTCTAATTTTGAGGCATTTCTTGTAATACCTGATTATTGCCAATTGTTATTACTAAATAATGTATTTAATTCGTAAATTTTAAGCCATCTCTTAGTATAGCTATTTATTGCTTCTAAAATAACATGTTTAATAGCTATTTTATATATATATATATATATATAGAGACATGCCTTGAGGCTTTATGAAACGATCCATTCTTTCATTAAGGTGCATTCTTGTACATAATTCATGTGAATTGCAACCTTGACCACAATTTTGTATTATAATTTTATTATTGTTTATTGCTTATAAAATATATTTTGATGCCAACTATAACCCTAATATACCTCAGGGTGAAATAGAGTTTATTAAATTGGATAATAAAAAAAACCCTTTCTGACCTGAATTTGTTTTTGATTTTTCACAATTATGGGTCACTGGATCATAGAGACACCATGGAGAGAAAAAAAAAAAAGCAAACCTCTTTCTAATAACAACTGACCAAGGAACTGACGGGTGCTGCACTCATCGTTAAAGAAAGAAACTAAATGAACTCATCAGGCAAATCATATGAGTTAATTATTCCAGTTGGCAGGGGTGGCTTGTCCATAAGGGCTGCGGAGCTGCAGCACTCCCTGCTTTGACAGGAAAATAAAAATAATGTTTATTTTAATTTGTAGAAGAATTGTTACAGCTTTTATTGGTAAATTTCTTTATATTTCATCTGGCCGGGAATATGTACTATTATCTTATGCATAATCTTTTTGCGCGCCGACTGTATTGGAATTGACACTGCATTCAAAGTCGTCCTGGGATCTGCAGGGTGGGACAGCTCGTAAGAGAGTGTGTCTTGCATGGCCAGGGGGTAGAGAGGTGAAGGGAAGCAGAGGGAAACTGCCGCTGTTTAAAACCCATATTTCGCTGCAGTGGCTTGCAGAGCCGGCCACAAGGGAAGATCTTTCCTCCCCTCCCATACCGCTATTGTAATGCTGCGTCAAATGGATTCTCTATTCCCTTGAAACTTAATGACAAAATTTGTATTTTCTCTTCACATACTTACTGTTGTAGAATCTTATCGAGTTAATATAACGAAATTAATATTCTCTTTTGCCTTATTATTACGTATATATCCAGCCTCCAGCAGAACCTAATGTTTGCCTTAACTCAAAATGATTGCACGAGTAGAATCCTTTTGATATAGCATGAAAGAGACTTCTTTTCCAGTTTCAGAAAATTGTTGATCATCAGTATATCTGAGTGTTGCTTTGGTGTGACGTCTTAATACCGTAACTTAACCAGTACAAATTTGGAAGCATGAGTGTGTGTGAATTACAGAATATTAATTTTATTTTTCTCAACTTTCCCTTGCGGAGAATATTGATGTAATGAAGTGAAATTAAAGGGTCGTCTTACTCAAGCTTCATCCAGCCGAAATAGTGTGTATATGTAAGGAAGTATAACAATTAAATTTACGCTAAGCATTTGTGGTTACGTGGATGTGAACAAAAAAAAAATCTGTATTTTGTTTTCCTTGCCTCCTCTTCGGTGGTAATGCTGCTTGGACTAGGAGTGGTTTGACACGTTTAGGACATTTGCTCCTAAAAAGCAAAACGCACGAATCTTCGCAGTCTCACCTGAAAAATGTTGTTTCATTGGCTATGTTAGGCAAAACTAATATTACTGTGCAATTAAGTGAAACGAACAGAACAAACATTCTCAAACATAATCAAGAAGTGAGAAAAAATCGTGAAATTATTTAAGAAAATATTGATTGTATCAAATTTCGTGGCCAATATGAACTTCCCCTTAGGGGACATGATGAAAAAATGATTCGAAGAACCCTGGTGTATTTCGTGGGTTGCTACAGATCGCGAGTAATCTAAATGAGCCTCTCAAAAATCATTTGGAACATGCCACTGTTGAAAGGTTATTCTAAGACAATTCAGAATGCACTGGTAGATTGCAAGTTGAGTGTCTGCCGATCTGAAATTCAGACTGAAATCGATGGTATTAGTTTTTTTTTTTTTTTTTAAGCAAATGATGCCACAGACATCTCCCAACTAAGTCAAGAAGTTTTGGTTTTTCGATATGTAGTGCATTTATTTTTGTCCTATACTTATTAGTAATGGTATCAAGAAGTGAAATTTGTATGTACAAAAATCTAATGCAGCTCTCCCAATGCACAAGTTCACGAGCCGACACTGCCAATTGGACTCACTAGAGCGGAAAGAATTAATTAGCATGTAATAGCTGCGCTTTATCGACTTATAACTTGCGCCAATATTTCGAGTACCTCGTGTTGCTTCTTAATATTTTTCTAATGAACTGAGTGGTGTGTCACTCGTCCTCAAGGTCACGACATATTTCTAGTAATGGACATTCTTTCATCAGATGACGGGTGTATGTATGACAAGGAAAACGTGTAGGTTCATAACATATTCCTCGATACTTTCTAACGTCTTCTCAGATCTCGATTTCGTAAATGCTCATATTATTTTTCACAACTATTCGGCCGTCACTGTAGCAGAGACAGAAATAACGTGTGTTACAAAAGTCTCGAGACAAAATTAAAAACAAGACGAGAAACAAACTATTATACAGGGTAATTCACGAGGATTTATTGCCACTTACGGAGCTTATTTCCGAAGATATTCTCAGCAAAAAAAATCATATAGGGGAGACTCGGCTAATTCCGCAATATTAAGAAGTAAATCTATCATATTTTTATCAAAATGTTTATTGAAAAATATTATCACGGTATGTAGACATAGACGAAACCTTTCATTATCAAATGAGATAAAGAGACCTATTAAATGCAAATATACTGTCCGTTACTCAGGAGAAGACGACGGAAAGAATGTGACCTTCTTGACTATCGCTGTTGATTATTATAAACATCGCTCAGATAAGCATCCCAGTAGCCAGGTTATTACTCGTGCAGGAAACACGAGTAACAATGCGTATGGAAATTAAAGCTAAGTTGAACAGAAGGAGACCTAATGTTTCCGCTTACTGCAGTACAAATATTGCACGTGTTGTCGTCCGTTATCTGTTCACATCCCTTCCTCCTCAGTCCGCTCTCGTCTTCTCCTGAGTCACCGACAGTATTTAGTTGTACATACATTACACTTGAAAAAGAACAACTCGGGTAATTCCGCAACAGTGCGGATAAATCCGCAATAGGACTTCGCTAATTCCGCATTAGTAAATAATTTGAAATACATTATGAAAGTAACATAAAAGGAATAATTTATATGTAACAATGCTCACTTTCTTCAGAGCTGTGTAGCAAAACACGAAAAACAGCCAACTTTTGATGTTTCACTGTATTGCCGACAGAGATGTCGACCAATATCCTTGATTTTTTTATATTACTGCAGAGGACATGCCTCTTGTTGACAGCCTCTCAAAACTTACGTTCACGCTATTGTAAAGCCGCAGTAAAATCATATATGCACTACTCAGGAATTACCCGTGCTGCGGAATTAGCCGAGTTTCTCCTAAACATGTGTCCTAATCTTGATATTTTCAGAGTTACACTAATTTGAAGTTGTTAGTAAAATACCTTGTTTCTGTAGTTTAAAGGGTAAAAGAATATTACAGATAAAGAATGAACTATTCAGGAGTATCATTTCTTTAATTGGCTAGTCTTCTGAAGCTAAAAATGTGTTGTTAATTGCTTTGTACAGATTTTGTTTTTCAATTTTAAACTAAAAATTACATAATTCTTATGCACTATCACAATAATTTTTACAAATCATACGACTTTAGGAATTTGATGAATTTACAAAAGTGGGGTGATTTGTAACAATTGTGATAAATGCGTAAGAAAAATGTAATTTTGTAGTTAAAAATCGAAAAAAAAAATCTGTACGAAGCCACTATGGAATTAACACTTCAGAATACTAGCTAAATAAAGAAATGATGCTCCTGAATAGTTCATTTTTTATCTGTAATATTATTTTACCTTAAAACTCAAGAATAATGGTGTTTTACAGACAAATTAAAATTAATTTAGCTCTGAAAATATTGAGATTAGGACAAATGTTTATATGATATTGTTTGCTCAAAATGTCTTCGGAAATAATTTCCGTAAGTGGCGGTAAATCCTCGTGAATCACTCTGTATTTTGCTATAACATGAAATATAGGTACGTTATTTGATACATATCCACAAACTTAAACGGTGGCGTGTGACCCATGGTTTCAATCTGACGGAATTTCGTTCTGACCTGAGTTACCAGCGCTTAAATGGAATGGCGAAAATTATGAAGAATTCTATGTAACTGTTTCTTATTTTGAGATTCCCAACCATTGTTGTAAATCTCACGACTGAGTAAGTTCCATAATATTTCTGTTGGACGGGTCTGTACCTGTGGAACTTTAGGAACATTCTCTGCTCTAAGTATAAACTAGATGTTATGTTATATCAGCCAGTCACGAGTGTTTCGTGCTTAATGGCTAAAAAACCAGATAAGGTCAGATCAATTCATAGTTATTTCCGTCAATAAAACGCACCAACTTAGGTGAGCATCTTTGGGATGCAGATGTTAGCATCAACAGCTTCTCCTCTATCGCGACGAACAAAATCCTGACTGAGACACTCTAATTGAAGAAATAACATACCGCACTAGTTTTGTGTCCTTAACTTTGAACTTATTTATCGACGAACACCATCAGGAGTATTTTCTACATCAGCAGTGTAAAAATCAACATAACCTTTTATTTAGACGTTGGAAAAAAATACTAATCATCCTCAATAATTATGATTATGTTGATGACGAAATTACGTTTGAAATGTTCACAGCGTGCAGGAATTCTAGGAAGCTGAGCTTCTCTGTACTTTTGAGTCTTCCTTCTCTTTCTAAATTTTAGGTTATTTGATTCAGAGCTTATGGTTATATTTTAAACACTGAAACTTCGACCTAATTTTCTTGTTGAAGTTTTCAATTTCATTTTCAGAGATTTATAAAAAGCTGTTTAAATTTCTTTGAGCCATTGTTCTGAAACGGCCACTTTTTGGTAGACTGTGCACGGCTTTTTCTTCTTCATGCTCAAAAATAGTCATGCAATTTGTTACTTTTAATGTTCCCGTATATCTAAGTACACGAATTATTTCCTTTGATAACTACTGTCCAAATAGCCTATAAATAATTCTTCACGCTTCCATTTGAAAGCTTAGTCAACATTTTTTTCGGTATTTAATTGTCATAGGAACAGAAATATATCACCATACCTAGGCCCGATTAAAGGAATGCAAATAAAATCGGTTCCTGATCATCAGTCAGTTGATGCCAGCAATTTTAACCAAATGAAAATTAATGTGACTTATAGGCTGTTAATAACCAGAAAACTGTCAATCTTAATTTTGAGGGTTATCACTATTTATGCCCGAAGTCTTCAATTACAAACAAGCAATACAAAAAAAAAAGAATGCTCTAGGAGGTCTGGTATAATTTCGTGATAGTACAAGAGTATTTTCGTGATAGTCCTTAAATTCAAAATATTTAGGCATATTCAGTCAAATTTTAAATTCCACAATCAGATTCCCTATAACTCAAACAATTAATTTTTTTCCGTATTTTGAAAAGTATTGGTATGTATCATGAAACCATTGATCACAACTGACACACTGAATCCATCTTTCACCATATTTGCCGTCCTCAAAATTTTCTGAATAAGATCCGCACAAATCATTAGGCTTATCATTCGGCTTTTCTTTAAGCACAGATCTTCTTTGTTTGACTCCTGAAGATGATGTTGTTTCGTTGTCTACTCTTTTAACTCACTTGAGAGACTGAAAAGTCATTTTCATCGACTGCTGCTTTGGTGCCTTCTGGTCCTCGTCGAACTTGCCAAGGAAAAAATGGAGTTCCTTTGCTGCAGTTTTCCTTTGTTTTAGACACAATCAATTGCCTTTTTGGGATCCATTATATTGTATTTCTTTTCACATTTGACTCTGCGATTATCTGCTATCCGCAACATGCACGACGACGTGCAAAATATATCAGAGATGCTATGAATACTCGCAAATGTTTTACGTTTCATGAATTTGATACTTCTCCCGCCAGAAAATGTTGTTATACTATATAAAAAATTTAAATAGAAAAAATGGCCTCGTAGAATGAAAGAAACGCTAAGAAAATAACCTCCCAAGATAAGCCTGTATCAGATAATCACTGAATATTGATACGTTTATATTTTTCATCAAGAAGTATACAATGTCAGTATTTACCATTGAAAACAATTTGGACCACAAAACATAGCAAAGAAACTCTTCTTTTAACAAAGGAAATCGGATCGTATATTCACTCACAAATTCAAAGCTATAGATCTTACAACTCTTGAAGTAGATTCCAAAAAAATCTGCTCACGTCACTGCAAGAGCGCAGTGAACAGAATCTATGTTATAATACATCAGAATTACATTTGTCGTTTCTATAAATTCATGATAAATTTAAATAAAAATATCACGAAATTAGCCGTGTCACGAAATTAACCGGGTTTGCCCTATTATTTTAGACAGCCGTTTAGTATTTATAAATATTTTGTGCGAGATCGTGCGTATTTGCTTGTTTTCCGCACAGAACCAATACGCGGTAAGTGTGAAATACCACATGCAGTATTCCCAACGTAACACACATAATTTCCCTCTTCTTACCGCTTAAGCGCGACATTCATTTTACTGCTTTAGGCTTTTAACATATTATTTTTAGAGACGTTTAACATAGTAATAATTATAAATTGGAAACTTACCACTGCAATTTCACCTAAATTGCAATGTTAATTATTGTTTTTAAATATTTGCAAAAATTAAGTAAAGTCTACTACTCCACGAAACTTATTGCATTCCTGATACAAGTAACATTAAGGAAGCCGTGAAAAAATCAACAAGATTCCAGATGCCGATGTTATTACTGCAATATGTTATATAAATAATATTGTTAAAATATTAAAATGAAAAATAAATCATTACATAACCTTACCGTTTGTTTTAAGTTCGCATTTATAGACTGGGGAAAAAAAAAGACAGACGTATATCACGGCCTGCTGGAGTATAGTAAACACAGAAAGCATTTTATAGCAACAATGTCGAAGAAAGATATTTTGGTTTTCCGAAGTTGCCGTCATTAAACAGAAACCAAGATGGAGATTTCATTGCAACTAATTAGAAATTCGTCTTTCAGGTATGTAATAAACGATCTTCGCACAAAATAATGTGCGATACACGAGCGGTATGTTTGTTTTCATGTTCTCGGAAATTAAAAAAGCTCAACTACGTTTCGCTTTTTCAATCTTTTCCTCGACCATGAAAACGTCAACATATCGCTCTTGTAACGTATATTACTATTCTTTATTTCGAAAATGTAAGAATTCACAGTCTCCTATGTACGGCTGCCATAGGATGAATAGATGTGTTTTTCCTTCCTCCTGAAAGATTTTATATTTTGCACATAGGAGTTATTGCAGGAACAACGACGATTTATATTATACCATCAGAACTACATTTGTCGCTGGTATAAATTAAATTTAAATAAAAATATCACGAAATTAGCCGTGTCAGGAAATTAACTGAGTTTGTCCTATTATTTTAGACAGCCGTTTAGTATTTATAAATATTTTTCAGAAGGTATGGTTAGATGCATATGGAATGCCGACACACTTCTTTTGTTTTGTACTGCAAGAGAAGATTTAACAGAATAGTGTTGTCCATCTACTGTGTTAAATCTTTAACAGGCACCGTGGAACCGTATAATTTTTGTGGACCTAGAGGAGGTGACAACAAATTGAATAATAATAGGGAGCCGCCTTAATTAGAAGCGTAAAAATGCAGGATTGCACAAAGTTGTGGTGGCAAGAGAACAAGTTCCAGTTTGTTGAGTGACCCACTTCAGGCTTCCTGTCACGCCCTCTATCTGCTTCTTCTCGCTTGTGGACACAGCGGCGACAACACCGACACCCGAAATGGGGAGCAGTGGTATATAAGCACCTAGGTCCTAGCTTCCAGCATCAGTCGCACAAACACGCATCACACAACATGACACGCACTGTAAGTATTCGCGAGGATTGCCCTTTTTAGCATATTAAATCACTTTCAAAAATTTGAAAATCAGTGGCATAGTTCTTTGGGGAAAAACAACCATGATGAGTAATTTATTTATTTATTTATCTATTTGTATACAACCATTTATTTGTTTATTTATTTATTTATTTATTTATTTATTTTCTGCATACAACTCTATATATATATATATATATATATATATATATATATATATATATATATATATATATATACACACAGAACCGAGTTCAAATTCTAAAAAGTGCAACTTGGAATTTGTAATGAGAAGGTTTTTCCGGAGGAGCTTTATCATTTCACAAAAATTTCTATTCAAATTCAAATTCAAATTTATTTACAATTTACATTTGAAATGAATACATATGAATACATACCCGAAATGAGCATATTCTCATGCTCGGGTACAGTCCAGTAAGCTTAGTCTACATAAATTTTACAGACAACAAAATAATAATGCTGATGATAGAAATAAACAATAATAATAATAATATTAATAATAATAATAATAACAATAATAGAATAATCGTGACGGAGATGATACATAGATAGTAATACAAAATAATTCATTAATAATAATAATAATAATAATAATAATAATAATAATAGTGATAATACAAAAATGTTTACAATAATAAAATAAATGCTAAGACGGATAAAATAAAATATAAAACCACTAGCGAGAGTTAACACAACTTAAATAAGCATATAATAACCGGAAAAAATGACGAGCTCGAAAAGCAACAGAAAAGTTCCTTGTATCGCAGACGACAGCAACCGCCGTATTGACATTGTGTTATGCATTAATGGTAGTAGGGGGGAGCCGAAGTCTACGTAACTGCCGTTCTCTTCGAATCTTCTCATACAATCATGGAAAGTTAATGCTGAAAAACAAAATGTCTACGGGTCAAACTGTTCATTATTACCAGGATAAATACAAATAATACTGAAATATATTAATCAAGTTTCATTTATAGATCTCCCCTTTTGTGCAAAAGGTATCATATCAAAATAAATTATTAATTAAAATTATGTTATTATTATCTTATATCATCATCCTACCTCGAAATTAATTAATACTAATACAATGCTTTATCATTTCACAAAATATTTCTATTATCTTATGTCATCACCCTACCTCGAACATGTACCATCCAGTAGGTTAGTCCACACCTGTGGAGTAACGGTCAACACGTCTGGCCGCGAAACCAGGTGGCCCGGGTTCGAATCCCGGTCGGGGCAAGTTACCTGGTTGAGGTTTTTTCCGGGGTTTTCCCTCAACCCAATACGAGCAAATGCTGGGTAACTTTCGGTGCCGGACCCCGGGCTCATTTCACCGGCATTATCACCTTCATTTCATTCAGACGCTAAATAACCTGAGATGTTGATACAGCGTCATAAAATAACCCAATAAAATAAATCCAGTAGGTTACAAAATATTATTATTTAGTACGTGGAATAAATTATTTGAATTGAATATCGTAATAGTAGAAAGGAAGAAAAATATAAATTTTTATGTGCTTTAGATTTTTGAGTGATCAGCAGTACTTTTTATGAAGATTCATACGAATATTCTTTGTTCTGATTAAGGTAATTTGATAAGTTTTGTGAAGATCTCTTATTACATTCCGTACATACATACTTCAGTCAATAATTTCAGATGAATTCTCGATTTGAGATATCAAATTCCATTTCTGTAGTAAGAATGGAAGAGGAACAATGATTGTTCATTCTTTATGTTTACTTAACAATAAGTATATCCCAACGTAGTAGCGTATTATTATTATTATTATTATTATTATTATTATTATTATTATTATTATTATTATTATTATTATTATTATGTACTGTTAACCTACTGACTGCCGTATTAATATTAATACAATTCCTCGTTCTTTCATGTTCAATTTTTAATTTAATAATTATAATATATTTTTGATCATTTTCTAACTTACCTATATATTTCAATACCTCCGATTCACCAAACTCACCTAGCTTAAATTTTTATTGTCAGAATTCCTCAATTAAAAAATGCTTACTTAGGTACCAGATTTGACCCAATATCTCTCTTATAATTTATTAATTTTGTCAGATTTCGTATTATATATCTAGTAAAATGTAGTGGCGTTTCTTTCTCTTGTGTATTTGGACTTGATTTCTTTCCTTATATTGCTTGGGCAAAGATTTAAGTTTATGCTTAATAATACAATATTTACTCAATTTATCTAAAAGTGAAATGAGCTTTATTTTATATTTAATCTAACAAGAAATTTTGTCAGTCAAGGAATTTTTCATTTCATTCCCAGAAAGATACTTCTTGTGTGAATCAAATTATTTGTCACTATTCATTATAATATTTGTTTTATAAACAGGTTGTCATCGCATAAAACTTTTGGTTCTTTACGAACTGCTCTATCTTAATGCAACTGAAGTCGGTATCAAGCATCTTCCTACCCCATTAGGCCTACTGTCCTTCATTCCTCGCACTTAATGCAAACTAAGTTTTTACTATTCTTGCTGACAGTATTTCGAATTCTATGTTTATGGAGACAAATCTTTCCTTCGTCTCTCCTCTGAATGTGTCCTGATGAATGAATTCGACTATCATGAGATACATAGGCATAACAATTATTAAGCTGTTGAATTTTGATTAATGTATAAACATATCACGAACAAGGTACCAGTATTACTAGCTTACGTTAGATTCATGTCATGCGCAATCCAGTAGAAAGAGGGAGGGACGGACAACTGGGCGGTTGCTGTGAAAATGCTTATTGATATATTTTGAAGCCTAAGATTTTAATCTCTTACAAGTGAAAGTAGATATGAGTTTTGAAAGGTTCGGTTCGACGCTCTTCTTTGGAGGGTACAGTTGTGCTGCCCCTAATGGAGCTTTATCCATACTACTTTTCCTCGTCATATGGTCTACATTGTAGTCCGAACTGTTTCATGTTTGTTGAAAGTTACTCCAGCTCCACATGAAAGCACTTGTTTTAATTTTTTGGGCTTTAATAAATACTACAAATACAGACGTGGAATTTGTGCAACCTCGTCTCGCTTTGCTGAACTTTTGAACTTAACAGCATTTTTCTTTCAGCTCTTCGTTTTCGCCGCCATCGTGGCTGTTGCCAGGGCAGGTCTGGTCGGCGCTCCCGCCGTCGTGGCTCCTGGTGCCCCTCTCGCTAGGGCAGTTGCCGCTCCTGTTGCTTACGCCGCCCCCGCCCCTGTCGCTTATGCCGCCCCTGCCGTAGCCAAAGTCGCCGTCGACACTGACTACGACCCCAACCCCCAGTACAGCTACGCCTACGACATCCAGGACGCTCTGACCGGTGACTCCAAGGGACAGCAGGAGAGCCGCAGCGGAGACGTCGTCCAGGGCAGCTACAGCCTGGTGGAACCCGACGGCACCCGCCGTACCGTCGAATACACCGCCGACCCCGTCAACGGATTCAACGCTGTCGTTCACCGTGAACCCGCTGTGGTCGCCGCCCCCGTCGCTAAGGTGGCCGCTCCAGTTGCTCTTGCCGCCCCCGTCGCTCGTGTCGCCGCCCCCGTAGCTGTAGCTGCTCCCGTGGCCCGTGTTGCCGCTCCCGTTGCTGTAGCTGCTCCCGTCGCCCGTGTGGCTGTTGCGGCTCCCGTTGCTCGTTATGCTGCCGCTGCCCCCATTGCCAGGGCTGCCTTCGCCGCCCCCGCCGTCAGCTACGCCGCTCCCTTCGCTAGGGCTGCTATTGCCGCCCCCGCCGTCGGCTACGCCGCTCCCTACGCTAGGGCTGCCATTGCCGCCCCCGCCATCGGCTACGCCGCTCCCTACGCTAGGGCTGCCATTGCCGCCCCCGCCGTTGGATATGCCGCCCCCTACGCCGCCGGCTACATCGGCAATGCTGTCCACACCTCCTACTCCGGATCTTACGCTACCTATGCCTACTAGTCTGCCTTCAGTCATGCTTGTAATTTATTGTTGTACTTCGCATATTCAATACATGTTCTCTACTTAACTCGTGACTTTTGTTTCATTCTGTACCCGTGAACCATGACCTGATCTCTCCCTTCTTCCCCGCCAGACTGCTTGGGCCGTTACTGTTTTTGAGCGGCCTCACAAATAGATTAGAAGTTTTGAGCTATGTGAATATAAAAAATGTAGGTTGAAGATTTATTTTTCAGTCGTTGACTTTACTATTTTGTATAATGTTATTAGGTGTTAACCTTTACATAATAAATTATACGACGTACGAACGTTTTCGTTGAGCCTGTCAACATCATCAGATACAAACTGTCATTTTACAATATCATTATTCTCAGTATTATCTACACAATCTACAAATATATTTCATGTTTTTATCACATGGGGATGAAATCTTTTAAAAGTATATGAATTAGCTTTCTAATGTTCAATTATAGATACCCCAAATATCATCATCATCATCATCATCCTTCACGAATTAGGCCTCTGTAGACCTGTTTCGGCCCCATCTAGCAGTCTTCTTAAAGGTCTTCCTGGTCGACGATGTCCTCTAGGTTTATACTGCACCATAATTTTTGGGATTCTTGAATTTTCCATTCTTCTTACATGATCTAGCCAATTTAATTTGTATCTGCTGATTTTTTCTTCTACTGACTCTACTTCTAATTGTTCTAAAATTTCTTCATTCCTTTTTCGGTCTAAAAGAGTATATCCTGCTGTCCTCCTGAAAAATTTCATTTCCGTTGCTTTGATTCTGTTCATGTCTTTTTTCTTTAATGTCCAAATCTCGCTTATGTATAAAAGGGAGGGTAATGCTAATGTATTATATATTTTTATTCTTGTAGATTTTTGTACTAATTTAGCTTTTAATGTATTGTTTATTATTCCTAGAATTTGTGTAAATTTGGTAATTTTCTTGTTCACATCTTTTTAATTTTGATAAGATATTTCACAACCCAGATAATTGAAATTTTGCACTTGTTCGAGGCATTGGTTATTGTGTATTATCTTACTTCTGACTGGGTCTTGTCCTAAAAATGCCATTACTTTTGATTTTTGTGCTGAAATTTCCATCCCAAAATCTTTTAATATTTTATTTAATGTATACAATCCTCTTTGTAAATTATCCTCTGAATTGGAAATTATGACTTGATCATCGGCATAGAGTAAGATATAAATATCTTACTCTATGCCGATGATCAAGTCATAATGTTAGAGCACTGGTTATTTTGATTCCTGACGTGTAGATTTGGTTCCATTTTAAAATAATTTCATTTATAATCAGATTTTTTGTATTCGACAGATAATGGAGAAAAAATGGGAGTATAAGGGTACAGTACATCGGTTATTCATAGATTTAAAAAAGGCATATGACTCGGTTAAGAGGGAAGTATTATATGATATTCTTATTGAATTTGGTATTCCCAAGAAACTAGTTCGATTAATTAAAATGTGTCTCAGTGAAACATACAGCAGAGTCCGTATAGGTCAGTTTCTATCTGATGCTTTTCCAATTCACTGCGGGCTAAAGCAGGGAGATGCACTATCACCTTTACTTTTTAACTTCGCGCTAGAATATGCCATTAGGAAAGTTCAGGATAACAGGCAGGGTTTGGAATTGAACGGGTTACATCAGCTTCTTGTCTATGCGGATGACGTGAATATGTTAGGAGAAAATACACAAACGATTAGGAAAAACACGAAAATTTTACTTGAAGCAAGTAGAGCGATCGGTTTGGAAGTAAATCCCGAAAAGACAAAGTATATGATTATGTCTCTTGACCAGAATATTGTACGAAATGGAAATATAAAAATTGGAGATTTATCCTTCGAAGAGGTGGAAAAATTCAAATATCTTGGAGCAACAGTAACAAATATAAATGGCACTCGGGAGGAAATTAAACGCAGAATAAATATGGGAAATGCGTGTTATTATTCGGTTGAGAAGCTCTTATCATCCAGTCTGCTGTCCAAAAATCTGAAAGTTAGAATTTATAAAACAGTTATATTACCGGTTCTTCTGTATGGTTGTGAAACTTGGACTCTCACTCTGAGAGAGGAACATAGGTTCAGGGTGTTTGAGAATAAGGTGCTTAGGAAAATATTTGGGGCTAAAAGGGATGAAGTTACAGGAGAATGGAGAAAGTTACACAACACAGAACTGCACGCATTGTATTCTTCACCTGACATAATTAGGAACATTAAATCCAGACGTTTGAGATGGGCAGGGCATGTAGCACGTATGGGCGAATCCAGAAATGCATATGGCGTGTTAGTTGGGAGACCGGAGGGAAAAAGACCTTTAGGGAGGCCGAGACGTAGATGGGAGGATAATATTAAAATGGATTTGAGGGAGGTGGGGTATGATGATAGAGACTGGATTAATCTTGCACAGGATAGGGACCGCTGGCGGGCTTATGTGAGGGCGGCAATGAACCTTCGGGTTCCTTAAAAGCCATTTGTAAGTAAGTAAGTAAAATAAAGTTGGTGATAGTGGACAACCTTGTCGAACTCCATTATTAACTAATTTTCTTTCGGATATACAGTTATTTATTTTGACACTTATTTTGCTGTCTGTGTAGATTTCTATTATATTTTGTAATAGCAAATTTGGAATATTTTTATCTTGTAATATGACGAATAAAAGGTATCTTCGGACTTTATCAAAAGCTTTCACAAAATCAATAAAAGCTATATGGGTTTCTAAATTAAATTCTCTTCTTTTTTCTAACAATAGTTTGATACCCCAAATGTCAACATTTAAAATATACTTATACAATTTTTGCAAGTCATCACATGAGAACAATATTATAAACGATATAGTGATATAAGCTAAAAGTGAGATTAAAATATAAAATAAAAGATGAGCTAACTCTCTTCCATGTTATGCTATGCATGTGAGGATTTGCTAGGAATCATATACTATAATATGGAAATATGAATAATTTGTAACAAAACATTGTAATTTGCAAATCCTCACATGCATAGCATAACATGGAAGAGAGTTAGCTCATCTTTTATTTTATATTTTAATCTCACTTTTAGCTTATATCACTATATCGTTTATAATATTGTTCTCATGTGATGACTTGCAAAAATAGTATAAGTATATTTTAAATGTTGACATTTGGGGTATCTACAATTGAACATTAGAAAGCTAATTCATATACTTTTAATAGGTTTCATCCCCATGTGATAAAACATGAAGTGTATTTGTAGATTGTGTAGATAATACTGAGAATAATGATATTGTAAAATGACAGTTTGTATCTGATGATGTTGACAGGCTCAACGAAAACGTTCATACGTCATATAATTTATTATGTAAAGGTTAACACCTAATAACATTACACAAAATAGTAAAGTCAACGACTGAAAAATAAATCTTCAACATACTCATAGACTTTTCTGAAAATTACGCATAATGAATTGCAAAATAAAAAATGTAGGTCTACTTCTTCAGATGGTGTCGAGGGCATATGTCAGTTGTCTTCCATAATGATGTGGAGCGTCTTGATTTCCAGCCCAGCATAATGATATTGAACCTCATTTCAATCTTTGCTTTTGGTCTATTGAAAACTTGCAGTTTATGACTTATGCCCTTTTACCCCGCATCATATCCTGTTAATTCATTTTTCTTTATGAAGTCCCTGCATATACGGAAAGATCATCCTTCTTCGTGACTTAGAAATAGGCTACATAAGAAAAAGGAGTCTGCGGTAGAGCTCACAGCCCGGCGCTAGCTAGAAAGTCCTCGCTCCATCTTTCTTACTCTTCGTTTCATAACTTGTTCAGGTTCTTCTTTTAGAATTAGGTTTATTAATTTCTATACGCGGGAAAAATTAGTTTATGTCTCGTATTTCATACTTGGGTCACTTTACTACCTAGCCTATGATATGAACGCCGACATTCTTTTCGTGGGTAAGTTAAAGATTGTCGAATCTTTAGGCCTATGCTATCTACCCAATCCCGATAGGTACGAGTATTAAAACGCAAGGAAGCTATGCTTCACAGTTCCATTTGTGCCTTAATGGCGTTTCCATGAAGAATCGATCTTCAGTGCTCGAAATGTTTTTTTACTTCTATATAAAACTCGGGGACTCTTTTTGTGGGTAAAGACTGTCGAATCTTGATGCTATCTACCAATTCCCGATAGGTATTAAAACGCAAGGAAGCTATGCTTCACAGTTCCATTTGTGCCTTAATGATGTTTCCATGAAGAATCCATCTTCAGTGCTCGAACTGTTTTTTACTTCTATCTAAAACTCGGGGACTCTTTCTGTGGGTAAAGGCTGTCGAATCTTTATGCTATCTACACAATCCCGATAGGTACGAGTATTAAAACGCAAGTAAGCTATGCTTCACAGTTTCATTTGTGCCTTAATGATGTTTCCATGAAGAATCCATCTTCAGTGCTCGAAGTGTTTTTTATTTCTATCTAAAACTCGGGGCCTCTTTTTGTGGGTAAAGGCTGTCGGATCTTGATGGTATCTACCAATTCCCGATAGGTATTAAAACTCAAAGACTCTATGCTTCAGAGTTCCATTTGTGCCTTCATGGCGTTTCCATGAAGAATTCGTCCTCAGTCTCGGATTATCTTTATTATTTTTTTACTTCTATTTAATTATATATTTACCTTTGAGTGAGTTTTTGACTCATATGTACAGCCTTAGACACACAAAATGACCGGTCTCCTGTAGTTTGAATTTGTCTAAGTCCACTTCTGGCATCTCCTGTTTCACAAGACTAGGAAAAGAATATTTTACACCTTATTTATTCATAACACTTGACTTATAAACAGACAGAAAAAGCAACAAACAAACAAAATAAAGGAAAAAAAAAGAGCGTATCGTGCAAAAGAAATTCTTTCAAGTGAAGCTAAACCTAAGCTCTCATGGAATCAAGCGAAGTCTTCCGAAGGAGACTTTATGTATGGTAGCCGATTATTTTTTTGTCTAATAAGAACGCTTGGTCCAGTTAGGTCTATAACTTATTCTTTTTCTACTCCTATGTCTCTATTAATTTTATACTATACATTGGTTAGATCTAAACTTGAATACACACTTGTTGTCTGGAATTCCTTAACTTCCACCGACTCTGTTAAATTTGAAAATATTAAAATAAAATGTATTTCCTTATGTACTTTTCTATTTATACCCAATTCCTGTGTTTATAATTATAAGATTAGCTGCAAATAATTTGTTGTAGACTATATTCTAGACGTCAAGATCTTGATTAGGTTATTTATTTTTTGTAAGGTCATACTTACTTACGCCTGCTTACTGGCTTTTAAGGAACCCGGAGGTTCATTGCCGCCCTCACATAAGCCCGCCATTGGTCCCTATCCTGAGCAAGATTAATCCATTCTCTATCATCATATCCCACCTCCCTCAAATCCATTTTAATATTATCTTTCCATTTACGTCTCGGCCTCCCTAAAGGTCTTTTTCCCTTCGGCCTCCCAACTAACACTCTATATGCATTTCTGGATTCGTCCATACGTGCTACATTCCCTGCCTATCTCAAACGTCTAGATTTAATGTTCTTAATTATGTCAGGTGAAGAATACAATGCGTGCACCTCTGCGTTGTGTAACTTTCTCCATTCTCCTGTAACTTCATCCCTTTTAGCCCCAAATATTTTCCTAAGCACCTTATTCTCAAACACCTTAACCTACGTTCCTCTCTCAAGTGAGAGTCCAAGTCTCACAACCATAAAGAACAACCGGTAATATAACTGTTTTTTAAATTCTAGCTTTCAGATTTTTTGACAGCAGACTGGATGAGAAAAGCTTCTCCACCGAATAATAACAGGCATTTCCCATATTTATTCTGTGTTTAATTTCCTCCCGAGTATCATTTATATTTGTTACTGTTGCTCCAAATTATTTGAACTTCTCCACCTCTTCAAAAGATAAATTTCCAATTTTTTAAGGTCATAAAAGATGAAATTGATTGTGAATCCTTCTCAAATAATAGCAGTCTTCGAATTCCTACAAAAGAATTAAGATGTGAAAAAAAAATATGCTAGAATTTCAAAATCTCTTTCTCCGGTTTGCACATGCATAAACATTGCCAATTTGCATGCAATTAATTTAGATCCATTTAATGTATAGTATTTACTTTATTGGTGTTGTATGCCACTTTGTTGTCATTAATCTATTATGTATTTTGTTAGTATTGTATTTATTTATTACACTCGTTATCATTTATATCCATTGTTTTTATATTCATTTAATATTCTGCCTTTTTATATTCTTGTCTATTGTATTGTTTTGTATTGTGCTGAACTTTAATTGATCTCTGGTTGTTATACAGCACATAAATATTAGGTAATAATAAATAAATAAAAATAAATCGCCCATTTCTATGGTGGATCAAATAATAATAATAATAATAATAATAATAATAATAATAATAATAATAATAATAATAATAATAATAATAAATCGAATAGCAGACAGACTATTTTGGTCTTTTCTCTGCCCTAACACCATGTCGACCACTTACCTTACAGCGTTACTGGGATGAAGTCGATACTAGTGTCAACAATGTTTGAACATGAGAGAGACAACCAGGACATTACAAACTTCGTCTTATTTCATATGAAAAACTAATCGCAAGATCTGTGCTAAAAAACGGTCAGCGCGTCTGGCCGCAAAACCAGGTGGCCCGGGTTCGAATCCCGGTCGGGCAAGTTACCTGGTTGAGGTTTTTTCCGGGGTTTTCCCTCAACCCAATATGATCAAATGCAGGGTAACTTTCGGTGCTGGACCCCGGACTCATTTCACCGGCATTATCACCTTCATTTCATTCAGACGCTAAATAACCTGAGATGTTGATACAGCGTCGTAAAATAACACAATAAAATACAATAAAATAAATAAATCTGTGCTAAAATCCTTAAGCAGTTAAAACATAAAGGGTTGGAAGTGGAGGACAACAATCTATATATATATATATATATATATATATATATATATAATTTGAACTGGTAATGGAAATTACGGGAAAACGGCTGAACGGATTTTAATGAGTGACCCCTCATTTTCATACCTGGCATCCAACGTTTTTCGGAAAAGTACTAGTTTTCAGTGAAATGTCAATTTTCCTACATAATTTTCCTATTTTCCAAAATCCATCTGTAGTCAGTTTTGAGAACTAATTTTATCGAACCACGGCCGACTTGATTGAATTTTAGAACAAAACACACACCACAATAAACAATAGGCTATTACACGAAGGCTATGACCTGCAGGATTGCCGACATATTTAGAGCTCAGTTCAATTTGTTATTAAAAGCTGATTCTGCAGTGTATAACAATTTTCTGAGTACAGCTGTGTATTGGATATTCAAATCTACGAAACTTAAGGTGGTTTGATGACATTATTACCATTAGAAATTAAATATTTCTAATGTGTATCATTTTACCTTTTAGGTGTGTTTCCAAATTATATGTAATACGCTTTGTCAAATCTGGCAACCTTTTCATAAGGGAAGCTAAATTTATTTATTATCATGATACATCTATTTTTCATTAATTGTACATAATATTGATGCTATATTGATGACATGAAAGTGAAACGTTTTGAGGTTATGTAAGTAAATGTAGAGAATATCTTAATTTAGATCTTCATTTCTATAATTTACTGAGTGGCTGCTATATATAACTACAAAACTTAAGTAAGATAATAATATTGTTATTAAAAATCAAATATTTTTGTACTTATTAGCCCAGTGGGGTTGGGTCTTTTTTATATACTTAATGGCGATGTAGTGTAGATATTGATATGTGTCATTGTCTTCAGTATTGGCTCGACAGAGCGCAAAAATTACAGTTCCTAAGGAAAGATCAAAAGGTATTACTTACTGATAAAATAATTTTGTAGTCTCCAGATCATTTCAGCAAGATCTCTTAGTAGGATAAAATGATTTTACGCTCTACATTTCAAGTTCTACCTGCAGCAGCTATACGAAAATGCTATTGTTCGAAAGCTTAGCAAACCTGACATTTTTTTAACTTTCGCTTACAATCCACAATGACCTGAAATAGCTACTGCTATCGTCCTGACATTGATACTTGCGTTTTCGCGTTGAAACTCAAAAACTGAAGTTGGATAGGTTCAAGATAAAGTATTTGGCCTAAAAAAATCCATTCAGAGGGAGTATGTTTCATTATTATGGAAGCAAATAACTATTAAAAAGACAAGTATTCTTCATTGAAAATAAAATCTGAAAAATTTTTATTTGAACGTATAACGAACTTAGTTTGCAGCAGCATGTGCTGCACAAGCCACTAGTATTTTTATAACAAGGCAGAACAAACACGACAGGCCTCCTTCTGCAGAGCGAACATCGGCGAATATCGAACTTCATTATACTCGACAAACTTGAACCGAACATAGAGCCTTAATGCACGTCGCTAGTCTATACTGCTACTTTGGGACGCCTTTATAATTATGCATCCCGCGCGACAATACCATCTGAGTGCTCATTGGCCGCGTGCCACGTTGTGGATTTATGGGCGTTTGTTTATCTTTAAGGGGTCCGTGTTAGGTGCTGCTGGATTCGTACGCTCTTTGAGGACGCCGCCCAACACTGGGTGTTTCACATTTTACATCGTACTCTTTCAAGAGTTATTGTATTGGTGAGAACAATAGAACTAACATCTAGTGTTTGGTTTCGTTTAACATCCATGTTTAATTTCCTCTAATGCCTACAAGCCATATTTGCACCTCACAAAACTTTTTGTAGTCGGCACGTTAAAGTTGTTACAAAACTATACAGTAAAGGCTGGTTCACAATAAACCGGAAACGAGAATCGGAACGAAAACGAAAACGGTAGAATTGTTAAAATGTGTTCATTTAAATGTGAGCATTCACAATTAACGAAAAGCTTGTCGGAGCCCAGGATCGGGAACGGAGAGTTGGCAAAGTTTCAACTTTGGCGTTCACGTTTCCGATCACAGCACACTAGATTCATTCTATTGCCATCTAAAAGATATTTTGTCGTCATATATTTTATCGCAAGAAGACTGTGACATAACATATGCATTATTTTGTTCTGTACTGTGCATCATGGAGCAAGTTTTATTTGATGAGATTCTAATATTGAGTGTTGAGGAAAATCCTCAATGTTTACGATAACCTTTCAATAGCTGCATCTTTGAACACCAATCGTAAGTGAATCATATTTTATTACTGTATTGGTTGCATTACACACTACATATTCATGCTTCAATTCAATAACTACTGTTGTGTTCATTTTTGTTCTATTACAAATGTTTCTTCTCTAATTATTTTACGTTATGGTAGACTTAAAATATGTTGTGATAATAAAGATGCATAGGCATATTTATAGTACCGTAGGCTACCTAATGAAATGTTTCAGTTGAAATTTCGAAGTTGGTTAACCTGTGTTTATGTTGGCTGCCTTGTACTCATGAGAGAACGCCATTGGTAAATTATACACAAATAACATCAGAATGCGTAATATCGACTTTACATATCGTTATTGACATGCATATCGATATGCATAGTCGTCTACGCTCTCGGTTTATTGTAAATAAAAAATTTTCATATTCACGTCCTCTGCTTCTCGTTTTCATTCTGGTTCTCGTTCCCGGTTTATTGTGAACCAGCCTTAACTCCCCCGTATCCGCGAGGGATATGTTCCGAAACTTTCCGCGGATAGCAGCGAACTCTATAAATAAATATTTTTCGATTACATACATACCTATGATTGTATGATTTGTATGATTTATTGATATTAGTTCACAAAAGTTCAAACTTAATAATTTGAAAATTATCTGTATACAAAAAGTAGTTATACATAATAAATACAGTCGACCTGGTTGGCGAGTTGGTATAGCGCTGGCCTTCTATGCCCAAGGTTGCGGGTTCGATCTCGGGCCAGGTCGATGGCATTTAAGTGTGCTTAAATGCGACAGGCTCATGTCAGTAGGTTTACTAACATGTAAAAGAACTCCTGCGGGATAAAATTCCGGCACATCCGTCGACGCTGATATAACCTCTGCAGTTGCGAGCGTCGTTAAATAAAACATAGGCTAACATAATAAATACACAATTTCCTAAACTAATTAATCTATCGCAAATCTCAGTAATTTATCAGTTCAAACTTGCGCTTACGTCTGGATACATACCTATGATATAGTTTAATTCACAAATTACAATCAATAAGACATTAAGAAAGCAAATAATAATAATAGCAAGTAGCAGCCACATACAATATGGAAATTTCAACAGATAAAACAAAAATCATGACATGCTGTGGGAAATACCCAATACAAAGTAGAATTTGTCTCAATAATAAAATATTAGAAAGATGTAATAGTTACCCATATTTAGGTTACAATCTTTCCATTTTTGAAGAATTGGACATATCACAGAAAGTTAATAAATACACAAGAGCTATGGGCATTATAAATAGTATAATGAAACCATCCTTGGTTCAGAAACACACCCGCATACGTCTCTACAACACATTGTCAGCTATTGCAGCGAAGCATGGACACTGAGGAAAGCAGATAAAAACAGAATAACGGCTTGTGAAATGCGATTCATGCGAAGAACAGCGGACTATACTAAATGAGATCTGAAGAGAAATTGTGAAATTTTAAAGGAACTAAAAACTCAACCAGTTTTAGATTACATTGTTCAATATCAGTCTAATTGGAAACATCATTTGGAAAGAATGAGTAATAGTAGAATCCCAAAGGCAATTTATGATTATGTTCCACACGCCCAAAGATCTGTGGGTCGTCCTGCTAAGAGATGGCGTGAAAATTTTTTGTGAGACCGTAACAGGCCTTGTGGCCTAACACTTGTCAGACAGAACAACAACAACAACAACAACAACATAATAATAATAATAATAATAATAATAATAATACGCCTACGTTGTATAGGCCTATTATTAAACTTGTGAACACGCTCGCTCGCCATCTAAATTTTCTGTACAACTCTTCAGATTAAGATTCTAGGCTCTAAATTACGTAAAGAAAATGTCGTTGAGGTTAATCGCTGGTACAGATTCCACGGATACGACGAAGGGGATTAAGCCTGGTCCACAATAAATCGGGAATGGAAACGAGAACGAGAACGGAAATATTGTTAAAATAAATATAGGCGTATTTAAATGAGAGCATTCACAATTAACTTTCACTTGAATACGTGTATAATCAAATGTAATTTACGTAATTCAAATAAAATGTATAGTTCAGGAAATATAATCAAATTAAATTCAGTCCATCTTTTAGAATCACGCTGTATTACAGACTGTACAGATGAATTATACGCAATAGTTTATTTCTAAAAGTTATATCAAGAACAGTGGAATAACTTTTATTGTATATTGTAGGTCCGATATCACATCCTCGTGAATGAGTGAATGAACGAACGAATGGATGGATGGATGGATGGATGGATGGATGGATGGATGGATGGATGGATGGATGGATGGACGAATGGATTGATGGATGAGTGGATAGACGGACGGACGGATGAATGACTGGATGAATGAATGACAAACAGAGAAATTAAAGTACCTGGAAATATTGGAAAAAAGTAACTAATGCAATTTGACGGCGGGATAGAATTACTATGAACGCAAAGAAAAGCATGTGCGAAAATTTTGCCATTTATGAATTGTATGTTTTACATTGATGTGCTTAAACAAAGAGATCAATTCAAGTTGACTCATCTTCAGATATGTAAAGATGTAGTTTTTTTTTTTATTTAAAGGGGCGGTAGACCATTGGCCTGCAAAAGTTTAGTGAAATTCATTTTTTATAGCTCACCTACTATAAAATCTAAATGAAAGAACTTTACATGCTTAATATGCATTCATTACACTTTATAAAACACAATTCAGAATATTAAAATGGCTAATAATTACCTGTAAGAATAATGTCAAATTTGCATAATTGTTTCTGAACCGTAAATCATTTACATAGTAAAATGTACAGTTAATTAAATACCTGCATGTTTCTTTTACAGAAATATTGTAAAGACCTACGTAAACAATCTTTTACCTATTATTTCAGGAAGAATTTTTTTCTTAATTAAACATTTTAGAAAATTTAATATTGAAGGTAACGATTAAAAAAATATTTTTTGAAGGAATAGGTATAAGATCCTACACTATGTTCTTGATTTAAGTATTTAAGACGTTGCAGTAAAATGATGCAGATATTTAATTAATTGTATATTTTATTATGTAAATGCTTTAGTGTTGTAAAAATATGCAAATTTGATATTTTACAGGTAGTTATTAGCTATTTTAATATCCTGAATATTGTTTTATAAAGTGTAATGTACCTATGTAATTATGAAAAGTTTTGTTCATTTAGCAGAGATATAAAAAAATGAATTTCACTCAATTTTTGAAAGCCAATGGTTACCTCCCCCCGTAAAGATTATCATTCTGAGAATCAATACATTTGGACATTGGAAATGGCGATATTAAATTGCATAAATGCACAGAGTTGCGTAGTTACCATCCATATTGCTCATTGCACATTAGAGTGTGTATTAGGCTGCTAACGAATGTGTTTCTGAGAACTGCCACACATAAACCTCAGTTGAAGTAGGTCTGTGTGTCAGAAAGGTAATTCTAGATTATAGAAATTTACGATAGCCCTCTCACTCTCTGGCGTCATTCTCCTAAGTAGACTGTGCGGTTTATCTTACCGAATTTTCTGGATAACTTCTCCAGTTGAGAAGAAAGTGAGTCGCCTAACCTGTCGGAAATAAGGGTAATGTGTCTTAATTACGCATAATCCTCGTAATGCAGCTGCAAGGATCTTGTCTGCCTGACATTTGATACGCTGTCACGACGAAACAAAGAAACCCACTCCGCATAGCAGAGGCACAACAGTAGTCTCAGGGGTGCCCACTTTTTGCTTTTATATCTTTTCCATAGAATTTGATTGTTAAGTGAAATATTCGTTTTGGCTGTGATGACTAATTTTGGAATATGTATGATAAAACTTTCCTGTGTTAAACTCCAACATACCTCGTTTACATGTTTCGACCTATTTATTGGTCATCCTCATAACTGGTCGTTGTTAGTCTTGGCGCCTCTTGTTTTGTTTCCTGTGAGGGTGTATTCGTGTGGTGTAAAGTAGAGTCAAAGCAGTGTGTGTGTTCTGAAATTGAGTTGTGTGTTGAGAATATCGTTTGGGGTGTGTTTTCGTGTGTCTGTATATTTCATATTATTCTAGGGTGTTGAGTTTCTGGCTTTTTGGTTGGATGTGTAGTATTTCCATGTCTGTGTTGAGGTCTCTGTGGTTGTGGTTAGCATTTGTGATGTGTTCTGCATATGTGGAGGTGTTTTGTAATTTTGTTATGGCTGTGATGTGTTCTTTGTAACGTGTTTAAAATGATCTCAAAAACATCTCAACACACAAACAACACAAACAAACAAATACAACCACACAGGCGTATACAAACTCAAATGTAACACCTGCAACAACTTCTACATAGGACAGACCGGCAGATCATTTCAAACACGTTACAAAGAACACATCACAGCCATAACAAAATTACAAAACACCTCCACATATGCAGAACACATCACAAATGCTAACCACACCCAAAGAGACATCAACACAGACATGGAAATACTACACATCCAACCAAAAAGCCAGAAACTAAACACACTAGAACAATATGAAATATACAGAGACACGAAAACACACCCCAACGAAATTCTCAACACACAACTCAACTTCAAAACTCACACACTCTTTGACTCTACACTATACCACAAGAACGCACCCTCACAGGAAACAGAACAAGAGGCGCCAAGACCAACAACAACCAGTTCTGAGGATGACCAATAAATAGGTCGAAACATGTAAACTAGGTACGTTGGAGTTTAACACAGGAAAGTCTTATCATACATATTCCGAAGTGATACAGTGTTAAAAGTTGTGTAATCAGATTGTATGACTATTTTTTGGATTTTCAGCTGTGTGTAGAGGTTACTATCTTCCAGATCACATATTAACAGATTGATCTGCCTTATGGTCTTTCAAGGCAACAACTTTTATCAATTTCACTATGCTGCCATCTAGCGACTGCAGAAGAAGTCACATTATAGCTCTCTTTTGAATTGCATGGAGCAACTGTACTTCCCTCTAGCGGTCGTTACCAATCAACATTGGCGATTCTGGTGGATGTTCTCTTCCACTTGTTACCGTTTTTAACATGGAGATAGGCAATCTGTTATGTATGTGATCAGGGCTATCTCTGATGTTTCGAAACTTCTTGCAGGTTTCATCATGCACACCTCCAAACTTCGCTTACTGTACTTTTGTTAGTTATGTTCTGGTAACCCAAAGAAATGCATAGGAACTGATATTGAAGAATTTCTATGAAGCTTAGTCGTATTGTTTAAATCTTTGCCACAGTATGGTATTGTGTACATAAAGATTTCATAGGAAGAATAATATCATAACATCATGATTGGTTAGTTGGTTGTTGATTCCTCCAATCATCTTGATTGTATACTTTCCTATATTCTGCTACTTCAACGTCGCCATCAGCCACCGGCATGGCTCAGTTGGTTAAGGCGCTTGCCTGCGGGTCTGAAGTTGCGTATGGACGCGGGTTCGATCCCCACTGGGGCTGATTACCTGGTTGGGTTTTTTTCCAAGGTTTTCCCAACCGTAATGTGAATGCCAGGTAATCTATGGCGAATCCTCGGCCTCATCTCGCTATCACCAATCTCATCGACGCTAAAAAAACCTAGTAGTTGATACAGCGTCGTTAAATAACCAACTAAAAAACATCGCCATCTTCCATTCTTATGGTTCAACAATTTGAAAAATTCCATTTCTAGGTTAGAAAAACCTGGAAGACGGAATTCTTTCCTTGCACTGAAAGGAGGAGGATGATGATGATGATGATGATGATGATGATGATGATGATGATGATGTGTGAAGTCCATTGGTTTATGTTGTCACAGGCGGTTAAGATATAAAGTTTTTCTCACCAACGACCCCTTTTACCCTTATTGAAACACAATGTAAACCACTCAGTAAGGCTTTGTATTTTCCGGAAGAACTAAACGCTGTTGTCATACATTCTCTCTAGCTGCTGTGCCGCTTTAGTCGATCAGCTGATGGTTATCAGTGGTGGCGCTCACATTTTTTTTTTTTTTAAGTTTCTGAGTTAAATAGATTGTAACTATCATGAATCTGGAAGTGCATATCTGTTGTATAATTTGCTTTTTTATTTAACTTATTATCGGTAATTTCACTTGTGTTTGTGATTTTTCAAGTCGGTGCTAGATAAAAAGGAAACAAAGTTTTACAATCTGATCGTCTCCGTCACTTCTTTATCCAGCGATCGTAATGTAGCGTAAAGATTGGTAATACTGTGATACGAGTAATATTGTGATAGTTATTTTTGAGAATTTATTACAATTTTACTGAGCGAGAGAAGGAGTGGTTTTGTGGAGCAACTTGTCCACGAACATTCTCATAATACGTTGACGTAAAAAACCGATCTTTCTCTCGATCAGTACAATTGTAATAAATTCTGAAAAAGAACTATCACAATATTCCTCGTATCACAGTATTACCAACCTTTACCCTACCCGGGGTTTCCTCGCTTTTTCTAACACTCCATGATATATGCCGAAAGGTTACGGCAGCGATGGGTCCAAGTGAGAAGGTGGCTACAGTATTTCCTGCTCTTTCTAAATATTCTGTGTCAACATAAACTAGCTAGGATTTAGTAGAACTGAATTGTAAGGTCGGTATTTTTTCTTGGAGCCCTCTTATAGAAAGAAAAAATATTTTTACGTGCCGTAAACAAACCACGGAATTTTCAGTCATATTTATCTTCCGAAAGAAGTCATACCAATTATTATTCTTAAAATCTGTTGTCCTCATCCGGATTTGAATGCACGAGCCTCGAGTCTGTACAGACCGATTATTTAGTCCTGACAGCTCAGCGACGCGAAAGAAAGGAAGTAATAGGAGTAGTGGGGAGAGCTCCGGAGTAGAGATAGGAGTGAGCGG
Organism: Periplaneta americana; assembly: GCF_040183065.1. Lineage (NCBI taxonomy): Eukaryota > Metazoa > Arthropoda > Insecta > Blattodea > Blattidae > Periplaneta > Periplaneta americana. The sequence continues at coordinate 144,550,055 of NC_091127.1, forward strand.
TCTGTAAAGGAATGCAGTACAGCTTAACTGTAGGCTACTAGAAACATAGTGCTCTACCGCACGCATGACATCCGATCGCTCCGACGGCAAGCGAAAGACTAACCCAAGCACTCCTTGGCGAAACTAAATGGACTCGCCTGACCCAGGCGCACATCACCGGGGACTGTCAGGACTAAATATGATAGCCATTCGATCTCTAATGTTGTTGTTTTCTAATGCCAGGCGTTTGACAATAAAGTCATTTGACCTCTTGCACGCCAATATTTTTCAAAGATATTATCATGGCCAGCCACTGAAGCACAGATTTTGAGGTGTTCCGAATCCATTTCTTGGTTTGAGTTGCACAATGGGCAGTTAGGGGACTGATATATTCCAATTCTATGTAGGTGTTTGGCCAAACAATTATGGCCTGTTGCCAATCTAAATGCAGCTACAGACGATTTTCGTGGTAAATCGGGAATTAACTGTGGATTATGATGCAGAGAGTTCCATTTTTTCCCTTGAGATTGTGTTATCAAATTTTGTTTGTTGAAGTCTAAGTATGTAGATTTAATAAATCTCTTCACAGAGTAATACGTAGATTTAGTAACAGGTCTGTAAGTAGCAGTGCTGCCCTTCTTTGCTAAAGCATCCGCATTCTCGTTTCTCAGGATTCCACAGTGGGATGGTATCCATTGGAATACGATTCTTTTATTGAGTGGCATTAATTGAGAGACCATTTTAGTTATTTCTGCTGTTTGAGATGAAGGTGTATGTTTAGAGACTATTGATAGAATAGACATCCGACATCTAATGTTTAATAGAAGATAATTAAGACCCTTTATGAAATCTCTTAGCTTCTGTTGACAGTTACAGTATATTCAAATACATCTGATTGCACATAATAAACATTGCAATACACTTGACACATTATTGAAACCTTACACAGTACATGTACAGATTTTCTTTAAATCCTTGACAGAAATGTATTACATCCCTGGGATGGCAGTATCACACATATTACTCGGAGCAGTTGGCAAACAAGAGCGGCTTTTAGAGGTACGAGCACATGTACTTCACACTCAGTTACGCAAGAGTAGCTCTTAAGTTTCCAGTGCAATTTTGAGACTATATAAATAATGATGGAGCCCAGAGGTGTCAGTTCTAACCTCACAGCCTTCAGGAAGACTTCATCATGGTGATCAAGGTACTCATTCTTGCAGTGTCAACACAGTGGACTCTGGTTCTCTATAAATTAGGCCTACATGTTTCTCGGGCATTACGGAATGTACGGAACAACTTAGCCTACCTATAAATATACTGTAGTGAGACGTGATATTTAGATGTTGTAGAAGCAATATTTTATATTTCTTGAGAAATTTATAGCAATGATCTGAGCTATATGGATAGGAAAAACAGTTACAGTGTCGTTTGTTTCAAGTGGCCTCGTACTTGTCAGGAAGGAAACGCGTGTCTGATTTTAATTATGAGAAACTCGCAATTAGACAGTGGTGACATATTTATTTTCCACTCTGCGTGCTTGGTTTGCCTCGACCTTTCTTTCAGTTTAGGAATTTGGCTATCTATGACATGAAATATACTTAGTATACAAAAGACTTACACCATTACTATATGGATAAAATTTAGTGCAAGAAAATATTTGTTAATATTTATATTCATAGACTTGGAGGCTGTCAGCAAGGAGTTTAAAAACATTAGAGATATTGATCAAACTTTATAGATACCAAGCACTCTGTTTACACATTGGTCGTCTCTTTGTGGACAGATTTCACTATCACAATAGTACATTATGCAACGAGCCTATAATGGTAGTATTAAGACGCTAGTATGTTTGTTTATGAAACGAGCGCAAGCGAGTTTCATAATTTTTATTCGAGCATCTTAATTACCATTATAGACAAGTTTCATACGACTTTTTATGCTCGACCATATTTCTAACTTGAAATTATTCATAAGTATTCATGTTATTCTTATCTGACTGGGGAGCGGAACTCTCGTAAATTGTTAGTTGTGCGCAAACGCGAAAGTGTTGAATTTTTCCGAGAAACAGATGTCATTGACCTCGATATAATCTAGAGAGTAAAATAAACTTTAATCTTGATATAACCTTGAAATTGATTTAGACATTGAAAAACGAGATGACAAATTGAATTTATTTGAATATTATTTACAATTAACGCTAATTATTATAGTAACAGAACATAACCTTCTGCGACAGTATTGGATTTCCAGCCTTCGTGACGTTTCGCTAGTTGTATTTCGATTGCATATCCAAGAATAATCGTTACTTCCGCTTTCATATTGCTACAGTGGTGTTTTCTGATTGGTGGAACACCTGAACTTTAATGAATAGGTGTACTTTAATGAGGTCCATTAAAGGGCTGCTACCAGGTGTATAATTACTACATTTCGGCATGGTCGAGCATAAATTAGATAATAATTACCAACATGCAGTACATTCTATCAACGTCTTTAAAAGTGTAACTCGAACATCAAAGCTTTTATTTATTTTCTAATTAATATATTAGCCTTCAGGGGAGAGGATGGTATTTTTTTTAACTTTTTTCCTATTTGGTGTAAAATATTAATTTTTTGTATGTAAAGAGCTCATAGCTGTGGAAACTCAACCAAATATAAAAATTTTGAAAAAAAAAAAAGAAATATTTGGGGGCCCAAATTTGAAAAAAATTTACCCAATGCAGGATTGCACTAAAACCGATATATCTAAACCGTTTTTAAAGATAGATTCGAACAGTTTTTGCAATGTATTTGAAAAAGCATGTTCTACAAACTGTCTGTAACAGAATTTTGATATTATTCCCTACGTTTGTGAAATAAACGATTGAAGTGTAATAACAATTTTCTGATATCCTTTCTTGCAAACAAACGGACGTATTTTTTAAAATGAAATCAATTAACAAACTTCTGTTACAGAGAAAAGTTTCCTAATAGTCTAAAGAATGTGTGTTCTAAATTTCATGCATGTATCTTTAATAGTTCAGAAATTATATCCATTTTTGTCTGGCAATGTAGCAAAAAAAATGAAGTTACTGGAAATCGATAAAGCGGGCGTGTGATTTAAAAATCCAATGCGCAGGAAGTGTAAAAATGACGTCTCAACATCCGATAAGGGCACAAATACCCACAAAATGTTATGCAATGCATTCCACACATATCAAAGGGTATTTTAAAGAAAAAAAATTTTTTTTTTGAAAATTTAATTTACCGGGAACAACAATAAAAGTGGGCGAGTGATTTAAAAATCCATAACGCAGGAAGTTTAAAAATGGCGACTCAACATCCGATAAGGGCACAAATACCCACAAAATGTTATGCTAGTATTAAATAAGCCACTGGCGTAGGTCTGGCAGTAGCGCATTTTCTTATTGATTGGGAGTGTGTTCTATTGCTGCTTGGGATGAATACCATGTTGGCTTTTTCGAGTTTTCTCCAACTCTAAGGCGAATGTCAGATAATCGTATGGCTACTACTAGACCTCATCTCGCAGCCACCATTTCTACACACGCTAAATGACCTAGTTGGTAGTTGATGAAGCGTTATTTAATAGCCGACTTGAAGATAGTATCGAATGTGAAAGTTTGCTATCACGAGAGGATTCTATCCCACTTTATGAGTGCAGAGCACGTGGGAGTGTGATAGAATGGCTCATTCGCCCTAACATGGAAATGCGTTTAACGGTCACTTCCCAGCTGCTTCAAAATACTGCGGAATATTAATCGCACACCTCTGATTGCGTCACATTTCGTGTTATACCAGTATATAGCTGTGACAGTGCAAGAGAACATCTGATCTATTCCTTACGTAAGGAACTTCTTGGAAAATTACCTAATAGCTAAAAAAGTTTACGTTTTATAAATAACATATTTTTATTTTACTTATTAAAATCCTAATAGTGAAAAGTGAAAAAAAAAAATGTATGCCTATAGCTTTATTATTATTATTATTATTATTATTATTATTATTATTATTATTATTACTATTATTATTACTATTACTATTTTTAGGCCCTGTGCATTTTGAGACACACGTGATCGTTATTATTATTAGGTCCTGTGCATTTTGGAACAAAGTGTTCTTTATTATTATTAAGTCCTATTCCACTTCATTATAAGTTAAAATAGAAAAGAGAAAATGTTTAACGTTATGTATCATTTAAATGTTTGTCAATCCTATGATTTTGAAATGCTGAATGTTAATTCAAAATATTCATACACACATAATTATGCACAAACACAATACAAACACGTTTCACGAAGAAGACAACTTTACTTGTAATATTTTATCTAAAAGTAATTCCCCCGTAGATAAGCACGTATTTTCCCTGTAACTTATGACATTACTTTAAATAAATGTCAATAAAACAGCAATTTTTAATTTTCAGGATGCAAACTTAAGTTATAGTAATATGCGTTACAAGAGCGGTATGTTGACGTTTTCATGTTCGAGGAAAAGATTGGAAAAGCGAAACGTAGTTGAGCTTTTTTAATTTCCGAGAACATGAAAACAAACATACCGCTCGTGTATCGTACATTATTTTGTGCGAAGATCGTTTATTACATACTTGAAAGAGGAATTTCTAATTAGTTGCAATGAAATCTCCATCTTGGTTTCTGTTCAATGACGGCAACTTTGGAAAACAAATATATCTATCTTCAACATTGTTCCTATAAAATGTTTTCTGTGTTTACTATACTGCAGCAGGCCGTGATATACGTCTGTCTTTTTTTTCCCCCAGTCTATGATGAGTCTGGAATCTTGTTGATTTTTTCACAGCTTCCTTAATGTTACTTGCATTACAAATGCAGTAACTTTTGTGGTGTTGTAGAGTTTACTTAATTTTTGCAAATATTTAAAAACAATAATTAACAGTGCAATTTAGGTGAAATTGCAGTGGTAAGTTTCCAATTTATAATTATTACTATATTGAACGTCTTTAAAAATAATATGTTAAAAGGCTAAAGCAGTAAAATGAATATGACGCTTAAGCGGTAAGAATAGGGAAATTGTTATGTGCGTTACGTTGGGAATACTGAATGTGGTATTTCACACTTACCGCGAATTGGTTTTGTGCGGAAAGCAAGCAAATACGCACGATCTCGCACAAAAGTTCATTTACATAACCTGTCCTTCCATACTGACTTAATTTTCATTATTTTTCTCCGTTAGTATCCATGGAATTTGGTTTCAAACTTTGAAATTGCTCTCCTGAAAAATTTGGTAAAGTGGACAAAGCACGTTCTTTTCTTGTGCTCTTCATGTAAGAAATACCCGACTGATGGAATAGTTTAAAAGAATAAAATTAAGAACTTCCCTAATGGTGCTCTAAATTTGGTATAGAGGAAATTGTGACGCATAAGGCCAACGGTGTCATGTTCTCAGCTTCTGTTGGTGGCGTTCACCGTATGCCTGGTGCGCGGAGGGTACACAGGAGTCCCGACTCTGCCTCTTGCCGTTGCTCCAGCTGTGAGAGTTGAGCCCTACGACCCCAACCCACAGTACAGCTACGCCTACTCTATCCACGACGCCCTGACCGGTGACTCCAAGGGACAGCAGGAGACTCGCAGCGGAGATGTGGTGCAGGGCAGCTACAGCCTGGTGGAGCCCGATGGCACGATACGAACCGTCGAGTACTTCGCCGATCCCGTCAACGGATTCAACGCCGTCGTTCACCGTGAACCAGCCGTGTTCGCTGCCCCCGTGGCGAGGGTAGCTGCACCTCTTGGTGTTACTTCTCCGGTGGCCAAGGTGGCCACACCTGTCGGTGTTGCTACACCTATTACTGTTGTCGATGATACTGTCAACATTGCTGCCCCTGTTGCGAGGGTGGCCACTCCTATTGTTAATTCCCCTGTTGCGAGGGTGGCCACTCCTATTGTTAATTCCCCTGTTGCGAGGGTGGCCACTCCTATTGTTAATTCCCCTGTTGCGAGGGTGGCTACTCCGGTCGGTGTTGCTACTCCTGTGGCAAGATTGGATACTAATGTCGACGATGATACTGTCGAAGTTGGCGCCCCTGTTCCCAGTCCTGTCTCTGATGGTACCTCCGTGGTGAGGCCGGATACTGTGGTCACGCCCATCCCTGTTGCTCCTGTAGCTGGTGTCGTCACTTCTCCTGTAGTACCCGGCGTGACGTACGCTGCTACTCCTTTTGCGCGGTCTTTCCTGCAGCCTGAACTGCCATCCTACGACCCATATGGATACAATGTGAAACGCTTCACTATGTCATTTAGTACTCCGACATTCAGCTACTCCTACTAGTTAATGCTTTCCGAATTCTTGGTTACCGAATCTGCAAATACAGAACATCTCATATCTTGTGTACCTGAGCATGATATATTGAGACTTTGTATTAGATCTTTGCTGTGTGCCACAACAGCATGTACAAGGACATCAGTTTATTTTTACTAACATTTCTAATATTAACCTGGCTATACCTTTGGAATCAACGATTAAGAACCGGAAACACCGTTTGCTACCTCCTTCCACGACTGGAGTTCGATGATACTGGCGTAATATACAAACAAATCACTTTACTAGGTGTAGGAGGGAAGAAAAGTAGTTCATCCATTTACGTAAACTAGGAAATATCACGATTTTGAGTTTGATAATTTTCATTGGGTTTTTGTTTAATCAAAATACAGTACAGTATTAACAATGCGTGTTTTTACTCACGAACTGAGCTTTCCATGCGGACGTATTCATTATGCAGTGTATATTATACTGTCTACAACACATTAGCGTACACTATAAAGAATGAAGTTAAATTGAAAAATAATCATAATATAGATATTTAAACACATTTTTGAAAATGGTGGCCGTTCATTTCGATACAGGCTTCAGTTATAATGTGCATATTATCGCACTATAGACTATTGTACGTAATTCCAATTACCAGGTTCGTACTTCGTATCAGTAATTCATGTTGAAATAATTCTGTATCTACTCTATAAAAGAGACCTTACATACTGTAAATTCAATCTTCACTTCTGCCCGATCCGAAAAGATAAAATTACTCAGACATACTATCTACTGTCCGTCCAAGTGGTTACGTCGCAGCGCCGTAGAAACGGAGGAAATCACGTGACAGTTAATTACTTAACGAGGCTATTTTATTTAAGTTATTTTAAACACTTGTATGGGTATAATATTACGTAGACGTCCAATTCCTAACATAAATTAATGTTCTCAGAAAAGAGCTAAAACAGCCCAGCCACTAGCATTTACAGAGAGGCGAATAGAAGCAGGTGGGGGGAACCGGGATGCAACGTAGGCAAATGGAAAATGATGCAATATTGAAAGTTCTTTCGTCACTGGAAAACGCGAACATATTTTTGGAACGTACTGTTTACTATGACCGTAAGACTACTATGACTGTATATGCGGTCTTGGATCTGTGGGGAGGACGGTTGAACTTCATTAGTAGAAGGGGTGTGAGTGAAGTACATTCAAAAACTCAGGTACAATAAAAATCGAAGTAAAAATAAAATGATGTCCCTGTATAAGCACTGCGGGACATGCAATTTCTCTGATGCACCGATGCACGCCATGTGAGATACCGCGCTGAAAATTTGACAGCGTTGTAGTCACATCCAGTGTACAGATGAGGAGGCGAGACCTGGCATGTGAGCTGTGAGAGATGGGAAAGATTGAGCTGTCAGAAAGAGAGTTTTGTTCATGATGGTTAATATTATACGAATCTACTGAGATGGAAGTTCATCTCAGCCTAAAAACTATCTTCCTTCTCCATACCCATTGGTGATATAGCCACGGCACATGATAAAGTCACATGACTGGTCTTGCCTCCTCCACTGTGGTTCAGTACACCGCTGATATTAAGCTTTCTGTCAATGTATGGGTTGGTGTGGATTTGTGAACATGGTACAGATTCCACATCGATACTTGAACTTAGGGGAAGTAGCAAATAGAACATGTGACACGAACAAAAGAAGATAGAAATTCTTAAAATGTATGGCGTGGAACTTATAAATGCAACCTTTATACGTTAATTTTACTACAGAAAAAAGTATTAAAAATTTGTTTAAAAAAGGAGAAAGATTACCCAAATGAATTGTTGTTGTTTAAACATTTCAAAGATTTCAATATTAAACAAATGTATTATTTTATTTTATTAAAATATTTTCATAGAAATTTTAATAACTTTGAAAGGTATATTGATAAATATAGAACTAAAAATATGAATTCTCTGCGTTTGTCGGAACCTAAATGTAGGACTAAAACCAATGCAGCTTTTTATCATAGCATGAGTCAAGGTCCCAGATTATTAAACAAATTTTATTCCAGTATTATTTTAACCACGAATCTTCTCGAAATTAATAAAAAAAATAAAAATAAATTGTATTTGATTTATAGTTTGGGTTTAAACATATTAAACACTATTTAATCTGTATTCACTCTCAATTTTAATTTTATTTTTGTCCGTATTGGAATCCCGTCCTGAGCACGAGTCTTACTCATTCAGGAGTGGGCTAGTTTATCTTTCATTGTATTTATTAACTTGTATTCATTTCAAACTTACTAGCAATAAAAATAAATAAATAAATTTATAGTTTGACATGCATGAAAAAGGCCTTTGCAATGACCGGAACGGTAATGGGAGAATAAAGATATCTGAGAAGTACGGAAGCTCATGTTGTTGTGAAGATAACATGTTTTCTAGGTATTTTAAGAAGCCTAAACTTCTTGAAAGGATCAGACATTCCAAAAGCTGTCAGCTCAGTTCTTTAGCACAGTATACCTCTTAATATTGACTGCCTATATTAGCCATCTATCCTATTTGTAGCGAAGAAATGTAAAAGAATAGGAAAATCATTCGACATTAAATAGAAAAGTGCGAAAATGTAATGTTTTATCACAGTTTGGATGATTTTGTTTTCGACTCCAAAATAAATCTCCCTCGTCATTGCCAATGACTTTCCGTTCAACACACATTAACACGACCACAATAGAGAGACAACAGAGTACCCTGATTTGTAAACAAGAATACCACCACTGCTGCAATATAGCCTATGTGGCGGACCGAAGTAAATAATGACGGTCTACTATCATTTCCAAAAACATTACACTCACGGATAACAGTATTTTTGTGGCAGTTTATATCGGTTACACCCTGTATATGCTGACTTAAAATTTTAAAACTTGTCGAACCTACTGTAAGTATGATGAAGTTTATAAAACTTAATTACAATCGTTCAAAAGTCTTTTTCCTAAATTTACGTTAAACTTTATTGGTCATATTTAAGATAAGGACTCGGTACTGCTTTGACAATGACATATGAGATCTGTCTTTAAACAAAGCGTTTGTATTTCGAGAAATTTATATCATTACAAAGCGGAATGAAACTTCATGTACCAGTTAGTGGGAGTGTGCACAGCGCTCAGATGCACGATAAATGAGATATTAGATATGCTTTATCTCTGTATTGCTATATGTATGTAATGTTGTAAGTTATTAAAGAGTAACATTTAACTGGTCAAATTTTCATGACAGGAAATGGAAATTTTGGGTCGAGGGCTTATAATGGACATGTTGTAAATAAAATCATAACATATTATTCTATACAGCTAACAACTTTTTCAAGTGGTTCGGCTTTGCAGTATTGGAGGCCAATGTATTGTTAATAGCAACACAGTAGGGTAGTGCAAATTCCACTGTTATTTATGGTTTTTCTTCTTCATATTAAAGAAATGCTTGTAACTTGATCTCAAACTGTACCTCTTTGCTGTTAATATGTTGTTAAATACGTAAGCGTAAGAACGAAATGGAAAGAAGAATTTGCTAATTCTGTTTTATTGTGAGCTTCTCGCGTATATTAAATGTTTATTGACGGATTAGTTCTGTTTATATTGCATGGCTCTTCCTGTTCTATTTCATTGTATCACTGTATTCATATAAGTTCTAAATAAAAATTATGTATTATGTTATGTATTTTCCTTAATTTAAAATTGTTTATTTTTACTACACCATTCCCTTCAGTTGTACTTCGGTCCTATTTAAGCTTACCAACTTTACTGTGGAATGGTCCCTCACTGAACCGTAGCGTCATGATTTAAGAAGACATCATACCTTAGACTAGCGTTATGGAACGAGGCCTGGTTCGAGTCTTCGGCCAGTGCATGGGACCCGTGTCCACCCATCATCGTGATAAATTTGGAGAACTGCAGTAGGTAGCGAAATCCGGTTCCGTGACCCAGCTATAATGCCTAGGGGGGATCACCGTATTACCCCGTACTGGTTGGATGATCGTTCACCTCTGCTCAGGCATATCGACGTGAGGCTAGTTGTTGAGTCTTGACTCTCTATGAGCTGTAAGGCATATTATTATTATTATTATTATTATTATTATTATTATTATTATGGAATGTGATATGAGTAATATTATGTTAGTCTTGTTAAATATAAGTTAGTGTTATTGTTTTATATTACAGCTATGGCATTTGCGTAGAGTGAGAATTTTGTGAAGTATTTGTACCAGAAATCTCTCTGTATTTTCACACATCATCTCTGTATTCCTCATCTTTCACTGTTGCTACCTCTCGTCACTGGAACTCTCTACCGCCTGAAGTCAAGGGCTGCCGAACATTGAAATCTTTCAAATCCAAGTTAGAAAATTATCTTATGACGAGTTGCCAAATTAACTTACTATTATGACAAGTGTTGTATTGCATGTTTCCTCGTATTCACATTTTTTTATGTTCTAGTGATATTTAACTTATTTTATATTTTTGTTTTAATATTTTCCGATAATGGTATATCTCTAATGTGATAAGTTGAGCTATATATAAACATAATTTTCCCTACTGTGTATGCTTAAAAATATTGTATTCATTGTATGCTTTGTACTGCACTATTTTATTACTACTATTAGTATTATTATTACTATTAGGCCTGTTATTATTATTTTATTATTATTATTATTATTTATTATTATTATCATTATTATCATTACTATTATTATTATTATTATTATTATTATTATTATTATTATTATTATTATCATCATCAATAATTGTCTTATTTTTTTATACTTTGTAAGCCTCATTTATTTTTGACCTGCTGTTCACATTTTATTATGCTTTTTTCTTTCCTTCTCTATGTTATATATTATGTCTGATTTCTTCTTACTTGTTGTTTACATTTTATTATTATTATTATTATTATTATTATTATTATTATTATTATCTTATTCAGTTTTGTGTGTACTTTGTAAATTTGTAGTGTTTCTGTAACGCAGTTTTTACTCTGGTTGAGTGTTAGATCAGGCCGTATGGCCTTAACTGTGCCAGGTTAAATAAATCATTATTATTATTATTATTATTATTATTATTATTATTATTATTATTATTATTATTATTATTATTATTAGAAATGAGTGAGGAAAGCATATCAATAACTCAAAGGTACCATATTAATTTTATTGTATATTGTATATTTCTCTGTGCCAATGATCCATGGTTCAAGTCTGAAATATGGTACAGTACTTCTTACTATATCATCAAGCGAACAATAGCTTTGTGAATCTAATAGTGCATCTCGTATGTAGCATATATTGAGCTCATAATTCTTTTAGAGGACGCTTTTCATTTTGCTTTAATGACAATTGGGCCTTGTGCGGATTGATGTATACAGGCCACTTGAACAATATTATTTCCACATATCCAATGACTTCAGTCATTTCCACATTAACTGGACTGCAGCAGAATGATTGTTATAGGGAATTCAATTGTTTGTAGGGATATTGCAGCTGTTTGAAGGGATACATATATCAAAAAGAATTATATATATTTGACTTAGAGGAAGACTGTTTTGCATTGCTTATAACTTAAGTAAAGAGAGGTGTTCCACGTGGGTTTAATAACACAGTGTCCCTGATCTAGGCTACTGTTCGTTTTATAGATTAAATTTCCACATGACATAGTTTCCAGTAAAATGTTTCTCCATTTATTACTGTGGTTACTAACATACTCTTGAGTATTGCATTCAACTTCTTGTGATTTGAGGATTTAACTTATGTCACGTTGAAAGACGCTCATTCAACTGCATAACTCCACTGCGAACGTTAGTACGTAATGAAACTGCTTCTATAATGTTCATATTATGCTAATGTAGTGACTGACAATATATGAGAAAGTATATATCATTAGAATGACTCCGAGTATTTCTATTGGTCTATTCAGCCACTGGCGTGATCTGGGAATAGGGTGCGAGACTCATTGCCCAGGACTGCAGTGAGATCTCAGTTCTAATCCCGCTTGGAATGATTAGGCCTACCTGGTTCAACTTTTAACTAGATTTTCATCAACTGTAAGGCGAGTGTTAGATAATCCCATAGCGAATATATACAAAAACCACCTCGCTGTTATCAATTTTATTGATAATAAGTAACTACGCGTCGTTAAATAGGAAATTGAACATAATTGTTATTGAAATTCAGCATATGAAGTTTTAAGTGTAGGCCTACTTTTACTAAACAAGGTACCGGTAATATTCTTAAATAGGGACGAGGAACAAAATAGCATAGAAGTTTAGAGCAAATGGATAGGCAGACGGACTGACGAACAGACCAAATAACTGAAATATCGCATGTTAAGACGTAATTGGTGAGGTGGTGGCTGTGATACCCCAGCCATTGTAAGAAAAGAAGCCTGCGCCAGGTGGATGTGCGGAGTTATATTTCTTTTTCATTGTTTGTTATGCTGCCTGCTAGCCTAATTTTGAAGAAAACCTAGTTGAAACAAATAAAAGTACTTGATTATATAAATTAAACATTCAGTTTGATTATCTGAGTGCAACGATACGAGTTTCTGAGTTGGAGTAAGTGCAATCCCCACCTCTCCAGTTACGTGACTAGAAAAATACCTCGCCATTTACGGGTTAAAATTTTTTTCGTATCAGTGATTATGAAAGAACATAATTTCAATAGGCTAGTATGTAGGCCTACTACAGAATACATTACATTCTCTCTCTTAGAACTATAGGCTACTAGTTTCTACGTACACTGAAACAATAAAAATCTTCTATATCTTAGATATTTGTGTTCGCATTAGGATACTGAAATCAAGTGATCTCTTCTCAAAATATTTTTACTTAATTTCTTTTCTTTTCTTTTCTTTCCAGGTAAGTGTGTTGCTTCTTTTATGGATGTGTGCCAGACATTCCCGGAACCTGACGGTGAGTCATTTCAAAATGAAGTACCTACACTAGATAATAATCTACTGTAACTTATGTGCTTGTAATTTCTAATATTGTTCGTTACAAATAACGTACAGATAAATTCATATTACATTACACTAAAGGCCTTCATCGGTTGCGTTTGTGTAGGAATCGTTCTTGGGCAGTCTTTATATTACCGCATTGCATAATTGCAATGATATAGGTTATTTCACCACTGATATCAGTTAGCGAACTTCAGCATACCTTTACCAGAGACCATTATTCTTTGAACGATTGCACACGATGTATTTGTTTTTAGAAATCTCAAATATTGCTCATTTGCACAGCACACTCGTGGATTTCATTGTGCATTGATTATTTCTGTGGTGTTCGGGTAAAGGGGTATGTCATTTTTTTTGTGCAGGTGGAATTTTGTTCCCCAGATGAACACACAAGTTAAATTATACAAGTGGGTGTGCAAAAATCAAAGAATACTGGCAGTTGATGTGTTTTATTTGTGTAGAAAATTATTTGTAATAAGGGTTCCAAGTTTAATTTTCATTTATCTCCGAACTCATTTTTATGACTTATCTCCCTTTACCCAAACACCACAGGTTTAACCATTTATTATAAGATTGATTCTCCGCGCCGTGCTTACAAACGTGTTGTTATCTTGATTTATCGTCGTGATTAACTTTCTGAGTTAACTCTCATGCCCACGTGCATCAACGTCGGTTAGTGCAACCACCGGTTAAAATTGCCACCTAATACCTGGTTAAGCATTTTTACGGTGCATCGACCTGGGTTAGGATTTACATAGGAGGTTAACCACGGTAATCTCTAACCGGCCATATTAGAGTGGTTAAAGGAGATATCCAATGATTAGTAGGCCAAGTAGAACAAAATGGCGGCCAGATCCACAGCTGATTATTTCGAAGACGATTATTATTGTGCAGTACTTGAATAGAGATTATGGTGAGCGTGAAGTTTCTTTAATGGAAAGAGAGAATTCATATGAGGAATTAGCTGACAGAAAATTTCAGGAGGGATTTCGTTTATCAAAATCTACAGTGTCATTTCTGTTGCAACAAATGTGTCACTTAAAATAACACAGAAACAGTCGTATTTCTCCTATGGATCGGCCGCTTATATTACAAATATATGCAACTGATATTTTCTTTATTTTAAGAGGGAACACTCGAGTATCTCTTTTTCTACGTCACTGGCTGAACGAAGAGAGGTTATGGATGGATCTTAGGATAATGCACAGTTCCCTGGTATGAATGGGGTCCTGAATCGTATACGCATTCGTGCTAATCTTCTTCATCCTTTCCCTTTATTGAGATTCTATCTTTTATAAATATATATAGTATATTTAAATGTAGTAATTAAGTATATCAATACTTCAAACTCACTTTGAATAGAATCATTTTTGCATTTCATTTTCAATTCTGTGCGATTTTAATCTAACAGCATTGAAAAACAAAAACATGCATTTCGCAAAACATAACAGCGCCCAAAGGCAAACAATTACAACACGAAAATGAAAAACACGTTCGTTTCCATGTAGCCTAGAACGGAGTAAGCGCAATCGTTTTCAGACATTGATTATTATCTTTGCAGAGGAATGGATGCTTTTCTTTATTCATTTAGTAGAAACAGTGTATCATCATCAGGTAAAGGAAGTTAATGCCCTAAAAACGTCAATAATATGTATGCATTTATGCCGTAAAAGTAGATAAATATGCTACAAAATATGCATTATCAGCCTGAGATTATTTTAACAGAATAATAAGGTATAGGTAACTTACGTTTACTCTATGGATTTTGAAGTGCTTGCCTCATTGCTGAATTCTCTTGTGTCATTCTTCGCCTGTTGTCTCTCAGCATAGCTTCGTAGCGCGAAAATCTTCGTTCTACGTCACAAGAAGTAAGAGGGGCTTGCACAAAAGCTGTGAGATGTTCTATAGAAAATTTTGTTGGTTTTGGAATGTTTTTCCTTCGAGAATATCTTGACTTTCTTTAAGTTGATAATAGCCAGGGTTTTTGGAAAGAATATTTGCTGTTTTCTCGTTAACTTTATCTCCTACATTTCCTGGTTAAACTGGATATTGTTCTATCGAAATCTGCTAAAGATTGCAGTAAAGGAATACCAATTGCTAACTTGAGAGACTCCCTAGGAGGACTTCATCGTTACATTCAGAATTCATAAACATAAATTTGTCGTGTTTACGAGGTTACACACTTTTAAAAATGAGGGAAAGAAAAATAAACATACGTAATATGCAATTTCCCTGCATAAATGTTAAAATATGGTGCTTTTATAAATAAATGCAAAATATGCACTTTTATGCACAATGAAAGTAATATCACTGTATTCAGATTTGTGATTCATGTAGATAATCTTTCAGCATCTTATTTATTTTATTTTTTATTTTAAATTCACCACCAACAGAAGCAGGCTTCCAATTACAGGTGGCTTACATAGATATATACACAAAATACATAATAATAGAAAGAAAACAACAAAACAATCAACACGAACGAAAGAAAGAAAACACATAATGGTAATAGATGCTAGAATATAATATTACAGTTAATATAGTGCCAAATGTCAATATAATGATGCAAAATTATTTAAAAACTAGAGTAAAAACATTATAATACACTTCTTCATAATTTAAATATCTAAGGAAATACAATTCTTTTTAATATTGTATGAAACTTTCAATTGTTAAACTGAAATCCAATTGAGAATTACAGTTTAAAGACAGAGAGTTGTAAGTATTACACATAACAAACAATGGAGAGTTGTTGAAGAAAACAGTTCTAGGAATAGGAATAATAAAAGGTTGCCTATGACGTAATTCTGTTCTTTTTACATTGAACTGAAGGAATTTAAGAAAATCACAGTTATTCAATATACCGTTAACAGTCTTATAGAGTAAAATTTGGCTATTTATTAATCGTCGAGATTTTAAAGTTTTATAATTAAATTCAAAAAGTAACTGATTATATGAAATTTGTTTGTCATAAGACGACACGTGATGTTTTTTAAAATATAAATAACGTAAAAATCTTTTCTGTATCCTTTCTATTTGCATCTGATGGGACTGGAACATTCACACAATGATAGAGAACAAATATGCAAATATTGTTTAATATATTGGTAATATTGTTTATTGTTAATAAAATAACATTGACAGAAATACAATCTTAGTTCTTTCCTGAACGAGTAAAAAACTCGTGCTCAGGGAGATATCTAAACACAAAGTTAACACAAAGATAATTTTTTGACACAAACTGGGTCAAGAAAAAAAAATTTACAGGAATAAATTAAATTTAAAAATACAATTTCAAATTTAACAATTTAAATCATACAAATACATATACATATTAAATCAATATATATTCTTTAAAAATTAAATTCCTAACGCTATTTTTTAAATTCCTGATACTAAAATCTTCCAAATTTGGGTATTTATCAATTATTTTATTGTATAACCTTGGACCAAAGTAGGTACCATGGCTCAGAGCTGTGCTTGTGAAACACTTTGGTTTCTCTAGTCGTATAAAATCGGATCTTTAGTTCCATATTTATGATGATACAATTTGAATTTATTGCGGTTTTTATGTATTAAGATTAATAAGGCAATATAATAAATCTGTTTAATTTTCAGAACATTAAAGTCAGTAAACAAAGCTCAGATGAGTAATCTATTGGTTTATTAGGCATATTTTAATAATTCTTTTCTGAATAAGTATTAGTGGCGTGAGATTAGAATTACAAGCATTTCCCCACCCTCAAATTCCATACTGGAGAATGGATTGAAATAAAGCTAAATAAATGAGACGTAAAATATTAATTGGTAAATATGACCGAAGTATAACAAAGATATAAATTGTTTTACGTAATCTAATGCATAAATATGTAATATGTTTGTTCCATTGTAAGTGTTGGTCGATCGTAATGCCTAAATACTTAATTTCTGAGGATTCGGTTAATATGGGACATTCACAATTTTGAGAAGAACAATCTGAATAATGAATTTTGAGCCTAAAGGAAGATTGAGGAAATTGAAGACCACTGGACCTTAGTGAAAATGGAACAACAGTTGTTTTGGATGTGTTTAAGGAAAGAGCGTTTGAATCATCAAATTCATGAACTTGCTTTCCCTAATCATCATAGACTTTACGCTGGTTAAATGAGATGTCAGCTGACCATGTTTAAGTAATCGGTGGCTATGAATGGTGCACAGAAATTACATTTTAACCACGGTTACTGATTACCGTCGTTTCGTAATCCGTTTTTAACCGATTTTAATACACTTCGCCACCAGTATTTATTCTAATTAGTGTTCTACCACATTGAAGTCATAGTGCCATGCTTCTAATATTCTGGGGCGCACTCTAGGGTTTGGTAAACTGCGAGCTCAAACGGTTTCTCATCGCGAACAGTCTGAACATTATCCTCGGCTAGTACGTTCATGGTGTGCCAAGTAAATGGCTTCCACCACGGGTTAACAAAACGTACAGAAAGTGTGAAAGTCATTGCAGATCAATGGACTGAAGGCTGTACGCGTATTGCGCCCGTCGGGATCAAGCCGCCCTTCCGCTACGGCTCGCACATCCGCAACGTGGCGCTGTCGGATTCGCCCGACCTCCTGGACCTGCGCCCTTGCGAGGCGTAGCGTTCCGGCGACACCAGCAGCAGCCAATGGCACCATCGCTACAAACCCCCCACTCACTGCGCTCGGCGTCGCCGTCCCTCTTCATGTTGCAGCTGCTCATCTCCACCATGCTCAGCTCAGTTGTGCGATCAAGAGCGCATCCGCAACAACGCCGTCATTTGTCCCCCATCCTAGTACTTCCATACGGATGGTTCGCGGCCGTGCGGGAATCGCGTTGCGGCTTTGGCAATACCGTAGATGCTTGGAAGAAGTACAACGGCAAAGTCTCTTCCATCGCCAGGTACTACTCCGTTGGTTACTATAGAATGTGGCTGGATCTCTTCCTACATTGGGGACCAAGTTTTCCTGCCTTACTTACTTACTGGCTTTTAAGGAACCCGGAAGTTCATTGCCGCCCTCACATAAGCCCGCCATCGGTCCCTATCCTGAGCAAGATTAATCCATTCTCTATCATCATATTCCACCTCCCTCAAATCCATTTTAATATTATCTTCCCATCTACGTCTCGGCCTCCCTAAAGGTCTTTTTCCCTCCGGCCTCCCAACTAACACTCTATATGCATTTCTGGATTCGACCATACGTGCTACATGCCCTGCCCATCTCAAACGCCTGGATTTAATGTTCCTAATTATGTCAGGTGAAGAATACAATGCGTGCAGTTCTGTGTTGTGTAACTTTCTTCATTCTCCTGTAACTTCATCCCTCTTAGCCCCAAATATTTTCCTAAGCACCTTATTCTCAATCACCCTTAATCTCTGTTCCTCTCTCAAAGTGAGAGTCCAAGTTTGACAACCATAAAGAACAACCGGTAATATAACTGTTTTATAAATTCTAACTTTCAGATTTTTCGACAGCAGACTGGATGATAAAAGTTTCTCAACCGAATAATAACAGACATTTCCCATATTTATTCTGTGTTTAATTTCCTCCCGAGTATCATTTATATTTCTTACTGTTGCTCTCAGATATTTGAACTTCTCCACCTCTTCAAAAGATAAATTTCCAATTTTTATATTTCCATTTCGTACAATATTCTTGTCACGAGACATAATCATATAGGCCCTACTTTCCTTTGCTGTGATCGTCCCAGAGAATCAGTCCCATTCCGAGGCTTATTTGAAGCTGTTTTTTTACGGTGATGGGTTGTTAGCTCTTCGCCCAACCCCCAAACTGGAGGGCCACCCCTCATCGGCTGTCCGC
This sequence comes from Periplaneta americana, assembly GCF_040183065.1. NCBI lineage: Eukaryota > Metazoa > Arthropoda > Insecta > Blattodea > Blattidae > Periplaneta > Periplaneta americana. Next base: position 144,569,138 of record NC_091127.1, read on the forward strand.
GACTGCTTATTCAATATATTCACAGCTACCATCCATATCTGGAGGCCGTCTCCTCGATCCGCAACCTGAGGACGCGCCATGCCATGGTGATAGGGACCCACAATACATGCCACATTGCGTAATTTTTATAATAGCCATGCTGTCGTTACCACTTCTCTTATGTATCAAATTTCGTCAAAATAATGATATTCATTAATTTCACTGCAAACTCAGTGTTCTCCGGTCTTTTCTATTTTCTAGCTTCCTCTTTGTCTCCGTATTTTATCCATATATATATATATATATATATATATATATATATATATATATATATATATATATATAAGGGGCCTAATATCGTCTACCATCTGATATCTCCTTCTGCCTCGAACTTGTCTTTCGTTCACCATTCCTTCCAGTGCATAATCCTTCAGTAGACAGTTTATTCTCAGCCAGTAACCCTGCCAATACCTATTTTCTCTTCCTGATCACTTTCATCATTATTCTTTCTTCACCACCTGTTTTAGCACAGCTTCACTTCTTATTTTGTCTATTTCACACGCTCCATTCTTGTTCAAACCTGCATTTCAAATGCTTCTAGTCGTTCCTCTTCACTTTTCCGTAATGTCATGTTTCTGCCCCATACAATGCCACACTCTACACACAGCATTTGATTAGACTCTTCCTTAGTTCTTTTTCCAGATAGCCGCAGAAGATGCTCCTTTTTCTGTTAATAATATTTTTAGTGCAGTTACACATCTCTTACTCCAGGTGCTGTGATTGTTTTTCGTATAATTAATATATTCGTCATGGACACAGAATTGTTTTTTGTAGAATTAATATATTCGTCATGGACACAATTGTTTTTGTATTATTAATATATTTATCATGAACACAATTGTTTTTTGTATAATTAATATGTTCGTCATGAACACGGAATTGTTTTTCTATAATTAATATATTCGTCATGGACACAATTATTGTTTTTGTATAATTAATATATTCGTCATGGACACAATTATTGTTTTTGTATGATTAATATATTCGTCATGGACACAATTATTGTTTTTGTATAGTTAATATATTCGTCATGAACACAATTATTGTTTTTGTATAATTAATATATTCGTCATGGACACAATTGTTTTTTGTATAACTAATATATTCGTCATGGATAAAGAAGAAAAGTTTTTGGAAGAATTTATAGAATTATAGGCCTATAGACAAAATAGTTGCTAGTGGGAAGTGAAGTCAGATTATCTTCATAGACCTACGAGTTTCCTGTTGCCAAATATCTTAGGGTGACAGATAATCATCCCTCTGTAGTTATTAAGTCGCTCATTATATTTGCTTCGTAATTTTGTTTCTTACTAAGTTCAATAAAGCGTTGAATGTTTCATTATCCATTCTTGAATAATTTTTCTACGTTCATCTTCACGTAACTCTCATAGTAAATTCATATGAGAGAGTACACATTTTTTTAACAACCTGTCCTTGCAACACTTTGTTCTTTTATTTTTCTTCCCTTCAATATCATCTAACAAAGCTCTACCACAAGAATCGTAGCTTTCTTCTTCTTTGATGGCATGGTAGTACACTGATACTAGTTTTTTCGTCCCCATCTAGGCCTTCTCTACGAACACCACCAACATGAAAACATTCACATTCTAGCGATCAGTAGAGATGGTAGATTTCCGCAATAATGATAAATGGGAAATGTGTCCAAATTAAATAAATAAATAATTTTATGTTATTATTAAAATTATGGTTTATTTAACGACGCTCGAAACTGCAGAGGTTATATCAGCGTCGCCGGTGTGCCGGAATTTTGTCCCGCAGGAGTTCTTTTACATGCCACTAAATCTAGTCACATGAGCCTGTTGCATTTAAGCACACTTAAATCGAATCCGCAACCTCGGGCACAGAAGGCCAGAGCAATACCAACTCTGCCACCCAGAGCGACTAATTTTATGTTTAAAGGCATGTTAAGTATATTAGTATAATTTTCTAATCCGTCATAAAATGTAAAATTGAATACAAAATGCAAAGTATATGTGGTTCTGTGAAATAAGAGCGAAATTACATTTTATGAAACATTTTCGTGTTTTATATTGTAAAAAAAATACAATCTAGCTGAAAGCCTCCCTCCTTATAGGCTAGACTATAGTTTTTTTTTCAAATAGTTTGATAAATCTACCATCTCTAGCGATTAGTAAAATCGTATTACCTGTCGAACTACAGTTATTTATATTTGTGGGAAAAACAGCGAACGACATGTCTAAACGAATTTATTTCCGACTTCTAGTACGACGTATCCTATAACATGTCGTTACATCTGTGGGCCGTTTAAGATTCAAACAAAGTATGAAATCTTGCGATGAGATCTAATTCATGCAAATATGAAGTGATTCTATGACGTAGAATGAAGACTAAGGAATCATGTAGAAGAACTGGAAAGATAAATTTTATCGGATCTATTTGAGATATTCTATGATTATGTCTCGTGATGAGAATATTGTACGAAATCGAAATATAAAAATTGCAAATTGATCTTTTGAAGAGGTGGAGAAGTTCAAATATCTGGGAGCAACAGTAAAAAATATAAATGATACTCGGGAGGAAATTAAACCCAGAATAAATATGGGAAATGCCTGTTATTATTCGGTTGAGAAACTTTTATCACCCAGTCTGCTGTCGAAAAATCTGAAAGTTAGAATTTATAAAACAGTTATATTACCGGTTGTTCTGTATGGTTGTGAAACTTGGACTCTCACTTTGAGAAAGGAACAGAGATTAAGGGTGTTTGAGAATAAGGTGCTGAAGAAAATATCTGGGGCTAAGAGGGATGAAGCTACAGGAGAATGGAGAAAGTTACACAACACAGAACTGCACGCATTGTATTCTTCACCTGACATAATTAGGAACATTAAATCCAGACGTTTGAGATGAGCAGGGCATGTAGCACGTATGGGCGAATCCAGAAATGCATATAGAGTGTTAGTTGGGAGGCCGGAGGGAAAAAGACCTCTAGGGAGGCCGAGACGTAGATGGGAAGATAATATAAAAATGGATTTGAGGGAGGTGGGATATGATGATAGAGAATGGATTAATCTTGCTCAGGATAGGGACCAATGGCGGGCTTATGTGAGGGCAGCAATGAACCTCCGGGTTCCTTAAAAGCCAGTAAGTAAGTAAGTAAGTTTGATAAATCTACCATCTCTAGTGATCAGTAAAATCGTATTACCTGTCGAACTACAGTTATTTATGTTTGTGGGAAAAACAGTGAACGAATTTATTTCCAACTTCTAGTACGACGTATCTTACAACATGTCGTTCCATCTGTGGGCCGTTTAAGACTCAAACGAAAGTATGAAATGTTGCGATGAGACCTAGTTCATGCAAATATGAAGCGATTCATGACGCAGAATGAAGACTAAGAAATCATGTAGGAGAACTGGAAAGATAAATTTTATGGGATCTATTTGAGATGTTCGAAGCCGTATATTTTACTTCCTTCTCTCTTAGCGCCATCTGGTATGCTAAGAGCAAAGAAAAGCAATATATTTGTTTTCTGGAGCCAATACGAGCATTTGAATGGATGGAATGTTTTGGGAATACCATTTTGGCCCAGATTTAGACGGTGTAATAAACGGTATGAAATACGCATCACGACGGATTCATTGCGAAACAAGAGTGGCTCGAAGCGCAAGGACGCTCAGGACTCCTTTCACTGGACGCTCTGAATTTATCGTCGCAAATTTTATTTCCTGTCATCCAGTCCCGGACCTGGAGGTCTGAATATGGTGAAAAGCGGCCCCAACTAATGTCATCCCTAGGGCGCCCTTGACCGCCTGACATTTCCAGAGGCTACCAGCTGAATGTAATGTTCTTTAATTGGACCACTTGCCAACACGAATACTTTATTTCGTGTACGGTTCAGATGACTCCTTATTGCGCCGTCAGACATCTAAATATCTTATCTAGAATATGTAAATTATAGGGTACAGTGTGGCGTGCTACCGGAATCCCTATAGGCTTTTAATATTCTACGTTCACTTTCACCCTTCAATATCATTAATAGATGTAAAGGTTGGTGGGCACTTTGATATATTAATTAAATGTATTATGGATTGATTTGTCCGTTAGGATACAATAGCACGTTCTTCAGTCAACAACACGGAAATGTGGAATGTTGTATAGTAGTATTAGTAGTATTTATTTATTTAATCTGGTAGAAATAAGGCCGTCAGGCCTTCTCTGCCCCTCTACCAGGACATTCCAACTATAATATGAAGAATAAAATTGAAATTAGTATTACATTTACAATTACAATTACAATAAAAATCAAAATATGAAAAGATTACCTGACTAATTAAAGCTAGATAATTTATCAACAGTAATCTCACTAGAGGTTTTAATTTATCTAGAGAAAATCAAAATTCGAGTGGGATTTAATTGACTATTACACGATTAGAAGAAAGTATACTGTATACAGTTTAGAAGTAACGAAGTACTCCAATACAATAAAATATTAATTTGACTTACGAAAATACAACTTTCTTCAAATGTATTATTGTACCATCTCAACATTACAAATATTACGCTAGATGCGTGCTAGATGGCAGTAGTGTGTTCTGATTAGCTGTTTTCGAACATAAAATATACTTTAATGCTCGAAATTAGCTCGAAGTTGCTATCAGTTGTGCCAACTATGGAATCTTCATTGAACTCTGTAGACGATTACTAGCAATGCCTTCTCGATCTAGATCACGATGGCAGTGTTACTAGTCAAGAAGGCTTTGTTGATCCAGTTTAATTTTTATTAAAACAGTTGCATTACACTTCAATTATCCAAATCCCAGTAATCAACGTCACTTGACAGATGATTTTCAATAAATCTTAATATTAAACAATCTCTGATACGTGACTATCCATAATATCATATAGCAGAAGCTATAACATAACCTAAATAATATATACAAGTGTTAGAAAAGTTTTAATCAACGACGATGACATAAAAAATAAACATGAATAATTTTAAAATGAATAATTATTGAATGTACAATTTTCAAATTTGAATGTTTTAGTGCTTGATGGTTCAGTTGATATTATATTGGACGTGTGCGTAAAAGAAGTGGAACTCGTTGATGTAGGCATACATGGTGTACTCAACTTATTCAGGATTTCCGAATGGTGCTCTTCATTTATTTGTAAATAGGATTTTAGGGAAGATACATAGATATGACCAGTGATCTTTATTAATTCTTGTTCTTGAATGCCAATGCGAGTCATATTTGAAACTGCTATGCATCGAGTGGTTTGTAATTTTCTGTTTTTTTTTTTTTTTTTTTTTTTTTGACGTCCAGACAAGCGCAGTTTGAAATGTTGGCAAACAAAGAAACAAATGCTAGGGACGCGATAAAATTGTGCGATAAGCAGCCATGATTGGTTGAAATACGTCCTTTCGTACCGTTCTATTGGTCAAAAGTAGTATGACGTAGTAAAAGTGTAATAGTCATAGAAAAACAAAGAATATTTTATATTTACTGAATTACAAATTAAACCTAGAGTAGCAAAATTGTATAGTGATGAAATTACTGGATATTGAAATATTTTGTGATAGACTAAGGAAACTATTTACAAGAAATCAATTACTGACCAAGTGCCTAGTAAGTTTGCGTTTGAATTCAATTTTATTTCGACAGTCCCTGATGCTAGCAGGTAGCGAATTCCAGAGTCTTGGCAGGGTTATTGTGAAAGAGGATGAGTATGAGGAGGTGCGATGGGATGGTGTTGTTAGTATTGTTTCATGACGAGAGCGTGTGTGCAGATGATGGTCGGAAGAAAGGTAAGTGAAGCGAGACAACAGGTACGAAGGAATAGAAGAGTTCAAGATTTCGAAGAGAAAGAGAAGTGAATGTAAATTTCTTTTCTTATCTAGTTTAAGCCAACTATTGCTTCCAGGGATGGGGTAATATGATCATATTTACGAACATTGCTTACAAAATGTACACACAAATTATGAGCACGTTGAAGTTTCGTTTTGTTGTCGCTGGAGAGGTCAGTCAGTAAAATGTCAGCATAGTCAAAATAGGGAAATACAAGTGTCTGCACAAGGGACTTTTTTAAGCAAGAGGGGAGATGAACATTTATCCTTTTTAGCACATGGATAATAGAATATACTTTTCTGCAGGCTTCTGTGATTTGCAATTCCCAGTTGAGATTATTATCCATGTGAATATGCCTCTGTCAAACAATAAGAGCGGTCCAAGTTAATACATATTTTTTTTTCTGTTTCGTTGATTCTACAGTCTGATCCGTTTGGGTATGGATAATATTAATTTATTATTATGAAGCTATTATGATAGTAGGAAAAATTCCTTGCTGGTTATATTATGATTAAAAGATGGGCGTTTCCATATATGACAATCAACAATGCATAATCTGAAAGGACAAATGAAAATTGTAGATGATTAAAATGGCTACTACAAATCAACAGCGGGCACAATGTGTTCTTTGGTATGCTAAATTTGAGAGTGTTAAAATAGTTCATAGGGGATTTCGATGTGAGTATGGTGTGCGTAATGTACCTAAATACGATTCCATAATGTTGTGGTATCGAACATTTGTAGAAACAAGTTGTGTTAAAAAAGAAACATGCAGGAGGTCGCAGATGAAACCCAGTACGAGAAGCAGGTATCTCTTGACTTGGCCCCCAAACTCTCCAGATCTAACCCCTCCTGACTTCTTCGTGTGGAGTTTTGTCTATTCACTGAAATCCAGGAACATTGATGATCTGAGAGTAAAAATTACTCAAGCTTTTCAACAAATCACCTCTCTTATGTTACAACGGACATGGGCTGAATTGCATCACCGTTATGAGTTGTGCAGGGTGCGCAATGGGGATCATGTCGAGCTCTGAGAAAGTTCCTATCTTTCAGTGTTGTATGCACAAAGTTTCAACAAATAAAGTTCAGTAGCAAATGTTTTACTGTGTTTTTATTTTATCCGTACCCAAACGGATCACCCTGTATATTGATCTGGTCATGCATGTGTTTGCATTGTATTATTTAAATGAACATTACAGCATTAAGTGAATGTGTTTCTTCATAGGTAGGCCTGATTACTAAACGCACAGATTTATGAAAATATATGTGAAAGGGATTTGAAAATAATAAATGTAAAAACATTTCTCAAAGCAAGATCAATTGAACCACTTGTTGTAGAAAGGAACCAGTACACATGATACATACACAGCTGAAAATGTACTTAAAACTTAAATGTAAATATTAAATTTATAAATAAATGTTACTAAATACTTATTACTTTAACCAAAAACATATTGTCGGACGTATCTTTGATCAAAATATGGATCCTTTGAACTATTAAATTAAAAATATATTAGATTCTCATGTGGTTTGGTTCCTTTCTGAGTCTGCGGTGCAATTATAGTGAAGGCGACATATTTCAGATGGTTATAATAAATAGTCGCAAACAGACGATAAGGGGTGGTCCTCCAGCTTTGGGGATTGGTCGAAGAGCTAACAACCCATCATCGTAAAAAATAGTTTGTTACCAAACCTCAACATAATTCTCGGAATGGGACTGATTCTTTGGCGCGACCACAGCAAAGGAGTAAGCTAATGCGATTTGGTACTTGGAATGTCACGGGTCCTTATGGAACAGGAGGGGCAACATTAGTAGCAAAAGAAGTAGCTAGATAAAGAATAGATTTTGTGGTAGTACAGGAGGTTAGATTAGATGGGAATGACATTTCACCAATAGAATATTACTTGTTGTGCTATGGGGAAGGAAACAATAATCATTAGTTGTGAAACTTGGACTCAGAATTTTAGGGAGGAACAGAGGTTAAGAGTGTTCGTGAGTAAGGTGCTTAGAAAAATATTTGGGGCTAAGAGGGATGAAGTTACAGGAGAATGGAGAAAGTTGCCACAACGCAGAACTGCACGCATTTTATTCTTCACCTGACATAATTAGGAACATATAGCACGTATTGGTGAATCCAGAAATTCATATAGAGTGTTAATTGGAATACCTGAGGAGAAAAGATCTTTGGAGAGGCCTAGACATAGATGGAAGGGGTCGACCTGGTTGGCGAGTTGGTATAGTGTTGGCCTTCTATGCCCACGGTTGCGGGTTCGATCCCGGGCCAGGTCGATGGCATTTAAGTGTGCTTAAATGCGACAGGCTCATGTCAGTAGATTTACTGGCATGTAAAAGAACTCCTGCGGGACAAAATTCCGGCACATCCGGCGACGCTGATATAACCTCTGCAGTTGCGAGCGTCGTTAAATAAAACATAACATTTAGATGGAAGGATAACATTAAAAAGGATTTGAGGGAGGTGGGGTATGATGCTAGGGACTGGACTGTGACAGTGTCCGGCAATCCGTGACGTCACTAGGTAACGAATTCCAGAGGCGAGGCAATGATACAGTATAGGAGGATGAGTATAGGGAAGTTCTGTGACGAGGAGAGATTGATGCTGATTTCGTAAAGTAGTTAGGAACTGAAAGCGTGAAGACAAGCAATTTGGAGAAGAGTTATGTAAAATTTTGCATAGAAGTGAAAGAGCGTGTTGTTGATGTTTATTGACTTTACTGGCTTTGAGCCAGAGGCCGATTTAGGGCCTTATACCCGCAGGACGCCCTCTCCAGCCATTGTACATAAATAGCATATAAATATATTTACTGTACACATATAAAACTATTTCTGGCATAAGTGCCAGTAGGTGTGTGATTGTAGTGACTGATTCCTTTTATTTTTTGTGTAGGCCTAATTTGTTGATTTGCTATATTGTAGGGGACTAGTTAGTATTAATATAATATGCATATGGTACATATCAGGAATGGTGAACGGGAGAAGAGTTCGGGGTAAAACATATCACCTGATAGACAACGTTAATGTATTATTATGGGGAGATTAAGAGGAAAGAAAGAATTTGGGAAGAATGAAAAATGCTGGGTTTGCAGTTAAAGATCTGCTCTTGGGCAGAACACTATGTATGTATGTATGCATGCACATACATATTTTGTTTTTGAGATTTTTAAGTTTCCCCATCCGGTGGCAGAAGCATCTGAATGGTTATGGAGACTTTTATGTGTAGAGTTATTTTATTGATCTGCATATCTGTTGCTGTCGTGTGTCCTCTCAGACAGTATTCAAATTTCCAACACGTGTTTGCGGTTTTGTTTGTGTGTGTTAGTTTGGTGGTTGCGCCTGGTGGTAATTGTAGAGGAGTTTCTCGAGTGTTGTTCTGTTGTTTTTGTTCGGTGAATTTGCGAAGATGTGTTGTGTATATACGCGATTTACTGCCGAATGTGTGTATTTATGATTTTTCGTTCCTTTAGACGAGCCCAGGAGAGCAGCTCATGAGACGCTGTTACATGGTCAAATTTCCGAATATTACAGACGAATCTTATACATACATTATGAACACATTGCAATCTCTCATTTAAATTAGAACTTAAGTTTGTTAACAAGGAATCACAGTAATCGAGATGGGACATCACGAGTGTCTGTATAAGATTCTTTTTTAATGTAAGTGGTAGATATTGATGTGTCCTATTAGACATAAGTAATCAGAAACAAATTCGGGACCTCGGAGGTCATAGCCACATATCGATGTCTAAGAATTGATACCTTTTATCTGTAAATTGCAGGCGAATCGAACAACTCTTTTAAAAATTAATTTTTCCAAAAATCTTCAAAAATGTTATGTACTGTATGTTTCTGCTTTGCAAGATTTTTTTTTCTCGAGGACAAAATATTAGTTAACTGTCCAATTTTGTGAAGATAATACTGTAACAATGTAGTTAAACTAAATGACCGTTTTTGTAGATAGGGTAAGGTTGCCTATATCGCACCACTTTAGCATTTATAACTTTTATTGAACAATATAGTTTTTATTTTCTGCATTCCTTTACAGAGATACATTTCCAGAACATTTACCTTTGATGTGAAAAAGAATCCTTGAATTTGATTTAATATTTTTTAATTAAAATGACATTTTCGAAACACATGTCAGTGGTGTCATTTAGGCAACTAGTTTCCTAAATAGTACCTGCGGTTTCTTAAATCGCACCTCTTTATCTGCAAGGAACAGGATGAAGGAAAGCTTTTAATATTGAACATATTGAAGAGTATTTCAATTAATAATGTAATAAATGCAAATTACAAGTTTATTGAAATTAATGAAAGAGAGTAACGCATCTTCAAATGAAATTGAAAAAATAGAGCATAAATTACGTAACATTTAAACTTTCTGAATGTGTTTTTTATTGTTATACATTTGCCATGTGCTTCACCAGGCAGTTCAGACTGTAAATTGCGTCACCTTTTCTCCACGATTATCTCGAACCACCTAAGAACTGCTTCATGATATAGCTGTCTGAAATGATTTGAAGATAGAAACATTTAAAGGCTGGGCCTATGAGTATTATGATGAGGAAGCTGAAACAGGAGCATACCATTTTCCCGAGATAATCTATCTTCTAAATTTTTTGAATGGGTCGTAAAGGTGGATATACAGAAGCAGCACTTTTTTCTATGACAGGTTGAGTGGCAAATAAAATGTTTGAGCTATTCGACAAATAGTTCACTGTTGATGTAACCTGATTCAGAGCAAACAAATAACGATCCTGGAGGAGCACCAGCTGATAATGGAGGATGCACTGTTTGACGTTTATAAATTATCACAGGTGGCACAAAATACCTGGTGCGCTTGTACAACACACACTTGTTGTATTAACGCCCATTTCACCACTTGATATTGCACCTACCTGATGCATTTCTAGTTCAGTTAAAATTTCTGGGGCCTTCTTTTGTGCGGTTAGAATTGCTACAGTTGCTCATATCGCACCGGTGCGAATTAGGCACCTACAGAGTGGTGCGAATTGAGAAACTACGCCAGAAGTTATTATTTCCTTCATTCTAGCCTATAATCACCACATGTTCGAAAATCCTACTAAGTTAAATAAATGTTCTTTAATACCTCTTTAAACGAATAATTAAGATTATGGATTCCTTTGCATATAAATCCGTTATTTAGTTACAAAATGATAGCTAAATATACATCCACCTGAGCGATTATATTAAATACTCTATCACCACATTGCTAGCACAAAGAAGTGGCAGAAATCAAGTGACATGGTGGAACTTCATATGGTAGATTGTAACAATACCACTAGATGCTACACTACTACAGTAACTTGTTTTAAACTAGCAGTGGTGCCATTTAGGAAGCGGTGCGATTTATGCTACTCTACCCTAAGTGGTAGATATTGATGTGTCCTATGAGATATAAAGTGATCAGGAACAAATTCGGGACCTCAGAGGTCATAGCCACATATCGATGGCTGAGAATTGATACCTCTTATCTGCAAATTTGCAGGTGAATCAAACAACTGTTTTAAAAATTAATTTTTCCAAAAATCTTCAAAAATTGTATGTACTGTATGTTTCTGCTTTGCAATATTTTTTTCCGAGGACAAAATATTAGTTAACTGTGCAATTTTGTGAAGATAATACTGTAATAATGTCGTTAAACTAAATGACCATTTTTGTAGATACGCGGTATCACTTCTCAGCCATCAATGTTGACTCGTTCAGCATAGATGAATTTTAATTTTGACGGATGAGCTCCACGGGAGTGACTGGGAAGAATACATGTCAGGTATGCAAATGAGCAATCGTGAAGCTGGGCGGACACCTGTCAAGCGAAGACAACAACCATGTTTGGGCTGGGGGAAGGTAAACCACTTAGTCAGATAAAGAGGTTTCTGATGCTATGGCCACTAGCATGCCACATTTTATTATATCCGTGTTAATACACATTGACAAAATTATGCTGTCATGCGCACATTACAGATTTAAAATAATATACCGAGCTCTTGAATTGGGTGGAATTGGATGCGTCGCAGATTCCCTGTTCGTTACAGTTACAACTTTCGTCATAATAGGAGTGCCTTGTAAATCCTTTATTTATGTATAATATTTCCATTCCGCAATGGCTACAACTTACCTGGATATTATGTTGTAGTGTAATTCGTATTATGGAAATATGAAGGAGGGGGAGGAATATGTTGACCTATACGTAGAGCCGTGGACTATTGCACCAGAACTGGTCATAGTCACCGTCAAGTTGATGATGACAACGGTGATGAGTGTGATGACTATGATGATCATGATGGAAACCTTGTTTATTTATTTATGTTAAGGAACTTACAAAAATTTGTTATTGTACAACGTGTTATCAAAATGAGGCTTTGACGTAAAACTATTTTTATCTCCTTACTGGAAATGATATGGGAGTATAACTTTGAAATTGTCTGTCACATAAAAATGAAAACTCCTCCTTCTTCTTCTTGTATTCCGTTGTTCTCCTTGTGTTGCTCTTGTTTTCTTGCCTTCTCGTTCTTCTAGCCTTCTTGTTCTCCTTGCCTTCTCGTTGTCCTTGTCTTCCTCTTGTTCTCCTTGTCTTCCCCTTGTTCTCCTTGTCTTCCTCTTGTTCTCCTTGTCTTCCCCTTGTTCTACTTGCCTTCCCCTTGTTCTACTTGCCTTCCCCTTGTTCTCCTTGCCTTCTCGTTGTTCTACTTGTCTTCCCCTTGTTCTCCTTGTCCTCCCCTTGTTCTCCTTGTCTTCCTCTTATTCTCCTTGTCTTCCCCTTGTTCTCCTTGTCTTCCCCTTGTTCTCCTTGCCTTCTCGTTGTTCTCCTTGTCTTCCCCTTGTTCTCCTTGCCTTCTCGTTGTTCTCCTTGTCTTCCCCTTATTCTCCTTGCCTTCTCGTTGTTCTCCTTGTCTTTCCCTTGTTCTCCTTGCCTTCTCGTTGTTCTCCTTGTCTTCCCCTTGTTCTCCTTGCCTTCTCGTTGTTCTCCTTGTCTTCCCCTTATTCTCCTTGCTTTCTCGTTGTTATCCTTGTCTTCCTCTTCTCCTTTTCTTCTCGTTGTTTTCCTTGTCTTGCCCTTGTTCTCCTTGCTTTCTCGTTGTTATCCTTGTCTTCCTCTTCTTCTCCTTTTCTTCTCGTTGTTTTCCTTGTCTTGCCCTTGTTCCCCCTGCTTTCCCGTTGTTCTCCTTGTCTTCCCCTTGTTCTCCTTGCCTTCTCGTTGTTCTCCTTGTCTTTCCCTTGTTCTCCTTGCCTTCTCGTTGTTCTCCTTGCCTTCTCGTTATTCTTGCCTTCCCCTTGTTCTCCTTGTCTTCCTCTTGTTCTCTTTTCCTTCTCGTTGTTTTCCTTGTCTTGCCCTTGTTCTCTTGTCTTCCCCTTGTTCTGTTATTTTCCCTTGTTCTCCTTGCATCCTCTTTGTTCTCATTGTATTCCCCTTGTTCTTTATGTATTCTTCTCATTCTTCTCTGTTTATTCAGCTTGTTCTCCTTATACTTCGCTTGTGCTTCTTTTATTCCCCTTGTTCTCCTCTTTTCTAATTGTAATCCCTTTATTCTCCTTATACTCTCACTTTTCTCTTTGTCTTCACCTTTTTCTTCTCCCCCTTGTTCTCCTTGTACTCCCACTGTACTCCTAGAATGCCCCTTTTCTCCTTGTTCCGCCCGCTATTCGTCAACTCTTCTACAGGATGCATAGTGAAACTATGCGCCCTTCCGCAGGTGATCGCACCCATACGTAAAGATGTCCAACATAGTAAAGCTACGCGTCTGGCTTTTCGTTTATTTATTATTATTTTTTTTTCACAACATTGAGTACCACTTCATGATTATATTTCGCGCGCACAACTTTTGTGGTATTTATGTAGTGGCGGTGTTATAACAGTCAGTGTTCTCGCAAAATCTAATCGTCTTAACTCGTCTTCTCGACACTCACATCAAGTCATAGCACAAGCGATACAGGCTTAAATATATTGTTTTATGCTGTTAGCCGAGGGCAGGTTTATCAGTTAGGCCCTGTTTCTTGATTTGGCGTCTTCTATTACTACTTTTACCAGTCCATTAGCCGTACTCAGTGTGATATTCTAGCAAAATTGAGCTTTAGCCACTGCCACAAAGATGTCACAAACTCTCTCAATAAGACAAGCAAAGAATTTTGCGTTGTTCACCGAATGTAACGTTCCCGAACTATTTACAAGTTCCGTCATGTATTCCACACCACAGGGACCTTTAGGGTAAGGCGATTATCCGTCCCTACAGTCCTGAATTTAGATACCCTGTCGCAGATTTCTTCGATGCCAGCTTTTCTCATTAGCTGCCAGTGCCAATATTTCAAAGCGCTGTGATTGTTTCACTATGCGTGCTTCATAGAGTCTATTACACCAATGATTCTACTAAATATTGTGTCAAATTTCAGAATTAAATTAAGTTTGGCTATCTTATTGAGTAAGCTTCAAAGTAGCTATAAAATTCCCCTTGAGTGGTTTTTCTGGTACTCTTTTACCTCTTGTATAGCATCAGATCTGGAATTCTTACATTTTCCTTTCTAGTCACATTCTGTATTAGATTTTTTCGTACGTTTGTTTGTGTTGTACTGTTTGAACTATTAATCACTGTAGGCCTATTTTTAACGTGAGCCGTCCGCTGCTTGAGTAATCATTATTTCTACAAATTTTAACCCATCTCTATCTACTTTTCGGAGGCCCCAACTATCATTTGTTTGTAATAGTGCTGTACGTGCGATTACGTTATTTTCAGTCGTGAATTTGTAAATTAAATCCAGTTTCATTAAAATTATTCAAATGAATGCTCGCACATACACACACACACACACACGGATTAACATTTTAGATTTTAAATAGTATTATCCAATGTAGTGAAAATTACAACTTAAGGGGTTAGGTATAGCTTACAGCAGTAAAATTTTCGGAAATATTCAACATTTTTCCCCTCTAGTTCTGTATCTTGTACAATAAGGAAAATTGGTACGTGTAAAACACTATCCTTCTGCTGTATGAAAAAAATATTTGTACTATTTCAAAATATATATATATTTTTTTCAAAATTCCAAATGATGGCAGTTTATTGTGCAGTGATGAAGCGTTTCCCTCATAACTCATAAACTTAACTTTTTCATGTTGTCTCTCTTTTATTTTATTGCTGAAACTAATGTTTATAACTACATGCTCTTTCAACTACATTTCTTAATAAATAATATATATTTTTTTATTTTATGTTAGAAGAAAGTACTGATATTTGACCATTTTTAAATGAATTTATTTTTCATCAGACAATCTATCAAAGGTAGAGAAGTGATCTCGCATCATATTGTAGATATGGCATGCTTAAATACACACAAAATATTTCATCACAGAATGTTGGATAGTTTTTTAGTTATGTGGGAAACGCTTCATCGCTGCACAGTGAACTGAATTCTGAAAACAAAAATGTAAACAATTTTTTTAATCGTAAAAATATTTTTTCCATATAACAGAAGGACAGTCTTTTACACATACTAATTTTCATTATTGTCCAAGATACAGTAATGGAGGAAAGAAATGTTGAATATTTCCAAACTTTTACTACTGTAAGCTGTACCTAACCCTTTAACATAGCATTAATATCGACGCTAAATAACCAAGTACTTGATGCAGCGTCAGTAAATAAACATCAGTTCACAGTTCTAGGAGTCATTTTCAAGACATTTGTCTTCTGAACGCATATTATGAGAATTGCATGTGTAACGTTTGAGATGTTAGGCCTTCACGGTAGGGTTATGAAAAATAATTTGGAGTTCAACCATATATCAAAATTTAATATTTCCGACGTTCCGAAACGAGTTAACAGGTTCCACCATCAGGGTCAACCAAACACAACAGATACCTCAGACTGTTATGACTTTGATCACCAGATGTTAGTGGTTCCGGAATGTTTAAAGTATTAAATCTCAAAACGTTTGAAAAATCTTCTGCACAAATTTTACAACACTTTTGAAGAAAAGGAGAGCATTCCGCTGATCGTTTTGAATAGGGCTCATTGCCCACAAGGTCGGTTTCATTTCTGCGAAGTTAGGTAATGTGTGTGTGTCTGATGACGGCCGTGGGGTTCAGAGCGCGTGATGAGGGGAACCTACATATGCACACGACTGCGCCCCGGGCTTGGGAGATGCGTAACGGAGGAGCCCCACTCAAATTTGGGAGGAATTCTATATAAACAGCAGAGCGCCACAGAAGCGTCACAGTCAATACAACACAACAATGCAGGTACGTGCTTCGTTAAGTATAGGACTAGTGAGGAAGAGTGCTGTAACAGTATTTCTTTGTTTACGAAATTCATACTATTAGAGATGTTAAGTCTGGGAATTTATGTATGTCTGTAACAGATTACGATCGGAAGTGACTGTGTAGCTTGGTGTTAAATTTATCTTATATGTCGCATGTGTACATTTGCCACGTTTGTTTCTGCAACAGTTTCCAACGGTTTGAAACCCTCATGATCATGCGCACTTCAAGTTTGCACATAGTAAATTCGATTTGCGCATGCTCGTGACGGTTGCAAACTGTCGGGAACTGCTGTAGAAACAAACATATATTTCCGGTTTAACAATGTGTCCATACTTCCACTGCATAGTATTTGTCACTTTAAAATCACCGAGTTTTTGTCCATTGTTTTTCATCTATGATCTGTTAATCTATCTGTTCTGGCGTTCATTCCAAAAATCTCCTGGATATTCTCTCACTTGAATTCTTCAATCTTTTTAATCTTTTTTAATCTTTTATTGTATATAATTATTCACAGTGTTTTGTACTTCAATTTTGTTTCCAGCAACATTATTTTCCATTTTATGTAGTGTAGATACCGTTGGTCATCATTGCCAGAAGTTCCTTCTGGTTATAATCCAATTTTCAACTAGTTTCTTAGTTCATAGATAGAAACTGGATATTTTACCTGGAGAGTTGTAAACATTCCCAACCCATATAATTACATTACATTACATTTACTAAATGCATTTAAATTTACAAAAGATAATGTCATCTGTGTTTTTAGTCTTCAGTCTAAAATAAGATATTAACACTCCTTTTTCTTCTTGAATATTTGTTGTTGTCATTCTTTCCGTTCCCCTCTTCTTTTTCAAGTCTTGGCTTCGTTATCTCTATCTTCCGATCGTTTCTGAAGATATTTATCATTACCAGTTCTTCAAAATTTCCCTTTGGAAGTGAATTGCATGATGGAATAAATTTTTTAATACAGGAATTTTTCGTTTCTATAATCCTGCGATCATTGTATTTTTTCTTAATCTGTTTAATCTTATAGTTGAAATATTTTTTTTGCCCACTTCTCATAACTTAATCTATGCTTTTATACAAATTACCAGCTTTTAATTGGTGGAAACTTTTCAAATTAGCGGTTTGTGTTCTATTCTGGTCCTAGTATACCATTTATGTCAGCTTTAATTCGTAACGTTCAAACTTCATAAAGGGAATAAATTTTAATAACGATAGCCGGTAGACCGCGAGACTTTTTTCTCTTGTGATGATTTGGTTTCTTGTGCATTTTTCCTATCATAATATTGCACAGTTTTATCACACGAGTAGTTCACTATCGTCCTTGTAAAGCAGTGGTCCGCATTTCTTGACTCCCTAATCAACTCCTTAAGGGACACTGGGACTGAGTTTTGAAAATTTTAAAGTTTTTTTTTTATCAATTTGTTTCAAATTCGGCGGGTTTATTGTGTCTATACGTTTAAATAACAATACCAAATTTCATCAAGTTTCATTCTTTAGTTCCTTAGATATTGTCACGTATTTTAATGATATTAAATTATGCTCAAATTCAAAACGTTCCTAACGGCTTCAGAATTGTTTTTGATTTTAAAAATATTCTATAAAAAACTTACATTTTATGTCAAAGAAAACTGCACATCGATATCTAAATTTGAGAATTGAGATAAAAATTTTCTTACAAATCATAGTTATTCAAATCAATCGTCTTCAGTCTCCAGAGGCTCCATTAATTTTGTTCTCTATTTTAACTATAATGCTCGTACCTACTTTGTTTTAATTTTGGCCTTTAATGTTTAGTTTACTTGGCAGTGACTACTGAAATATGTTTATGGACCATCTTTTTTCTTTTTCTTCAGTTTCTTGGATATGACGATTTCATCTGAATGTTATATTTTCCATTTTCTTTATTACTGATAGAGTTACTTTTATTCCAGCGAATTAGGCTACATGCCTAAATTTAATTATCATATTGTATCTGTTGCAATCTTCTTCTGTGGTAGCCTGTTTCCACAATTCCTTTTCGTTTGTGAGTTACTTGTAATTATAGGGGAACAACTTACAAACCTCTGTTGGTCTGTGCATGCGTCAATCTTAAAGAGTGACACAATATACTATTCATCTTCTCCTTCCTAATTGTCAGCCAATAGTAGCGCGTACTGATAGCAGTGATGCGTCAGATGACTTATCAGTCAGTAGCGACAATGGTTCAGATTAATGGCGGTAAACTCCATACTCCGCCTCCACCACAGCAGTAAGGTTTAGTAACCTCCTACAACGGAGTTTTGCCAGTTGTAGGCTTATAGTAGACAGACCCCTATGTAGACGGCAGGCACATTGTTCAGACCGCAGTCACGACGTTCTTGTTGCGCTCGCCTGACGTGCACTCAGCAGAATTGGTGTTGCAGCTGCTGATATTTTGCGTGCTGTTGGCGTGGTCGCGCGCTGAGCTGCTGTTCGCGTCACCCGGCGCGCTGACGGGCGGCAGGCCCTCTGCAGCCACGACGGACTTCGACACGAATCCGCAGTACACGTTCACATACCGCGTGACCGACGTGGCGACTGGCGATTCCAAGGCGCAAGAAGAGACGCGCAAGGGCGACACGGTGGAGGGCAGCTACAGCGTGGTGGAGCCGGACGGCTCCGTGCGCACAGTGCGCTACCAAGCCGACTCCGTCAACGGCTTCAACGCCATCGTGGAGCGCAACCGCGCCAACAGCCCCCCGCTGCGCCACGCCGGCGCCGTCACGCTGCTCACGTCGTCGGAGCGGCCCGTCACTTTCAAGCCCACCACCATCCGCCCGGTGCTGTCGTCCTACCGCCAGAACTCGAACTCGTACTCATCCTCTACCAAGGCACCGTACCCACCCGCCACTAAGCCGCCATACCCAGCCGGCTCCAAGTCTTCGGCGCTGCAGGGCAGTGGTAATCTGATTCATACATCCTTCTCGGCGCCTCACGTAACATACAGCTATTGAGCATTTTGAAACTCATTGAGACACACATATTCACAGTTGACTCATGAATTTCTAGCCACATTGTCAACATGAAAGAAATAGAACATTTTTGAACAGTAATTATTTAAATTGTGATAACTGGAACATAAATAAATAGAACATTTTTGAACAGTAGTTATTTAAATTGTGATAAGTGGAACATAAATAAATAAGACATTTTTTTAACAGTAATTATTTAAATTGTGATAACTGGACCATAAATAAATATAACATTTTTGAACAGTAATTATTTAAATTGTGATAACAGGAACATAAATAAATAAAACATTTTTGAACAGTAGTTGTTTAAATTGTGATAACTGGAACATAAATAAATAGAACATTTTTGAACAGTAATTATTTAAATTGTGATAACAGGAACATAAATGAATAGAACATTTTTGAACAGTAGTTATTTAAATTGTGATAACTGGAACATATATAAATAGAACATTTTTGAACAGTAGTTATTTAAATTGTGATAACTGGAACATAAATAAATAAAACATTTTTGAACAGTAATTATTTAAATTGTGATAACTGGAACATAAATAAATAAAACATTTTTGAACAGTAGTTGTTTAAATTGTGATAACTGGAACATAAATAAATAGAACATTTTTGAACAGTAATTATTTAAATTGTGATAACTGGAACATAAATAAATAGAACATTTTTGAACAGTAATTATTTAAATTGTGATAACTGGAACATAAATAAATAGAACATTTTTGAACAGTAGTTATTTAAATTGTGATAACTGGAACATAAATAAATAGAACATTTTTGAACAGTAATTATTTAAATTGTGATAACTGGAACATAAATAAATAGAACATTTTTGAACAGTAGTTATTTAAATTGTGATAACTGGAACATAAATAAATAGAACATTTTTGAACAGTAGTTATTTAAATTGTGATAACTGGAACATAAATAAATAGAACATTTTTGAACAGTAATTATTTAAATTGTGATAACTGGAACATAAATAAATAGAACATTTTTGAACAGTAGTTATTTAAATTGTGATAACTGGAACATAAATAAATAGAACATTTTTGAATAGAACATTTGGAACAGTAATTATTTAAATTGTGATAACTGGAACATAAATAAATAGAACATTTTTGAACTAATTATTTAAATTGTGATAATTGGGACATAAATAAGTAAAACATTTTTGAATAGAACTTGTATCTACCTCTAGACAATGTTTGGTGTCGAAATTTCGTTACCTACTGAGAATTGATAAATTTCACTACGCTTAATGCGTAATAGGAGATGATGAGTTAAAGTAAAATATGTTAAGTCAAAAAGTTCCTTAAGATTATGAGCAAAATGATTGTGTTTGAACTTCATATTTTAAAGATACAATTCAGAGGCCTGGCTGATATGATTTCTCAGGTGTACCGTATTTATTGTATGTTGGTGTCTTTGTAATCATGCATCTTATTCCTATTTGGTGGTTAGTCAGATGGAAATAGATTTTTAATTAAGTTACTGTGACCTGCTATCATAACTTCTCACTTAGGTGTAAGAATACATTTGCCAACCAGGCCACATGGGTGTACTTCCGTCAAACACATTTTTAAGCTTGTAACTTTAGATATTGGTATACTCTTGCACAAGGAAGTACCTCAGTCGAATAAATTTATCTGATTATCGCAGTCTTCTCGCGTAATGTATTTATAGCTTAGCAGTCAGGAATATAATAGAGGACATTTCACCGCGAGCACACTGCTTCTATCGACCAGAAAAGAAAGACATGTCGCTGGTAGAAAAGTCAGTACATTTCATAGGTTGAGATATTTCCTGTATAGGTACCTAAATTTCTGCTATAATATATTATATTTATGTTATCTAATTTGCAGCGTGGAATTTGTAACTGATTTCATTAATAACTAAACAATTTCATATTTCGTCCAAAGTTAAAAGTATTAATACATGTAAGTGAAATATCACAAAGAAATTATGTGCCTAAAGAGGACCTAATCTGGAATATTGAATTTAAAATGAAGTAGAGATTTCGAGATAGCACCTTACGACACATACAGAAGTATTAAAATAGTAGGGCCAACAACAAAATTTTGAACCTACATGTTTTAAATTTCTGCTGTTTTCTTTGTCTTGTACTTTCTCGATATGGTGCATGTTATTTCCGATTTATCGGCTAGTAATGAAATTGTTAAAGTAACTAATAAACATTGCTACATATCTGAGTTATTGCCCAGTGTACAAGTTGATCAAGGGTTATCAAAACTTCAGAAATATATACTCTTATTTCTCCATGTTACTCTTCTCCGATATGATCTTGGGATTTGATGTTCTTTTTTTTCGATTCTTACTGAGAAATAGTTTGTTCATTGTATCAAAAATAATTTACGTAACATAAGAACTATATTGTTAATTTGATGTTTGTTTTCTGATAGGTGGTGACATCTGTCGCGTTATCATTTGATGACGAAGCTTGCTGCTGACGTTCTCAACTTCAGGGATCTTGTTAGCCTTCGGATATATCCAACAGGCGAATGATTTATAGCCTCTGTATTCGTACATTCTGCGTACATGAAAACAGGTGCATTGCCATAGAAAACAGACATCATTGTGAATGTAACATGAAGTGTATTACAAAATCTTTTGTGCATAGTATGAAATAAATAAGACAGATTTACAAAATGAAAGTTCAAGTTTTCTAGTTTCACAATGTTATAAAGGTTATCACAGCTATGATGACAAAACAATGACATTAAGTGCGTTGGGAGTTCGAACTGGTTTATTTTGTGATGGTTTATACATTCACAACTTGAAGGACTCGTCCTATTTTCAGCTTAAAAGTTTCCTAACACAGTGTACAGCATCCTAGGACTTGTAGTACAGGGTAGTTGTAAAAATAATGTTCCTACTTAACCTGCTCTAAACGGAAAACCATTGGTCAATGCAACGAAAAATTTAGTGGAAACATTTTGGAAGCATGGGGAAGAGAAATGATCAACATACAACTCCATTAGGGAAGTATGTACAGTAGTGGCAAAAAAAACCGGACCGACCCTTGTAGCTGATTTCAGAGCCTTGTTCACTCCAGAGCGTGATAGATTGGTAATTAAAACTTTCGTGGTTCGAATCCTACCTGGAAAGGAAACTTTTTTTTTTGTTCCTTATTCAAATTTATTCCCAATACTTTTCGATTGCAACGATATTTTACCAGAACATGAATTATACCTGCTTATTTTCTAATGAATTTCGAAATGGGCTACGTCAGCAGTCGAAACTACAACAATTTCAATAGATTCTCGCTATCTTGTGAATGCGGGCGTGGCATGCGCAGTGGCTCATTTCGGGGACTTTGATTATTCCGTCGGTCCGTTTTTTTTTTTTGCCACTACTGTACAGATGCGGAAATAAAATTTGGAGCTCCTTTACTGTACGAGGTGACTGACTCAAGCCGTTCATAAATTGTTTTAGACATCACGACTAGGGGTGGACACAATACTTTTCGTCGTTGACATTCTTTAACTCGCAGCGTTTATATTTTAGTATAAATAACGCTTGGGAACAGCTAAAATAATAATGGACATAGGTTCAGTGGACTAATTCATACATTAATTCATACGATGCGTCTGAGTAAAGAAACAAAACATTTATAATACGCGGATCTCTCGAGGATAGTTCTTGGGTTTTAGCTAGAATGATGGGTTCGTATGAATGTTTCGACTGCCTGAGAGGATTCGATATTCTATCCTTTCTTTCGTACTCATCAATTTCGAACTTCGATTCCAGTGATTAAAGAATATTCTAATTAATACTACTTTAAAATATAAATACGCAATTCATCGTAACATTATATAAATTAAAATGTTCCACTGCAATAGCTACAGAAACTCGAATTCTACCGTCCGTAACCATTCACGTTTCGAATCTCTGAAGCTCGTAACAGCAAAAGTGAAAGATAGCGACAGAAGAATTAAATATAAGATGTTCCAGCAAGCAAGCTACGTCGACATCATCCAACTCCATGCGGGTTGTTCTCGATCTCGTATGTCTTACACCGTATGATCTGTCACAGTCTGAATCCAACTTTTTTCTTTGTCTACCCAGGTTAATTATTTATGAAAACAAGAACTTGAAACGATGAATCAGTGATAAAGGCAGGATTCGTTCTTCAATATGAAATATACTTCCATGCAAAATTTCATGAATTTATCTAAAAAAAAAAAAGTGGAAATTATCAGGAAGACAGATTTGAAAAACGTTAGTTGCGGAAAATGAGCAATAAACTTACGGAAGATAAGTTTTGTCCATATTTAAATAGACAAGTCAATTGACACAGTCTCAGGTTTAGACTAAAACGCGAAAAGGCAGTAGAGATATTTAAACGTGTTTTTTTACCGTAGGCATTCTATTGAGGAAAGTCCATTCAACAAGAATAAAAAAAAACACATTTTTTCGGCTTTGTTAAAGAATGTATAAAACATTTGTTTTCAAAACTTTTCTTTCCTGTAAGAGCTGGGATAACACGTTGACATAGCAGTTCGAAATAATGTTTGTCACATATTGGCTCCTGAACTCCCATCCCTTAAAAAAAAAAGCGAAACTAACAGTGAAGACGCACTAAACAGTGACTCGTTCAGTATGCAGATAAGCTTCGTGAGTCTCGTTTGAAGGCACAGATCCCCAAATTCGGAAATTTTTATTTTTCACCCTACCAATAAAAAAATGTCCATCATTCCACAGCATAACGCAAAACCAGGAGTTATCAACATACACCTACCTTTGAAAGGAGTCGAAGGACGAAGGCGTCACGTGTCACGTATGTTAATTAGGCCTACTGCGCAATGTGTAACGAATGAATTATGTAGAGCAGTGGTCATCAGCACAGAGCACCCTGGGGCTAGCGTCACTTACCCGCGGAGAACACACTGCACTATGGTGCAATCGTAGCTGCTAGCGGGTATGCTCTCTACCTCTTCCTGCTGCACAACGGGGCACGCGGGACGGCTCCGCTTACCCTTTACCTATTTCAGCGAGTGCAGACGATCACTGATGTAGTGCATGGTCTTGAGTAAACTTTTCTTACACCGAATTTGTTACTCTTAGAGTCAATAGTTCGTTGTTTAGAGCTATTTAATGAGGCACACTTTAATTATATCACGCCACATATTCTTTTCAAGTTCAACACTAGAATATTTTTCAGTTTTTGACCATGAAGAATCATGAATATGTAGGACTGATTCCAATATGTAAATAGTAATGGTAGATCATTAATTTCGTCCTTCACGCGAAAAGTAGAATACAATTTAACGCTTGAGTTCAACATATAATTACGTTCATGTAATTACAACTGCGTCTGCTATCATCTGTGTATTCAGGCGGGAATTTACCATTTTCATAATTGCCATGTCTGTTCGAACACAGTTATCTCTTTATTCGTTCATTGTCATTCTCATTGTGGACAATATAATGTTCCCTGTAAACAAATATAAATATATTTAAGTAGTAGTGAAGGTTCTGTATGTATTATCAATGTAATAAACGTTTCTCAACCACTGTAGGTTTCGCTACTGAGGTCTGTTTTCTTCAACTGGAGCAAATTAATCGAAATTCGTGAGAAACCCCAGACAAAACCTCAACCGGGTATCTTGACCCAACCAGAATTTGAACCCAGGGCCGCTCGCTTCACTGCCAGACATGCAAACCGTATCTCTACAGCGGTGGACTCTATTGTTGACATGATGATAAACGTTAGTTTTGTCTTATGTATTAATGCCTTTTCCCAGAATTTGTAATTTGTTGCACTGGTTCAAGAGATTGGTCAATTTAGTACAGTAAGTAAATAAAATGGTGCAGTTTGGTACAATTTGGTATAATTTTTTGTGAGATCTGGTACATTTTAATTTTAGTCAGTTGTAACACTGTAGCTGCCTTACCCTTGACTGAGATACTCCGATATTTGCTTCTACAAGGGTCATTTCATAAGTCATGACAACTGTGTTTTATCTTCCGAATAATAGAAAATTTGGTTAGTTTAATATAATACATAGGTTTGAAAACCTGTTGTACACTGTACGAGATGCCGCCGCCAGATTGCGTCTGTGTGAATTGGTGGCTAGTTGACAGCACACGCAAAAGTTAGTATGCTAGAGGCTGTGTTCAAAGATGGATGTAAGTAAAGTTGAACAGTGATCATACGTGAAAATTGCAGTTCTTCGTGGCAGAAATCCTCGTCAGTGTCATTCTGAGCTACGAGAAGCAACTGAAGAAGCTGCGTGAAAAGCGGTTTGCAAACAGGGAGGACATCTTAACAGCGTTCCGACGAAAGCTGGTACACATAGACGAATAACACACAGCCGATGGTATTCAATGCCTGTATGATCTTTGGCAAAGATGTGTGGCAGTATTGGAGGATTATTTTGAAGAATGTCAGCTGTGAGTAATGCAGCCTACTTTGTTTCCTTTTGTGGATAATTAAACGATTTCTATTTACGCATCTTTCAATTTCCCTTATCCCTTTGCCTCCCGTACCCGGACCCAATTTGGTACCAACATTGCGAAGCACATTCCAGTGACCTTCAAACGCATATAGTGAATTTATATTCCTGCAGCTTTATTGGCTGATATAATATAGTTACCATGACTTATGAAATGACTCTCGTAGAATAAAATCGTCACTGAAGAAGTCGTTCTCATATAGACCTGACTATACTTATGGAAATGTATGTTTCTCCTTCTTCTATTGTATTTAGTTGCGGTAGATGATTGGCACGTTTGTTTCATTGTCTGATAGATGATTTGTTGCTGTACTAGAAGTCGTGTAGGAAGTGGTAATACTCAGAAGTTAATAGACAATGTATGGAGATATAAAATAGGACTGTCTAAAAATACACAAAATCGAACAATTTGGCTTTTAATTTTGTAATGGAGTGAGTGGAAACTGACTAATTTTCTCCCAACTTTTTAAAACCAATGTATAATCGGAACAAACTGAAATGCGCTGGTTTATTTAGATTGGACGTTGCCTCTAGTTACTCTGCTGGTTATCTCTAAGTGCTAGTAAATGTTTCTCCTGCCTTTGATATTATTGAATCACCATCGCATCTTCTCTTTTATACTTCATAACATAATAAGAGAGTAAAAGGATGCATGCAAATTCGAACAAAATACTGCAAGTCAAGCTAGAAAGCACTAATATTATGACTATGATATGTGAAAATCTAGCACAAATTTGGGGAATCTAGAATAATTTGATTAATCTTTCTCCCGGAGTGTGGCAACACTGGTCCTACTAATTCAAGAGTGACGAAAGTATCTACCATCGTCTTCGAGCTTTATTATTGACAAAACTATTTAGAATCTGGACGGAAAAAAACATATACACATTTCCGGTTCCTGTTTCTCTGTCAATATTGACTCCTGTGGTTAGCATATACACCATACCATGAGATAGACACTTCCATGTCTACAAATCATTTAACAGGTAAGGTGCGGGTTTTCATACAAGCTTCAATCCTGTGTCTCAATTTATTCAGGATTCTTTTTTCCTCGCGATGCAATGTTAACCAAATGACTAGACCGTCAGTTTTCCACGCTGGAAATCCAAATTCAATTTCCGCCAAGTTCAGCAGTAATTTTTTGGTGAACAGAAGTATTTAGGGTGGAATTTCTTAGATTATTCTTATTTAACTTGCCAGCATTCCACCGTTTCTCTATTATTATTATTCTTCTTCTTCTTCTTCACCACCACCATCACAACTACCACCACCACCACTACCACCACCACAACAACCACGACTACTACTACTACTAGTGGAGGACAATTGATATAAATGGTCAAGATATCAAAGTACTCGCCATTGGCGTGGGGAAGTGGGATTCCCTTCAGACAATATCCAATCAATTAAAATAAAGGAAAGCAGATAGGACTAATTTCAAATCCTTGTATAATATTAACAACTCATCATATCTTTCTCATCTCTCTAACATTGAGTCCAGAGTGCAAATAATGCGTTATAGGTGTTTTCTACTTTTAGCGGCACCCCAATGGGTTTTAATTAAATATATTTAAATGAAATATATTTAGAGCACTATAATGCAGTTTTTTATTTATAATTTCGGCCCCGTCGTTCGGTAGTTCGTTCTCTACCTCATTGTGTGATGTTAAACTTGTATACGAGTTTTACTGAATACTTACGATATTGGTGAGTTGAACATCTTCTGTACACTCTATTTTATTTTTGTACTCCAGTATTATAAATATCTTTATTGTTAGTCATAATCGTGCACAATATGCCACATTATTATACGAGTGCTGTTAAATATTGCCATGCCAAATAAACTATTGTCATCTATACTAATAATAAATCTATAGCCGAAATTTTTCTGGTAATTTTCGATTTTCCAAAAATAATTGGTCCTGAAACCGAAAATCGCTTTTTTGAAATTTTTGTTTGTATGTCTGTCTGTCTGTCTGTATGTTTGTTACCTTTTCACGCGATAATGGCTCAACGGATTTCGATAAAAATTGGAATATAAATTAAGTTCGTTGTAACTTAGATTTTAGGCTATATGGCATTAAAAATACATTATTTAAAAGGGGGATTATAAGGGGGTATGAATTAAATAAATCGAAATATCTAGCTTATTATTGATTTTCCTGAAAAATATTACATAACAAAAGTTTCTTTAAAAATAATTTCCGATAAGTTTTATTCCTTGAAAAATTTTGATAGGACTGATATTTAATGAGATAAATGAGTTTTAAAATTAAAATAACTGCCATCTAAGGCCGTGTAATGAATTAAAAAACAAATGACTTCGTCTAAAGGGGCCTTGGACAGCAACAATCGAAAGCTATGAAAGATAGCCTACATAGAATATTTCTGTGTTTGTATGAAGTAATATCGCAAGCTAATTAATTGTTTAATTATTATTTCACCATTGGAAAGTGTAGTTTCTCTAGATGGACATAAATCTACAATGTTATTACAGTAACTTCTGAAACATATAGCAAGTAATATAAAGTATACACATTAAAACTAAATGATAATATGTCAATCTTCATTAAACTATGGTTGCATGTAATAACAATTAACAAACATGTTAAAGGAATTGTCATTGCACCAAATGATTGCTCTCTGGACCAAAATGATAGCATTTTAATTATTTAAATACAATTTAAATTAAGTAACATATTAAACGATTTATCCTTCTATCAAACACGAATGTTCCCTGGATCAAACGTCCTATTTTAATTATGTAATTACTTTCTATTTATTTCTAACAGGTGCAGCGGAGCGCACGGGTACGGCTAGTATATATTAATATTACTAAACTATTTTCCATGCAATAATAGGCCTATTTGCCGTCTTAGCAACGCATTCTTCATTGATCACGATTGCAAACTACCCACCATTATGAATGTGATACGTTATTTCCTTATTACAGTAAAACCTCGTTAATCCGGACTAATTTGGGGATAAGTTGACCGGTTTAACGAAAGTCCGGATTAACTGAAATAACGTAAAAGAACAGTAGGAAGCACATTAAAACTCCATTTAGAGCAACAAAACACGTTTATTATGTTGTATTTAAAGGACATTGGCCTAAATACATTATGCAGTACAGTAAAATTTGAAGCAATATATACCATGCAGTACATACGTGATACCCATAATTATAATGTTGTTCCCGACGGACCTGGGTCTACATCACTAGAAACTCTTCCTGCGGAAGTTGGTTTGAAGTACATGTAAACCTTAAAACAAGGTTCTTCAATTTTTCCAACCTCATCGTTTTTCTTTGCCTGTCCGGATTAACAAAGTCCGGCTTATCGGAGTCTGGATTAACGAGGTTTTACTGTAATTGTTTTGTTACGCTGTCATACAAAAAAAAGTATTAAAGACGTTTATAATGTTGTAACTTATGGTTATTGCACTCGTCAAAATTAGGAAATTCGCTTAGCTCGTTTCCTAAACATTGACTCATGCAATTAAGTATAATATTATAAACTATTTTCATATAGCCAATGCCGGCGTTTCTGGCGTGTGTCCTTAAGTAAAAAGCCAGTCAGTGAGCACTTGTTGCCATTGTAGCTGAGAACGATACCACTCAAATACACGTCACGTCAGCAGTCTGCCAATCACAGTTATTGTCAGTCTTATTGTCCACTGACTGCAGTAAAGGCAAGATACTCGCACTTCGTGCTTCTGGGGTGTGTCCTTGAGTACTTTGCCCAGTCAGTGGCATCTGTTGTCACTTCGGCTGAGAGAGGTACGACCTCTTTAACAGAAGTCACGTCAGTAGTCTGTCAGTCATAGTTGTCAGCTTTCTCGCCCACACACTGCGACAAAGATAAGATATTCGCTCACAACGTTCCCACTACTTATTTCACACGCCAGAAACGGTGGCTTTGGTTATAATGGACTATTAAGCTCGCCATTAGACTCGTTTGTCAATAAATTAATTAAACAACACATAAACTGTGAATATTTTATGAAGTTTACTCACAGTTTCTTTTTCTACTCCGATTTTATGTTTTATACTTACAGTCTTACTAATAAACCGTGTATAGTTTTTATACGAGACTTATGCAGAGTTGAGAGAGAAAACTTTACTAATAAACCATGCATAAGCAATGGATGTATAAACAGTCTGTAACTATTCAATGGGAATTGCTTTGCAGTAGTTATATACACGAAGCCCCTTGTTTAAGCGTTGTATATAGAGAAAAAATGGCCGCCCCTCTAACAGCTGTTCGTATCGACTGTCATTTTACGATGATGGTTGCCTTGTAACCACAGAAGAACAAACCAAAGAGCAGAAAATAATTAGAATAATATTGCTTTAGCTTGTACTCTTTGGCGAAAATATAGTGTGGTAATCGATTAGAGCCAGTTGTACTGTCGATACTTAACACGCCACACTAGAGCGCTCTACCGGATGCAATAGAGAACGTCAGATATTCTATTACCATTCGTAACGAAGTGATGACGAAACATGACGTAGCTGTGTAACAGTTATACTGTTATACGCGACGTATGTAGTGATTATTAGTAAGGAATTTACACACGACGTATAAACGAGCTACTCATTGTATAAGTATAAGACAGTTAAACGTCTGTATATAGAGTTTTTATTAGTAAGACCGTTAATATGTATCAATTTGATTGATATTAATAATATTATTTTCACATGCCTAATTATCGTTTATAGTTGGTAAAGAGTCCAGTTTTTTTCATGTGTTGTCTAAGGATAGAATGCTACGTTAATAAGTCCATAAAGATCTCCATGTCGGTTCTTTTCAGGGTTCTAATTCATCTAGTTAAGTCTTCAAGAGGTCTTTCCCTTACTGTGTGTCAGGGAAACTTGTTGGATAAACGAGAACATAACACATATTTTTCATTATTACTACGTGGCTTTGTGGGCTTCTGATTTTTGAGTCTACATTAGTCTAAAAAGTGTATGAACGAACTCTCTAGCGAGGAAGTAACGATTGCTGGAGGTTTCTTTGTTTGCTGCATTTATATATTCATGTATTCGAATACTGGACTGTGGGCTGTACTCCTGTTATAAACTTCTGACCCTGGATAATCACTACATTTCTCATATTGACGCCCTTCGGTCCCAACCTTTGCTGACAGCTCGATCATCTTGAGAAGCAAATGCATAATAGCACAAACTGTCGGTTGTCATGCGTAATGCCTCAAATGCTATACAATTGTACCGAAAACGCCCATATCCTTATAATATATGATACAGTATGGAATGTATTGCGATAAGATCTTTTGAATAGATGGGCTATTTATTATATCGAATTCGAGA
Organism: Periplaneta americana; assembly: GCF_040183065.1. Classification (NCBI taxonomy): domain Eukaryota; kingdom Metazoa; phylum Arthropoda; class Insecta; order Blattodea; family Blattidae; genus Periplaneta; species Periplaneta americana. Next base: position 144,600,107 of record NC_091127.1, read on the forward strand.
AATGTAATTATTTCTGATATGCCATTCGTCCTAATTTTCCGTATTACTGTTATGGCGATAGTTCGATTTGCATTTCGGTGACACTATCCTAATGGAATAGACATTATAGTTCCATCTATATATATATATATATATATATATATATATATAATTTGAACTGGTAATGGAAATTACGGGAAAACGGCTGAACGGATTTTAATAAATGCCCCCTAATTTTGAAGCTCGGAACCAACCCAAAGTTTTTCGGAAAAATAGTAGTTTTCAGTGAAATGTCAATTTCCTACATAATTTTCCTATTTTCCAAAATCCATCTGTCGTCAGTTTTGAGAACTAGCTAATTGCATTCAGGAGAAGCGAAGCGAACATCAAGTGGGCCGTGTTGCATTTCAGAATAAAACAAAACACACACTACAGTAAACAATATTACACGAAGGCCATGATCTGCAAAAATGCTGACATATTTAGACCTCAAATAAATTGGTTATTAAAAACTTAACTTACTATATATAATTTACAGGTTCGATTCTGTGGTGTGTAATTTTCTGGGTACAGCTGTGTATTGGATATTAAAAACTACAAAACTTGAGGTGGTTTGATGACATTATTACTATTAGAAATGAAATATTATTGTAGTTAATGCCGTGATGTGACTATTTTTCATTAATTATACATATTAATGCTATATTGATGATATGAAAGTGAAACGTTTTGGGGTTATGTAAGTAGATGTAGAGAATAACTTAAATTATATTTTGATTTCTATATTTTACTGAGTGGCGGCTATATAGTATATGTTACTGAAAGCTGTAAAACTTACGTAAGATAATAATATTATTAAAAATCAAATATTTTTATAGTTATTAATCAAGTGGGGTTGGGTCTTTTTCATATATTTAATGGTGGTGTGGTGTAGATATTTATATGCGTGGTTCTCTTCAGTATTGGCTCGAGAGAGAGTATCTTTCATTATTATGGAAGCAAATAACTTTCTGGTATTCTTCATTGAAAATAAATCTGAAAAATGTTTATTTGAACGTCTAATGAAATTAGTTTGCAGCATTTGCTACACAAGCCAGTAGTCCTAATGGAATAGACATTATAGTTCCAAAATAGTACTTATATTTTTACACGATATTATTTCTTCTTGTAAAACATAAAAAATAAACTTACTTTTGTTAGTATATTAATTAAATACCATAGTGTTCGGCATATGAAGGGTATATGGAAAAAATGAGCAGAGTGCTCAGAAGCGAAAAAAGAGTTATTACTACCCAGAGGAAACTAATATATGAGTGTGTCATCATGTTAAATATTACTGAGTATAAACAATTAGCATCCGAGAAACATGCAGTTCAAATTTTTGGTATTTTATGAATGAACGATCAAATTGCTCTCCTGAAACATTTTGCTTCATGTGATCCCTGGTTTCCCCTCCCTCTGTAGGTCTACCCTTCTTATGTGAGTGCGAAAGCACGCTGGAATCAATTAAATTTGATCATTAAAATGTTCAAAATTATGAAAAGTTAATTAATTTGTTACCAATTATTTTAATGATAGTTTAATTTCAGTCAAGTTCACTAGAATTCCTATTGATGGTACCAAGGTTTGTTTCCTAGCAAATAAAATTCTGTAAGTTTTTGATGGACGAAATTGCATATTGGCTAGTCTTTGCAGAATATTCCAGTTTCTTATATAATTTCTAATGCGCTCTTTTCTTGCTACACTATCAACCAGATCTTCGTCTTTGGATGTTTCCTGTAGCTTGAAAGGAATTTTTATAATATAGCAAACTCAAGAAGAAATATGAAAATTTATTTTTGTGATAAAAATAATGCATATTTCTTCATAAGTTTGCAACAATCCAATATGTATCAATTTCTTTCAACAAAAATATAATTGTATCGTATATTTCATAAGTTTGCAATGAAATAATGTGCGAAAATTTCATTGAGCAAAAAATATAATTGTATGATATATTTCATAAGTTTGCAATGAAATAATATGCAAAAATTTCTTTGAGCAAACAATATAATTGTATGATATATTTCATAAGTTTGTAATGAAATAATATGCAATAATTGCTTTGAACAAAAAAATACAATTACAATCGTATATTTTCATAAGTTCGCAATGAAATAATATGCAATAATTTCTTTGAGCAAAAAATATAATTGTATCCTGTAGTTCATAAGTTTGCAATAAAATACTATGCAACAAATTCTTTGAGCAAAAATATAATTATATCGTATATTTCATAAGTTTTCAATAAAATAATATGCAACAATTTCTTTGAGCAACAAATTTAATTATATCGTATATTTCTTAAGTTTGCAATGAAATAATATGCAACAATTTCTTTGAGCAAAAAATATAATTGTATCCTATAGTTCATAAGTTTGCAATAAAATACTATGCAACAAATTCTTTGAGCAAAAATATAATTATATCGTATATTTCATAAGTTTTCAATAAAATAATATGCAACAATTTCTTTGAGCAACAAATTTAATTATATCGTATATTTCTTAAGTTTGCAATGAAATAATATGCAACAATTTCTTTGAGCAAAAAATATAATTGTATCCTATAGTTCATAAGTTTGCAATAAAATACTATGCAACAAATTCTTTGAGCAAAAATATAATTATATCGTATATTGCATAAGTTTTCAATAAAATAATATGCAACAATTTCTTTGAGCAACAAATTTAATTATAGGGGTGACTGTTGTACCTTTAAACACTTTTCACATTTTATTTTTTTTAATTTTGGGAAATGGAATTTTTTAAAGGAAAAAATGCTTAAAATAATTATTGAAGATTCCTTTACAACTCTCTGTATGTATTTTCCTGTTTTACAGATCTATTAAGGATGGAAAAAATAAAATGAAGGGATATGTAATGTGTTCAAAGGTACAACAGGATCATGTACCTTGGAACATACCCTCTTGTAAGTTGGAACACATGGAATATAGGTGGGAATATAGCTGTAAAAACTGACAATCATATTTCAAATGTATTTTCAATCATAAACCAGAGCAGGCTTCTCTGATTGAGATTTTATTTCCTGGAGGAGCAATAACTGCTTCAACAGCTTTCTTCAAGGCATCCGGATCAATTGGGGGCTCTTTAATTCCAGACTTACTTCGTGACATGACCTTAAAATAAAAGAAAAACAAAAACCGATACTATCGTGTAATTTGGAACATGTTCCATGGTACAAGATGTTTTGTGTTCAAAGGTACAAAAGGGTGCACGTGTAAACAAATATGGTTCTGAAAACCAGAGAGTCAAATAAATCATGGAAATTAAAATATGTTATTACTCACCAGATGATAGGGAACACGCCGTACTTGAAAGATATTAACAAATGCAATCTGGTTTTGTGTTAGAAAACATACATCAATGAACGAAATGTTTACTGTTGGTACTAAAAAAACTTATTTTGTCCACAGAACTCACGCTTTGCAATAAATCAAACCGAAACTACGACCAGAGCTACTTAGCGGCTTTCTCTACAATCTACTTCAGTTTGAGTCCTCTAGGTAGCAACAAAAATTAAAGAACAAAGAATGTTCAAAGGTACACTATGCTAAAGGTACAACAGTCTCCCCTATCGTATATTTCTTAAGTTTGCAATGAAATAATATGCAATAATTTCTTTGAGCAAAAAATATAATTATACAGTATATTTCATAAGTTCGCAATAAAATAATATGCAACAATTTCTTTTTAGCAAAAAATATAATTATATCGTATATTTCATAGGTTTGCAATGAAATAATATGCAATAATTTATTTAAGTAAAAAATGTAATTATATTGTATATTTCATAAGTTTGCAATGAAATAATATGCAACAATTTCTTTAAGCAAAAAACGTAATTATACCATATATTTCATAAGTTTTCAATAAAATAATATGCAACAATTTCTTTGAGCAAAAAATACAATTATATCGTATATTTCATAAGTTTGCAATAAAATAATAAGCAACAATTACTTTTATAAAAAAGGTATGTCCTATATTTAATATATTTGCAATAAAATAATATGCAACAATTTCTTTTAGCAAAAAATAAAAAAAAAATAAAATAAGATGTTCTATATTTCATATGTTTGCAATAAAATAATATGCAACAATTTTTTAGGAAGAAAATATAATGTCCCATATTTTATATTATGTTTGCAATAAAATGATATGCAACAGTTCGTTTAGGCACTGTAGACCATGAAATGATGATTTATCGATTGATCTTGATAAGATGTATATCAAGTGCATCTCGCGGACATTCTTTGGCCTGTTTTAAGTGTCGCCTTTTTTTTGATCGTAGCTGGCATTTAGATTTTTACCTTTATTTTAGCTCATTGTCTATAACTGAATTATGACCGCTGACACACTGTGTGGAAGTCAGAGGTCGAGGCCCACGTGCATCCTGTTGGCAAGGTGACGAGGCGGTGCTCTCGGACACCTGCTGCAGCCTGCCCAATTTTTCAGCGCTTCAAATTTCTATAAAAGGATGGGCGACACTGAGTTGCATTGTCGTTTTAAAGCTTTTAATTGTAATATGCTGTATAGTACAACCTACCATCTATCAAGCAAGCTGGGCCAATCATTTCTATATGCCTTTGGTCTCTGAGACGGACGTTCTCATTCGTATGATTAATAACAGCATAAAAATTATAATTGCTGACTTCATACACGAAATATATGTCATGATGATACACTTTTTCCTTTGAGTTCGAGTCGTAGGTCCAACCTAGAATTAGAACAGTAATATCTGTGTTTCCTCAACACAATTTTTGACAATTTTCGCAAGGATTGAATTTATACCTTGTGATCATGGTAATTAAAACTATAATTAAATATTTAAGACATACTGGACGATCTAGATCTGAATAGTTTCTTATTAACACAGTTAGTCTTGTGACTTTGAAGTACCAAAATGTTTCAAGATCAACTTTGAGCATAAAATGAACGTACCTAGATCCCTGTCCAGGTTCCAAGCGTTATATTAAAGCTAAGGATTGCAGTCCTTTTTTTAATTGGTATTTAACAACGCTGTATCAACTGCACGGTTATCTAGTGTCGCTGTAATTGGTGATTGAGAGATGAGTCGGAAGATTGGCCATGGGATTACCCGACATTCTTCTGAAAGTTGGGGAAAACCTCGAAAAAACATAGTCTCGGAACACGGATAGAGATCGCTAATTCCAAAGCAAAGCATATAGCTGCTTGTTACTTAATGTACTAGATTTAGATGATTTGCATGTTATCTGCTTCACTAAAGGATTTAAAATCTGTTAGGACGACTTTTGAAGTATTAATGTACAGACACGGAATTAAAATTTGGAACGAGTCTTGATGGAAGTCTACCTGTATGTAGGCAACCATTGAGGGGCTCAGTGAAAAGGGACCCGTGCCACAAAAACTAATTTTTGTAGGAGAAGCATATTTAAGTCAGTGTTTCTCCTATGCGCATATGTGCAGTGAAGTCAATGTTTATCTATCTGTCTAATATATAAAAGTGAATGTGGGTATGTATGTATGTGTGTATGTTCTCTATACAAATCTACACGCTTTGGCCAATTTGTGTCAAAGTTTGCACATTTAACCTTCATAACCAGGAGAAGAACATAGGCTACATTAAAATCGGACAAATAGACGTTAAATTAATTAAAAAGATAAAACATAAAAATATATACGGTCAAATATTAATGTATAATATTAAATGCAATCTTCTACAGTCAATTGTTCTTTATTATTGTCTGTTGTATTCAACATCGACTTTCATGAGGCCATGGAAAAAGCAAAACGATATAAAATAACATTGTAGATACATCATGAAAGCCAAAATCTAGACAATTCATGCATTAAGTATCTTTATGCAGTCCAGAACCGTATTACGTGTTTCTCGAGATAGTTGTAGATAGTGAGCAGACTGTGTTTTATCAAACTGAATTCTTGAATTCTTTGAAATCGCAAGAATTGTCAACACATAATTGAATACTTCATATTGAATCACCAATAGTACTATTGCGAAATATTGATCCACAAAAAGTATGCAATGGAACAGGAATTGGTGTGAAAAAAACTCATGCCAAACGTAACAGAAGTGATAGTATTAACTGGCAAAACGAAAAGAAAAGATGATTTTATCCCACATATTCCTATGGTAGCCAGTAACATGCCATTCGATTTTAAGCAACTGACATTTCAGTGCGACTAGCATTCGTAATGACCGTAATAAAATAAAGCTCAAAGATAGTCACTCAAAGTTGCAGGCATTCACTTAAAAACTCCGTGTTTTTCACATTGTAAATAAATTGCGTAACTTGCTTTCGAGTGAGCACACCTAAACATATATACACATTTATACAAAAGAGGGAAAAACGAATTGTATGCCTATCAATGATACTTTTGTCATGTTCCTAATTTAGTAAGCCCATTGAAAATAACACTATATTAATTCTAAAATACGTATCTTTCAAAATATTATTGTCCGTGTCCGATAATGTGTTATTGCGAAATTCTGTGTAATCATGTTGCCAGTGTAGAATGTTAAGCGTTGTGGAAAGAACAGTCACTTCATTTCTATAACATATGTTTCAAAATATTATTATTTATGTTGACTTCTTGCAAAATTATACTCTATCTGCAGTCTGTATATAAAATAAAAAGTAATATATTTAATATGTTCTGAATTTGTTAGATGGAATATCTCGAGTCATATTTAAAAAGCCCGGGTATGATACGTACAGCTGTCAAGGGGTAAAAAATCCTCCAATATAAACTGAATTATATATGTATATATTGATTCTTTGGTACGACCGATAGACAGATAAATTTCGGCTCACGATGACACCCTAACGGATTCAGACTGGGAACAAGGGAATTCCCTAATTACCGTCAGCTCTCTGAAGTTCAAGCGAAAGCACATCTAGACATAAAATTACGTGAAATGTAAGTCAGCACAGCTTCAGATCAATGTACAGATCTTATAATTATTTTATCTCTGCCTCAGTACAATGTCACATTTGTGGTGGGGAGGAAAAGAGACGGCAAGAAAAATTATTTAATACGCTGACAGCCACGACTAAGATAAGGCACTTGAAATTTAGCGGTAACTGACCAGCAGAAATAAAATGTAAGATCCGTAGAACATTGAGTCAACATTAAGAGGGCGTATAGAGATCGAAGGGTGTGTTTTTGTTTTGCTGAACTTCAAGACAATGTTAACTCATTTAAAGGTTGTGTGACTGTAGCCTGTATATATTTTCGTTGGGTTTTACTTTGTTTATACTGCAGTTTGATTTTTCTATTATTTTATTTGTATTTCTGGCGGTGTGGAAGAAAAGGCCTAATGGCCTTATCTACACCAGAATACATAAATAAACAAAACAAATAAATATATAAATTTAAAAAAATTAAATATGAAGCACATGATGAAATGATTTTCTTCTCGGTGCCTGATCTAAAGCTGTTTTAAATTTAGTTAACCCTGGCAGGCTAAGGAGTTCATTAATTCATGTAAGTGAAGTTAAGTAACGATTCATCTTTATGGACGAGGAAAGCTTAGTAAAGACAATTTGTTATGATTGTCTATAGTAGGGTTTTCGAGATTTCCAAAAATTTAATAACCAGTTCAATTAAAAATAGAGGCAGAAAGAAAACCCACGCAACGCCGGGTACTTTGAGCTAGTTATTAAAATATAATGCGTCAGACGAATGACATAGACTATCATTTTGTGTGATATTGAAAGAAACGAACCACGCTCACTTCTGAACCTAAAATAAAATAACGTGGCAGTTCTGTCTTGTTAAAACACTTCATCCTTAACCCACGGCGATTCCAAGTGAAGTCCCCGTGTTTCTATTTTCTCATCGGCGTCAACTTGAGCACAGCGCGTGACCTCACTTGGAAGCATTCATCATAAATAACACATAATGTTAGTGGTTTCTCATTAAAATTGGGTGGCAGCGAGGCGAAACTGGGTGGCTGTCAGACAGCTGACCTTTCCTCCACCTCGCTCTGAAGGACGGGTATCAAACCCTCCTCATATAGTGCTCCCGAATGCCAAACTATTGCATCGTTACATTGTTCCACTTCCAGAACATAAAGTATAAAAATATTTGACAAATTACCCTGCCCATTGCGTTTATCATTCGTGTGACTTCTTACTAGTCACTAGTACATAAACAGATAAAAAGTGCAATATATTACATACACTTTCCCACTACGTATTACAGGATTCATCTGTTAAGTTCAATGTAATGTGGTCTATGTGGATTAAAAGGATGCTTAATTCCTGGAAGACTCAAAATTGTGGTGTCAGTTGATGACTGCTCTCCGAAGATACCAATAAGATGATGTAGTATTGAACGCGGATTTGTTAAAAGGACGGATATGATATACAGGTTGCTCTAAAATTCCCCTTACAAACTTCTTGGACTTGTTAAGCGGACTGAGTAGATAATATTTTGAATCGGAACCCACGACCGGAAACGCACCGTTTCCGTGCTACAGCCGTTTGAAAGCAAGCACTGCCTGAACGTACATCACGTGTCTCAACAAGTAATAGCTTCGCGATTCGTCCGCCTGCAGCGTTACATGATGAGGGGTGATTACGTCAGATCCTCCATGGTCTCCATGATCACCGGATTTGACTCCATTGGACTTTTTCCTCTGGGGTCCTATGAAGAGTTTGGTTTATGAGACTCCTGTAGAGACAGAAGAAGATCTGGTGACACGAGTTGTGGTCGCTGCAGGAGAGATTGCAGATACACCAGCTGTGATAGAGCGCGTTTACCAAAACATCATTCGTAGATACAATGCGTGCAACGAAGTTGGTGGTCGCCACATCGAACCGCATTTGTAGTGGATTTGAATGTTAACCATCATTTGAAAAGGACAAAAACAGTTTAAGTTGAACTGTAAACAAAAGTGTTTGTGACAAATGATTCAGTTTCCATTTTGTTTCTTTGGTTATTAATGAGTTGAATTGTAGAACAAATGCTGTACTGGGTCACGCCTCATAATAAAATAAATTACTTCTAAAGTGGTCGCGTTAAAAACATGTTTTCAAACGGCTGTAGCACGGAAACTGTACGTTTCCGGACATGGGTTCCAATTCAAAACATTATCTACTTAGTCCCCTTAACAAGTCCTAGAAGTTTGTAAGGGGAATTTTAGAGCACTCTGTATTGTTACGTCCAACTATAGATGAATTTCCGTGTAGCGGTGTAGTGAAATTACTATGCTGTCTTTATTTTTAGACGTCCTTAACATTTATCATAAACGTTTATCTGTACACCAGCTTTCGTTCATTAGTTTACGTAGTTTATTACCCACGTACAGCTTTTTAATTACTAAAAAAATTGGAACATGCTTTGGCATTTAACTGAAGGGAAACTATTACATAAAGCGTGTCTCTGCAAAATTAGATACAACAAAAATGAAAATAGATTAGAAGAATAGAGATCGAAACAAGTTCAATAAATAAGAAAATATTGTATAGTAGAACCCCGATCATCCGTCACCCGATTAACCGATTGTTGGATTATCCGTCTATCATTTTCTCCTTTTTTGTTGCAAAAAAAAATGCTGAATACTGCACAATACATTAGTACGTATTTTTGTATATAGAATGATATTACAGGCCTCTGCCCTTACACATTATGATCTACTGTTTGAGTGACCTATTTAATTTATCAGCAAAACAACTTTCAGAAGTGCCAAAAGACTACATGTTGTGCTAAGTATCGAAGAGAAGTGCATATAATTGAGTGGTTTTGGAAAAGAGGAACTGTGGTTCATCTCACATCGGAATACGAGATTGGAGTTACAACTGTGCGAGATTTAATAGACAAACAAGGATAAAGTGTATAAATTACTTAAATCTATAACACGAGACCTATAATTTTCCTATCTTTCCACAGAAATCCATCATAGAAGTTTCCTTGACCCTCAGAAACCCGTGATTGACATTCATTCATTGTGTTCTGTCACTGCAAACCCAACATCTCCAGTCTTTCCGATTTTCTCCCTTCCTCTTAGTCTCCGCATATGATCCATAGTATATCTTAATGCCTTCTATTATTTGATATCTTCTTCTGCCCCGAAATCTTCTCCCATTCACCATTCCTTCCAGTGAATTCTTCAGTAGACAGTTTCTTCTCAGTCAGTGACCCAGCCAATTCCTTTTTCTCTTCCTGATCAGTTTCAGCGTTATTCTTTCTTCATTCTTTCCAACAGAGCTATTATACTAAAAGCTTCTGATCCACTACCTAATGCATTAAAACACATGACCACAGAGAAAATTACGAAACTGCATTATGCAACACGTAATTTATAAAAGTCTTCTATTGTACGGATTATTCGATTTTTCGATTAACCGTTCAGCCCACTCCCTTCATTACCACGGATAATAGAGGTTATACTGTAGTGTGACATAAAACTGCAGGAAACCTTTGTTGAGAGCAAAGAATAGCACATAAACCTACCTGAAACGGGTGATAAAGATATCCGAGATTCAAGCAGATTAATATGATTCGGCCATATAGGCTAATGAAAGATTAGCCAGGGAAATATTTAAATGGAAACCAATAAGAACAATAGCATAGGGAACACCAAAATCAATGGGAGGATGATAATAATGAACTACCTGAAATAAATGAAGATTAAAAATTGGAGGGTATATATACAAAATAGGAAAGAATAGCAGGGAATTGTAAAGAAGGTCAAAACGTGCAACAAACGAAGTTGTAGAGCCTACTTACTGAGACTTGCACCGAGACCCCCTGGCTTATAAGTCCAGCGCGCTAACACTGAGTCACTATGACGGCTACACTGGAAAAACACACAGAATCCCATTACATCAAAGGCCTCCTGCATGTTTTCTTTGTTATTTGCCAGGGAAGCTACTGTTCGTATTTTAGCAGAATATCCGTGCAAGGAATGCGAGTTTTCCCCCCACTTTTTTAAACAACCCCCGACACGGAATCGGCCGGCCAATGACACCACCCCCATCCACCTTCTCCTTCCACGCTGAGTTACTAGCTTACTCTCTCCTCTTACTTCGCAAGGACCATACTCCCCGTGAATTTCGATAGTAGGCCTACTCCTGACAAGACTTAGGTCTGTCCATTTTTCTATTAACTATGTTCGTAAAAGCTCTCAGTATTGTTCGTGCAACCTCTTATTCATTCATAGTGTTCTGCCCAAGGACAATCTTTCATTGAAAACCCAACATTCTTCAGTATTTCCTATTTTCAGCCTTCCTCTTAGTCCCCGCATATGATCCGTACTATATCTTAATGTCGTCTATTATTTGATATCTTCTTCTGCCCCGAACTCTTCTCCCATTCACCATTCCTTGCAGCACATCCTTCAGTAGGCAGTTTCTTCCCAGCCAGCCACCCAGCTAAATCCTTTTTCTCTTCCTAATCGGTTTCAGCATTATTATTTCTTCACCCACTCTTTCCAACACAACTACGTTTCTTATTCTGTCTGTCCATTTCACACGCTTCATTTTTCTCCATATCCACATTTCACTTCGTCGTCATATCCATGTTTCTGCCCCTTACAATGTTGCATTCCACACAAAAGACTCCCACTAGTCTCTTCATTAGTTCTTTTTCCAGAGGTCCGCAGAAGATGCTCATTTTGTATTAAAAGCTTCCTTTGCCATTGCTATCCTTTTGGCTTCCTGGAAGCCTTTCTTTCAGTTCTGTCCAGGATGTTTTGCATTTAGCTGCACTGATCCATAGCCCACCAGCTTCCTCCCTGAAGAAGTCCATCCAACACGTTGGTCGCACCTCTTCGTAACGCGCCCGTGGTCTTCTGATGTTCCTCTTATTACCACTAAATTTGTTGAGAAGAATATAGGCCTACCTGTATTTATATACGTACAAAGTGTTTTAACGGCATTGTCGAGAATTAGTCTGAACTTATTTTGGACTTCCTTCAGTTTACACCTGGTATACACATTACGGGACTCGTGTGACGAGAAGTTGTCACAATGCCGGATCTCCGACTCCGCTAAGTACAACATACGAATATTTACTTACAGCTGAGATATTCATAATCTACGTGGCTTCGAACCCACGCATTAACGTAGCATAAAAGCTGCGCCTTATTTATTGCGTACAATACCACGAGAAGAAAGAGAGATCTCTGAAAAATTACCTCGTTCATGCCTGGTAAGAAGGCCATCGGATAAAAATGGAATAATATACATCTATGCATTTCAATTATTGATTATTCATACAATAAGTATGCTCATTTTTAATTCATACGGGAAGAATATAAATATTTAGCGTTTTTAGTATGAAGTGCCTTTAATGGTAACATGTATATCATTCCCTTATGAGGAATCTGCGACGAAACTAAACTTATGTTCTGTGGAAATATCGTGTCAAGAGTTCTGAGACTGGATTCCATGGCATCTCACCTTCATTTAGACTCTAAATGCGATAAAGGCAGAACGGAATGCAGATTTACATTTAGTGTTGACCTTTTTAATCTGCAAGCAAATGAAGCTCACATCTCACTAGTGATCTTGTTAACCTATATCATCCTTAATATCGTCTCTGTCAGAAACGACAAGACACATCGTAATATAGAGTGTTTGAAATTCTTTAGTGTAAGTTTCTTCACTTACACTTCCAAGAACACTCTCTACGTAACCTTTACTCTTAAAGTATATTCTTAAATGGAACACTTAGAAAACAACATTTATCTCAACTTGTATTGCCAACACATTCTAACTTCGCTGTAATTTGTTTGGTGTAATAACTTGACCACTACCCCTTCGAATGAGGTAATGTGATATTTAAAATAAACTCGTTCTGGATATGTTTCTCATATCTGTAATGGAATCCATCGGGAATTTCAACCCACTTGTTGCTCGAATAACAAAGCGAGTTAAACTAGAAATAGCATATACATTGACAGTAGATAAATAGACTACTATGCAAGGCTTTTGAATTTATGAAATTGATCTTCACACATATTCATAACTGCGCCTGAACAACTGTATACATCATGTACTTGAAGAAACGTGGTCATTGCCGTAATTTGTCTATACATGATGTAAAATTAATTCAGTTATCTTCTTACTGCTGTAAATAAATAAATTTGCTATGAAGTGAAATTGGCACAGATAACATTAGGCTTACATAATACACCGTGTCCGGGTTAGAGGCATCAAGAAATGGTTGTCCACCATTTATTAACAGGAGAATATTTTATTATTATATGTTTGGCACAGGATGCAGAAACTCTTCAACATTTTGAAGAAAACAAAAAAGATAACTTACGTTTTATCTGCAGTAATCTCAGACCTCGAGTGACATTTATTAGGACTGTTTCGTGAATAAAATAAAAATAAAAATAATATATCCCTAAAATTCGATCACAAAATGTTAATAATTGTGCATTAACGAATACTTAACCTACTCAGACATTGTGAAGTTGAAATACTTGTAGATGAATATCGATTACTGCAATAAAGAAATTCGATGTTATTATTCAGTAATGCCAATTCCGAAAAGCGAAATACAGGTTTAACAATGTTAATTACATGTACTGCACTTTTCTCTTATTATTATAACATAAATACATTTTCATTATCTGCTGAAATCATAATTTAATTTAACAGTAACAGTGGATACAGCTATATGCCAATGCTTATGTATTCACAGCGAGACATGTTGCTACACAGTGAAGCCATCTCTGTATGGTAGGTCTAATTTATTAAAACACGAATTTTATTACGCAATACGGATGGCAGTTTGATCAAAGACCTTATTATTACTATGCAAGGTCTTTGGGTTTGATATGCGATGATGTTACATAAATTTGAACATCTGACTTTCTATTAATTGTTTCATTTCATTCACAAAATACAAATTTTATAGGCTACAATTATAGGTTAAGTTACCTGTGGGAGCAGGACCATTGTCAGTTGTGCCTTATTTCGACTGTTACAATCAGTGCTATACACGAAAGCATTTTTTATAGTTTGGCAAACGCATTCTCGCTGAAGTGTATAACGGAACTAAAGCTCCATCTACACAGTACAATATTCCAATCGCGTATGCGTGCAATCTGGTAAAAATATTGAAAGACTTAAGTTTAAAAGGTACGTTCAATTAAGATGCATGAAGATTTTGTGTCTACATGGTGCGCCGTTTTGAACATCGTCTTCACTGCGTAAATATATTAATTAATATTAAATATCAGTCTTGCATTCATTGCTTTAAAGTTGAAAGAAAAGTTTAACCGTGTAGTTGCATCTTAATGCATTCATGATCATCAATTTACGGGGAAACAGTTGGCGACAACGACTAAACAAAAGAACGATCATGCGATAAATTGATAGCGATAAATCTAGCTGCAAAAATTATCGCAAAGTGTGACTGTAATTGGTTGGAATTCAAAATTTCATTACAATTCATTGGTCGAAAATGGAATGACGTCATCTAAACGAAATAGTCATTGTGATTTATGTCACGAATTGCTAATAGTCAACATTAATCATTCTAATTGAACGTAAAATATGGACACCACAGCAAAAAGTGAAGTGCGTGCTTTAGCTTGCTGAATTTAAATCTGTTCCCAGAGTTCGACGCCGATTTCGTCTAGAATTCAACGTGGTCCACCTACGTCGAAATCAATTTTGGAGTGGGATAGAACTCTTAAAGAGACAGGATCCTTAATTCCACAAACAAGCAAACATCCCAAGAAAAAAATAGCCGAAGAAACGGTCGATCGTATACGAACTGCATTCAACCGGAGCCCAAAGAAGTTCATTATACAGGTTAGTCATCAGTTACAGATTCCCAAATCAACTCTTCATGACGTTCTTCATAAACGACTCAAACTACGTGCATACAAGCTCCAGCCAAATATACAATAGAAGCCTTTAGCAACTTCAAAACTAAAATAAGTATTGCAAATGAAATAAGGTATATTATCAAAATTCTGCAAGCACAGGGAAGTCAATTATTCTGCAGTGAATCCTATCACATAATGCCGTAATGGGAAATGATCAAGCAGACTTCGTATTCAAGAAAAGCACTGCGATAATCCAAACACAACCCATGACAATAGAGAAGAGACTAAAATATCTCAAAAACGAATTAAAAAAAGACAAAAACAAAACCAAGAACTAATTTACTATCTGGAAAACCATACGAAAATATACAATACACAAGAACCTCAGAACAACTACCAAGGAAAGCAACAATTTTCTTTCTTTCGATTCTTCACTGGCCATGACTGCCTGAATAAACACCTCAACAAAATCAGATTACAACTCACAAATACTTGTTACATCTGTAGTCAGCCATGTAATCAAGACAAGGACCACCTACAATGCAGAAACATATTCCGGGGGGGGGGGAACAATATCTTGCAGAATTATATTGGGAGTCAAGAGGATTAATGGTTCAGGCCAATATGGAGCCATTGAAAAATAATAGAATTTTCATCCAAACATGAGCAGTAATTTTGTTATCATACTTCTCACAATTTTCTCGTCTGGTAACATTCCGTGAGTATTATAAATCTATCTGCTCAATTACCAGTGGCTACTGTTGTATACTAATCTATAATTGAAATCATTTTATGATTTTATGACGGAAGTTGCACCGGATTTACTTTTTTTCCTACTAAAGCCACACCACACGTTAGATACGTGAGCTATATTTCCAATGATAGGTTCGTTCACCATCTGATACTTGACATTAGATCAAATTCACTAAAAATTCAACGGAAAATATGCTGATATTTAACGTATTGCATTCAGAATTTTATAAACTACCGGTACCTTCAAACATTCTAATACATGAAGAAATGTATACAGAAGTAATGTGTATGACTTGAGGCTTTCACGGCGTTTGATGTAGAATAACTCTTCTCGGGTTCTCAGCCAGGTGAGTTTGAGATTTGCTTCCAAGCTTTCGATGGCTAGCTCTGCCATCTTCTTCAGGGTATGAAGTGATTTTCTCCTGTAAAGTTGTTCTTGTGCCGTGGTGGAACTGTCAATCCACTCCCAATCCTGCGGATGAAGCGCGGAAGTCAACTGGAGGTGGATGTCTAGAAGCTCGCGGGCGATGGTGTCCAGGACTCTATTAGTGTGGTGCATCCGTTCTCTTACGAGCGCCAGGCTCGTGCGTCTGAAGAAGATGGCAGAGCTAGCCATCGAAAGCTTGGAAGCAAATCTCCAACTCACCTGGCTGAGACCCAGAGAAGAGTTATTCTACATAAGTGATGTCATTAATTTTAACAGGTTATTGTTTGAGATATTTCAAATAAAAAAGTTTAATAAAATTTTGCTCGTTTTTGCTTCCTTTTCGAGGAAAAAATTCGTTTTATGTGAAACATTTCATAGCGTGTTTTGGAAAGCCATTGATTTAATTCCCAATATGCTCAGTCAGTTTAAGAGAGCAGTGTATTATGATAATAAAGTATTGAAAGAATTTTAGTTTTGTCCTTTAAATGTGCAGAAATTTAATCCGAATAAATGTAACATTGTAAAATTCCTTCGCAGAAAGAAAAGTTACGTTTGTTCCGATCAAATTCCTGCACATTTAAAGGACAAAACTAAAATTTTTTCGGAATATGTATGACAAGACTTTCTTGTGTTAAATTTTAACGTACTTTGTTAACATGTTTCGACCTATTTTGGGTCATCTTCAGAACTGATCGTTGTTGGTCTTGGCGCCTCTTGTTTTCTGTGAGGGTGCGTTCTTAGTGTAGAGTCAAAGAGTGTGTGTGTTTTGAAATTGAGTTGTGCGTTGAGAATATCGTTGGGGGTGTGTTTTCGTGTGTCTGTAGGCCTATATTTCATATTGTTCTAGTGTGTTGAGTTTCTGGCTTTTTGGTTGGATGTGCAGTATTTCCATGTCTGTATGGTTGGCATTTGTGATGTGTTCTGCATATGTGGAGGAGTTTTGTAATTTTGTTATGGCTGTGATGTATTCTTTGTAACGCGTTTGAAACGATCTGCCTGTCTGTCCTATGAAGAAGTTGTTGCAGATGTTACATTTGAGTTTGTATATGCCTGTGTAGTTGTATTTGTTTGTTTGTGTGTTGAGATGTTTTTGTAGAGTGTTATTTGTTCTGTATGCGATGTTGTAATTTAATTTCTTGAATGAGGTTGCAATTTTATGTGTGTTTTTGTTTTCGTATATTAGTGTGATGTATTTTTTGTGTTCTTGTGTTTGTGTTGTATTCTTATGCTTTTTGTGATTATGTTTTGTCTTACGTATTATGTTGTCTATTATGTTGGGGTTGTATCCGTTTTCTTGTGCTATGTTTTTGATTGTGTTTAGTTCTTCGTTGTAATCCTGTTGGTTCATTGGTATGTTGAGTAGTCTGTGTACTATTGTTCGGAATGCAGCTTGTTTGTGTTGTGTGGGGTGGTTGGATGTGTTGTGTATGTGTGTTGTTGTGGGTTTTCTGCATACTTTACTATATATATATATATATATATATATATATATACAGGGTGTTTAAAAAATACGGGGCATAATTTCAGGTATGTATTTCCCATATGTAGACAATCAAAATAGTTCCTTACAACATGTGTCCGGAAATGCTTCATTTCCGAGTTATGGCCTTCACAACATTGAAATTCACCGGAACGTTTTTCTTTCCGCAGATCGTTGTCATTACAGACGATGTTCAAAATGTCCACCTCCTGCTTGAATACAGACCTCAATCGATGTCTCATTGACCTGCGAACACGATCCCAAACTCCAGAAATATTGCGTATGTCCTCAGAACATGCCACAATTCGATTCCGAAGGGATTCCAAATCGGCACCGGAGACGAATAAACCAATGATTTTAAATGGCCCCACAAGTAGAAATCGACAGTTTTCAGATCAGGTGAGCGTGGAGGCCAAGCAATTGGGCCACCTCTACCTATCCATCGATCAGGAAACCTTCGATCCAAGTACCGGCGAGCCGTACGATTGAAGTGTGCAGGAGCGCCATCATGCAAGAAGTGAATGTGCTGACGATTGATCAGTGGAGTGTCTTCTAAAACATGAGGTATAGTGTTTTCCAGGAAGTTTGTGTACGCCTGCCCCGTAAGTCTGTTTACAAGTACATGGGGTCCAACTAATCGATCACCAATGATACCGGCCCACATGTTGAGGGAGAACCGCACCTGGTGATGAGATGGAACAGTTGCATGTGTGTTTTCATACGCCCATACATGCTGATTGTGGAAATTTGTTATGCCATCTCGTGTGAACTATGCTTCATCTGTAAATAATACTAAGGCAGGAAAGTTCGGATTTACACCACACTGCTGCAAGAACCAGTGACAGAACCTAACTCGTGCAGGGTAATCTGCTGGTGACAGGGCCTGTACACGTTGCAAATGATAAGGATACAATTGATACTCTTTCAACAGTCTCCAGACAGTCGTATGAGGAACATTGACTTGCAACGCTACCCTTCGTATGCTGATAGAAGGAATCTCCTCCTTTACTTCTGGAGTTGTAGATCTTGGTCGTCCCCTTCCCAAACCAGGAGAGTTAAATTTCCCATACTCGCACAGACGGTAATGGAGACGTACAAATGTCTTCCGATCTGGACATTGTCGCTGTGGGTACCTCTCCTGGTACAAACGACGAGCCAGCGCAGCATTGCCGTCCGCCTTACCGTACATGAAGTGTATCTCTGCCAGCTCTTGATTTGAATACATGTCGCACAGTCTAACGCCTACACAACACTGAATCTAACCTTCGCCTCGGAATGAACTGTCAGAGTGCCCTCTTAATGTCTCCTTTGACGACAACGACCTGCGGAAAGAAAAACGTTCCGGTGAATTTCAATGCTGTGAAGGCCATAAGTCGGAAATAAAGCATTTCCGGGGACACATGTTGTAATGAACTATTTTGATTGTCTACATGTGGGAAATACATACCTGAAATTATGCCCCGTATTTTTTAAATACTCTGTATAGATATAATTTTTTTTCAATCATTTGTTATCATAATACACAGCTCTCTTAAATTGACTGAGCATATTGGGAACTAAATCATGGCCTTCTCAGAACACGTCATGCAATGTTTCATATAAAATAATTTTTATATCGAAAAGGAAGCAAAAACGAGCAAATTTGTATTAAACTTTTTTTGAGTAATCTCAAAGAATAACCCCCTGAAATTAATGACAGTACTTACGGTTCACTCTGTATAACAGTAATCTTTCAGTTGTTACCCTTAACAACACGCTAATCCCTTATTCATCTGTCGTAAAAAATCTTGGCCTTTTTTTTTTTATAATAATCTAAGTTGGAATTTTCAAGTTAAAGAAACGATAAAAAAAATCTGTTCCTCCATTCACGGTTTGAGTCGCTTGAGAAACTTCTTGCCCCAGCAACTAAAACTTACCTTAGCACAAACCCTAGTAATGCCGCACTTCGATTATTGTGACGTTTTGTTAAGTGACCTAAGTTCTGAACTGTCAGTCAAGTTACAGCGAGCTCAGAATATGTGCGTCAGATACGTGTGCAACATCCGACGATATGATCACATATCACGGTCCTTCGCAAGTCTTTCGTGGCTCCGAATTAAAGAACGCAGAACTTTACACTCTTTGTCTTTACTCTTTTGAATTCTGCACACCTCAACACCAAATTACCTTTCATCTCGTTTCTCTTATCTATACTCTAACCACAATGTAAATACCAGATCACTTATCTGTGGCACGCTAAGTATACCTCTTCACAGAACATCTTGTTATTCATCATCTTTTACAGTATCCACTTCGCGTCAATGGAATTCCTTGTCACAAAGTATTAGGGGCTGGAAGACAATAAACACCTTTAAAAACAACTTAAAAGATAACCTTATTAGCATTTCACTCCAGTCATACTGATTTGAACTATCACTGACTGCATTGTTATTTCTTTCTTTAGACATCATCCTGATAGTGCTGTATTTTCAAAATTGTCTCATAATAATCTCTTTCTATTATCTAATATTATTTGTAATATATTAACATTCTATGTATTTTAGCTTAATTCTGCTACACAGTTTATTTCAGTGTTTAATTAATAGTTCATAGTATTTTGTTGTTTAATTTGTAAATAACTCTTGTATACATGTAACTCTCATCTAAATCAAATTGTTGAATTCTGTTCTGAATTGTTCATGCATATGTATATATACTTTTTGCTGGTTGAGTGGAAGAGAAGGCCTTACGGCCTTAACTCTGCCAGCTAAAATAAATCATTATTATTATTATTATTATTATTATTATTATTATTATTATTATTATTATTATTATATAGTTTCGAAGTCTGAAAAAATTAGGCTTACTTGCAGTTTTGTCAATATAGTGACTAAGATTAAAAGAATCGGTATTTTACTTCTTCTGTTGCCTCTACCACTTTTATTCTACTATATCCCTGCATTTCATTGGTTCTGTTAAGTTAATATAATTTAAAATGTTTGCTTTATAAATTATTGCCTAATTTTAAAATAAAAAGTTGTTTAATTGAATTCCCGTTCAGGAACTATGTCAGAAATAAAATATGCAGCTATTTGTCTTCTTATTTCGTTTAAAACTACTGGATCGTGTTTCACGACTGGGTAGATTTACGTAGCCTATAAATTTCCAAAATTTTCAGGAAGAGGACATACGAGACCTTCGCAAATGAATGTAAGTGTGTAAATCAGTTTCGCCGTTAAGTTAGGTGAACACCTGACCGGAAGGTGAGACTGCTCTTTTATTATCATCAGCTCTGATTTATTGGCAAGTCCTGCTCAAGGGCATTGTGCTAGCACCACCTCGCCCCGGGCATCTGCTTACTTATTTGAGTTTTTATAAACCACGGAAGTTTTTCCCACAATTAAATCTTTGCCCAAAGGCCTTAAGATAAAAGTTGAAGTTGGAATTCTCACAACCGATTTATTTTTCTTCATTAATTGATTCGTATTCACTTCAGGTTTCTGACCAAAAATCTGTTCCAACTTAACTGTCATTTTCTGGAAATAGAAACTGCATATTTCAGTGTTTCCATTGTTATTAAGTATATTAATTTATTACAAAAGTAATATGGAATGGCAGCAAATGCTGTTACTATCGGTACTGGACCCCGGACTCATTTCACCGGCATGATCACCTTCATTCCATTCAGACGCTAAATAACCTAGATGTTGATACTGCGTCGTAAAATAACCTACTAAAAAATATGGAATTGCAGCCACCGGCGTAGTTCAGTCGGCTGAGGTGCTTGTCTGCCGATCCGGAGTTGCACTCGGGAGTGGGTTCGATTACCGCTTGGGCTGATTACATGGTTGTCTTTTTCCCGAGCTTTTCCCATACCGTAAGGCGAATGTCAGATAATCTATGACGAATCCTCTATCTCATCTCGCCAAATACCATCTCGCTATCGCAATCCCATCGACGCTGACGTGGAAAAATTATTACACTAAATTAATTATATGTGCAACAAAGCTGTTTTTATCGGCAGAAATAATGAACAAAAATGTATTTTGCACAGGAATAATGAACAGAAAATTGAGTCCGGAGGTTAGGAATATTTTGTGAACTTTCCCTTATTCTTTATTAACACGTTGATTTTGTCAGGGATGCTGGAAGCCAAAGTTTGACACTTTCTTTGAATATCAGCATCATTTAGCCAGATATCAGACAGTGCTTAAATGTGTCCAAGTTTTGTTGTAAGCCTCTTTTTGTTCACTTTCTTCTTCAGCATAGATCACAGATTTTCAATTTTGTTCATGTCCGGTCTTCTTGCAGGCCATGGGAGAATGGACTGTTGAATATCTTCTGCAGTACATAATTAAAACACCAGTAGTACCAACACAGCCAGACAAAATATACTTAACCATTGGAAAAATATACGAGAAGATGTAAACAATCATATTTGCAACAGTAGGGACTCTGTGAATTATACTGATAGTTGATATGACGAATTATATTATGTTTTCAAGAAAATCATTTTAGTCTAATAATTTGTCCACGTCTGTAGTAGTTAATACAGCGTCGTTAAATAACCAAGTAAAAAAACATTCATATGGAATTTCAATTTATATACTGAATTTATCAGCCATTCATATGAACATAGTTCGAATTCATGAATTTCCCGTCGATCTAATCCTTTCGACTGCATTATGGGTCACTCAGCTCTTAACAGAAAGTAGCTACGTACTACCAGAGTGTTTCCGTGGAAGCAAAGATAATCATCACATAAGACTTACATTCCTACTGCAATTCATTGTCAGTAATGACTATTCCGTGAGGTGAGAGCCTTAACATCCCGTTAGTCAAAGGACCAACCGGGACCTGTAAAGGGGATACCTTTGTATTAAAATAATAATAATAATAATAATAATAATAATAATAATAATAATAATAATAATAATAATAATAATAATAATAATAATATAATTAGTAGTAGTAGTAGCAGCAGAAGAAGCACGCCTACCTTGTTACATAATAATAATAATAATAATAATAATAATAATAATAATAATAATAATAATAATAATATTCACAAGAACAAGAAATAAGGATTCCTAAAGGTTGTATACAGGCCTATTAATATTTTAAGAACTATAAAAACAGCAATGAATTTTATTATAATGAACTTTTCTACTAGGGGATCACTGGATAGTCGATTGTATATTAATAATAATGATGCTGATGGCGTGATGAAAGAGCAACAGGAGAGTGAAAACAGAAAAAATTGCATTATAACACTTCTGTTAATCATAAATTGAAGCATAATGTGCCAGTGATCGCATTGGGATGTTTTTTGTCGGAAAACTCGACATAATTGCTGGATATTTTATTAGGTTTTGGATAAGATTTTATTAATTATTATTGAAAAAATTTAACATCTATTAGACTATACTGGGTGTTCAGTTCAAAATGTGTCATGGCTCGCTGTATGTCGTCATGTGGCTATCCGATGAGCCTAGAGAATTCAATCTTCCTACACTTCCGCAAAGGCGTATTACCTAAATGCGAGAGAAGTTGCCTAGCAAGTACGGCATTCATTCTGAAGATTACTTACCGATACGTACGGTAACGCCAGTAGTGGCAAGAATGTGAACTGTTTGGAAACACGTACTGAAGTGAGTTTTTTTTCTTACTGTCGGGATATGGGGAGAGGGTTAAGACGATTACTTACGTATTTGTTGACATTAACTTGGACGGTCAACATGGATAGCATTTTGATTTGTGTTGTGGAATGTTGCCGTACGCAATCGATGATAACAAATACCCTGCGTACGACTTGGCCGCGCAAAACACAGTTCGAAAGAGGTTATGGTAGCACACAGACTTTACAGACCGCCATCTGTTGCTACGACATTCAAGTTATACCGTACACGTTCTCAAGTTCAGATTGAACGCCTTGATTAATAGGCAGCTTCTCTGACATATAAGCTGTAACTCGCTTCAAATCGCTGACTCACAACAGTGACGTCATGACACACTTTGAAATGAACACCCAGTAGTAGATGCGCAGAATTGAATGAAAGAATTCGTGAGTTTAATATCGTTTGAGATTTTCACATACTTATCCTATATTTATTATTATTATTATTATTATTATTATTATTATTATTATTATTATTATTATTGACCTGCTGTTCACATTTTATTAT
Source organism: Periplaneta americana (assembly GCF_040183065.1). Classification (NCBI taxonomy): domain Eukaryota; kingdom Metazoa; phylum Arthropoda; class Insecta; order Blattodea; family Blattidae; genus Periplaneta; species Periplaneta americana. Next base: position 144,623,769 of record NC_091127.1, read on the forward strand.
GCTTTTTTCTTTCTTTCTGTATGTTATATATGATGTCTGATTTGTACTTACTTGTTGTTTACATTTTATTATTATTATCGTATTCAGTTCTGCGTGTAAAATCGTAGACATTTTATTATTATTATCTTATTCAGTTCTGTGTGTAAAATCTTAGTGTACTTTGTAAATTTGTAGTGTTTTTGTAACGCAGTTTTATTCCTGGTTGAGTGTTAGAGAAGGCCGTATGGCCTTAACTCTGCCAGGTTTAATAAATCATTATTATTATTATTATTATTATTATTATTATTATTATTATTATTATTATTATTATTATTATTATTATAAATGTCCCGATTCTTGGCTTCTAACCTATTCTATTTATATTTTGATAATCTTCAAATTAAAGTCTTATATTTCAAGCTTCTCTGGTCCAAATTTAATGAGGTCTTACATAACTTAATTTGAGAGTTTGTATTGCCTAGAAATTCTAACAGACCCTTTTTTATTTATTTTTTCACTCTATAGTCTAATACTTGTTTATTTTAGAATAAAAGGAACCATGAAATAATAGACACAAATATAATATTCCGGAAGTGCTTTAAACACTAAAATTTTTGGTATTCATTAACATCATTATAATCGTCATCGTCGTAGTCGTCATAAGTGTCATCACCACTACCGCCCCCCCTTATATTAGTAGTAGCTAATCTGCTTTAAACAGCTGTTAATAAAGTTGGCGTATTAATATTTCATGTGAAATCTATGTGGATAGTCCTAATTTGTATTGTACATTTTGGTGAACATTTTTCAGACATTTTTTTTATAATCTGTATAGTCTCTTATACGTGCTTGTGTGTATCGCATTGAATTCGTGGCCAATGTACCAATTTTCGATATTTTATTATATCATGCAGGGACGAAATAAGCGATTTGGAGAAACATGATTTTTTAACGTCCCATATTTCTGAAGAGTGCAGAATCACTAAAAGGCAACAGTAACAGTCAGAAGCACTTTGGACATGATTGGGACACTATCTAATGCTTGTGTTTCTTAAGAAAATTGAATTGTAAACATTGAACGTTTTTTTGTGGGGGCTGTTACCCCTCGCGTCCGTTCTAGCGGAGTTCACACCCGGACGGAACAATGCGGGTTTGAGTTATGGTATCTGGACCGCAGCCAAGGATACGACAGCTCTGAGGAATGCGCCCTGCCTCCTCGCGCGCGCTTCCATAAATTGACCACAAAAGTCGTTTTAATGATGGGACAGGGAGGGGGAATGTCCACGGCATCGAAGGAAGGGGTTATCTGCCCGAAACTCGAGGGTACAAATACTGCGAGCCGCCACCTCGAACTTCAGTCGTGTAGATCGGCACATCCGTCCTCGTAGCATCGCAATGGCTTGCACTAAGGTGAGTTCTGCAAACAGCGCTGCTTCCTTTACTTTCTCAAAATTCGAAGTATAAGGGAAGTACTGTGATGCTGTAAAAAATATTTTTCGAGATAATACACTTTTTCATCATTCCTGATACCAAAAGAAAAAAAAGCCATTTTGGGACTGCCATCTATTTGAATGCTTCACTATTTTGTGGATTTTATTCTTATTCTGTATCTAGGAACCATTTTAACCACAGAGTGGGCATATGAAACATAATGATTTTAGTAACAAATTAAACTTTGATATCTCAAAATATAAAGACGAACTAGTATATTTTATTTTTATCAACAGTAATCTCACTAGAGGTTTTGATTTATCTAGAGAAAATCAAAACTCGAGTGGGATTTAATTGACTATTACACGATTAGAAGAAAGTAGGCTATATAAAGATTAGAAGTAACAAAGTGTACAATAAAATATTAATTGGCTTACGAAAATACAACTGTCTTCAAATGTATTAATGTACCATCTCAACATTACGCTAGATGGCAGTAGTGTTTTATGATGATGTTTTCTTGTTACCGGTATCAGTTGTGCCAACTATGGAATCATCATTGAACTCTGTGGACTGTTACTAGTCAAAAAGGCTTTGTTGTTTCAGTTTCATTTTTATTAAGACAGTTGCATTCCACTTCAATTATCCGAATCCCAGTAATCAACGTCACTTGATAGATGATTTTCAATAAATCTTAATATTAAACAATCTCTGATACGTGACTATCCATAATATCATATAGCAGAAGCTATAACATAACCTAACTAATATACACAAGTGCTAGAAAAGTTTTATTTAACGACGATGACATAAAAAATAAACATGAATAATTTTAAAAGGAATAATTATTGAATGTACAATTTTCAAATTTGAATGTGGTTGGTGGTTCAATTGATGTTATATTGGACGTGAGCATAATAGAAGTGGAACTCGTTGATTTAGGCCTACATGGTGTATTCAACTTATTCAGGATTTCCGAATAAATAATTTTAAAAGGAATAATTATTGAATGTACAATTTTAAAATTTGAATGTGGTGGTGGTTCAATTGATGTTATATTGGACGTGTGCGTAATAGAAGTGGAACTCGTTGATTTAGGCCTACATGGTGTATTCAACTTGTTCAGGATTTCCGAATGGTGCTCTTCATTTATTTGTAAATCGGATTTCAGAAGATGCATAGGTATGATCAGTGATTTTTATTAATTCTTGTTCTTGAATGCCAATGCGAGTCATATTTGAAACTGCTGTGCATCGACTGGAGTGGTTTGTAATTATATATATTTTTGACGTCCAGACCAGCGCAGTTTCAAATGTTGGCAAACAAAGAAACAAATGCTAGGGACGCGATAAAATTAAACAAATGCTAGGGACGCGATAAAATTAAACAAATGCTAGGGACGCGATAAAATTGTGCGATAAGCAGCCATGGTTGGTTGAAATACGTCCTTTCGTACCGTTTTATTGGTCAAAAGTAGTATGACGTAGTAAGAGTGTAATAGTCCCTACAATTTTTTTCCTGGCTTAGCTATGAAGATGTAATGCTGATGCTTCATGAATGTTTCGTTGATTCTTTATTAATTATAACCTAAAATTATGAGAAAACGTGAGGAAAAAAATTTGGTAACATTTTACAATATGACTTCCAATTTCATCTTGTGATTATATACCGTATTTCTTATTTCTCACTACTTCATTTATCGTAGTTTATTTACAAAAGTATCGATAGCTATGAATTGAAGAATGTTTAATATTGTCAGTCAAACTTTATTTCTATTCCTTTATTACATCGAAGTAGAGAAAGGGAGAATGTCTTGTGTCGCATCTGTAAGTAAAGCAATGTAAAATTTTTCTGCTACAACGCTTCACAGAACTCTCTTTTTAAAACCATCATATTATATATTTTTTATAGAGACATACCGAAGTTTGAGGGTCATCATGGAAGCAGAGGGTCATCTTTTCGACAAGTGGTCAGGAAAACAAATGAGCTCCTAAATCAATCAAATAGAAATGGGGCGATAAGAAATGAGTTTTAATGGCAGGCAGAGTGTTTATCTACGTCTCCATGCTAATTTTGGAAGACCAGTGCACTCATTTTATCAGGTATCCAGCTTTAAAAGCATTTTGCCCCTATTGACTTTCAATGTATAGATCCTCTGTGCTTAATCAATTTGGAGAAGCAAATAAATTTTATAATCTATAAAAGCTTAAATTAAAACCTGCATGAGCAGAGCAGACTCATTTTAATGGGATACTCTAATATATAATTAAATTACTGTACCGTATGCTTTATAATTTTGAACAGAATTTGAATTCACGCTGAGAGAACTGCAAGAGACGGGAGAGGTTAGTCAACCAAGAATACGTAGAATAAACTTATTGTTCATATCAAACAAACATTTGATAAGGTTAATTATTGTTTAACTTTCTTTGCGATATTAGTTTAAGTTTTTACCCCGGTCACATGACTATACACGGTAGCAAAATTAAAATTTCACAATATTGTACGACATATAAAGTATGGACATTGCGATAGTTGTTTTCTTTACAGTCCGACACGTTTTAATAAACTAGTGTGAGAAATGAAGTTTTGTCAATATCCGTTTAGAGAGAACATTAATATTACCTGAGATTAAAGAAAGCGTTGACAAACAAAGTAGAAATGAACGTAGAAAATATTTGTGCTAAAAAAATAAGCCGGTAGGTTGCAGTGTATCCGGGGCTGGATAGCGGAAATTTCTCAGAAGTTTCATTATATGTATATAATACAGAAATTTGTTTACTTTATGATTCTTTTACTACAGAAAATCTGATCTGCTTCTACTAATTACGAGTGACGAAAATGAATAGTGTTAGAATGAGAATAGTACGGAGAACTAAAATACTCGGAAAAAGAAAATACATGCTGTAGACGTTTATCCACCGTAAGCCACTCACAGTATTGCGGGATCGAACCCGCATTGCTTTTGCTGAGAATGTGTCAGTTTACTAATGGACTTACAGTAAGGAAACTTGGCCATTTTCAGTGATTGTTTGAAAAACTACTGCTCTTTTGTGTGTTGGCGGGATTGCTAATTATATTACTTTGTGATTCAAGACGGCGCCATGTTCCGTCGGACCCCAGCCACTTAGTCACTCGTAATGAGTGCACTTCTGTACTTTTGGTTGGGCATTGTGTCTACTGTCACAAATACTGTGACACAGTACATGAGGGTAGGCCAACAAAGAGAAACACAGTAGGTTGAACTTAAAATGAGAGGGATTCAATCCGACTTGAATCCGGTGTGGCTTATTGGATAAAGCGCCAGCACGTGAAGCTGGAAACCCGGGTTCGAGTCCAGGTGCCGGAGAGAATTTTTCTCCGTTCTACCGATTCTTCACCATATGCATTGCCAATATTACAGTTGAAAATTTGGTTAACTATTATTATTCACGGAATAGGATAAAACCTTCGTGTTTAAATTACTATAGCACGTTTCCCGAGACTTTAGTAGTTTCTTCATTCAAGCAGAGGATAATTTATTCTCACACAGTTTCACTATTGGTCTCGAAAAATTCCTGCCGATTTTGATTTCGTCGTGTCTATAATGATAGGTACAGACGTGGACAAATTATTAGACTAAAACTTTTTCTTGGAAACATAATACAGTTCGTCACATCAACTATCAGTACAGAGTCTCCATTGTTGTAAATGTGATTGTTTAGACCTTCTGGTATATTTTTCCAAAGGTTAAGCATATTTTTTCTGGCTAAGTTGGTACTACTGGTGTTTTAATTATATACTGCAAAAGATATTCTCCCATGGCCTGCAAGAAGACCGGACATGAACGAAATTGAAAATCTGTGATCTATACTGAAGAAGAAAGTGAATAAAAAGAGGCTTACAACAAAACATGGACTCATTCAAGCACTGTCTGATATCTGGCTAAATGATGCTGATTTTCAAAGAAAGTGTCAAACTTTGGTTTCCAGCACCCCTGTCAAAATAACGTGTTAATAAAGAATAAGGGAATGTTCACAAAATATTAGTAACCTCAAGTCTCAATTTTCTGTTCATTATATCTGTGCAAAATACATTTTTGTTCATTATTTCTACCGATAAATACAGCTTCGTTGCGCATATAATTAATTTAGTTTAATAATTTGTCCACGTCTCTATCTGCACAAATTGTGTACTTCAATATGAATTGCAAGAAATACAGTTATATCAATATGCCTATGTTAGGATTTGCTTCATGCATTGCTCGGTATCGAACTTAAGGCCGGTTCACAATAAACCGGGAATGGAAACTACAACGAGAACGAGAACGGAAATATTGTTAAAATAAATGTATTTAAATGTAAGTATTCACAATTATTAACTATTGTGAATGCTCACGTTTCAATACATTTATTTTAACATTATTTCCGTTCTCGTTCTCGTTGTCGTTTCCGTTCCCGGTTTATTGTGAACCAGCCTTTATTAGGAGACGTGCACGTTCTAAGTTCCAGTATGTGAGTTTGTCTCGACGCTGTGCCCCTACTTATAAGAATGAGAAAATATCAATAACAAAGAAAGATCTTCCATGCCTGAGATGGCATTTGAAGTCTATAACAGTGGCTCATGCAGCACGAAAATTCCTCTTCAACTGTATTACATACAGTACAACAGTACCAAGAAAAATACATAAAAAAGTATTGAGAAAGTACGTAATGTTAACGGTTGTTTATCCGTATCAGTTTTTATTGCAGTGCGTCTGTGTAAACTTGTAATATGACGTGAAATACTGAGATCAGTTTCACTGTTAACAGATGTTCCTAGAATCTTTGCAAGTTTGTATACCTGTTCAGAAACGTAAGTAATGGGTACATCTAGCGACCTGTACGATTATCTGTCATTTGATAGAATCTGAAAGGAACACAACTATATCTGGCTTACATATTGCCTCAACAACCGGCTTCTGACATACCAATGCGCCATATGTTCTACGTCTGTCAAGTCTTATAAATTCCTCGTCTAGCAACCTATACATAATCCTATTGTGTTAAACTCATGCAGCAGAAAGTAGTTGAAGTTGGTAGTTATTATTGGTGTCATTCTTGTCATGATGATGATGATAATAATTATTTTTGTGCTTTTTGTTTCATTCTGCTTTCATTCTAATTTTAGTGTTTTTAAAACTTACAAAACTATGTGAAATTATAAAATTCTCAAAGAAAAAAACATTGAATTAATCAAATCATATCTACTAATAAAACAAAATATAATGAAATTAATTCTAGATATTAATATTATTAGTGAAATAGATCATTATAAGCATAATAATATGTTTACTGTTACAAATATTTTCATAACATAATAAGCAATAAGTTGGCTTAAACTAGATAAGAAAAAAAATACATTCCCTTCTCTTTCTCTTCGAAATCTTGAACTCTTCCATTCCTTCGTACCTGTCGTCTCGCTTCACTTATCTTTCTTCCCGCCACAATCTGTACACACGTCATTCTTGTCATGATGATGATGATAATAATTATTTTTGTGCTTTTTGTTTCATTCTGCTTTCATTCTAATTTTAGTGTTTTTAAAACTTACAAAACTATGTGAAATTATAAAATTCTCAAAGAAAAAACATTGAATTAATCAAATCATATCTACTAATAAAACAAAATATAATGAAATTAATTCTAGATATTAATATTATTAGTGAAATAGATCATTATAAGCATAATAATATGTTTACTGGTACAAATATTTTCATAACATAATAAGCAATAAGTTGGCTTAAACTAGATAAGAAAAAAAAAATACATTCCCTTCTCTTTCTCTTCGAAATCTTGAACTCTTCCATTCCTTCGTACCTGTCGTCTCGCTTCACTTATCTTTCTTCCCGCCACAATCTGTACACACGCTCTCGCCACGAAACAATACTAACAATACCATCCCATCGCACCTCCTCATACTCATCTTCTTTCACAATAGCCCTGCCAAGACTCTGGAATTCGCTACCTGCTAGCATCAGGGACTGTCGAAATAAAATTGAATTCAAACGCAAACTTACTAGGCACTTGGTCAGGAATTGAGACTCGTTCAGACATGGTTTCTTGCAAATAGTTTTCTTAATCTATCACAAAATATTTCAATATCCGGTAATTTCATCACTATAGAATTTTGTTATTGTAGGTTTAATTTGTAATTCAGTAAATACAAATATATTCTTTGTTCTTAACTTCTATGATAAAATGTTTAGCTTTCATTAATCAGGTAATCTTGTCGTACTTTAATTTTTATTGTAATTGTAATTGTAAATTTAATGTTAATTGTAATTTTATTGTTCATATTATAGTTGTAATCCCCTGGTAGAGGGGCAGAGAAGGCCTGACGGCCTTATCTCTACCAGGTTATACGATGTAAGAGTAATGGAACGGAGAAAAATTCTCTCCGGCGCCGGGATTTGAACCCGGGTTTTCAGCTCTACATGCTGATGCTTTATCCACTAAGCCACACCGGATACCACTCCGGCGTCGGACAGAATCGTCTCAGATTAAGCTCCAACTCTTGGGTTCCCTCTAGTGGCCGCCCTCTGCACTACGTCATAGATGTCTATGAACGTAGGACCGAAGTCCACACATGTGCCGAGGTGCACTCGTTATGAGTGACTAGTTGGCCGGGATCCGACGGAATAAGCGCCGTTTTAAATCACGAAGTGATTTACCCATGTCATATATATTATTTTAATGTACCGAAGTACATATGATATTTCCATGCATCGTATGATGACGCAGAATATCTGCATGGAAATAGGCCTATCATATATACTTCGGTACATTAAAATAATATATCTACCAGGTTAAATAAATAAATACTACTACTACTACTACTACTACTACTACTACTACTACTACTACTACTACTACTACTACTACTAATATGATTTTTCTGTTTTCATTTCAGTACTAATCTTTTGCTTTTGATGTCTCGAAATAGCTTATTTTCATTACCATATTTTGGTTGACTTCTGGTACTTTTGTTTTTAGGTACAACATTCTTATATTCTTCTATGTCAAACTCTACAATGATCTTCAGCTACTCTTCCTGGTTGTTCATATTCAAAATCTACAGCCTACTTACAGGAATAAGCTACGTCTTCATGCCAACTCTTTACTGAGAGAAATAACATGACTTCAAGCAAATACCTTCGTCTTTGACGCTGTTATTATTTAATTTTCTTTAATATTACCTTCTTTATTTCAATTTTTGTAATCATATTTTTTTGTAAAAGGCAAGAGTTCGAGAGACCTGGTACTTAGCTAGAATACAACATCATAAAAAATATGTTCTTCTTTTACACAAGCGTTGAAATTTCCGATCTATTACACATTTTGCAATGATTTCTTCTAACTAAGAATGTATTATTAATGTGTGTCACTCGCCATCTTAAGAAACCATTTATACCAAACTATGACTTAATTAACACAGCATTTAAATTTTAAGAATGTTTTTACACATATTTTATTATTATTATTATTTTTCGAGTTTGTTTAATATCTAATTGCAATCGCATTTATTAAATTCAATGTCTTACATTATATTATACTTGATTAGTATAGGCTACTTTGTCTTAAGGGAGACCAGCGTATAGATGGGAGACCATGAGATCCATGGTAAGTTTGAGGGAAAAAAATCAACATTTGTAAAAACAACTGAGTAAGATAGTTGATAGCCGTCCCAACCAGGGTTTAATAATCGGCCTCCTAATCAATTCTAAATGAATATTTTTCTTTAATAGAAAGCCTAGTTAGGTAGGCTATCATTGAGAAATTTATTGGAAATGCAACAAACGATTTAGGCTACAAGACAAATTACATTTTATAAAGAATATAAGTGATGATTAATTATGCTAATCTCACTTCAATGAGAGATACAAAATGAATATTAATACATGGGAAGTGAAAGGATTTCTTTTTGGCGCTAGGGGAACTTCATTTAAGTTAACCAAAACCATTCTCCTTTCTAATAAATTTTCTAATCAGGATATTAACAAAATTTGTCTAATGGTATTGAGAGATTCATTACCCATTTTACAAAATCACTTGTATAATACTATGCAATTTTTTTTTTCACTTCATTTCATTACTCTTCAATATATTTTCATCTCATGTTTCTCCGAAATCAAATTGTACTTTATTTTTAAATTTATCATTGTTCCGTATTCTCTCCGAAATCATATTGTATTTTTCATTTAACCTCTGCTTTGTATTCTGGATCCTAGTGATCAGCCGTAGATTTCGGCCAGATGTCTTTTTTCGTTACTTTAACTCTTAAATTGACAAAACTTTATTTCTCACATTAGTTAATTAAACCGTGTCGGACTGTAAAGAAAACAACTATCGCAATGTCCACATTTTATATGTCGTACAATATTATACAATATGTCGTACAATATTGTGAAATTTTAATTTTTCTACCAATTTTTTTTATTGTTCTATTAAAATTATAGCATATAGCCTATTAACCTGTTGTGTCCTATATACTTTGCGAAGGGTTAAACAATTACAGTTATTCGTTTCAGTTATTTTCGCATAAACTAATTTATTTACCAATTTGAGAGAATCACTCTCTGTCTGCAGTGAAGGGATCTATAAAAATCCTAAGAAACCATCTCTACAGTTAAATAGATTGATCTCTTTCCTATGACGATCTGCTCACTTAAGTTGGGTCTTGCAACTAGTGCTAAATAGACGACTGTGATCACCTGATAGCAATTAGATACCGTACTAGGAAATTTTATGTTTCTTCTGGAATTAATGATGTTTTGTTTAGTCGTCTTCAATTATTTATAATTGTGTTATTTCTTTTTATTTTCCTTCTCCATTGTTTTTTTTTTTTTCATTATAATTGTGTACCTACCATTTACTAAAAAAAATAGTAATATACGTTACAAGAGCGGTATGTTGACGTTTTCATGGTCGAGGAAAAAATTGAAAAAGCGAAACGTAGTTGAGCTTTTTTAATTTCCGAGAATATGAAAACAAACATACCGCTCGTGTATCGTACATTATTTTGTGCGAAGATCGTTTATTACATACCTGAAAGACGAATTTATAATTAGTTGCAATGAAATCTCCATGTTGGTTTCTGTTTAATGACGGCAACTTCGGAAACCAAAATATCTTTCTTCGACATTGTTGCTATAAAATGTTTTCTGTGTTTACTATACTCCAGCAGGCCGTGATATACGTCTGTCTTCCCCCCCCCCAGTCTATAAATGCGAACTTAAAACAAAGGTAAGGTTTTGTAATGATTTATTTTTCATTTTAATATTTTAACAATATTATTTATATAACATATTGCAGTAATAACATCGGCATCTGAAATCTTGTTGATTTTTTCACGGCTTCCTTAATGTTACTTGTATCAGGAATGCAATAAGTTTCGTGGAGTAGTAGACTTTACTTAATTTTTGCAAATATTTAAAAAGAATAATTAACATTGCAATTTAGGTGAAATTGCAGTGTTAAGTTTCCAATTTATAATTATTACTATGTTAAATGTCTCTAAAAATAATATGTTAAAAGCCTAAAGCAGTAAAATGAATGTCGCGCTTAAGCGGTAAGAAGAGGGAAATTGTTATGTGTGTTACGTTGGGAATACTGAATGTGGTATTTCACACTTACCGCGTATTGGTTCTGTGCGGAAAACAAGCAAATACGCACGATCTCGCACAAAAGAATTTTTTTGTAAGCTTTGTCTTCTAGGCAGTCTTCACTTGGAGGAAGCTGAATAAAATTTAAAAATGTTGCTGTGTATAGTTTTAGGTAGGAGATAAAGAGGTATTTTATTTATTTACAATGAAAACTCGCGGTGACTTGTATCCGAGCAGTTGGTGGTTCTGGCGGCGCTGCTGGTTGGAGCTCAGAGCGTGTACATCGGGCACCCAGTGGCACACCACCCCGGCGCAATCATCGACGACTTCGATCCCCACCCAGAATACAGCTACTCATACTCCGTGCACGATCCGATCACCGGAGACACCAAAGGACAGCATGAGACCCGCAGCGGAGACGTGGTGCAGGGCAGCTACAGCCTGGTGGATCCCGATGGCACGACCCGCACCGTGGACTACACCGCCGACCCCGTCAACGGGTTCAACGCCGTCGTGAACCGCCAGCCGGGCGCCGTCGCCGCCCCAGTGCCGGTACCCGCTGCAGTCAGACCCGTCGCCGCCCGTGCCTACTATGCAGCGCCCTACTCTGCCCCCTACGCCTACCCCCACTACGCTTATCCGCATTACGCCGCCCCTGCCTACAGAGCTCATGCCGCCTTCACATCTCCGCACGCCTCCTACATCGCTTGAAGAACATGTACCAGTGACGAAGAATAAACCAACTTAGCATTACTTATCAGATTGCTCCGCTTTGTATAAACGATATTATTTACAATAAATAACATGTATATTTTCTAAACTCTGTCTTTCTCTAATCCTAGTGGGAACTAAATGTTTGTAACATATTGGTACTGAATTTTATTGACAGCCTTTCTCGAATTATAGTCTGCAAATATTACATGACTAGGCTTCGTATTCCAGCTACCTAAAGACTGAAGTTAAAGACTCATTGGGTATGTAGTACGCCGAACACAGGTATTGCAACGGATAAAGATACAGGGACATCATTTTATTTTTACTTCAATTTTTATTGTACCTGAGTTTTTGAATGTACTTCACTCCCACCCCTTCTACTAATTACCGTCTTCCACACACATCCAAGACCGCATATACAGTCATACTAGCCTTACCGTCACAGTACGTTCCAAAAATATGTTCGCGTTTTCCAATGACGAAAGAGCTTTCAATATTGCATCATTTTCGCACAGGTACTGTCGTCCATTTGCCTACGTCGCATTCCGGTTTTCCCTCTCTGTAAAGGCTAGTGGCTGGGCTGTCTTAGCTCTTTTTGAGAACATTAATTTCTGTTAGGAATTGGACATCTACGTAATATTATACCCATACAACTGTTTAAAATAACTTAAATAAAAGGGCCTCGTTAAGTAATTAACTGTCACGTGATTTCCCTCCTTTCTACGATTCTGCGACATAACCACTTGGACGGACAGTAGATAGCATGTCTGAGTAATTTTATCTTTTCGGATCGAGCAGAAGTGGAGATTGAATTTACAGTACGTAAGGTACTCTTTTACAGAGTAGGTACAGAATTATTTCAACATGAGTTACTAGTACGAAGGTCGAAACTCGTAATTGGAATTATATACATTAGAACTGAAGCCTGTATCGAAATGAACCGCCACCATTTTGAAAAATGTGTTTAAATATCCATATTATGATTATTTTTCAATTTAACTTCATTCTCTATAGTGTACGCTAATGTGCTATAGACACTATAATATACTCGTACACTGCATAATGAATACGTCCACGTGGACAGCTCAGTTCGTGAGTAAAAACACTCATTGTTAATACTGTACCTTATTCTGATTAAACAAAAACCTAATGAAAATTATCAAACTCAAAAGCGTGATATTTTATAGTTTACGTAAATGGATGAATTATTTTTGTTCCCTCCTATACCTAGTAAAGTGATTTGTTTGTATATTACGCCATCGAACTCCAGTCGTGGAAGGGGATAGCAACCGTTGATTCAAAGGTATAGCCAGGTTAATATCAGAAATGTTAGTAAAAATAAAATGATGTCCCTGTATAAACAAATAGGTCGTCGCTGCGTGCTTGTGGAGTACAGTCAACTCCCCACATTCTGAAGCTATACTAGTAAACATGCTTGAGCCGTGATGTTCATTTTCGTCGTGATCTTTGCAGTGAATAATAACGTGCATTCGTAACTTACCGAACTTGAACATATGCGGATGTCACTTGAAATTATTTTATATTGCAAGAAATTATTTCAATAGCACATGACGTTATTGTTGTATGATGTAGTACAAGAAATTCCTATTTCCTGATATTTTTTTGTGTTTCATTAGGATACCTATTGAATATGTCGCTCATTACTGAAAACCCACTAATTTTCTATATAGTTTTCTAGAAATTCCCTAAAATATAGATTATTAATTTATTAATTGAGGTATTGGCATTGAACATCATGGTAGGCTACACAAATCGATACTAAACATCGAGTTAATGCCTTCACCATTTCCAGATTTTGATCATACTGGTTCTTTTCGGTTACGTTCAACACACTTTCTGTGCCTTTGATATTGCAGTGTCTTTCAGTGCACTGTTTTTGTTACTTTTACGTATATTTTGCACAATTTATATGTAATGTTGTCTAATAATGACTGTTGAAAAATATAGGTTCAAATATTCTCAACTATGCTCTGCAATATTACACACTTTAGCGTCTTACCTAAGGCATTATATCTCTGCAATGAACCTTCGATCAGCCGCAGAGATACAGTTATTTAAATAATACGACTAGTAAGAGCAGTGATCGATAAGACTACTCACTATGACTCTATCCCGGTTTTTACTTTCTAGAGGAAGAGGGCAGAGGATGCGTAACTATTTTGTATACGAACGTACCTGTACCTGCGTTGTAACGTCACATATACTTCGAATCAGGCAACCTCATTCCAGTTTATAGGTAGCAGGAATACAGTCTATACATGAGTATACATGTAAATATTCTGCGCGTGGGAGTCCATGTAAAAAATGGGGAATATGTATGAATATTGAGTCAAGTGTTGGACACTATTGAATGATTATTCGATTAAAAGACTGAATGGTTCGAATGTATCATTCAGTATGTAGGATGCATTTGGATTTTCATTTCTGTTTATTATACTGGACTCATCTCATCGGTCCTATGAAGAATGCAAAAGAAATGCATCAACTGTTACTCACTCCAAAGCTACTTGAAACCACATCCCTATTCGCCAGCTTCCGAACGGGTAACGTCTACAGTACAAGCTTGATAAAAACATTAACGAATCACTATACATGTAATAATTCCACACCTGTGGAGTAACGGTTAGCGCGTCTTGGTGCGAAACCAGGTGTCCCGTGTTCGAATCCCGGTCGGGGAAAGTTACCTGGTTGAGGTTATTTCCGGGGTTTTCCCTCAACCCAATACAAGCAAATGCTGGGTAACTTTCGGTGCTGGACCCTGGATTCATTTCACCGACATTATCACCTTCATTTCATTCAGACGCTAAATAACCTGAGATGTTGATACAGCGTCGTAAAATAAGCCAATAAAATTAAAAAAATAAAAGATCGAACTATAGTCTTCAAATATTACGTGAGTGGATGTAAATATTCTGCGCGTGAGAGTCCATGTAAAAAATGGGGAATATATGAGCCGTTCAGAGCAGAAGTGGTGTAAGTCAAAAATGGGTAATGAGGGTTAAAGTAAACATTCTGTAAAATACAGCGCAAAGTAGCAATTAATGTTCAGTTTATTCAAACTATTAGTAGTCAGTGGATAGCAAGAACGACATATTAATTGCTACTTTGCGCTGTATTTTACAGAATTTTTACTTTAAACCTCATTACCCAATTTTGACTTACACCACTTTTACACCGAACGGCTCATATATAAATATTGAGTCAAGTGTTGGACACTATTGAACGATTATTCGATTAAAGACTGAATGGTTCGAATGTATCATTCAGTATGTAGGATGAATTGAATTTTTTGTGTCTGTTTATTATACTGGACTGATCTCACCGGCCCTGTGAACAATGCAGAAGAAATGAATCAACTGTTACTCACCTCAAAGCTACTTAAAACCACGCCCCTATTCGCTAGCTTGCGAACTGATAACGTCTACAGTACAAGCTTCATAAAAATATTAACGAATCACTATACAAGCCGTTCAGAGCAGAAGTGGTGTAAGTCAAAATTGGGTAATGAGGTTTAAAGTAAAAATTCTGTAAAATACAGCGCAAAGTAGCAATTAATATGTCCTTCGTGCTATCCACTGACTATTAATAGTTTAAATAAATTGAATATTAATTGCTACTTTGCGCTGTATTTTACAGAATGTTTACTTTAACCCTCATTACCCATTTTTGACTTACACCACTTCTGCTCTGAACGGCTCATACATATTTAACCTCTGCGGTAGCTGAATGGCCAGACCTTTAGCCTGTCAACACCGCTTATCAGATCCACTACATCCCTACTCTCAGCTTTCCCTGTGATGTTCTTTTCCGACCAGGGCCGTTGAAGAGAGTCCCACACCGTAGGTATGATCGTGTGCATGTTTATGAAAGAGAAGCAAGGAATCCAATTTGGACAGCAGTGACAACATGCTTACCTATTACTTACTTACTTATAGCTTTTAGAGAACCCGAAGGTTCATTGCCGCCCACACATAAGCCCGCCATCGGTCCCTATCCTGATAAAGATTAATCCAGTCTCTACCATCATATCCCACCTCCCTCAAATCCATCTTAATATTATCCTCCCATCTATGTCTTGACCACTCCAAAGGTTTTCTCCCCTCAGGTTTTCCAACCAACAATCTGTATGCATTTCTGTATTCACTCATACGTGCTACATGCCCTGCCCATCTCAAACGTCTGGATTTAATGTTCCTAATTATGTCAGGTAAAGAATACAATGCGTGCAGTTCTGCGTTGTGTAACTTTCTCCATTCCCCTGTAACTTTATCCCTCTTAACCCCAAATATTTTCTTAAGCACCTTATTCTCAAACACCCTTAACCTCTGTTCCGCTCTCAAAGTGAGAGTCCAAGTTTCAAAACCATACAGAACAACCGGTAATATAACTGTTTTATAAATTCTACCTTTCAGATTTTTTGGCAGCTGACTAGATGACAAAAGCTTCTCAACCGAATAATAACAGGCATTTCCCATATTTATTCTACGTTTAATTTCTTCCCGAATGTCATTTATATTTGTTACTGTTGCTCCAAGATATTTGAATTTTTCCACTTCTTCGAAGGATAAATTTCCAAGTTTTACATTTCCATTTCGTACAATATTCAGATCACGAGACATAATCATAAACTTTGTCTTTTCGGGATTTACTTCCAAACCTATCGCTTTACTTGCTTCAAGTAAAATTCCCCTGTTTTCCCTAAGAGTTAGTGGATTTTCTCCTAACATATTCACGTCATCCGCATAGACAAGAAGGTGATGTAACCCGTTCAATTCCAAGCCCTGTCTAACTGATAACATGAGAAACTAAATTGAATTGTTATCACAAAATGTGCAGTGAGAAACTATATATCATCTTTAGTTCTCTTTTTTATTTAATTAATGCATAATATGTAGCATACTTTTCACAAGGCACTCTTGATTAATGTATTCCAAGAACTCTTTACGGTATTAATTAGAGTTCGATCATTAATGTGATTGGAGCGTCAAGTGTGTAGATGGCCGTCGAGAGCAACATAAATGTTTTGTGTCACGTAGTCACTCACTTCCCGCACCGCGAGCGAGGCCGCTCATATGTGATCTGTGTCAAGGGTGAGGGCGCTTGTATAACTCGTCGAAGTGCCGACGTTTTCAGTTCCGCTCTCCTTCTGCAATACGTTGCTTCCGTCGGAATTCAATTTCCATTAAAGATGTGGAGATTTTTCTGCGTAAGACACGCAACCTCAGATTTCTCTGGTCTAGCTGTAAGTTCATCACCAACCTTGCTGAGTCTTGTGCCCGGGTAATGCCTCCAGTTTCACGATCTGACTCAAAATTATTTTCATACCGTGTGACCTCTGTCTTCTGTCTGAACTGAGATTCTTCTTCTTCTTCTTCTTCTTTTTCTTCTTCTTCTTCTTCTTCTTCTTCTTCTTCTTCTTCTTCTTCTTCTTCTTCTTCAGTCCCTTCTGTTGCTAAGTGTTAGGTTCGCCTCTCTCCGTCCATTTCAACCATTTTTCCCCGTCTCTAAACATTCTCTTCATCTCTACCATTGTTTTTCCTTTCTGTTGGCCTATTCTTTCTATTGTATCCTCCCATTTAATCCTTGGTCTTCCTCTTCTCTTTCTTCCTTCCACTCTCATTTCCATCACCTGTTTAACCTTCCTTTCTTCTCCCATACGATATACATGCCCAAACCATTTCAATTGCCTTTCATTAATCACCTCTGTTAATGCTTTTCTCATTTTAACTTCTTCTCTTATCCTGTCATTCCTTATCCTATCTCTTCTGGTCTTTCCTACAGCTCTTCTAAGATATTCATTTCCACTGCTGTTAATTTACTTCGATGTTCATCTAAGAGTGGTAAGCTTTCGGTACTATATTGTATTATAGGTTTAATTATTGAATTATATATCTGTATTTTTGTCTTAGTGGTTATTTTTTTTCCCAACTATTGTATTACTTATTTGATAGTATGCTGATGTTGCTTTCTTTACCCTGTTCAGTACTTCTTGATCTACTCTTCCATCACTCTGAACTTTGCTTCTTGGTCATATTTTTGTGATGTGGTTTTAGTTGAATCCGAAATTCTTTCCGTTACATTTCGTCTCCATGTCTCAATCTCTCATCGGATTTTGTTTTGAATTTTCATTTAGAAGGTCTCTAATATTCTATGCAGTCACGAAGCTCGAGTTGTGAGAGTGCTAGAAACAATAGACTGTGCCGGTACTATTTCGCATTGCCTATAATGAGGCGATATTAACGATCCTAGTGGTTACCAACTATCTATGGATGCAGATTACTACATATTGAGCTTTGTGACTGTATATACTAGACTGTGATCATACTGCAGTGATGTCAAAGCAAGCGCATTTTTCTGACCTTGACGTCGTGCGAGGGCAGCAAGCGCTAAGTATGGAAAGAGGAAGGGTTGTGTATATGAATAAGCAACCTGTTGGATTAAGAAAACAGTGGTGCACAAACTTCAAACGGAACGTGAAATTTTATGTCGTTATTTTTATATGGCTTCTTTCTGTTTGATATTATCTATATTGTCTGTAAAACAAAAGTACTAACACTGATTTCTTAATATTGCACTTGTGTTTTAAATCTTAATAACATAATAAAGAGTTAAGAAGGAATATTCACTTAAATTCCATAGTAGTATAATATTATACTGTATTAAGTGGATGAAACACATCGTTCATAAAGAAAGTGATATTCCAAAGAAAGAGATTGAGTATGACATGATAAGTTGGAATTTATATTGATGGTATCTTTAGCCTTACAAAAGTAATCAATAAACTAATGAAAACAATATTACAGTACAAAGCAAAGTTACCTAGGTACTGTATCTGTTTTAAGTGTAACTAATATTACATAACAAAACTCTTATCGCATTATGCTTTTAAGGTGATATTTGTGAGCAACTTCCTATCATCAGAATATTAAATTATTTTCTCGAAATCTGCTGAAGCTATAGAGCTGACATTTTTACAACACATGGGCACGTATCTTTTGCTTATGATGTAACAGTAGTTGCTTTGTTAATTCATTTCCTCACAAACAATTACCATGCGAATATTTTCAAAATTTTCAATACGCTATCTTCAGTAATACGTATATATATATATACATATATTAGATTTACGAAAACATTCTGTGAGGTTTCTAAATAAATAGGCCCATATCTGAAAATTTCACTTTTCTATATGAAAAGTTGAAAAAATATTTCTTTTGAATAAAAAAATCAAACTTGTGAAATATGAGCATTAAAATTAAAACTTACATTCTTATAATGCACTTATACTTCTCAGGCAAATCTAAAAATTAACATGGATACAGTTTTAATAAGTTCTCTTCCTTTTATCTATTGAATCAGTGCTGCCCATCCGTGAATATAGCTCGACCAAGCGGCATATACTATCTCTTTCGTCTGTCTCTTTCCTTTCCGCTGTAAAGCACTCAGGCTCTCCTGGGCTTTAAAGCGCGCTTGCTCCTGTGGGCATCAATTGACATGCCTGTAATACTGTATTGCTGCATTAGCAGGAATTCAAAATAGACACATCGCGCAAGTTGATTGCCTAGTTGATTTTTGGAAAAAAATGGATAAAGAACTCTTAGATTAGATCATGTCGAAATTGCTTTTAATTAATTTTTTTCTGTGTCCAATATAGTGAGAATTAATTACATCATTAATAAAATGAAGTTGTCCATGCACTCAATATGAAAAGCATCTTATACAATCCCTTCTAGTTAGGGCGTGAAGCTAACAGACCTCGATGGGGAACAGCCTGTTGCACTTCAAGGACTCCTTGTGTGGGTTTTGCAAAGTTATTATAACCCACATGCTTCTCTCTGTGCAATCATCAGCATTATTAGTGATTAGTATAACATGAGACATGCAATAAGTATGTTTTAATGGACATCCAGAATGAAAGCCGGACATAAATATACAGTCAGATGGCATACCGCATATCTCATAAAGTGGCTTGCAATCGATAAAGATGACTTATCTCTGAACTCTCTGGAAATAATGTTAAGAGAATGGAAACTTATATCGTGAATCGCATCTAGCTTATCGCGGGGTAAAAAGAGACACATTCGTTTGAATCCTTTCCTTGCACAGGTCTTTCGCTATCAGTGCATCTTGTCTGCAGCAAGTTTTTGTTCCTATTGTGGATTATTATGGTCCGGCACAGGAATCTGTGGAGTAACTTCGCGCATATGGGGGCGGAGTCTATCTTTGCCGGAGTGTATTGCGGGCAGCATCAGCTCGAGATCGCTAAGGGGTAAGATGCTCGTGGTAGAATGTAGAGTTCTGTTGGAAATTATCCCCTTCTGCAAGCGATTGCTCGCTTCGTTCAAGCAATGCCTCCCCCAGAGCGATCATTGGCCCTAGCTCTCCCACATACCACTTGCGCAGAGGTCTTGTTTCGTATTTCTACTCCACAGATTCTTGGGATGGACCATAGATTCGTGAATATATCACTATGACATTAAGTCTTTACCCTATGTAGAAGCCGTTACAGGTTGGTAAAGCATGACCTTGGATGCGCTGTAGACGAAAATGTGTCTATTCCATACGATTTCCATATGTTGCCGCCCATATAATCTGCGCGAGATGATAAGGCCATGCTTCAACTACAATGAAACGGCTTCTATGTGTTATGATGATGATCTGGTTCGAGTGTTCTGGGAAGGAATTTTCTTATGCCATTAATTCTGTTAGTCTATGGGACGAGTATCGCTAAATTAGGGGAGCTACAGTAGTAGATAGCGAAATCCGGTTTCGAAAACCTGTTATAACGGCTGAATGGATCATCTTGCTGATCTTACGATACCTCCGTTCTGGTTGGGTATTCGTTCATCTCTGTTGGAGCATGTGGACTTGAGGCCAGCTGGTCGACTTTGGCCATCTATGGGCTGTCGCGCCACGGAATTTTTATTTAATGTTAATGATGGTCAGGGGCAAGTATTTACGGAGATTAATTTTATCATTTGTGATTTTTAATATTGGTGTCGGCGAAGATTGTGGAAGTTTGATTTGTACTCTTGGCGGAGATTAATGAGAAATTTTGGAAAATAAAATTATTTTGGAATTGGAGTATTAACTCAGTATAAATATTAGGGTACTTTCCAAATAATTAACATTAAAGGTTCGTTGGATTCTGGTAAAGGCGCGGTATGGCCAATAGACAATATTTGTTGGATTGAGACTGTATTCATTAAAAACGAAAAAAAGCTTGCAGCTCTCTAATTAACACTTTCAAAGTGAAATGTTGAATTCTCCGTCTTTTGAGTTCACTAATGTAATCACAACACCTGGAACACCATGTAATGTAGCCTATTTGGATATGTAACAGATTCAAGTGAAAAAAAAAATCCGAAAAAAACTCAGTATGAAATTCGCTATTAAACGACGCAGTAGTAATAATTCGCGAATGTGTTTATATTTCGCTGTTAGAACTCTATTTCGCGATTTGTCGCGATTGTTTTATCTACATATTATTAATGAGAATCACTTAATTTGTAAAGATTATTAAAAATCTGTTGTATAACTATTATGTCGTGATTTTCGCGATCTCCATAAATACCCGGCCCTAGTGATGGTGGAGGTGATTATGATGATATCTCCATTTCATTGTTCATCACGAAATATAGGCTTATTCATAAGTCCGCGAAACATTAAACAAATTCACCATAAATTTATTATGCAATGGACGATGGTAATTCTTACTCTGTCAGAGAGAGTAACTCTAGGGTCACTAGTAACACATATGGCGTTCAGTAAATGAGAGCAGTCATTTTGTGTTGAAATATGCAAGAACCTCGTCCCTTATGACTACACAGCTATGATTTCGAAAAGAATTCCAGAAACCAGCACCTGTTTTCTACAGTATCAAAAAATGGTGTGAGAAATTCCGGATTTGCATGGATATGCTGGAAAACTGGCTGATGCCACAGCTCAGTGAGGTAATAATTACATCTTTCAACAAGACGGCCGTCCAACTCATTACAAAAAATACATGCGAGGGTATCTCAATCAAAATTTACCACAAAGGTGGATAGAACACGTGGCACAAGATGACACGTTAATTCAGTGACTATCTTGGTCCCCAGATTTAACCCCATGTGACCTTTTTTTGTGGAGGTTTGTCTTTGTGTTTCCACGCCCCGTTAATCTTCAAGATCTTCGCAAATGTATCACCGCTGCTGTGGCTCTGGTTCGACCGTAATATGCTGATATGCACATAGGATGAAATGGATTGTCACAAAGATATCTGCCATATCTGCAAAGATCGACACATTGAGCATTTGTGAAATATAGAAAAAAAACAGTAGTAAAAAACTTGGTGAGTTTATCTCTGTCAGTATAATAAAATTTGGTATCCGTTGCTTAGTTTCTTAGTGATGAATTTTTTTAATGTTTCACTGACTTAGAAATAACCCCGTAGCATCCAAGATGCAGGTCAAAGTTTTGAGGTGAATGAAATTGGTTGGATGGCTACAGGTAGTACATCGGAACACGTTATTTGTGCATTACAAATTGAAAATTTGAATATGTCTCCATTGGCAGTGTTTATTTTATACCGAGCAATAATAATGGTAGTAGAATAGTAGAATTGAACAATATAATGGAACAGCTTACCTGTGGTAATCTTTCAGGGTGGTCCTCTGAAAATCAATACATTTAAGAAAGGGTTGAGAAGATTAGACTGAAAATTTAATAGTAGGTGCAGTGTAATTATCTAAGTTATGTCATGTAATTAATGAAGTTGATATGTAATTAATTAAGGTGATATGTAATTACTCAAGTTAATAATAGTTGGATTTAATAGAAGTACTTATAAGTTAGGTTTACTTTTGATTATAGTAAGTGTTATTATACCATAGTCTTTATTTATAGTCCTAGGTTTATTGCATTAATTTATTTATAGTTAGAATTAAATTTACATTTATTTTATTGTTATTGTTGTAATTATTGTAAATTTTATTAATATCGTCGCCGTCTTCCTAACAAGTATTAGGCCGAGTGACCTGTTACGATCTCAAACTAGAATTTTCAGTCCATCTCTTCTTCGGACGACCTAGAGATCTTTTGCCATGCGATGGTAATGAAACAGTGTTTTGGAATTCTGTATCGATCCACTCGTTCGAGATGACCCTTCCGCTGAAGTTGATATTTGCTAATGAACTGCATAATGGGTTCTATTTGAAGTTCTTGCATCATGTCCTCATGTTTTCATGATCCCAGCGAGTATATCCAGCTGTTGCTCTCATGAACCTCATCTCACTTGCTGTTATTCTACTGACATCTTTATTCTTCACAGTCCACGCTTCACCACCATTGGCTGTGCTAAGGTTTTATACAAGCCTATTCTTGTGTGTCTTTGTACTAGTAAAGGTTTCATGATTTTATTAATGATCCCCATTTCATCATTACAATCCATCTTTGTCATCTGAGGCTTCTGTTGAGACTTGAAAGCAATGTGAAAATGACGTTCAATGGGTTGCTAGCCCAGAGAGGTGCAATTGGTGGGGTTCCCACCTATGCAGCATTTCCTCTGCATATGACATTTCAGTTATACCGCTGATACTCGTTCGTTCAAAACGGGTTGCACCACGTGACGGTGAGGATGGGATTTGGATAGGAGAGGTTGTAGATGGAATGCACATCACTACCTTTTAGCAACCCATTTTATGAATATAATTATTGTAATGTTATTGTTGTATACTATATC
Source organism: Periplaneta americana (assembly GCF_040183065.1). Taxonomy (NCBI): domain Eukaryota; kingdom Metazoa; phylum Arthropoda; class Insecta; order Blattodea; family Blattidae; genus Periplaneta; species Periplaneta americana. The sequence goes on from NC_091127.1 coordinate 144,647,258, forward strand.
ACTGCCACCGGGTGTATACCCAATTGTAGTGTTAATAAATGCAAACATACATACAATAAATGATAATATTACTAATAATAATAGACTAATAATAATAATAATAATAATAATAATAACAATAATAACGAATATCCTTTTGAGAAGATTAACTCCATATCTAGATGAAATTATTGGGGATCATCAGTGTGGTTTTAGGCGTAATAGATCGACTATTGATCATATTTTTTGTATTCGACAGATATTGGAGAAAAAATGGGAGTATAAGGGTACAGTACATCAGTTATTCATAGATTTCAAAAAGGCGTATGACTCGGTTAAGAGAGAAGTTTTATATGATATTCTTATTGAATTTGGTATTCCCAAGATACTAGTTCGATTAATTAAAATGTGTCTTAGTGAAACATACAGCAGAGTCCGTATAGGCCAGTTTCTATCTGATCCTTTTCCAATTCACTGCGGGCTAAAGCAGGGAGATGCATTGTCATCTCTACTTTTTAACTTTGCTCTAGAATATGCCATTAGGAAAGTTCAGGATCACACAGAGGGTTTGGAATTGAACGGGTTACATCAGCTTCTTGTCTATGCGGATGACGTGAATATGTTAGGAGAAAATCCACAAACGATTAGGGAAAACACGGAAATTCTACTTGAAGCAAGTAAAGCAATAAGGTTGGAAGTAAACCCCGAAAAGACTAAGTATATGATTATGTCTCGTGACCAAAATATTGTACGAAATGGAAATATAAAAATTGGAGGTTTATCCTTCGAAGAGGTGGAAAAATTCAAATATCTTGGAGCAACAGTAACAAATATAAATGACACTCAGGAGGAAATTAAACACAGAATAAATATGGGAAATGCCTCTTATTATTCGGTTGAGAAGCTTTTGTCATCTAGTCTGCTGTCAAAAAATCTGAAAGTTAGAATTTATAAAACAGTTATATTACCGGTTGTTCTATATGGTTGTGAAGCTTGGACTCTCACTTTGAGAGAGGAACAGAGATTAAGGGTGTTTGAGAATAAGGTTCTTAGGAAAATATTTGGGGCTAAGAGGGATGAAGTTACAGGAGAATAGAGAAAGTTACACAACGCAGAGCTGCACGCATTGTATTCTTCACCTGACATAATTAGGAACATTAAATCCAGACGCTTGAGATGGGCAGGGCATGTAGCACGTATGGGCGAATCCAGAAATGCATATAGAGTGTTAGTTGGGAGGCCGGCGGGAAAAAGACCTTTAGGGAGGCCGAGACGTAGATGGGAAGATAATATTAAAATGGATTTGAGGGAGGTGGGATATGATGATAGAGACTGGTTTTATCTTGCTCAGGATAGGGATCATTGGCGGGATTATGTGAGGGCGGCAAAAGCCAATAAGTAAGTAAGTAAGTAGTAATAATAATAATAATAATAATAATAATAATAATAATAATGGTACAGTCCCAGAAACAAAATTTGGGCCACCTAATGTTACAAGTTCCAGATACAACGCATTGCGCATGTATACAGTAAACGAGGGCGCCTAAATGTATGCTGCTTGTGAACAGTCTTGCGAAGCTTGTTGCCTGCATAGAGGAGACCTGTCTTCAGACAGTTGACGTCTTTACTCTTTCGAATTCTGCACACCTCAACACCAAATTACCTTTCGCCTCGTTTCTCTTATCTATACTCTAACCACGACGTAAATACCAGATCACTTATCTGTGGCACGCTAAGTATACCTCTTCATAGAACATCTTGTTATTCATCATCTTTTGCAGTATCCACCTCGCGTCAATGGAATTCCTTGTCACAAAGTATTAGGGGCTGGAAGACAATAGACACCGTTAAAAACAGCTTAAAAGATAACCTTATTAGCATTTCACTCCAATCATACTGATTTAAACTATCACTGACTACATTGTTACTTCTTTCTTTAGACATCGTCCTGATAGTGCTGTATTTTCAAAATTGTCTCATAGTAATCTCTTTCTATTATCTAATATTATTTGAAATATATTAACATTCTATGTATTTTAGCTTAATTCTGCTACACAGTTTATTTCAGTGTTTAATTAATAGTTCATAGTATTTTGTCGTTTAATTCGTAAATAACTCTTGTATACATGTAACTCTCATCTCAATCAAATTGTTGAATTCTTTGTAAGTTCATGCATATGTATATATACTTTTTGCTGGTTGAGTGGAAGAGAAGGCCTTACGGCCTTAACTCTGCCAGCTAAAATAAATTATTATTATTATTATTATTATTATTATTATTATTATTATTATTATTATTATTAAACAATCTTATCTTCCTCCTTTTTTTTCTCTATTTTGTATTTTTTTTTTAAATTTAATTAGGAGTTTAATCTGGAAGAATTTTCTTGCGTGTGGGATTCTTCTAACGATACGTAAGTCCTCGTCCGGACAGATGTTCCTGGGACAATGTCGCGATGCTCTTATTGCATGCCGACGTAACCTTGACGTGTTTCCTTGCCTGTGCGCTTCCGGTGTGCGTCACCTTGCCAATCACCTTCCGATGAGAGCTACCCCGAGGTCGACCGTGGGGGTGGGGGAGCAGAATAAAACAGCGCGGGCTGGTTCCTGCTCGGTCATATCGTAATTGCACGTCCGAGGGAAACGTACGGTGCCGCCATGGGATACTTGCAGGTACGTGTGCTCTCAGGTCAAGGTCGAGTAGGGCGAAACCGGTAGATTGAGCGACATGGTTAGAATAATAATTAGCGTTTTTATATCACTTTTGTAGTAGTTATGTAAATAAGATTTAATACTTTTATAATATTAGATGAGGTACGACATTTTTGGAATGACATATTGTCTCCATCATCGAGGAAGACAGAGAGGAACCCATGTGTTGGAACTTTCACAAAGGGATGTGGAAGCTGTAGGATAGTTCTTTCTGACGGTTCCAACAGTTTAGGTTTCTCCTTTTCTTGCCTTTCCTAATGATTAGTCGATTCGTAGGGCTAAAACGGTGGATGTTCCTGCATTTTGACACGATACAGTAACTCAAAAATCTCATATAAATTATACAGATTTGTAAATATCATCGAATACTGTAACAACACGAAACAGGATGGCCGATAAGTACAGTGCAGTTTTATAAGGATTACTATTACTGCTACTAATATTCATTCAAGTTTTCTACCCAAGGGCAGGTCTTTCCTTGCAATCTCAAATCTTTCCTATTTTCTGCCTTCCTCTTAAACTTCACATACGTTTAATATATTCTAATGCCGTCTATCATCTGATATCTTCTTCTGCCACGAACTTTTCTCCCGTTCACCATCTCTTCCAGAGCATCCTTCAGTATGCAATTTCTTTTGAGCCAGTGACCCTGCCAATTCCTTTTTCTCTTCCGGTTCAGTTTCAGCACCGTTCTTTCTTCCCCCATTCTTTCCATGTTTGGAGTTTTTCTTGGGAAAGAAAGAAAGAAAGAAAGAAAGAAAGAAAGAAAGAAAGAAAGAAAGAAAGAAAGAGGTAGCTTTCTCGCACACCACTCTCCCTTTCGCATTTTAAAATATTCTACGGAGCCCCAGCATGGAGGTGAGGAGAGTGGATTTGACTAGTTGAGCCCTGCGGACTTCACTGAAATCCTACATCATGTATACCCAGATTGCTCGGCCTTATAAGCTTTGACGGTAACAACGTTTGTCAGGTTTACTATGCTGCCATCTAGTTGTTACATAAGGAGTCACGTCATAACTCCCATTTGAACTGCATTAGCGACTGTACTGCCATCTCGTGTTTGTCTACGGCGGACGGGTGGCGATCCTGGCGGTTGTTCTCTTCAAAGTGCTACCGATTGTAACATAGGGATGAGATATCTGTTTCATAGTAAGATGATCTAGGCTGAAATTCACCGCAATGGTTAAGTATCATTTCTATCTGGGTTTTTGACCCGATCAGGGACCGGGAAATCCCAACTAGCGTTTATAATAATAATAATAATAATAATAATAATAATAATAATAATAATAATAATAATAGGCATAATTCAAACACAGGTTATGCAGGTTAGGAGTATGTGTTCTCTTTCGTCTTCAACATTTCGAGATACCTCAGAATTATCGAATCTCTGCATTTCTTAGTCATTCTTCTCATTGTGTTCTGATTCTGGTCTGTAATTATAGAACATGTGTGATATTCTGGTGAAGTTCATTCTTGTAACATAAAGCGTACACCAGTTAGTTCGTCAGAGACTATCCAGAGTACACCTCAGGAAATGGATGTATGTTGCACTCGCAATGAATCATGGAGAATTGTAGGGTTGTCACATGGAAACCTAAGTACCCAGAAAAAACACCGGGGTGATGTCTGGACCACGGACTTATAGGCCTAGACACAAGTTATAAATTCAGCATGAAACAGGATTTGAACCCGGTCCCCGTGGCTTTGCCCAACGAGGTGGCACTGAATCATAGTGTCTATTTTGTTATACCTTTATATTATATCAGTAATATTGTTTATTCTTGGTCTCTTTTCTTATCCTGAGCGTTTCCGCGCATTCCGTGGGATTATCCAAAATTAACTCTGTTCTCTTCTGACAGAGGGCAGTATCTTCGGCCATTTTGTGCTACTTACCGGACAGATGGCTGGTCTATCACGGAAGATGGTTGATGGCATACGGAGTATAATAATTATGCATTGTAGGATTGGGTAGGAAGCACTGTCTACTATATACAGTCACGAAGCTTGAGTTTTGAGGGTGCTAGAAACAATAGACTGTGACGGTACTATTTTGCATTGCCTGTAATGAGGCGATATTAGCGATGCTAGTGGTGAGCAACTATCTAATGTTTGCATATTTACTACGTATTGAGCTTCGCGACTGTATATACTAGACTGTGGTAGGAAGCATGTCGTGACCCTTTGTAATTGGTTCCATCCCTGCACAAATCTGTCGAGACTTTGGAAACCACGAAAAGTCTAAGTCAGGGTAGCCGGTCCAGACTTACCGATTACAATTAGGCCTAATCATTATGCTCGGTTTAGTTGGTTTATAATTTCATTTTATTATGGTAAGCTACAACGAGTCTGTGAGAGTGATATATACAGTGTCATTTCTGCCGTTGTAATAACATAATCTACATTGTTTTTGTAGGTCTACACTTTTCACTGGTATAAAAGCACCTGAAGTAAACAAAACACTTCTTTCCAACTCCCTTTTTACATTTCGTAATCATTTCACTAACGCTGGAAACATGTACAATTGAAAGTGAGGTTAATGAAATACTAACAAAAGACAGCAGGTGCGCTACTACTTAAAACAATACAAGTCTTTAAGTGCGTGTGAACTTAAGAGTTGTTACGCTTGCTTATCAGTAAGTTTCTTGCTAATGTGTACACGTGTTTATACATATTGCTTGCAAAGAAGTTCATCACTCGCACTAACTCAATTTCGGAACAATATCTAGCGCCACGATCATCACTACCGTCGTCATCATCATCATCATCATCATCATAGTTCATTATTTATTAATCACATTTGGAAGGGAAATAAAATGTAACAGTATTCTTTCAGAACTTAAACCATTCTTCATCTTTGATTACACGTAGTATTAAAATTTTAATTCATTTGTGACAAACGTTTTTATTCGGAATTATAATGAAATATTTTGCCTCTACATACATTATTGTCGTACATATAATATTAAGTACAATTGAATGAAATTTAATATGAGATTATGTTAAGATCAGTACGAATTTCCTGTAGGCGATGGATGGGTAGTTAAAATATTGTTTAGAGATATACCTTTTTTGTATAAAGATCACTTAAATAGATGTTATAAATGTGCCCATACTTTTATTTGAAGTTCATTAATATAGAAACACTATTCTGGTTACTGCACTGTGTACTTAATAACGCTGAAACACTCTGTGCTGTGATTTTAAATGTTTTATAATTTGTGATATTCTTCTGAAGTTCATGGAGGACAGTAGTGTTTCGCATTTTATCGCAACTCGAATTTTTGCTTATTTGTCTAAATTATGAAAAAGTCTGATGTCGCCCTTTGATAAGCATTTTCAAAATTTATAGTCGACTTAGTTTCACATTTTACATGTCTTACATCTGGTTTACATTACTTTCTTACTTATGGCTTTTAAGGAACCAGGAGGTTCATTTCCGCCCTCACATAAGCCCGCCATCGGTCCCTATCCTGAGCAAGATTAATCCAATCCCTACCACCATATCCCACCTCACTCAAATCCATTTTAATATTATGCTCCCATTTACGTCTCGGCCTCCCCAAAGGTCTTTTTCCTTCCGGCCTCCCAACTAACACTCTATATGCATTTCTGGATTCACCTATATGTGCTACATGCGCTACACATCTCTAACATCTGTATTTAATGTTCCTAATTATGTCAGGTGAAGAATACAATGCGTGCAGTTCTGCGTTGTGTAGCTTTCTCCATAATCCTGTAACTTCATCCCTCTTGCTCCCAAATATTTTTCTAAGTACCTTATTCTCAAATAGGCCCTACCCTTATCCTCTGTTCCTCTCTCAAAGTCAGAGTTCAAGTTTCACAACCATATAGAACAACACCGGTAATATGACTGTTTTCGAGAGCAGACTGGATGATGAAAGCTTCTCAGCCGAATAATAACAGGCATTTTCCATATTTATTCTGCGTTTAATTTCCTTCCGAGTGTTGTTCATATTTGTTACTGTTGTTTCAAGATAGCCTATTTGAACTTTCCCACCTTTTGAAAGGATAAATTTCCAATTTTTATATTTCCATTTTGTACAATGTTCTGGTCACGAGACGTAATCATATACTTTGTCTTTTCGGGATTTACTTCGAAACTTATGTGTTTAGTTTGTAAAATTCCCGTGTTTTCCCTAGTAGTTTTTGGATTTTCTCCTAACATATTCACATCATCTGGTTTACATATTGTTACAAATTCAAATGCATATTAGCTTCTTGTTTCTTAGTACACATATCATCGTATGAGTCGTTCATGTTGGTATCCTCAGGAAAAAAAAAAAAAAAAAAAAAAAAAAAAAAAAAAAAAAAAAAAAAAAACATTCTTTGGTTTTTCCGTTATATTATTGGTGCTATAAAGCTTGGGATAAAGTGTTATTGGTACATTTATGTAATAATAGCAGAATAAGTAGTAACATTCCGGGTAACTTCCCCGTTACTGTTTTTCTACCATCGATTGGTACGTGATCTTTGCTGAATTCGAATCTAGCTATCCGTGATGTCTTGCTGACTCTGAAATCGTTGAGTTGGGTAGTATCGGACATCAGGTAATATCGGACAGTGCGTTTCTTTCATCTACCACCAGATGGTAGTACCTGAATAACATGGTTACGTTTCTGTATGCGACATCACAGAAACGTAACCATGTCATTCAGGTACTATCATCTGGTGGTAGATGAAAGATACTCACTGTCCGATATTACCCGATGTCGATACTACCCAACTCTCCCCTAACTACGTGCTTTTCCTGCCACAAACGAGAGAAAATTCCAAGTTTACTACAATGGGTAATAATTTGGCGGACAGCTGCTTGAAACAGCCTTGCCTCGCGTGTGGAGACTGGCATCTCTCCGGGTTCCTTCGCAGGTCGAATTGTTACAGGTCGTGAACACGTTAATTACCGCGGGCGCTTTCATTTGTTATTCTAAACACATAGAATACATGACCCGGAGTCTTTGGACGAGTTGCGAAATAGTATATGCATACTGGACAAGCAGCGGTTTCCAATCGTTCATAGAAGGAGGTGTCGTTGAACCTCTTAAGGAATAGTCGCTTATTGGTATCAACTACAGGTTACGCAATCTTGATTACTTGATAGGATTCTTGTTTCGGCGAATATATAAGTAAGATTATGGCTTATGGTAAAATGTTTTATAGGATTTTTTATTTGGAAACTCTAAGAATAGTAACAAAAAAAACCTCAGTCAGGATAGTCGCACTAGAAGATCAGACAGCCTGGACTTGAGGATAGATTATTGCTCTCTGAACTTCTTGGCATGCTTATTAAAACAGTGGTAGGTATATCAACTTTAAATTTAATCAGTTTAACATCATGCAATTTATGAGGAAATATTGTGTAACTACTCTCAATTTCACATAGAGACTCGTATTTACTACTACTAAACGGCGGTAGTATAAACTATCAAGAGTATTAGTTAGTTTTCGAATTCCATAGGCCTACATTTATGTCAATTCTTTGGTGAGGAAAATTGTTTGTCGTCTTTAAAATTTAGTTTTAACAAGAAAATGGACTATTAGTAGTAGTAGTAGCAGTAGCAGCAGCAACTTACTTACTTACTTACTTAATTACTTACTTACTTACTTACTGGCTTTTAAGGAACCCGGAGGTTCATTGCCGCCCTCACATAAGCCCGCCATCGGTCCCAATCCTGAGCAAGATTAATCCAGTCTCTACCATCATATCCCACCTCCCTGAATTCCATTTTAATATTATCTTCCCATCTAAGTCTCGGCCTCCTCAAAGGTCTTTTTCCCTCCGGCCTCCCAACTAACACTCTGTATGCATTTCTGGATTCGCCCATACGTGCTGCATGCCCTGCCTATCTCAAACGTCTGGATTTAATGTTCCTAATTATGTCGGGTGAAGAATACAATGCGTGCAGTTCTGTGTTGTGTAACTTTCTCCATTCTCCTATAGCTTCATCCCTCTTAGCCCCAAATATTTTCCTAAGCATCTTATTCTCAAACACCCTTAACCTATCTTCCTCTCTCAAAGTGAGAGTCCAAGTTTCACAACCATACAGAAGAACAGGTAATATAACTGTTTTATAAATTCTAACTTTCAGATTTTTGGACAGCAGACTGGATGATAAGAGCTTCTCAACCGAATAATAACACCCATTTCCCATATTTATTCTGCGTTTAATTTCCTCCCGAGTGTCATTTATATTTTTTACTGTTGCTCCAAGATATTTGAATTTTTCCACCTCTTCGAAGGATAAATCTCCAATTTTTATATTTCCATTTCGTACAATATTCTGGTCACGAGACGTAATCATATACTTTGTCTTTTCGGGATTTACTTCCAAACCGATCGCTTTACTTGCTTCAAGTAAAATTTCCGTGTTTTCCCTAATCGTTTGTGTATTTTCTCCTAACATATTCACGTCATCCGCATAGACAAGAAGCTGATGTAACCCGTTCAATTCCAAACCCTCTGTGTGATCCTGAACTTTCCTAATGGCATATTCTAAAGCGAAGTTAAAATGTAAAGGTGATAGTGCATCTCCATGCTTTAGCCCGCAGTGAATTGGAAAAGCATCAGATAGAAACTGACCTATACGGACACTGCTGTATGTTTCACTGAGACACATTTTAATTAATCGAACTAGTTTCTTGGGAATACCAAATTCAATAAGAATATCATATAATACTTCCCTCTTAACCGAGTCATATGCCTTCCTCTTATTATTTTATAAACTATTTTCGATCTGTATGTATGTATGTAATGTATGTATGTGTGCGTACGTGCGTGCGTGCGTACGTACGTACAACATAGTAAGCATTCTCAGACCGGTCTGTCTGTATTCGTCTTTAGTGGTGCGTTGTGTGACTTTATTACCGCCATCTTTCAGATCGTTGTACTAATTCTGGCAGTCTTGGCCGTCGCTCAAGCTATCATCTGTCAGTTCGACGACTCTGGACCGCACTTCTTCGGGATGAGAGTACAAGACGGCCTGAGCATGGTGCTAGTACGGGGCGATGCCGAAGAGGAGTATCAAGGAAAACAGCGCGGCAGTCTCAGTCCTGGCACGCACCCCAACGTCAACTGCTGCTGAGCGGTCCGACGGAACAAATCTTCAACCAAAGAGTCCACAAACACTCCTCGTGCAAGTGGACAGATTCTATAATTGTGACACTACTATTTAGACTCCAGATATTCGCGTCGTGAGGTCTAAAGAGAACTGAAGGACAAAAGTGCGATTTTTCTTAGTTTGTCTAGCGAATTCATGTTTTCTATTTTAATGAAAACTTGAAACAATTCAAAATTTATTTTCATCACTTGAAATATGTCCCAATTTTTGGTAATAACCGTTAATAATTTTATTACAAAACTGGAACATATGTGTCGTAAGAAATAGTGACGCTTTATTTCCAAAAATCGCAAGGAAAGAAACAACAGAAGAAAAGAAAAAAAATGGAAGATCAGCAAATACGATAAAACAAAATTTAAACTCGGCATGATTTGTAGAAGAGAGGGAATCTCATTAAATTAAGAAGGTTAGGACAAATTAAATTTTCTTAGATGTTTTACTTCAAGAGGTATAACAGATAAGAGCGATTTAAGATTTTAAAATGTTAATCGTTTTTCGAAGTTCTGGGTTTTTGCAGCACAAAAAAAAAATAAAGGAACATTCAACATTCTATAGCCGATACATAGATCTAAAACGGATATAACAAAGTGAACCCCCCCCCCCAAAATAACCGCTTACAGTATTACAGAAATGTTTCAAGATATACAATACTATTTCTGATATTAATCATATAGGCCTAGTTCTCTGTATCATGTATAGCCGATACTTATATACATTACTTTATTTTGTTACTTTATTGACATTTAAATATTCTTACTCAGTCAGATCTGATTTCAGTGTTATAAACTTATACTTCTTTCATTTATATGTCAGTCTCGGAGAAATTTTTAAAATGTATATAAACTCCGTTTCTGAAATCTGTAGAGTAAGTCGATGCATTTGGATGGAGCCGATGACAAGCGATGGAGCCTTTCAGTGCGGAAGTGTGTTTCGGGCTGCATCGGCTCAAGGCCGCTAAGGGGCAGATGCGCGTGGTAAGCAATTCTTTCCCCCAGAACGGCCATTGAACTGACTGCCTCCACTCACCCATTGCGTAAAAGACTTGTTTCGTCTCCTATAATCTACAGATTCCAGAAACGGAGTATAGAAATCCTATGTTCATAGTTTATGATATGAAAGTAACGTAATATAAAGGAGTTTCCACTGCATTTACGTTTCATAAAAGCATTCAAAATAATTGTAGATTAATGTATAATCTATGGTGATAACTGAAATTCTTCAATGTTTTAAAATAATTAAGACAGTGTTATAATTGATATAACATGTTACTTCATTTTGTCTAAATGTTAGTGAACTCTGGAAAAATATCACAAAGAGAGTCATATCAAAACTGCTTAAAGTATGATGGAGTTTTAGCTTTTTATTATAAATCCGGTTCACATGATTTGTTGTGTTAGGAAGAAATAACCTGCATTTTTTTCAAATTCACTTCTTTTATTTCAGAATTAATTTTTAATATGTACAGTAATAATGTTTTCTATTGGAAATAAGAATATGACTTTCTTCAGTTTAAGGAAAACCATTATAGGGATGGATTAAATATTTTCTAAAATAAGAAATTCATCTTCCTAGCAACTGATTAATATAATTAGCTTATTTATTTCGAATTTCATATTTGTTTCTCTGGAAAAATGTTCAGAATCTCTGAATTTCAACGAAATGTTATAATGACCCTTCATCTGAATATAACTCCTCCAGGTAACATAGTTTAACTGTATTATATTGTAGACCTACGTGTCTGCTTTCTGTGATACGTAATTTATGTAATTACGTCCCTGTGATATTTTATTAACGTAATAGTCTTGCTCCATATGTCGACATTCGCTGTTTATATTACGTACTATGTGCTGCTTTATTTATGATTCAGTGTGTATTTACTGTGTTATTATGTATTGCTTATTTATTGAATTACATTTCATTTTATAAAACTTATGTTGTTACATTTAGTTTTCTATCCTGCATTCCTCCTAACGGGACACTTCTATGAGTTTTAAATCTTTTACAATTTTCATCCAAAATTAATGAATTTCAAACTACATAAACATGGCTACAATACTATCATCTGTACAAAATTTGGTGCCATTGGGACTAATAGTTTTGAAATTATATTTTTTAAATGCATTTTATATTGATGTTACTAAAAAGGCTCCTTGCGTCACTGTTTTCACAATTTTTAATTCATAATAGCTCAAAAGCTTAAAAGTAGTCATGGGAACATAAATTAATTAGCTTTTTGAGCTCGGTCTAAATAGAGAGCCATAATAACTAGTGTCCCCTTAATAGCAAGCAAATTATTTGTCTATATATTTTGATGTACCGAAGTACATATGATATTTCCATGCAGATATTCTGCTGAAAAGCCGGGTTCAAATCCCGGCGCCGGAGAGAATTTTTCTCCGTTCCATCACTCTTTCATCAAATTATTTGTCATTAAAACCTTGCATAATTATAGTTTCTTGAAACTTGGCCTATGCCAAAATTTCGAAATTAAATATGCTAGTAATTATATAATACTGAATATCTAACGAAATGCATAGTTTTATAAAAGTCTGTCGAATCAGTGACGGAAACTTAGATCTTATGTTCGTCTCATGTCTCATGGGTGCTGTGTTTTCTGGAGCAATAACTTTGCGCCATGCTGAAAACGAAATGGCCTCATTTTGAATGTCAAATTTTAGTGGATATTTTGTATCAACACAAGGAATGGCTAAAAAAAGGTAGTTCTTGTGAAGGAATAAGATGAAGAAGAAAGCAAGGGATGGCGATAATGATTTCGAAGACGACGATATGGCTAATATAATTCGGCATCATTATAGGCTACGCTTTATTTATTTGCATACATATTTCCATCATACAAATGTTGTCCGAAAACACTTGAGACATACGAGGTGGACATTAAAGTAATGAGACTGATGTTTTCCCAACTCTTGAGGCAACCCTGTAGCCTCCTATCAAATATACTGTATGTTTGACCTTGGTCCTTACTCCACCCGAATTCAACTGGCAAGTGTAGAGTAACTGCTTGATCAGTGAAGTTGTGTGTTTGCTTCTCATCAATACAATGAAATCTCATAACATCACCCTTGTGTGAACTCGATGAAAATGCCACAGCAACGTATGGAAACCTTCAGCAGACTTCTGGAAATTAAGTGATTTTAAGAACACAAGTTTTTCGATGACCTAAAATTTTGCCGAGGGCAGAAGCAATGTTGAAGATGAACATCAACAACTTCACGGACAGATGACAACATTGTCAGGATAAAGAAGTTGTACGAACCGATAGGCGATTAACAGCCAGAATGGTAGCACAAGAATTGAACATGAATCGGGAAACTGTTCGCCTCATTCTAACTGAAGACCTGGGTATGAGAAAAATTTGTGCAAAAATCGTTCCAAAAAATCTCACCGGCAACAGCGAGATAAACGGAGAAATGTGGTTGCTCAACTGTCTCAACACTATCGCTGCCTCTATATTCACCTGGCTTTGCTCCATGCGACTTCTCTTTATTTCTTATTGTGATAGGAAGCCATTTTCATACAACAGAAGACGTCTAAAAGGCCTTAACCAAGGCATTAAACAGTATCTCAAAAGATGAGTGGCAGTGGCAGTAGCAGCAACGTTGGAATAAGTGTGTGCAGTCTCAAGGGAACTAATTTGAGTATGATGACAATGTAGTTAGTTAAAAATATAAGTAAAAGTGTTTTTTAAATCAGTCTCATTACTTTATTATCCGAACTGGTAGACATATTTATGTACTGTATATTATATAAATAAAATTACTGATGTGAACTAACTATTTTAGGTCTGCAGTGTGTTTTGCTGATTATGATATCTGTAGAAAGAATAACTAGCTCCGATACCATGTGATTAGTCACATTGTTTTGTTTGATATAATTCTGTTACTATGTAGTGAAAATTCTTACATTTTACTTTATTCCTCCCCGGTGATTTGACCAGAAAATATTGAACACGAGCGAAATCCATCCAACCTATACACAGACAGATAAACAGATAACATTTCAATCACCATTTTTGCGTGAAGTTGAAAACGTAGTATAACTACTTTCTGTGCACTTTGTAATAACGTTTATGGAAAGAGATTTTGCAAGATAGTCGAAATATAGACACAGAAGTATATTAATAAAATGAATAATAAATTTCATAAATAAATAGTAGCATACAGCAACTTGAATTGTTTCTTTTTCAAGGGTGTTTAAATTGAGTTTCCGATGTGTGCAGTTGTACATATCTTTTGATAAAGGAGAAAGTTTTCAGATACAAGAAGTAATATTGTCCTCAGCAGTATCAATTGAGAAGTCCTGTAGTTATAGAAAAGTTTGGACGTGAGACTGCATGATCTGTATATGTATATTATTGTTATTGATTCTCATAAAGCTGTAACACAAGCTAAACGACGTGTCATATAGATTGACAGGATGCGAAATCATTTCTTTCCCCTTGTACTTATTCTGAGTCCGTCAGTGATCGTGCGGTAGCTGTTACCTCTTATACCCACACCCCCAAGCTGTACACACAAGAAAATAAAATATGAAATTAAGTACATATGTGAATATAAAATGCAGCCACACAGATGTTTGACAATTGCTTGTTTCTGTAGATTTTAGTTTCGTTGTTACAATATTTTGAACTAATCACTAATTTTATTAATTAAGGAATGTTAGTTTGTGTTATGAAGTCAGGGGGGAGTGACACAATGCAGATTGTCCCATTGTGTATGCTGTAGAGTAGCAAATAGCGGTGAAGATTACATTTATCTACTGCTTTCAGTAGCTTTCTAATGTGCTAATTGATGTAAATAGCAATAAGGATGAAATACAAACTCTTAGAAATATAGATTATCGGTAAACATTTTCAATAATAAAATTTGTTACTTTGTGTTGAAAATCAATTAGTCGAATGTTTGTGAGATGGGCAGTAGCATCTTCCCCTTCACTGGTGGGAGAGAGTGTAAGTAGAGGGGAAAGGCCTCTCAACCAAACTGAAATAGGGAGTAGCTAGTAGATCTCTTATCATGTCGCTTAAGTTTCCCATTAAGTCGAGAATTGCCGCAAAGACCTTGGTGATCTGGCGGAACGGAATGGAGTGATACTGGTTGTCTGGTCACAGGGGCATAGTTGCCAATGAGAGAGTTGATTTCCTGGGAAAGGACGCGGCTGAAAATTTTCGTCTTGCATAAGAATAATTGCATGAGATTGTAGATAAATATAAAACCACTTCTCTAAACTTAATAAGTACTTTAATAATTTAGACGGCAGTGTTATTGGGGACTATTTATTATGCAAGAAAAATTAATGCCGAAGTACAGAAATTGATAAAGTTCATGTCTGGCTTTCATGTATGAGACTAAAATGTGATGATTGAAAGATCCTCAAGAAACGTCACTGAGCAGATATTTACTTGGAAAAGCATCGACATCAGTTGTAGTAGGCACTGCTCTCTTTGAAAACATAAGCATTCAATGGAAACCCAACATATAGCTTATATTTATTTATTTATTTATTTATTTATTTACTTATTTATTTAATCTGACAGGATTAAGGCCATAAGGCCTTCTCTTCCATTCTCTGTGCCTGAAGAAGAAACTGACGTAAATTATGATTATATCTCTTATTTGACATTATTATTGTAACAGAACCACTATTGACGAATGATATACAAATTGCACATATTTTAAATGACAATAAATATAATATAGGCCTATGTACAAGGTGGGTCAAAAGTCGCTTTCCCCAATATTCGTTCTTAGGTTTCATACTTGTATACATACACAGATGTCATAACTTGAACAAACGAATAGCTGGTGTAATAAGTGGTGCGTTGGCAACCATGTTCGTGTGTCAACTGTTTTTCCATTGTCATATCTTGAAAACAACCCTCGTTTTGTCGCTATGCAATTGATATGACAACAGGATGGAGTACCACCTCATTTTGGTATAGGAGTGAGGACTTCTTGAACCAGTAATTCCATGAATGGATTGGCCACCGGGGACAACAAAATGGCAACCCAGATCATGCGACTGACAAAATGTGATTTTTCACTGAGAGGTATCCTGAAAAATGTTTTTGCTCAGAAATCGCAGAATCTGCATCAGTTATAACAGATGATCGCACAGTCATTCGTGAAAATCGATGAAAATCGTGATTTACCTTCTGCCATATGTAAATCAGTGTCTAAACGTTGTGAATTGTGTATCGAGAAATAGGGCCTCCATTTTGAACAAAATCTGTAAAGGAATGTGTATACAAATGTAAATTGAATGTAAGGAAGTGTTTGGGGAAAGCGACTTTTAACCCATCCCGTATATTTGGTATTATTAATTATGGACAAATACTACCACTCTAAAGAAATTATAAACATTTCGGAATTATAGGAGCAAAATAAGTGTAATTGGAAAGTGGAATACAAACAAGTCGCTTCCGTTCTTTAACTCCGTTAAATTTTTAATATTTGAAGGGGTGAGAATAATATAGTCCTAAGCCACACAGACAAAATTTTACAGGAGAACGTATTGAAGATTTAGAGTTAATGCTATTAGGTGCGGTATCATAATTTCTTTGCCGTATACTTACGTCATGTGTTGAGTAATTTTTATCATATTTTACTAGTAGCTTCCCAGTAGGCGTATGTGTAAGAAATGAAATCGTACAAAAAGACTATTTTGTTGAAAGTGTGGCTTTGGACTATCTCATTCTCTGCCCTTCATATATTGGGTACAGGTTGGTAATATTGTGATGTGAGTAATATTGCGATAAGTAGCTATTTTTGAGAATGTATTACAATTTTACTGAGCGAGAGGAAGATCGGTTTTTGCGTCAATGTATTAAAGGAATGTTTATGGATAAGTTTATGCACAAAACCGGTCCTTCTCTCTCTGCGTAAAATTGTAATAAATTCTGAAAAAGAACTATATCACAATATTACTCTATCACAATATTACCAACCTTTACCCTGCATCTGTTTTCTTGGTATTGAAGTTCTTAGTGCTAACCGAACCCGCCTTTATTTTGTTAGGGCCATATGCGTAGACATTCTTAGCGCGGGCTTCAGGTGGATGATCAGCGAACTAACGTTTTTCGTATCCATAAACCAGTGTTAGCGATATGATATGATATGATATGATATGATATGATATGATATGATATGGTGTGGTGTGGTGTGGTGTGGTGTGATATGATATATGATATGATGATATGATGTGATATGATGTGGTGTGATATGATATGATATGATATGATATGATATGATATGATATGATATGATATGGTGTGGTGTGGTGTGGTGTGGTGTGATATGATATGATGTGATATGATATGGTGTGGTGTGGTGTGGTGTGATATGATATATGATATGATGATATGATGTGATATGATATGGTGTGATGTGGTGTGATATGATGATATGATATGATATGATATGATATGATATGATATGATATGATATGATATGATATGATATGATATGGTATGGTGTGGTGTGGTGTGGTGTGGTGTGATATGATATGATGATATGATGTGATATGATATGGTGTGGTGTGGTGTGGTGTGGTGTGGTGTGGTGTGGTGTGGTGTGGTGTGATATATATGATGTGATATGATATGGTGTGGTGTGGTGGTGTGGTGTGGTGTGATATGATATATGATATGATGATATGGTGTGATGTGTGATATGATGATATGATATGATATGATATGATATGATATGATATGATATGATATGATATGATATGATATGATATGATATGATATGATATGATATGGTGTGGTGTGGTGTGGTATGATGTGTTGTGATATGATATGGTGTGGTGTGGTGTGGTGTGGTGTCGTGTGGTGTGATATGATATGATTTGATATATGATATGATATGATATGTATCCTGTACAAGTAATCAGTCGATAGTCGGGGCTAGTTTAGCACGCTCATAGCACGGACTAGCGAAATGTCTATGCATAGCACTCTTACTGTTTTGCTATCCTCGATTAGATTAAGCAGACTTAGACGGATCGGACACATGGGCAGAATGTCGGATGATAGGAAAGTGCACCAAGTATGTTCCACGCAACCGGAAGGAAGAAGAACAAGGGGAAGACCTAGGAATAGATGGTGGGACTCTTTGCAGGATGACATTGGAAAGTGTGGAATTAAAAGATGAACATTGTTGATGAAAGATAGAGGACAGTGGATGAGGACACTACAGGAGGCGAAGGCCCTCCTTGGGCTGTAGAGCCGTGCGAGAATAAGAAAAATAAAAAGTTGCTTTACATTATATTATGATAATGGTTGATCGTTTTATATATCTACAGAAGTTATTCAGGCGCGAGGAGATGACTAGCCTATATTGCAGTACCGGTATTTACGTTTTAAAGCAATAGTGGGATAAGAGTGAGCTGAAAACCAAAATACTCGGTGAGAATGTTCTCCAAAATCCTTCTTTCACCAGAATGCTAACAGCTTTTTTCTACTTTCGGTCTCTTGGGTGAGAAATTATCATTGAACTTACCTACGACTGAGTCTTTACGCCTACATGTAATTACTGTCATCTTACACTACATGTTTTCTCACATGCAGAAGTACAAAGGATTTTTGACTGATTAAATATGAATGATAAAAGATTCCTCGCAGCTCATGTTACCATTGTGTAAGGTGTTAAACAAGACCGTAATTACCTCTCATTGCGGCGACGTCTCAGGTGAGAAATATTACCTTCTCTTCTCGATGCCTGCAACAGAATGTTAACTGTTCGTCTTGTCGTAAGATATATGTAACCGAAGCTTTAATTTTTTTTTGCAATAGAGCTACTAAATTACGAACAGTAGGCCTACGTCTGTTATTTTTCTCATAACTTGATATTCTAAGGTACATTTTAGCGTTGATTTTTGTCTAAAATACTTATCCTAAACATAATTAACATCATCAGCATCCTTTCCAATATTAGGCCAAGCTGCTTATTATAATCTCTCTATTGTTTATGTGAGCTCTCGAAGTCTCACTTTTTAAGAAGGTGTGAGAAATACTAGTTATCGTTATAATTATATCTGTTAAGTTTCAAAAATAATCTTCTCTCCATTTTTAAAGCGTTTACATTGTGAATTTATCCAAAATATTTCCAATTAAACATATGCCAATTTCATCAGCAATGAATATGGATGATGGTATTCTTTATCCCTTGGTGTGTAGTAGCTTCTTTTATAGTCGTTATTGGCAGACAAGTACAAAAGAGCTGCAGTAGACGAAGATAGTGGATAAGGTATTTATAGGTCTACAGTGTTGGCACTAAATCCAGAACTTGATATGTATGTTTTTAAGAAACTTCGATTGTACAATAGGTCTTTAATAGCCGTTTCTACAATGGTTAGGGTCTACTACAAAACATATTTTATACATGAATATTTTCTTTCTGTTTTATGTTGAAATATTAGGTAAGAAAAGTCTGTATGACCTTCGGATTAATTTTTACCTCCATCTTCTGAAACATTCAAACAACTCCGTCTTTTGGGTTTGTATTCTATGACATTTTTCTGCTAATTGTTCGATTTACGCGTTTTCTCCAAGATTCCCTATATTATTTTATCTTATTATTAAGGTTCGGATAAACTAGCTGTATCAGGATAGGCATCCTTGGCCCGTGCGTTTTGTTTACAAATATTGACTAGTTGTCACTTGTCCCCAGCCGACAATAGTGACGACGTATATTTAGTTCCTATCGGCTGTACTTTACATCACTGATGTTTTAGCTAGAAGGTGGAGACCGCTCTTCCCAGCAGGTAGAGTTTTAGATAGTGGAAGGGGATAGTTTTTACTTAGTCTGAAGCAAGGCAAGACCCTATTCTATTACAGCTATGCGGCCTATCTTGATACAGCTACTTTATCCGAACCTTACTTGTTATGTACATTATATAGACTATTACACTTTTACTACGTCATACTACTTTTGAGTCCACACCTGTGGAGTAACGGTCAGCGCGTCTGGCCGAGAAACCAGGTGGCCCGGGTTCGAATCCCGGTCGGGGCAAGTTACCTGGTTGAGGTTTTTTCCGGGGTTTTCCCTCAACCCAATACGAGCAAATGCTGGGTAACTTTCGGTGCTGGACCCCGGACTCATTTCACCGGCGTTATCACCTTCATTTCATTCAGACGCTAAATAACCTAGATGTTGAAACAGCGTCGTAAAATAACCCAATAAAATAAAATAAATACTACTTTTGACCAATGAAACGGTACGAAAGGACGCCTTTCAACCAATCATGGCTGCTTATCGCACAATTTTATCGCGTCTCTAGCATTTGGTTAATTTTATCGCGTCCCTAGCATTTGTTTATTTTTATCACTACCCTAGAATTTGTTTCTTTGTTTGCCAACATTTCAAACTGCACTGGTCTGGACGTCAAAAAAAAAAAAAAAAAAAAAAAAAAAACAGAAAATTACAAACCACTCCAGTCGATGCACAGCACTTTCAAATATGACTCGCATTGGCATTCAAGAACAAGAATTAATAAAGATGACTGCTCTATATGAAGAGGACCATTCGGAAATCCTGAATAAGTTGAGGGATACACCTTGTACATCAACGAGTTCACTTCTTTTACGCACACGTCCAATATAACATCAACTGAACCACCAACCACTAAAACATTCAAATTTGAAAATTGTACTTTCAATAATTGTTTCTTCTAAAATTATTCCTGTTTATTTTTTATTTCATCATCGTTAATTAAACCGTTTCTTGTTTATTTCATCATCCCTAATTAAAACTTTTCTAACACGTGTTTATATTAATTATTTAGGTTATGTTTGTTATAGCTTCTGCTATATGATATTATGGATAGTCACGTATCAGAGATTGTTTAATACTAAGATTTATTGAAAATCATCTGTCAAGTGACGTTGATTACTGGGATCCGGATGATTGAAGTGGAATGCAAATGTTTTAATAAAAATGAAACTGAATCAACAAAGCCTTCTTGACTAGTAACCGCCCACAGAGTTCAATGAAGATTCCATAGTTGGCACAACTGATAACAAGAAAACATAATCATAAAACACTATCGACATCTAGCGTAATGTTGAGATGGTACAATAATACATTTGAAGACAGTTGTATTTTCGTAAGCCAATTAATATTTTATTGTATTGGAGTACTTTGTTACTTCTAATCTTTATATGCTTTCTTCTAATCGTGTAATAGTCAATTAAATCCCACTCGAGTTTTGATTTTCTCTAGATCAATCAAAACCTCTAGTGAGATTACTGTTGAAAAAAGAGTTCTCGTTTACTTTATTTCTTATATGCAGCACTTACCTTTCTGAAAACTTGATTTGCTCTACTCTTTCATATCGCATTCTCTCCCCTCCCCCTTCTGCCTCTAATTGTTTATGATTCACGTTCAAAGGTGTAACAGTTGTCTTGGACTTAATTTTTGCCTCTTATTTTGCAGTGTACTTTTCAAGATATTGATACAGATTGAATAAGAAATTTACTCAAAATTTTTCATACAACTTTTATCGAGGGACGGTTTTACAGTGCAAGCTTTCGTCCACCATTTCTTTACGATAATGGGTATTCATATCAGATGTTTGTAGACATTCCGGGTAAACTCGCTCGTGATCATGTGTCAACTCAGTTGAAAGACTTACCCCCTGTCTTAAAATGTTTTCATCATTTTCACGAATGTTAGACATTACGAACATCGGTGAAAAGAAAAGAAAGTGTTTAATAGTTGTTAAGTATTTAACATTTGTTAACTTTAGAACATGATTAGTTACAATATATCTTACTTTCCGGAAATTGCGCCGGATGAACGTCTTTGTTATATCACTCTTAGTTAACGTGCACACTTTTATAGTATTCCTTTAGTTTCATAATAATATTAATTAATAGCATGAATGAGTTGAATGGGAAATAATTTTTCTCACAAGAAATAGTCTACGATCCTCTCCACATTCTACATCACGTGCTAGAAGAGCAAGAAACCCCGGAAGACATTTTAAGCTCTGGAATGAGACCATATTAGGCTACTTGTCATAAATCCAAAACTAAAATTAAAATATAAGAGACTAATTAATTCAAACATGCCCAAGAGAAAAGGATGGCTACTTTTCCTGATCGCACAATTCAATTGTTTGCCGAAACAGGTAGTGTGGAACTTTTGTTTTTAAGGTTCGGTATGTAAAAACATTAAGTTCCGCATATCAAAACCTTCCGTTTAGTCCCAAAATAAATAGATGACTATGCTTAATTGCAGTGTATCGTTTTGAAATCCATCTCCAGAATGCTACATCACAACCATTATTTTGGAAAATTATTTCCACAAGCCTTGCTAATTACTTCCTTCAACACATTAATTTATATATTATTCGTTGAAACATTTAATCCGGCCTAAATTTTATCTCTTGATACAAGAATGAGATGTGACAGCCATCTGCACCTCTCTCTTAATCCCACGGTAAGACAAATGTCTGAATTTCGGTTGGGAGTGTGTTGAAAAATAACTCAACAATTTTGCTCTATCTGTTTCAATAAATCTTTCCATAAAATTGTGTTTTCTTTTTGTAAACGGTCCTAGACAAACTTACCTTCTGGACGATCCTCATAATTGCGCTAGAGTGATTAGCATTTGTATAAGCACTTGTATTGACATTATTAACATAGTGGAAGGAAAAAAAAAACTTTTTTATTTCCCCCCCCATGAAAATGTTTGCATGTTAGATCCTAAATTACTGGCCAAAAGGTAGAATAAGTTCCCAATTATTGGAATAATGTTTGATATGTGTTTATGATTACGATGGTGGAAGTGGTAGTGAACTTTTTAGTTTGCGTGATTTTATGACGCCATTTAGTTTACTCTCGAGTAAGACTGTCAGAATACAGTTCGAGCCTTAAGGAGTTAGGTACAGCTTACAGCAGTAAAATTTTTGGAAATATTCAACAATTTTTTCCTCCATTACTGTATCTTGTACAATAACGAAAATTGGTATGTGTAAACACTGTCCTTCTGTTACACGAAATATATATATATATATATATATATATATATATATATATATATATATATATATATATATATATTTACGATTTAAAAGAAAATTATTCATTTTTTTTTTCAAAATTCAAAATGGTGGCACTTTACTGTGCAGTGATGAAGCTTTTCCCTCATAACTCATAAAATTGTTAACTTTCTCATGTTCTCTCTCTTTTATATTATTTCTGAAAGTCATTTTTACAATATCATGCTCTTTCAACTACATTCCTTAATAAACAATATTTTTTTTTTATTTTACGTTAGAAAAAAATACTGATATTTGACCATTTTTAAATTAATTTATTTTTTATCAGACAATCTATCAAATATAGAGAAGTGATATGACATGCATAAATACACATAAAAATTTAATCACATAATGTTGTATAGTTTTTTTAGTTATGTTAAAAAAATGTTATGTTGTATTTAACGGCGGTCTCAACTGCAGAGGTTATATCAGCGTCGCCGGATGTGCCGGAATTTTGTCCCGCGGGAGTTCTTTCACATGCCAGTAAATCTACTGACATGTGTCTGTCGCATTTAAGCACACTTAAGTGCCATCGACCTGGCCCGGGATCGAACCCCCAACCTTGGGCATAGAAGGCCAGCGCTATACCAACTCGCCAACCAGGTCGACTTTTAGTTATGTGGGAAACGCTTCATCACTGCACAATGAACTGAATTTAAAAAAAAAAAAAATGTAAATAATTTCTTTAAATCGTGAAAAGATTTTTTTTTTCACATAGCAGAAGGACAGTGTTTTACACATACTAATTTTCAGTATTGTGTAAGATATAGTAATGGAGGAAAAAATGTTGAATATTTCCAAAATTTACTGCTGTAAACTGTACCTAACCCCTTAAGTCCTCCACATCGGCATGACAACGCGTGTTTTGGAAATGTATGCATTTGTTTGTCTCTGATGCCAAGTCAGAGAGCATTAAGTTTGCTATTGGAATGTGATGCAGATTCACAGACCGTGACAAGAGTTCACACACAACAATAGACGCTGCTGCACTCTGATTTGGCCGTCAGATAGCGTTGCGTCACGGGGAATGATGTATCTGGTCGCGCTCTGAAGGGAAACAGTGCGACTTAATTGGTTACATTATAAAACGCAACAGTTCTGCATTCACCAATGAATGGGTAACGAGTGGAGTGCGATGTCGCAATTGTCACGCTAGAGAAAAAGAAAGGCGACTCCCACGATTAAGTCATCGTTTGATGTAATAATTAGACCTCTTCCTCTTGTAGGTCTACTTACAACAGCAATAATTTGCTGTTCTATATCCAGATGATCACTTTGTAAAACAATATTGTATGCATTTCTAAGTTGCGAATGAAATAACATTATCTTCCCTGTCATCATAAACTCATCTTCATTATATACTCGTACTTTATAGAATAAATATTTCGGTTTTTTCTAACTTAACATAATTTCATATTTTTCTAGGGAATCAATCCTGAACCTCTTGTTTCATTCCGTAATGATTCTACGTTGTATACCGTCATAATTCATCATTATTAACGTTACAGTTCCGTCTCCACATCAACAAAGATGCATTCATTCATCCATATGGATGGTATGGTATACAGGGAAATAAAAATTTATGAAGATGCTACTCTTCTTCAGACTGACCTAAATAGAATAAACGATTGGGCAATAGCCAACAAAATGAAAATAAATTCTCTAAAGAGCAAAGCCATCAGCTTTACAAGGAAAAGAAATAAAATAGTCGCATCGTATACGTTAGGGGGTGAAACCATTTCGGAAGTTAACAAATGTAAATATCTCGGAATAACATTTAGCAGCGATCTCGGCTGGGGGGAACACGTTACAGACACAGCGGGAAAAGCATGGAGAGCGTTAGACTTTGTGATGAGGGTACTGAGAAAAGGCTCTGATGAATCCAAAGAGATTGCATATAAATCACTAGTACGTCCAGTAATGGAATATGATGCTGCATGTTGGGATCCTTACAGATTAGAACATATTAAGACACTGGAAAAGATTCAAAAACGGGCTCTCAAGTGTTGTCGGAAAAATTCACCATTAAAATGGGACACACTCAAGGACAGGAGAACGCAAATTCGATTATGCGCACTGTTCAAAACATACAGAGGTGAGCCTGCCTGGAGAGAAATAAAAAATAGGTTGCAACCGTCAAATTACTCTTCAAGGAACGACCACTCATATAAATTGAGGGAAAGAAGACAGAGGACGGACACTGGAAAGTTTTCTTTTCTCAATCGTACTATCAGGGACTGGAATGTTTTACCTGCAGACTTACTAAAGGCTTTACCAACAACCAAAAACGTATTTAAAAATAGGCTTAAGGACTTTACTAATAGACGGTAATTATACACAATATGTAAAGGATGTAAATGATATTTTGTTATTGAAGTGTTGTATCAGTGAAGAATTATGTTGTGTCAGTGAAGTGTGTTGTGTCAGTGAAACGTGTTCCTGTCAGGGAAGCTTTATAGTTTATAGTGGCAGTGCAAAGTATTTGAACAGTGAAATGTTTTTGAAGTGTTAGTGAAATCAGGATAGAATCAGTGAAATGTGTCGTAGTTCCAGTGCAGTGAGTGAGTGAGTGGACAGCGAAATGAGTGTAATGTGGAAAGGTACTTGTGCATATATGAATATATCATACTCGTGGGTTTTAGTTCGAAATTAGATTTAAGATACAAATTAGATTTATTTTAAATGTTATTTTAAGTGATCGTGCTTCATTTAATTTAGGATATTCCCTATTATTATTATTATTATTATTATTATTATTATTATTATTATTATTATTATTATTATTATTGTTAGTATTAATTATTTGTATTAGTTATTGGTATTATTATTAACTGTATTTTTAATTAATAAGTTTATTATTGTCATTATTGAGTGTAATTAGTTACCACTGCCACCGGGTATATACCCATTGCAGTGTGAATAAATACATACATACATACATACATACATACATACATACATACATACATACATACATACATACATACATACATACATACATACATACATACATACATACATACATACATACATACATACATACATACATACATACATACATAGTTTTCTACCCAAGGACAGGCCTTTCACTGCAAATCTAGCTTTCTCCAGTCTTTCCTATTTCCCGCCTTCCTCTTAGTCTCTACATACGAGTCAAATACTTTAATGGTGTCTATCATCTGATAATCTTCTTCTGCTCCGAAGTTTTCTCCCTTTCACCATTCCTGATCAGTTTCAACATTTTTACATCTTCAGTAGATAAGTAGAAGTCGTCAATCTGGCATGTCGTAGACCATAAATGGTCGGTCATTGTCTGAATCCATCTTTTTTCTTAGTCTACATAGGCTGTGACGTTCTGACGGTAGTGTCGCTAGGATTGACATAGTCAAAATATTTTTAAATAAATTAATAAATTGTGTTAAAAACTACGCTGTCTGCTCTTTAAGGGTAATTTTTTATTATGTCCGTTAATTATTCTGAATGTGCTTAGGAAAATATTTGGGGCTAAGAGGGATGAAGTTACAGGAAAATGGAGAAAGTTACACAACACAGAACTGCGCGCATTGTATTCTTCACCTGACATAATTAGGAAAATTAAATGCAGACGTTTGAGATGGGCGGGCATGTAGCACGTATAGGTAAATGCAGAAATGCATATAGAGTATTAATTGGGAGGCCGGAGGGAAAAAGACCTTTAGGGAGGCCGAGAGTAGATGGGAAGATAATATTAAAATGGATTTGAGAGAGGTGAGATATGACGATAGAGACTGGATTAATCTTGCTCAGGATAGGGACCAATGGCGGGCATATGTGAGGGCGGCAATGAACCTCCGGGTTCCTTAAAAGCCAGTAAGTAAGTAATTATTCTGAATGAAAGAAAAAAAATTAATCTGAGGGACGCATTAAGAAATAATAGCTGGTCAGCTGGTCTGTAGGAAGAACAAATGACTCAATAAAAAACTAACCATTGATAAACGTGACTATAAGAAACGTTTAAAAGTCGAAAGAAAACAAATAATAATTAATAGATTGACTTCACATGTTTAACATAACATTGTCATACGAAGACATTCACATATACGCTAATAGACACCTCTGATTCCGCCTGCGAAACCATTAAATACCTCCCACATTTCTGTATTGATATTTGGACTGCCTAAACAAAAATGAACGGCTTAATTCTGACACTCTGTACAGTGTTTGCTGCAACGTGTTCGGCACATACAAAGTTATTCACTCTATGTGCTCGGTGGAATTGTTTTTTACAATCAAACATTCTTGGATAGAATCAGGTAATTTTGGTGTTAACCTCCTGGCAGCATGAGCGTGTATTTACATAACTTCCGTTGCGACTTGCCATCTGGTCAGAGTTCACTGTTAGCGACTGCCTCTTCTCGCAACACATGAAAGTGGTTTCCGACTCGGACGGAGGCTGGGCCTATTTGAATAGTGATGAAGCATCCGGAAGTATTTGTGCATGCGTACACACCACACCGCTGCATTCCTCTGGCGCAGTTGCTCGCTGTCTTTTGGGCGTGTCCTGTCTAAATACTGAGGAATCTAATTCCACGTCATATTAGTTAGCTTTCTTCACTTCATTAATTATTCGTATATATCCATTCAGAAAGACTGCATACTGGCAACTCCAAATACGCGTGACAGCTTCCCTGACCATCCCATCATCAGAGTTGTTGCGCTGGGTGCAATAACAGCTTAAGTTGAAAACCCATGTTTTGAGAAAAACAATGTCAAAATTTTAGAACAACGTAGAAATTTTAATAATACATATGCTCTTATCATTTGTTTTGTATAATATTTTAGAGAGAGAATATCATCGAAATGATATCTTGGATTTAAAATATCGGCATCCTAATCAATTCAAATGAACAAAAAAGAAAATGTAAATTGATGTTAAAAAATACATAATGAAATTTTAAATAGAATATTCTGCGACAAGATTTGGTAGCTATCAAAACGATAAAAATTTGTTGAAAATAAATAATATTATAAAGATGAATAGATTGAGGATTCCTAAAGGCCAGAACCAAATTCTGCTTGAAGCAAGTAAAGCGATAGGGTTGGAAGTAAATCCCGAAAAGACTAAGTATATGATTATATCTCGTGACCAGAATATTGTACGAAATGGAAATATAAAAATGGGAGATTTATCCTTCGAAGAGGTGGAAAAATTCAAATATCTTGGAGCAACAGTAACAAATATAAATGACACTCAGGAGGAAATTAAACGCAGAATAAATATGGGAAATGACTGTTATTATTCGGTTGAGAAGCTTTTGTCATCTAGTCTTCTGTCAAAAAATCTGAAAGTTAGAATTTATAAAACAGTTATATTACCGGTTGTTCTATATGGTTGTGAAGCTTGGACTCTCACTTTGAGAGAAGAACAGAGATTAAGGGTGTTTGAGAATAAGGTTCTTAGGAAATTATTTGGGGCTAAGAGGGATGAAGTTACAGGAGAATGGAGAAAGTTACACAACGCAGAACTGCATGCATTGTATTCTTCACCTGACATAATTAGGAACATTAAATCCAGACGCTTGAGATGGGCAGGGCATGTAGCACGTATGGGCGAATCCAGAAATGCATATAGAGTGTTAGTTGGGAGGCCGGCGGGAAAAAGACCTTTGGGGAGGCCGAGACATAGATGGGAAGATAATATTAAAATGGATTTGAGGGAGGTGGGGTATGATGGTAGAGACTGGATTAGTCTTGCTCAGATAGGGATCAATGGCGGGCTTATGTGAGGGCGGCAATGAACCTCCGGGTTCCTTAAATGCCAATAAGTAAATAAGTAAAGATGAATAGAGTTGGTTATTGATGATGTTCAATGAAGATTTTAAAATGGTTGATGCAATTGTCTGAAGAGTCTTATCAGGAACCTTTAATTTCCTGAGGATCTCCAATGTAAATTTGGGAATTGTTCCTCTCGCACCAAACATAAGTCCAATGACATTCCAATCTTGAATATTATATTTATGATGGAAGGTAAATAGCGCGTTTTTCTTCATGTACCTGCTTTGGTTGATCTTCATTAATTTCTAACCTTACAGTGGGGTCAAGAATGAGACCAGTTTTTTTTTTATCTCGGTCAATTATTATGATGTCAGCACGCCGTGTAGATCCTTCCATAGAAGGACATTGAACTTCCTCATATACTTCGTATTCACCATGTTCCCTTAATCTGTTAGCAATTATTGAGCGGACTGTGTTATGTCTGTCAATTCGCAGTAATTCGCCCTGAGGGCAGAAACCTAGCACGTGGGGTAACGTTTCATGCTCATTGCATCTCCTGCAGTGAGTATTGCTAAGGCTTCTACCGGGGAGAGATCTAACTGCGATAACATTGGTGCTCATTTTAATGGCATTTACCAAAAATTATTTAAATTATTTAAGTCCAATGTCAGTTAAAATTTAAACACAACCCATTTTTAAATATTTGTAAATAAAGTTTAAAAAACTTATTGCATAGAAATTCTGAGACGTCTTAAATTAGAGTACCTACGTAGGAATTAAAACCAGTGGGAAAGTTTTATTTCACTAACATACAGGAACTTTATTGAATGAATAATGAGAAATAATACTACATTAACACTTCAGCTTATCAAAATAACACACAATAAGAATTTTAGCTGATAAGCCCTTACATTTCTATGGAAATATGCTGTAGAAACAGAATAACATTTGTTTTAAATTTCTAATAAGAAAAACAAGATGTATTAATAAAATCAGTTCTGAAACTATGCTAAAGTTGAAAACTCTCCTACTATAGTGTCAAATATTCTTATTTATGTTCACCGATTACACTTTCAGGATGATTTTCATCCAGCACTGGTTCAGAACCCAAAACATTTTGAAGCGAACATACATTTTCTGGTTTCAAGAATTTCAGTAATGAAATTATATATATATATATATATATATATATATATATATATATATATATTTTGACAATTATAAACCAGAACGAGGGGGAATTTTTCAGATTAAGGTCTTCCTTTGGTGGTATATTATGTCCTGAAAAACTGAATAGTTGAAAAACGGTATTGTAAGTATATGGTACTGCCAAAGACCCTGATGTATTAAAATGAGTGTAACATATGTTTGTATTGCGAATTTTGAATCTTTCGACTTAGCACAGCACTTCACATAATGAACTCTCCTGCCGTTTAGAATCAACGAAATCAAATACAACTTTTAATCAAATACAACTTTTACAGTGATAGAGAAGATATGAAGATTATGAAAATTCCATCGCCGGAATAACAACATAAGTAGACTTAAGTTGTCATTGCACCCAGCGCAGCACCTCAATTGAAATATCATGATGAAGAATCCTGTTCTGAGTTTGAAGCACACATTAGATTGGATTCTATTCGCCCCGTATGATGGGATGACATGGATTTATTTCAAGTAGGCTAAACTGTACTTTTATGTCACTTTTCAAACAAAACAATAACATGTGATTAGAATATGATTAAATACACAATACACATGTGACAATATACAACAGTGTATTCACACTCATAAATGTATATAAAGTGGAAGTAATGTAATTGTGCAGATTCTAACAGTTTATTCCTTGGAAAGAGTGCACCAAAAAACATCTAGTAGGCTACCATATTGATCCCAAATTAATGCTTTTATAAGAAAAAATCATTATCACGTAAATGTTGACATTGTTTTACTCGATAGGTACTATCCGTACTATTCCGATTTGTGCTCTTATCATTAGAGAAACTAATAATTAATTATTTATCCTTTTGTAATTTTTAAATGAAATGGATGATTTTCTTGTAAATTAAGTAAAACGATTAACACGTAGTTTTATTTTCTGCCATTAAGAAGTCTGGTAACCCTATTTCTGTGACTAAGGGACGGAATGCTGCTTTTCAGACACGAGTTCGTGTGTAGTAGATGAGCCGGCGTTGCCCTGTTGCCAATTTACGCAGACTTTAAGCCCGATTTTCTAATTAACCATGCACTTAATTACAAAACACATAATAGACTTTTATATTTTAGTGTATTCTATTACCTTCTTCAATCTGCATAATATCGTACTTCATAATCCATTTCAATCTCCACATCTGTATCTCTTCCAATCTGTAGATTAATATTTTTTGTACTTCGTACATAATTTTGAATATCGTTCTCGATAATCCATTTCAATATGCACAGTTATATCATTTACAACCTGTAGATTAATATTTTTGTCCTTTGTACATAATATTCAATATCGTTCTCGATAATCCATTTCAATCAGCAAAGTTATATCATTTCTAACCTGTAGATTAATATTTTTTGCTCTTTGTACATAATTTTCAATATCGTTCTCGATAATTCATTTCAGTGCGCACAGTTATATCATTTCCAACCTGTAGATTAATATTTTTGTACTTTGTACATAATTTTCAATATCGTTCTCGATAATCTATTTCAATCAGCACAGTTATATCATTTCTAACCTGTAGATTAATATTTTTTGCTCTTTGTACATAATTTTCAATATCGTTCCCGATTAATTCATTTCAATCTGCACAGTTATATCATTTCCAAGCTGTAGATTAATATTTTTTGTACTTTGTGCATAATTTTCAATATCGTTCTCGATAATCCATTTCAGTCAGCACAGTTATATCATTTCCAACCTGTAGATTAATATTTTTTGCTCTTTGTGCATAATTTTCAATATCGTTCTCGATAATTCATTTCAATCTGCACAGTTATATCATTTCCAAGCTGTAGATTAATATTTTTTGTACTTTGTGCATAATTTTCAATATCGTTCTCGATAATCCATTTCAGTCAGCACAGTTATATCATTTCCAACCTGTAGATTAATATTTTTTGTACTTTGTGCATAATTTTCAATATCGTTCTGGATAATCCATTTCAATCTGCACAGTTATGTCACTTCCAACCTGTAGATTAATATTTTTTGCTCTTTGTACATAATTTTCAATATCGTTCTCGATAATTCATTTCAATCTGCACAGTTATATCATTTCCAACCTGTAGATTAATATTTTTTGCTCTTTGTACATAATTTTCAATATCGTTCACGATAATTCATTTCAATCTGCACAGTTATATCATTTCCAAGCTGTAGATTAATATTTTTTGCTCTTTGTGCATAGTTTTCAATATCGTTCTCGATAATCCATTTCAGTCAGCACAGTTATATCATTTCCAACCTGTAGATTAATATTTTTTGCTCTTTGTGCATAATTTTCAATATCGTTCTGGGTAATCCATTTCAGTCTGCACAGTTATATCATTTCCAACCTGTATATTAATATTTTTTGCTCTCTGTGCATAATTTTCAATATCGTTCTCGATAATCCATTTCAATCTGCACAGTTATATAATTTCCAACCTGTAGATTAATATTTTTTGCTCTTTGTGCATAATTTTCAATATCATTCTCGATAATCCTTTTCAATCTGCACAGTTATAACATTTCCAACCTGTAGATTAATATTTTCTGTACTTTGTACATAATTTTCTATATCGTTCTCGATAATCCATTTCAATCTGCATAGTTATGTTACTTCCAACCCGTAGATTAATATTTTTTGTATTTTTTACATAATTTTCAATACCGTTCTCCATAATCCATTTCAATCTGCACAGTTATGTCACTTCCAACTTGTAAATTAGATTAATATTTTTTGTACATTATTTTCAATATCGGTCTTGATCATCCATTTCTATCAACACAGTTATATCACTTCCAACTTGTAGATTAATATTTTCTGTACGTTGTACATAATTTTCTAATCGTTCTCAATAATCCATTTCAGTCTGCACAGTTATGTCACTTCCAACCTGTAGATTAATATATTTTTTTGTACTTTTACATAATTTTCAATGCCGTTCTCCATAATCCACTTCAATCTGCACAGTTATGTCACTTCCAACTTGTAAGTTAGATTAATATTTTCTATACTTTGTACATCATTTTCAATATCGTTCTCGATAATAATTCATTTCAATCTCCACAGTTATATCACTTCCAACGTGTAGATTAATATTTTTTGTACTTTGTACAAATTTTTCAATATCATTCTCGATGATCCATTTCAATCTGCACAGTTTTATCACTTCCAACCTGTAAATGAATATTTTTTGTACTTTGTACATAATTTTAAATTTCGTTCTGGATAATATGTTTCAATCTGCACAGTTATATCACTTCCAACCTGTAGATTAATATGTCTTGTACTTTGTACATAATTTTCAGTGTTGCTCTGTATAATCCGTTTCAATGTGCACAGTTATATCACTTCCAACCTGTAGATTAATATTTTTGTGCTTTATACATACATTATTTTCAATGTCGTTCTCTGTTATCCGACTTACCTTCAGCCCTGTTTAGGTCGGAAAACCGAGAATCTCTATTGAACTGTAAGAAATCATGCAAATAGCGGTTCGGACAGTTAACATCGGAGGTCCATCTTCATGCCACCAGCTTTGGTTATTCAGCTAGTTAAGAATAATGAATTTGCATAATAAAATAGGATTATATGCCGATGAACCTACTGTTTTGGAATAAAAATACGCAAATCAATAGACGAGGGAGTGTTACGGGCTGGGGCTTCGCGTAATTCGGATGAGGCTGTGGGATTATCCCAAAGATGTGAACTATGCTGTTAGCCAACGATCAAGGAATGGTGTCAGATGTGAGAGCCAGGCCTGGGAACCAAGTGTTTGTTATAAAAGCGGCGACGCGGGGCAACTGGAGCAGATCTCAACCGTCCATCAACATGCAGCATCTCACAGTAAGTGCGCGTCTACGTATCAGCCATGCTTTGCACTTCATATTTTATATTTTATGAACTTATTGTGCTTCTTAATGTAAACATACTGTTCTCGGAATATGCTTGACAATTCATATATAATTAGGGCCTACTATAATTTATTCTCTAAATTTTCTCTCACATTTAAAGTTAAGACTTTCTTATTTATTTTAATTGCTTTCACTTTAAAATAAAATTACATAATTATGTATTTCCTTCTTCTTCTTTTTCTTCTTCTTCACTTCAGGGATTTGGCTCAATAGCCTGTTCCGGCATTTACCGCTTCTTAGGTCTCTGTTTTCTGTTTCCTATTTTCGAGAGTCTGCTATTTTCCATTCTATAGGCTTGCATGTGCGTATACATCTCAGTTTATTTTCTTTTAATTTTACTCGAATGCTACAAATCTTAAGCTCTGATCTTATCTTATTTTCATACCAGATCACTTCTTTTTTGCTCCTAGGAATGTAATTTCGTCTTGAATAATTTTTGTTCTTCTATTTTTGTCAGAAGCCGTGTTTTACTTCCATGCAACAATGTAGTAATTGGAAAGATTTCATACAATTTTATTCTGGTAACGTTCCTTGCTGGATTTTTTAAATTTTGTACAGGGTGTTAAAAACGCATTCAATATTTTTCGAAGTGGTAGTATTCATCAAAATAATAATCCCAATAACCATGGGTACTAAAATTAATATCTTCCGAAATATGAATACTTGTTCATCAATATCATGGTAACTGCTCATTGTGATTTACATTTAAAAAAAGTCAATGTTCTGAGTGGTGCTAATACAGGGCTGTTTCCGATCTCTGATAACGATTTTTGAATGACGTCATGTGCGCCAGGAGTCATACGACATCGGAACTGTGATCAGAGGTGACAGACCAGTAGTTAGTGATTTCATAGTCAGAGTGCATGGTGTCTCACAGCACCAACGCCCAAGAAGATCGAGCCTTTTTGGGAGAGGTACATTAAAAACCTTTGCGATGCCAAATATAGTTAAATGAATATCATAGGAGTCTGCAAAAAACGTGGTTTTGTAATTTCCAAGAGAGGCATCTTCAATGTACTTAATACGCCTTGCAAATCTCGAATGAGATTAATTCCAGAGGGAAAAAAGCAAGAAAATTCACCCCTCTTCACAAGCTGCACTACCCCAGAAGATGATATGAGTAGCTTAATATCAAAGACGGACATCTGACTTCAATCGAAATTTAGATAGCTGTGGTTTTTTATACAAATTTTCATGCTGTTGCCAGTTATAGTGAAACCATATGCAAACTCTAACATTATATTTATAAAATAAATTGCCTTAAATATTACAAAGAACACTGTGAATTTAAAAATTGCCTCTAGATCAAAACTATGGAGAAGACAGATGTCCGTCTTTGATATTAAGCTACTCATATAAATTAATCCTATCCGAACTTTACCAGTCTTATTAAGTACACAGAAGATGTCTTTCTTGGAAATAACGAAACCACGTTTTTTGCAGGCTTCTATTTTCACTTACCTATACTTAGCATCGGAAAGGTTCTTAATGTACCTCTCCCAAAAATGCTAGATTTTCTTGGGCATTGCTGCTGTGAGACACCGTGCACTCTATGAAATCACAAACTACTGGTCTGTCACCTCTGACCACAGTTCAGTTGTCGTGTGACTCCTGACACACATGACGTCATTCCAAAACTATTATCAGAGATCGGAAACAACCCTGTATTAATAAAATCAAGAAAAAAAATTGTAATAAACCGGATCCTAAAACAAGTGCTTTGAAATTGGTATTGTAAGCACAGAATATAATTTTCTAATGTGAGCTCTTTGCTTGTTGCTTCCTGGGTATACAGTAACAAAGTGTGATTCCCTAAGATGTACGGCAAAAGGATGCGTTACAATGAATAAGTATCACATTGGGTATCTCCTATGATTTTGATGAACAAGTACTCATCTCGAAAGAATTACTAATTTTATACTCATGTTCATTAGACTTTTTTGTTTTGTTTTGTTTTGATGAATACTACCATCTTTCAGAATACTGAGTGTTCTTTTTTTTTTTTAATGAAAATCACTATGACATTGGTAAACAAGTACTCATTTTTCGAACGATGTTACTTTTAGGACTCATGTTTTTATGCTTTTTTGTCTTATTTTGAATAAGATGAATACTACCACCTCTCCAAATATTGAATGTTTTAACACACTAACAACGTTTGATTCTCTAAGACATACGGCAGAAGGATGCTTTACATTGAATGAAAATCATGTTGAGCATCTCGTATGATTTCGATGAATATGTACTCATCTCGGAAGATTTATTAATTTTAAAACCATGCTTTTTAGATTTTTTCGTCCCGTTATGGTGAACACTACCACCTCTCAATATATACTGTGTATACTTCTGCAAATATGTCGAAATACCTGAATTTTAATTAATTGTGACGTAAATTTTATTGGCTTTTGTCTCTTTTCATATATACAGAATGGTGATATATATATATATATATATATATATATATATATATATATATATATCCATTATTGAACTATACTGCTTCGCTTAAAAATGTCATTAAAAATTAATGTGAAGTTCATTAATGAGTTTATTTCCATCATATTTTATTAATTCATTATGGATCTTTTCGTTCCTGGTGATCTTCTATTTTTTTCCTTCACTCTATTAATTTTATCTTTTACGTTTATAAATTTGAATTTTTCTATACATACAGAAAATATATTAGCTTCTACTTGCAAATTAAATATTATATTAGTTTCTACTTGTAAATTGCTTATATAGGCCTAATGATTTTATGTGCATTTGTGCGAATAAACATATTTGGTCTGCATTTCTAGCAAAATATTGAAGCATTTTAACACATGTTCGGTCTCCATATTTTCAGACTTAAGTTACTACAAATATGAATAGAATGCTTCTATTTTCATGATACGGCATTGTGCACGTGTAACGGTTAAAGTATATTAATTATAATATATACATATAAATATATAATAGATTTGTGCATTCTCCCTTCCAGATATCTGTCCCTTAGCATATTTTTCACCTGCTCATTCCATTATTGATTGGATCAGCTCCTCTTTTTCCTTCCATAGATTGTTCATTTCTATAGAATTTTGGACCAGCTACTAATCGTCCATACCAATGAGGTGACCAAACCAATTGAGGTTCCTCTTCTCAGTCCACTCAGTCACATCCTCATCAGCATTCATAATCTGTCTAACATTTCGAATTTTGTCCATCCTAGAGGTTCTCGAGTTTCTTCGAAAGAAGTTCATTTCTGCTATTCTTATCTCCTGTTAAGTGTTCATCAATAAATTTTCTGTAATTCCTTCTCCTCTGGAAGGAATTTGCATGTAAATGCTCGAGATAATGTGGCCAAGTATGAGGCTGTCGTAATCGATGGTGTAGGCCTATTCTTTACCATGGCTGAGGTCCACAGATGGACAATGGCTCCCTTCAGAAGGAAAATGAGCTGGAAGACTCGCAGTCAAAATACAATTCTAGAGGTAGCGTAATTCGCCCGTGATAGGTGTGCTTCAGTTTGTTACGTCCTCTACCTGATGTCCACCAATGTATCAGTTTTTCAGCATTTACAAATTGTTGTTAGGCAGATCTTCTACACAACGTTTCATTACTAAGCTTTATATCTTTCAATCAGCTGAATCTTATCGTCAAAGAAGTAGCAGTGCGAACACCTTTAGATTATCACAGGTACAATGCTTCAGGATGTATTTCCGTTCTGTGCTGGCCGAGGAATTGAAGGAAGTAGGGTTTACAGTCAATCAAGAGGTGCATGAACTATCCCCACAAGGAAGTGTTCGGCGAATTGATATCATTGCCATTAAGAACAACTTTGAATACATTCTCGATCCCACCATCAGTTTTGAGACACATCAGATCAACCGCATGAGATGAACAGTGAAAAGAAACGGATCTATGAACCAACAATCCCGTTCTATAAAGATAAATATAGCCTGTCCCACATTGATGTAATAGGTCTGATGGTGGGAGCACGAGGTACCATACCCTCCTTCTTTCCAACAAATGTAAAAACCTGGGTCTAACACACAGCATTGTGAAGGAAACAGCCATTAGTGTCCTCAAAGCATCGGTTCAGATATTGAGAAATCACTTGCATGGGAGTGATAATGGAAATTTCAAGTTATCTTTACCGATGGCTGTTGATTGGTTTAGATATCAATGCCAATAAATCCGTACCATTATTTTTCTCGCGATATATGGCATTCAAATCATTTTAATCTATCTGATGATATTTTTTTCCCCCCTTTCTTAACTGTAAGTGACCACAAACGCTACTTAGGTGTAAATTTTTCTGACATTTTGTATATTCGATTCCCTAACCGTTTCTAATGTACCGTATATCATTTTACCTTTTAGGTGTGTTTCCAAATTATGTAATACGCTTTGTCAAATCTGGCAACCTTTTCATAAGGGAAGCTAAATTTATTATTATATTATAAGCTGTAAATTAGTTTTCTTCAGCATTAATCGAACTGTCGTTGCCAATCATGCACATAGTTGACTTTGATCATAATAATAGACTGTAGGTTATTACTTTTTTAATTTTTAATAGTGAGTGGGTCAGTGTATTCTGGTATAGCATAGTACTGTATCTCCTAATTATCTGGATCACAAATGATCCTGACATGTAAAAATTACATTTTAACTTGAATATACATTATAACGAAATGTAAAAATATTTTCACAAATTTACCTTAATTTATCCCATTTCGTATTTGTATTTGGTTTCTTTTCATTCCCTTTCTGCTGAATCAATAGTGAATCAATATGATTGCAATTGTCAGATCGCGACTCTGGTGACAGTGCTGGCCACCTCCGCCTTGGCGGGCTACACATCAGTGGCATACCCAGCCTACACGACGAGCTACGTGGCGGCGCCTCAGCATCACTACGCACCGCCGGTACCCGTGTACCCCGACGCTTACCCGCAGTATAGCTTCGGCTACAGCGTTCAGGACGCGCTGACGGGCGATTCCAAGACGCAACACGAGACGCGTGAGGGCGACGTCGTCAAGGGCAGCTACAGCCTAGTGGAGCCCGACGGCACCACTCGCACCGTCAAGTACACGGCCGACCCCGTCAATGGCTTCAACGCTGTCGTGGACAGGCAGCCTTCAGTGCTCAAGGCCGTAGCGCCTGTTTACAAAGCGGTGGCGCCGGTGGCGCCCGTCTACAAGGCGGTGGCGCCGGTGGCACCCGTCTACAAGGCAGTAGCTCCCATCTATAAGCCAGTCGCAGCTCTACCTGCATATGGTTACCATGGCTACCACCACCACTACTAGCACAATGTGTTAGTTTTCTGACTAACTCTTTATTGAAGTCATTTTCTATACGCTTAACACACTCCTGTCAGCTGAGCGCCGATTCTAGTATGTGATATCTACGACTACATCACCATTTTACTTGCCATACTCTGTTCTGTATCAGTAGCGGCTGCTGGAAAGGGGGGCTCCAAATCGTCGCCTTACCTGTGGAAATAATTTAAAATTATTTTCTTAGTTCCGCTTGTTAGTTTCAGTTCAAATAGTAAAATACATGTTTTCACTGTGTGTTATTAGCTATTCCTTGGCATTATGCGTTTCATAACTGAACCCCTTCATGGGAAAACTCTACGAGCCGCCTTTATTCTGTATAATATATCATTGTATTTATAAATGTATATTATTTATTTTTGTATAGAAAATAAAATATGTGAACAGT
The DNA here is from genome assembly GCF_040183065.1 of Periplaneta americana. NCBI lineage: Eukaryota > Metazoa > Arthropoda > Insecta > Blattodea > Blattidae > Periplaneta > Periplaneta americana. The sequence continues at coordinate 144,686,726 of NC_091127.1, forward strand.
GAGTCTGTAATTTTATTTACAATATTTTACAATGCTACATTACCTTCCTGCATCCATTCAATGTATTTTTTTTTTTTCATTTTTTATCAATTATATTTTTTTTACAATGGATGATCAGTAAAATTTAAGTTAAACAGTACTTATGCTCGTTTATTTTTAATTCTTGTAGTGTTATGTTTTTATTCCATAAAATCAGGTTATATGTATGTATTGGTTGCTCTCGGTAGCGTAGTTGGTATAGCGCTGACCTTCTATGCTGGAGGTTGCGGGTTCGATCCCGGCCGAGGTCGATGGCAATTAAATATGTTTAAATGCGACAGGCTCATGTCAGTAGATTTACTGGCATGTAAAAGAACTACTGCGGGAGAATTCCGGCATACCGGCGACGCTGATATAACCTCTGCAGTTGCGAGCGTCGTTAAATAAACCATAATTTATTTATGTATGTATTTTATTAATTATTAATAGCTAATTGGTTATGCTAGGTGGCAGTATCACTTAATCTAATACAAAATACATTTACCTAATTTTTACAAAAGTGACAATAATATTAATGCGAGCATAATACAGCAACATGATTAAATAAATAAAGGAAGCTATTGTTGAAAGTAAACCTAACTACTTAAATAAACCTAGTTTGTCAACATAATTATTAACATGTGAACTTAATAATATTGTGCATGTTAACTTAATCAATTACGCATCAACTTAATTAATTTCACTTCATCTTAACTAATTACACATCAACTTAATTATATCAACTTAATTACGCATGGACTTAATTACGTATATCAGCTTAATTAATTACAGCTGAACTTAATTACTCTCCTTATTTACATATTAGTTCATTAATTACTTACAAACTTAATTCCATCTTATCAACTTAATTAGCGAATTTACACGATACCTTAAATTACTTTCAAATTTCCCTAAGGAAGAACAGCCGTCAAAAGACTATAGACAGCTCATTCCGATTTTTATAGTTCTACTTAGCAATGAAAGTTAACCGACCTCTGCTCTCTTTTTTCTAGTTTTGATTTTGAATTCGAGAGCGCTTTTATTCGTGATGACTACGGCCAGGATTTATATGCATAAATAAACTCGAAAATATGCAATATAAAATAAGAAATAAGCAAAAATATGCAAAATCCATTTTTGTAGAATTTACTATCTTTTCAAAAAATAAAATTTGAATGATGTGTCACATATATACCGGTATACATGTTTTTTTTTTTTTTTGACGTTAAGGTTTAATGTACATTTTATTTCTATATTTACCTTACTTTTTCTGGTTACAAAAAACAGATAACTAAATATTATTTAGGAAACAGATTGCAACCATTTGTAACTACGAATTAGTTTCGTGTCTGTATATAGTATATACAGTCGCGAAGCTCAATACGTAATAAATATGCAAACATAAGGTAGTTGCTCACCACTAGGATCGCTAATATCGCCTCATTACAGGCAATGCAAAATAGAACCGTCACAGTCTATTGTTTCTAGCATCCTCAAAACTCAAGCTTCGTGACTGTATATAGTGGACTGTGATAATAGCATGTTTTTACTTGCCCAAGAGCTGACAGTAGAATATATGGTGCGTAATCTCGTATTATTGAAAATATTGTGACACTGAATTATGATACAATACGATATGATATGATATGATATGATATGATATGATATGATATGATATGATATGATATGATATGATATGATATATGATATGATATGATATGATATGATATGATGTGATATGATATGATATGATATGATATGATATGATATGATATGATATGATGGTAAACATTTTTCTCATTTCTCAAAAGATATTAATTTTACGACCCATGTTAGTTTTACAATAAAACATGACCCGATTCAACGGATACGAAAATAACTTACTCGGCTGATACAGCAATAATTACTGCAATGTAGAATCAGTTTAAGTACAATAGTACGACTACGAACTATGACGTACTGTTGTCTGGTTAAGCGTCCTCTTGATACAAACAGAAACAAAGATATGCTGTGCAATACACAGTGACAAAAAACTGCATTCTGTTTCCTCATTTGCTTCTTGCCAAAGAGCTCACAGTGGAAGATATGCTGCTCTTACAGTGGCGGTAAAAATTTGCTCATTTCTCAAAAGATATTAATTTTAGGACCATGTTTGTAGGACTTTTCTTACGTCTTTTGATGCATACTGCCTCCTCGCTAAATATTGGAACTTTTTTTTTTTTCAAAAAACATAAAATTGTTCGGTCACGTTAAAAAGTGTTAGCATTTTTAAAAAAAGGGTATATACCTTGGACAGACGGCCCGTTTCGACGCGATGTTGTGTCTTCATCAGTGTCCCACGAACTACTGTTGATCTTGAATTCTGCGATTTGCATTCGTCAGTTGTAGGGGTGGGGGTGTGTTGCTCTTATGGTGGGGGCTGGTTGTTTGTGTGTTATGACGTATCATGACGTCGAGCAATGTGTGGGTATTGAACTGTATATGTGTATTAAGTATATGGTGTGGGTATGTTATTGTATGTTTATATATTTCGTATTGTTTTCTAAGATGTTTAACTGTGAAGTTTTTGGTGTGATGTGTAAAATTTCCATATCTGTTTCTATATTATTGTAGTCATGATTATTGTTGATAATATGTTCTGCGTAATTTGATGTGATGTAGGGTTTGGTTATAGCTTTAATATGTTCATTACATCTTGTGTGAAAGAATCTTCCTGTCTGTCCTATGTAAAAATGTGGGCAACTATTGCATTTTAATTTGTAAACTCCAGTTGAATTATATTTATTTGAATGTTTAATGTGATTATTTAGATATTTCTGTGTTGTGTTATTTGTTTTGTATGCTATCTTGTATTTTAGTTTTCTGAATGAAGTTTTGTAAGTATTGGTATTGTGATATGTTAATGTTATGTATTTATTCTCACGTGGTGTTTGTGTTGGTTTGTTCTGTTTTTGTTTTGCCTTTTTTATTAGTGTGTCTATTATGTTAGGGTATATCCCTTGTCTTGTGCTATATATTTTATTGTGTTTAGTTTTTCAGTGTAGTTGTCATTGTTTGGTATATTAATTAATCTGTGTGTCATTGTACGGAAAGCTGCATGTTTATGTTGTATGGGATTGTTTGATGAATTGTGTATGTGTGTTGTGGTTGTGGTGGGTTTCCTGTATACAGTAGAACTTGGTTATAACGACATCCAAGGGACCTTAAAAATTATGTTGTTATAAACGAGTGTCGTATTAACCAAGATTCACATTATCAATCTAGTGAGGTGGAAAATGAAAAATAACAAACTTAATTAGACTTATTTTAGATTTATGTATTGAATTTTAAGCCTACAATGAACATAATAAAATACATGTAGGCCTACAATTATAAATACAGTATTCTGTATTAAAACAGTTTGTTCAGTACTCACCAAACTATTTTACTTAGAAGTGAAGTAATCAGTCATTTTACTCTGTTGTCTTCTACTTGCCCAATACCCACTTTCTAGGGCTAAATTAATTTCTATGTTCATAATTTCAGTTGCAATTTCACTGCTCCCTTCCTAGCTTAATAGAACACGTTCATAATTCTAATGGCTTCTAAAGCGTCACTCACTTCTTTTAGTGGTCATACTGCGTTAAAATGCGTGCACTTAGTCAAAACTTCCTGTCGAAACTGATCTAATACCGCATGAATTCGGGCAGATTACAATGGGGTGGGGAATCCGCCTGCATTCCAGAGGTCTATGACAGAAGGAGACTGTAAAGAATTTGTCAGGATCAGATTTCAACAAAATATTTCTTAAAATACTTTGTTTCTTAGAAAATCTTATTCCAAAATGAGGTTGAAAATGACGTTATATGCGAGGTAGACGCATATACGTTTGTCGTATTAAACAAGGTAGAAAAGCATATGTCTTATGAGGAATTAGTTGGGACCACAGAATATTTGACGTTATAGGCGAGGTAGCGCACAAAACGAGGTCGCTATAACCAAGTTCTACTGTATTTTGAATTCGTGTCTGTTATTTGTTTTGGTTATGGTGATGACTAAGAAGTTTATAGCTTGGTTATGTTCTGTTTCTATTGTATACTTTAATTTGAGATGTATTTTGTTGAGTTGTTGATGTAGATTTTCTATTTGTATTTTGTTTTTTTTTCTTCAGAACACTTTGTATAGGCCCACCGCCAAGAGGTCTGAAAAGTCTTATATCTTCTCTTTTCTATTATCAGCTCGACTTAAAATTCAAGTTTCACTATCATTAAGAACTAACTACCATTAAAACCACTGTCGCCAAAAGGGTTATACACATACGTGATACTTAGGAGGACCACGCACCCCGAGAGGGTACGCCTCACAGCAATACGCACGTGTTCAACTTTCTCTTGCGGCAGTTGCAACACGGCGCACGGCCCACGTAGCGATTGCCACACGACTGACTGCTTGGCCGAGCCGGACTGCGTCGTCCGTCGCGTGGACTGCGCAGTGTATTGTCGTACCGATAAACGAGTGCCCATTGTAAATACAGATGTGTTACTTCACGCGAGAAATGCTTTACATGGGCTGCTACGGCAACTCCAGTTGAACTGAATAATAAAATTAAAGGAGTTATATCAAAACTCAGTGTCGGCAAAAAGTTTAAGGACACCCATCCAAAACAGGTAATGAGCTATAGGCATTAAACTTTGTGCTACCGTGCACATGTTACTGTTTGATCTGAAAGTACAGTATAACAACAAATTCCACAATTTGGGACATCTGGTCGAAATCTACGGCTGACCACTAGGATCCAGAATACAAAGCAGAGGTTAAATGAAAAATACAATATGATTGCGGAGAGAATACGGAACAATGATAAATTCAAAAATAAAGTACAATTTGAGTTCGGAGAAACATGAGATGAAAATACATTGAAGAGTAATGAAATGAAGTGAAAAAAAAAAATACATACTATTATACAAGTGATTGTGTAGAATGGATAATGAATCTCTCAATACCATTAGACAAATTTTGTGAATGTCCTCATTAGAAAATTTAAGAGAAAGGAGAATGATTTTGGTTAACTTAAATGAAATTCCCCTATCGCCAAAAAGAAGTCCTTTCACTTCCCATGTATTAATAATCATTTTGTATCTCTCACTGAAGTGAGGAATACATGGGTTGTAAATAGACTTCTTTTCATTGTTAACGTTATTGGCTTGTTGATCATCCTTCTCAAAACGGACAGTGGGGTCAAGAATAAGGCTTCTTTTTTACATTTTAGTAAAAACCAGAGATCTCTAACTCTACCCATTCAAACTTTATGGTAGCTACTGTTTATAATTTAAGGCACTCTCAATAAAACGTCATTTATATATAACAAAAAAAATTATAACTTGGAAATAGTTTGAGCTAGGTTCCTGAATTCTTTTAAACAAGCAAGTCTACCAGGTAACAGTCATATCGTTATTGCTAAAGCTCATAAAAAGTGTGTGTTAAAATTTTGGGAGGGGTTGAACATTTGCTAAATTTAGTGAAAACGGGATAAAATGTAGCAAGAAGAAACATTGTTTTTAGTTTTCCTCCATTACTGCGTAGATCGTCATAAGTTCTTTCCTTGTGTCAGAGCAGTGTGCTAGGAGACTTTGATCACGTGGCTCGTCATAAGGAGGGAATGTTTCTTGCTGCATTTTATTCCGTTTTAACTAAATTTAGCAAATATTCAACCCCTCTCAAAATTTTAACACACAATTTTTTTTGTAAGTTTTAGCAATAACGGTCTCATAAATAAATAAATAAAATAAATAAATAAATAAAAAATTGCTATCTGATAGACTTGCTTATATAAAAAAAAATTCAGAAACCTAGCTCAAGCCGTTTTCAAGTTATAATTTTGTTTGTTATATATAAATTACATTTTTTAAGGGTGCGTTAAATTATAAACAGTATCATAACGTTTGAATAGAGCTAGAGACCCCTGGGTTTTACTAAAAAGTAGCATTCCTTCTGTACTTTTAGGCCAAACAGTAACATGTTTATGTCAGCACAAAATTTAAGGCCTGTAGCTCATTACCTGTTTTGAATGGGTGTCCTTAAACTTTTTGCCGACACTGTATCATCGTGAGGGAGGCAAGTGACCAATTTTTAAATCTATCCAGGGTACTCGAACAAATAATATTTGATTGTCTTTATTTGAATATTAAGAATGTAAATGAATGATGGTATCCAGTAATATATCCAGCAACTGAAAACAACATACAGGTTTACTTGCGTGTAAGATATTTGAGTCGCCTGGAATCAAACAGCACTTCATCCAAAAATCTGATTTTTCAGGAAAGACGTAGAACTAATTCCATCCTGTCTGAAAGTTGTTGGACGAAATAAATAAATCCAATGTAAAGTGTAAGCTTCAAGATTGTACTTAAAGTGCAAAAACAGCGATTTCTTTGATGTACTGAAACATTTTAAGCGATTTTCCACTAAACATGTGTTTAGATTTTAAAATGTTTGTCTCTTGTCCAATGGTAGGCAAAAAGATTGCTCGGCTATAATATTTGTCAGTCGAAGAATTGAATATCACACATGCCCAGTGTCAAAAATGTGTGTCCGCTTCCGTATAAACCTCGGGTTCGAATACTGGAAAAATCCTGTTTTGTATTTAATGTGTTCTTTAACTATTTCAGTTAATGGGGGAGGAAGGGAGAGTAATAAGGGTGGAATTGTAAAGAGAAATTTAAAAGATTCAAATCTAGTGTCTGCTGGGAATATTGAGAATTTTAGAAACATGATGGTAAAAAAATTCGAGGAACCAGGTCAAAAGTTACGTGATCCGATGGGAATATTGAAAAGTGGTGAAAAATATGGTGGAGGAGACGAGAGTTGATAGCGATAAAGAAGACAAGCTAGTGAAGAAAGTTCAAGCTACGAAGAGGAGGGGGGGTGATCAGTGAAAGAGATACAGAGCAGTGCTGATAACGACCTGTTCTACTAGGGCAAAAATAACTAATGAATAGTTCTTTTTCTGTTCAGACATAATGAGTGACCAATATTAGTGAACTAGTAAAAGATAAGAAAAGAATACATTGAACTGTCTAATGGTACTGAATTTGATTAATATCAGCATCAAAGTAACGAAAGTTTGAATAGTAGGAATTATTGATGGTGCACATAAGTTGTTATAGTGAAAAGCGAACTGAATAGCGAATGAGCTAAAGAAATGAACTGGTATGAACAGTAAGGTATATGTGAACTAGTGAATAAATAATAAATAGCGAAAAAAAGATAGGATAAGTATTAAATAGACGATAGACTGAGCCGTAAGAGGGGAGATAGCTGGTGGGAATAGGATAGTTTTAATTAAGTATACTGAACGGGAGAAAAGTTCAGGGCAGAAGAAGATATCAGATGATAGACGACATTAAGACGTATGGATCATATAAGGAGACAAAGAGGAAGGTATAAAATAGGAAAGACTGGAGAATGCTGAGTTTGCAGTGAAAGACTTGCCCTTGGGCAGAACACTGAATGAATGAATGAATGAATGAATGAATGAATGAATGAATGAATGAATGAATGAATGAATGAAAGAATGAATGAATGAATGAATGAATGAATGAATGAATGAATGAATGAATGAATGACTCCAAACAAGTGTTATTTGTAATGATTGTTAATGGTGGACCTCACATTTTCATGTTACGGTGCCACCATTACAGTTAAGAAATGCTGTGATAAAATATATCATATATCATATCATATCATATCATATCATATCATATCATATCATATCATATCATATCATATCATATGAAGAGTTTGCGGGAAAAACAATGAATGTCACAGTTTTCTTAAGGTTGATGTCATTATCTAATTCAATGTATTACTGCGAAATTTAATGTTGTTCTTATGAAAAATGGTAAAAAGGAGAATTATCACCACGAATACAGTAATCCTTTCCTTTATTTTCTATAGAAACGGCACTACATCTTGCAGTTATAGACTCAATTAGATCATTATGTAATCCTTAATAGAAATGTGACATTCATCGTTTTTCCCGCAAGCTCTTCATATCATATCATATCATATGATATATCATATCACATCACATCATACCATATCATACCATATCATATATATCATATCATATATCATATCATATATCATATCATATCATATCATATCATATCATATCATATTTATTTATTTTATTGCTAGTAAGTTTGAAATGAATACAAGTTAATAAATAGCCTACAATGAAAGATAAACTAGCCCACTCCTGAATGAGTAAGACTCGTGCTCATGAGGGAATTCCAATACAGACAAAAATAAAATTAAAATTGAGAGTGAATACAGATTAAATAGTGTTTAACATGTTTAAACCCAAACTATAAATCCAATACAATTTTTTTTTTATTTTTTATTAATTTGGAGAGGATTCGTGGTGAAAATAATATTGGAATAAAATTTGTTTAATAATCTCGGACCTTGACTCATGCTGTGATAAAAAGCTGCATTGGTTTTACATTTTGGTTCACACAAACGCAGAGAATTCATATTTTTAGTTCTATATTTATGTATATACCTTTCAAAGTTATTAAAATTTCTATGAAAATATTTTAATAAAATAAAATAATACATTTGTTTAATATTGAAAACTTTGAAGTGTTTAAACAACAATTCAGTTGGGTAATCTTTCTGCTTTTTTAAACAAATTTTTAATATTATTTTCTGTAGTAAAATTAACGGATAAAGGTTGGATTTATAAGTTCCACTCCAACCTATGATACCATACATAGATTGAAATCATATCATACATCATATCATATCATATCATATCATATCATATCATATCATATCATATCATATCATATCATATCATATCATATCATATCATATCATATCATATCATATCATATCATATCATATCATATCATATCATATCATATCATATCATATCATATCATATCGCATCGCATCACATCACATCATATATCGTATCGTATCGTATCATATCATATCATATCGTATCGTATCATATCATATCATATCATATCATATCATATCATATCATATCATATCATATCATGTCATATCATATATCATATCATATATCATATCATATCATATCATATCATATCATATCATATATCATATCATATCATATCATATCATATCATATCGCATCGCATCACATCACATCACATCATATATCGTATCGTATCATATCATATCGCATCACATCACATCACATCACATCATATATCGTATCGTATCATATCATATCATATCACATCATATCACATCACATCATATATCGCATCGTATCGAATCATATCATATCATATCATATCATATCATATCATATCATATCATATCATATCATATCATATCATATCATATCATATCATATCATAATTCATTGTCACAATATTTTGAATATTATGATAATACGCAAAGAGTGACGCGATTTATAATACGCGTATAATAGTTTGTTACTCAATACTTTCAATATTTTTATATTCCATACACAAGAAGTAACGCTATTTTGTAGTAGCCTACATGTGAAAGAGATCTGTGAATCAATTATTTGATATAAGCTGATACTTACATCTAGCTATCGTAATCTTACGTGTAATTTTCAGATTGCATGGTTTTCTTTTTATGTTAATTCCTGATGGTTCAACCACCTAATCTAGCACGGATCCTTCGCTGTCTTTTATATGGATCACAGACCCCCACAACTCGTGATGTGCAGCTATTGTAGCTCTCTCAGTACTAAGAAACAGCACCATTATTATTTTCATCTCTATAAGTTCATTAGATGTAGAATATCTCAACAATGAAGAATAAAGTCACCGACTAAGCTGTTGTTTGTCATTTCTTATGTCCAGATATGTTAAAATGGAGCAGCATATAAAATTTTGCACTCTGTTTCGGGCCAACATGGAAGCCAAAGCCATGAGAAGCAATCATACACATTTTCAGCAAGATTAATGCACTACATTATGCAGAACTGTGCACTTTTGTAGAGAAGAGCGTCGGCCGACACGCTCGGCAATAGAATGCGTGAAGCTTGCATCACGTTGGAGGGGGAGCGCGTCGTGTTATTTCGGCTATTGTGCACAGCGATGCCACGAGCATAGCAACTACCTTGCTCTCTTTTGTCCAGTATGGTTACCGGAAGCAAAGAGAATAGATAGCTGCCGGATATTCTCATTCGTTTCTCCTAGCGTACAATTGTGCATCGCTTAGTGGAAATTACGTCCATATTTTCTAGAAAGGGAAAGTGAAGCAGTAATTGAATCTAAATCGATGAGGACTTAAGTGGTTTTGAGTGGTGGAACGTGCTCACACGAGCCGCATTCACCAGATAGCAGCACTAGTACAGCTCTATATGACGACTGTTTTTATTCTTAAGAGATTGCCAGGTAAAAATCAGGCAATGATGTAAATAATTTTTATTTCATAACCATATCAGGGCGAAGGGAGTACGTTTCTTAAACAAAAAATTTAAAATTACAGGAAAATACCATTTTATTGTATATTCGCAATTTTTCCTTCCTTATTTCGCTATTTAATGACTTCGTATCAATCAATCAATCAATCAAACTCCTGTATCTCCTCATGAGGAGCATAGGGCATTCACAAAGTGCCTCCATCGGACCCTATTTGTGGCCAATTTCTTCACTTCGCTCCATGTTTTCCCCTCCCTAGCAATTTCCTCCAAAACTGTTCTCTTCCATGTATTTTTTGGCCTTCCTCTTGTTCTACTACCCTGGGGGTTCCAATCCAAAGCCATTCTTTCTACTGCTCCATCTTCTTTCCTGATTGTGTGCCCTATCCAATTCCACTTTCGTCTTTTGAGTTCTATTGTGATTTCTTTCTGATTTGTTATCTTCCATAGTTCTGAGTGTGTGATTATATCTGGCCATCTACTTTTTTAAATTCTTCGTAAACATCTATTAACAAATGTTTGCAGTTTATTTTGTATAATTTTACTTGTTTTCCATGTCTCACAGCCATATAATAAGACTGATTTCACATTACTGTTAAAGATTTTAATTTTTGTAGATCTAAATATTAAAAGATTTTGGGATGGAAATTTCAACACAAAAATCAAAAGTAATGGCATTTTTAGGACAAGACCCAGTCAGAAGTAAGATAATACACAATAACCAATGCCTCGAACAAGTGCAAAATTTCAATTATCTGGATTGTGAAATATCTTATCAAAATGAAAAAGATGTGAACAAGAAAATTACCAAATTTACACAAATTCTAGGAATAATAAACAATGCATTAAAAGCTAAATTAGTACAAAAATCTACAAGAATAAAAATATATAATACACTAGCATTACCCTCCCTTTTATACGGAAGCGAGATTTGGACATTAAAGAAAAAAGACATGAACAGAATCAAAGCAACGGATATGAAATTTTTCAGGAGGACAGTAGGATATACTCTTTTAGACCGAAAAAGGAATGAAGAAATTTTAGAACAATTAGAAGTAGAGTCAGTAGAAGAAAAAATCAGCAGATACAAATTCAATTGGCTAGATCATGTAAGAAGAATGGAAAATTGAAGAATCCCAAAAATTATTATGCAGTATAAACCTAGAGGACATCGTCGACCAGGAAGACCTTTAAAAAGACTGCTAGATGGGGCCGAAACAGGTCTAAAAAGGCCTAATTCGTGAAGGATGATGATGATGATAGATATAATATAAGATTTCCATATTGGGTACAACTGGACAAATGCACTATTTGCATTTTTTATTCGGTTCTTTACATCCTTAAAGGCTCCGCAATCCTTGTCAATTATACTACCTAAATATTTAAATTTTTGAACAGTATCAATGGACTTCGTATCAACTACTAGATTATTGAATATCAATGGAATTGATGTTAAGTAGTTGCATTTAGCGAGATGAGGTCAGGGTTTCCCATGTAATTACCTAACATTCGCGTTACACTTGGGGAAAAGCTCGGAAAAACGTCAGGTAATCAGCCCAAGGAAGCTCATCTTCTAAACAGCAGGCAAAGAAGTCACCGAGTTATAAAACAAGGCTTAAGAATACAGTTAATCTTTTATATTTCAGGTTGATTAAGACTCAAAATAGTCACTTATATCTTAGCCCAAAAGTATAAAAACTGCCTGATAACTTAAAATTATTAAGTATTTTTGCTTTGAAATCAAGAATTCATAACTGGCTAGTTTTAAATCCTTTATATTCAATTGATGAGTGTTTATATATGTAAAATATGAATACAGTGGACTCTCCTAAGTTCGACTGAACAGAATTGAAAGTTCAGTCCAATAAGGGTAATGGATGTGGCAGGTGAAATGAATACAAATTCTTATTGGTTATCCAACAACGAATACAGTACTGTACTTGCATTTCCTGCCCGCCCCGAGACTTTTGTATGCTCTTCTAGTATCACAGTGGTTTCAACAGTTCCGTCTCACAAAAGGCAACATTCTCGAATAGAAAAAGAAGAGTTCATTAATTTAAAATCAGTGATTAAATATAGATGTCCTAATCAATAAAATATTCTGTTTTCCTTCAACAGAAGTATCACTACAAGACGCAGAACCAATTCCCATTCAAATAGCAAACCCATTTCTTAGTTTCCGTATAGGAGCGTGTCTAATTCTCCTCGTAAACAGCGAATTATATAATGTCGAATTTGTTTTCTGTAGAATTTAAGAGATTCCACTGTATATAAGTATGACTTTTTAATATTGTATATGTTTTTATGATGTCGGAAATTTGAATTTGAAATTTTTAAAACAAGACTGTATTGGATATTTATAAATGCATTCTATCTTACTGACGAATTTTTAAATATGAAGATTAAAAATATGTAGTAATATTGTTGTGTGTATGTAAGTTTGTACATCTGTTTTTAAGTTTGACACTGTTTAGAGTCTGTATGGAGCTTAATGACAATAAAGTTATTATATTACATTACGCGCCTACCACCTGAGGTACGCCTGTTACTACATATTTATTTTCTAAATTATTATCGACTTCAGTATGTCGTTTCACTGTTTCATAATTTTTTTATAGTTTCTGATTTTTGTAAATAATAACATTATTCATGACTTTAATGCCTGTTCGTACCTATTTATGTTATGTTTTCCTTGTATTATTTTATTACTATCACTTTTTGTATCAGTCAAATTAATTAATTAATATCAACAACCATGTTATGATTTTTCTAGAATTAAAATTATCTATAGTAATATCTCAAAAGGTGTGAGATTTTCCGATAAATCCACGAGCGAAGCGAGTGACATTTATTAGGACTATTTCGTGAATAAAATAAAAATGTAAATAATTTATCTCTAAAATTCGCTCACAAAATGTTAATAATTGCATATTTATGAATACTTAACCTATTCAGACATTGTGAAGTCGAAATAGATGAATAAGGATTACTGCAATAAAGAAATTGAATGTTATTCAGTAATGTCAATTGAGAAAAGTGAAATAGAGGTTTAAAAATGTTAATTACATGTACTGCGCTTTTCTCTTGTAATTTTAACAGAAATACGTTTTCATTATCTGCTGAAATCATAATTTAATTTAAACATGTTATAGTATAAATACGAATAACCTGATTAATACATTAATTAAATGAACAATTGTTATGAAGGAGTGTCATTTTCTTCAGATACAATGGGCATGGAATTAGAAGGTGAAGATGTAGATGTGAAAGTAGGATTTCGCACTTTATTTAGTACAATGGATTCATGCTCATCGATTTACGTGGAAACAGTTGGCGACACTGACTAAACAAAAGAACGACCATGCGATAAATCGAGCTTCAGAAATTATCGCGATGTATGACTGTGATAGGTTGGAATTCAAAATTTCATTACACTTCATTGGCCGAAAATGGAATGACGCCATATAAATAAAATAGTCATGAATAAAAATGTGGATCAAGTATTTTGATTGACGTCACATTACGTATTACGTAAATTATATGGTTATCTTTGTCGTTAATGAGCTATTCATAGTTTTCGCCTACACCAAATGATTGTGAAGCAGAAAATTTCCCTAACTCGATTACATGATTGCACTTTATGTAAAAAAAAAACTATATATTTAGACCTAATAGGTCAAATGCTGTGAAATGTTTAGCTTTATATTTTGATATAAGTTCTTAGTATGTAATGTGTAAATTAGGTTATAATTTAAATGTGAACATCTATATTTTCCCTATTCTTGCATTAAAATCCCCTGCCATATTTTCCCTATTCTTGCATTAAAATCCCCTGCCATATTTTCCCTATTCTTGCATTAAAATCACCTGCCAGAATTACACAGTTTGTAAATATTTTTTGTGGATTTTGTTTGTATGAGTACTGAATAAGTACATAGGCTATATATAGTTTTCTATCTTTAGGTTCCTAAGTGGCGTAACACCTAACACTGTTATGAAAAGTACATGCTTTGAGTGAGATTTAAAATCGATTATTGTGTATGGATATGTGTATATGTCTGTGAACTTGGCAGCATGTGTCAGCACGAAGGAATTAAGACAACAAATGTAGTGTGCTTGAAGTGACAGTCAGAAAGTGAGTTTCATGGTAAAGCGCTTGAGTAGATTGCATTAGCTTGCACAAAGTGAAGCCCACGCAGGCCATGTCTCCTGAGTTGTGAGGTTTCGAACCTTCCCCTGCACTTAATCCTCTGAATCGGAATGGGGCCAGTTGCACGGGTGTGTCAAGTGTAAATTGCACTTGAGTCGAATTTATCTAACAAGAATCGCGTTATGTCTAATGAATTGTGACACGGAGTTCTATGCCAGCTGGCCGCGGGCCACACTCCACCCGCGCACATCGTATTGCTGCCTATTGACCCATATCGGTCACCTGCCAGGTACGGCAACCGCAATCCCCGACCTAGCAAAACGAATTTTCCACCAATTTTGTCACTTACCATCATTAAGTTGAGTTTCAAATAAGCTGATAGGCTGGGCTAAAAAAAGCGTAATTGTATTTGCTGTAAGGCAAAGTGCAGATTCGAAGGAACCAAGGAGTCCTTCTAGGGACGGGATCAGCGTGGGATGGGTATCATTATCATCTTCATCCAGAATTAATCGTCAATGGAAGAGCATACATTAATAGCCAGTCCGTTTTTCGGAGAAGCACATCCACTATCCAGTCAACTGATGGTTTTAATCTGATTTGGTACATGAAGGTTTCTTCCTATAGGATTCAATTTTCACTGCCATTTTTACTTCGTAATTGCTACATTACCGACATACCATTTAGAACCATTAAATAACTGCTTGGTACCTGTCCAAGAATCAATTTTCTTGTACTGTTTTCTCTTAGTATTATCTCAAAAACACTGAATAATAATAATAATAATAATAATAATGATAATAATAATTGCGAGTACAGAGATACATTTTTAAATAAAAAATCACTCTAGCGCCCCCAGAAAGAGTACATACTCGTGCCCAGAGGACATTCCACAAAATTTTAAGACATTTTATTAACTAACAGAATAAAAAGTAAGAAAAAAACAAAAATTAAAACATAGGCCTAGATATCACAATAATACATAAGTGTTCTGCTCATGGGCAGGTTTTTCACTGAAAAACTCAGCATTCTTCAATCTTTCTATTTTCTGTCTTCCTCTTAGACTCCGCATATGATCCATATATGAGCCGTTCAGAGCAAAAGTGGTGTAAGCCAGAAATGGGTAATGAGGGTTAAAGTAAACATTCTGTAAAATATAGTGGAAAGTAGCAATTAATATTCAATTTATTTAAACTATTAGTAGTCGGTGGATAGCACGAAGCACATATTAACTGCTACTTTGCACTGTATTTTACACAATTTTTACTTTAAACCTCATTACCCAATTTTGACTTACACCACTTTTGCTCTGAACGGCTCATATGTTAATGTCGTCTATCATCTGATATCTTCTTCTGCCCCGAACTCTTCTCCCGTTCACCATTCCTTCCAGTGCATCCTTCAGTAGGCAGTTTCTTCTCAGCCAGTGACTCAACCAATTCCTTTTCCTCTTTCTGATCAGTTTCAGTATCATTCTTTCTTCACCCACTCTTTCCAACACAGCTTCATTTCTTATTCTGCCTGTCCACTTCACACGTTCTATTCTTCTCCACATCCACATTTCTAATGCTTCTATTCGTTTCTCTTCATTTCGTCGTAATGTCCATGTTTCTGCTCCATACAATGCCACACTCCACACAAAGCACTTCACTAGTCTCTTCCTTAGTTCTTTTTCCACAAGACCGCAGAAGATGCTCCTTTTTCTATTAAACGCTTCCTTGGCCATTGCTATCCTACTTTTGACTTCCTGACAGCAACTCATGTTACTGCTTATAGTACACCGAAGTATTTGAAGCTGTTCACTTGCTCTACTGTCTCATTTAGAATTCGAAAGTTTACCTCTTAATTGATTATTTAAAATAAGGAGCATTAGCAAATTCTATGTTTGGGAATTTAGTATCTTGTTATAGAGCCTTGGATCGAAGTCACTACTGTGATTATAAGCTACAGTTGTGGTATATTCAGGTTCTGTCAGGCATATGTTGTCTGATCTTTTAGTTTTATATTTATGTGAATACAAATTAAATATATTTCGGTGTAAGTTTAATTTTCTGAAATCATCGTTACATAAAGACACGTCAGTTATATCAGAAAAATACTGAAATACTCAGTTGCAGTAGGAATAGCTATTAAGAGAGCGTATGTCCACCATGTAATAAATGCTTCTTTTTTCTTTTGTTTCTCCATATTTTCACTTGTCCTACTTTAGATGGACAACGTGAGTTCTTAGTCATGTAGGGTCAACACAGATCCTACATCATATTAATAACGAGTAAATATCCATGCCTCAGATGAGATTCGAACTCATACCGATGACCTCCACATTATATGTATTATTTATTTAAATTTAAATATACAGAATACATAATATAATTACAACTATAGAAATAGAAATAAAATAATACAATCAATATAAAAAAAGGAGATACAGTAATATTAACAAAATTTGAGGACCGAATGAGCAGCGCTCGTGTTCGGTCGCAGTTCGGATATATTAATAGGCTTATAAAAGAATATACAAAGTAAAATAAAATAGGCACTAAAATTAAAATTACAGCTACAGTGAAATTACATAATATAATAGGCCTATATTAATATAAAAGGGATATAGAAAATGAAATAAAATAGAATAGGAAATAAAAATTAATATAACAGCGGCAATGAATTTATATAATATAATATTAACATAGAGAAGAATAATATCGTACGTGAATAAAGTAGGGAATTTATAAAAAAATATAAATTCCAAAATTATAGAATACAAATATAATATAGGCTGATTAATTCGTACACATAGGCTATAAATTTATTTAATCAAATTGAAGACATTAACACGTTTCTCATTTTCTTGTTATATTTTAGTGGGTTACATGTTAGAAGTTCTGGGTGTAATTTAGCTAAAGAATTATACTAACGAGGGCCAAAATTAATGCTACGCTTTAGACCAGCAGATGTGAAACATTTAGGTTCTACTAATGTTGAATTATTATTATTTCGTCTTGTGTCATGATTACGTGCCTGTAATATAAACTTATTACGATTTGTATGATAAAATTTTAACAGAGTATATTTATAAATTTGTTCAATATTAATCACATTAAATTCAGAATAAATTAATTTAGTTGGATAATCAAAACGTTTCTTCAAACAAATTTTAATTATTCGTTTTTGTAGTAAATTTAACGGACTAAGATTAATTTTTGTACTTCCACCCCAAACAATAATACCATATTGAATGATAGACTGAAGAATGGCCAAATAAACATTTCGTAGAACTCTAATGGGTAAGTACATCGAAGATTAACGAATTTATCAATTGTTTTACGAAGCCTCTTACAAAGATAAGTAATGTGATGAGGCATTTTAAATTTTGAACAATAATGATAATATAGCCTAGAAGCTGTGTTAGCAGTTTGTTGCGTTCACCAGAGCCAATAATAAGTAGACCTCGAATTTTTAGGCCCTTAAAAATCAACTTTTAGGCGCGCCTTTCCTGTCGACTGCTTGTCGTGTGGACTGTGATTTTCACGCCTACTGCAGACAGTGACTAGACTAAGTTCGTATCTTGTGAAGGCCCAGATACGAACAGGATGCGTTTCACAATCGTTTTTCTCGGTACTGAGGAGTCACATGGCAGTTGGTTACTGCAGCTCTCGCGAACCGAGTTTGGCTCCCGGTACGAATTGCCAGGTGTTGCGACGCATCGATTGCCGATTTCTTGACACATCTGGGAGTGTCGCCGACACCTGCACTGGCAGCGAAGTAGCGTAATTGCGAGATGTTTCTTCGGAATTCGGATTCGCAATCATTTTCCTCTCAAATGTTCCAGAATAAGCGGTCATCAGAGCTGAAAATAACTGGTATAAGCTAGTAATTGGATCGCGATGAGTCAGAAGTAAAATATGTTATGGATGAAGACTATTTTTTCTAGATTTTCTCAAGGCGCTCTAATTTCTTCCACTGTTACACTGTCATTCTTATTGTGGTTTCAGAAAGTAACGTAAGCTCTCTGAGAGTGGCTGTTCACCGGCCCTGCTATATTATTTCCTAGCTCGCCGGATTATTACTGTCTCGGTGCTTCTGTGATACAATAAGACGAATCCTTCACAACAAACCTACGGAAAACATAAATATAATTTTATAATGTATAATAAGTTTTAATTAAACCATCTATGCTTATCTTATTTATAAGATAAGCATAGATGGTTTAATTAAAACTTATTATACATTATATTATTGTGAGCTTATCGGAAAACCAAAACAAAAATGAAATTAATAATATAATTCCATAATACAACAGTAGTCGTAACTCTCCTATACCGATATGAGACTTGAAAGATGGATAATTCAGGTGCTACAATAAACAAAAATCCGAAGTGAAATTCCTAAGAAAAGTGGTAGGTTGCAAATTTCGTTCACTCTTTATTTATATATATTTATTTATTTTATTTATTTATTTATTTATTCATTAATTCATTCATTTATTTATTTTACTATATCAATGTTTATATTTAGTTTTTGTATATATGTAATTGTAAAGGTGAAAATATTGTTAATCAAATAATTTGTTTTTTCATAAGTGTATATTATTTTTGGGAGTGTTTTTTGTAAGTAATTTTATGAGGTTGTTATTGATATGCTGATAAATTGTTTCTTAAATATTTTTAGTACAAAATGTAAACATATGTATCGATAATGATATAAAATACAGCGACTTTAGCTCTGCTCCTTAGCGATTTTTATAAACTGTCGTTGGCGATATTGTATAACCAATAATGCTTAGGGGAGAGTCGGGTAGTATCGGACAGTGCGTTTTTTTCATCTACCACCATATATATGGTAGTACCTGAATGACATGGTTACGTTTCTCTATGCGACATCACAGAAACGTAACCATGTCAATCAGGTACTATCATCGTGTGGTAGATGAAACAAACTCACTGTCCGATATTACCCGATGTCCGATACTACCCGACTCTCCCCTACTTGTAAATTTCGTTATCTGATTTTGTAAAATTCACCTAAAAATGACTTAAAATTTAGTATTATATCAAAGTCCTTTATTTATTTATTTATTTATTTATTTATTTATTTATTTATTTATTTATTTATTTATTTATTTATTTATTTATTTATTTATTTACTTATTTACTTATTTATTTACTTATTTATTTATTTTTTATTTATTTTATTTATTTATTTTATTTATTTTATTTATTTTATTCATTTATTTATTTATCTATTTTATTTATTTTATTTTATTTATTTAATTTAATTTAATTTATTTAATATATTTATTTAATTTATTTGTTTTATTTATTCGTTTTAATTTATTTAATTTATCTATTTATTTATTTATTTTTCTTTCTTCTTTCTTTCTTACTTTTTTTATTCTACTTAACGATTGTTCATATTATAATTCTTGATGTATATACAGAATGTATCTATATGTGTCCCTAAATGTGGGGGCGTATTCCTGACACCAAACCATAACAAAAAGTTCATGTGAACATGGGTCTGCAAACCCTTCGTTAAGGAGTTATGGGTTTATTGGTAATGGTACATGTGATACATTTAACAACACACATTTTAAAAAAATTTCTCAAAGTGACCTCCTCCTGCTTCGATGCATGCCCTGAGCCTGCGTTCCGTGCTTTGCCATACTCTGTGCAAATGTCCTGGGTGTTACGGATTTGATCAAATGACGTGTTGCTACCGTATTCCCATCTGCTAGGCATAAATGTAGTGCATATCCTTCATTTCTCTCACTGACTACATCTTGTGATGTTATGAATGTTACTGTGAACAACACAAAATAGAACAAAAGGCAATCAGACAAAACAAAACAAATGTCATGACCAACTGTAATGAAGAAAGTGGGAAAAATGCAAGTTTGAGGTGAATTACATAATCAGGGGTCACTACAGGAAATTCCTTTCATAACTCCCTAACGAAAGGTTTGCGGACCCATGTTCATATGAACCTTTTGTTATGTTTTGGTGTCACGAATACGCCTCCACATTTATGGACACATGTATAGATACACCCTGTATTATATTAGTTTCTGGTAATAGTAATGCAATTTCTGTATCAGAATTTAGGAAGATTGCGGAAATTAAAAAGAAAAGCAAGCTCGTTATATGGAGAAATATATAATAAATTGATTGCAAATATCATACTGAATTATGAAGTAGACCTAATAGATCTAGCTATTTGTTAATTGAAGTTTAAACAGATGTCGAACGAAAATCTGCTGCTTAACATAATACTTAATTTGACCATGTGTCTTTCATATTGATTGTAGGTCGGCCTAGGTGACTCAGTCGGTAGAGTGCTGGCCTTCTGTGTTCGAGGTTGTTCGATTCCGGCCCAAGTCGATGGCATTTAAGTGTGCTTAAATTCCGACACACCGGCGACGCTGATATAACCTCGGCAGTTACGAGCGTCGTTAAATGAAACATAATTTACATTTTTTATTGTAAGAATATTGATTATGTGTCGTGACGAGAATATTGTACGAAATGGAAATATAAAAAATGGAAATTTATCTTTTGAAAATATCTTGGAGCAACAGTAACAAATATAAATGTTACTCGGGAGGAAATTAATCACAGAATAAACGTGGGAAATGTCTGTTATTATTCGGTTGAGAAGTTTTTATCACCCAGTCTGCTGTCAAAAATCTTAAAGTTAGAATTTATAAAACAGTTATATTACCGGTTGTTCTTTATGGTTGTGATACTTGGACTCCCACTTTGAGAGAGGAACGTAGGTTAAGGGTGTTTGAGAATAAGGGGCTTAGGAAAATATTTGGGGCTAAGAGGGATTAAGTTACAGGAGAATGGAGAAAGTTACACAACACAGAACTGCCTTGTATTCTTCACCTGACATAATTAGGAACATTAAATCCAGACATTTGAGATGGACAGGGCATGTAGCATGAATGGGAGAATTCAGAAATGCATATAGAGTGTTAGTTGGGAGACCGGAGGGAAAAAGACCTTTAGGGAGGCCGAGACGTTGATGGGAAGATAATATTAAAATGGATTTGAGGGCGGTGGGATATGATTATAGAGGATGGAGTAATCTTGCTCAGGATAGGGACCAATGGCGGGCTTATGTGAGGGCGGCAATGAACCTCCGGGTTCCTTAAAAGCCAGTAAGTAAGTAAGTAAGTAAGTAAGAATATTGAAATACATTCAATTCACAGAATTTTTACACTATATTAATGTAGTACCTATATTAATTGAAATAACGTAAGTTTTAATGTTGATGTAATTATTTTTGGATGTCAAGAGAGAATTGAAAATTGTTACTTACAGTATATTTGTTTGCACATATGACATCCCGGCGAAAGGGATTACTATAAGCGTTCATTTATATGTGATTTCCGTTTTCGTTACTCATTTGAAGAAATCATTTTAGCAGCAAAAATTAATTCCATAATTTTGTATGCCCTTCGATCTACTAAAACCGCCACTGCAGTCTTGGGTATGATGTGCAGAGAGAGTGATGTGGACATCTCAATCTTAATTTCATACCGATATACACTTCTGCGTTGGTCCACTCGTAAAGTCGTAAAGCCCCATCCTGTGTAGAGGGCCCCTCCCGGGTGGGGCTACTTGACCATTCGGATCACAGAACGATGTACACATCGAGAAAGTGGCTGGCGCGCGCTCCATCTGTCGCACGTGATTTGAAATTGTCATCGCGGTGTCCTGAACTGTCTAATTCGACTGCAGGAGTGAAGAAATGCGATCCCTGAAATTATGACGTAATTCATAGCTCCTTACTGCGTGTGTATGTCTGATGATTGTTACAGACTGATTAATCGGTTGCTTTAATTACTGTTACATTTTATTTAGGTATATTATTTAGATTATACAACAGAGATGGGAATAGCAGCAATTATCTATAATTTTAGACTGTAAAGCACTAACTTAGGCGAGATATGCCTTCTGAAATATACTCCAAAAGACAAAAGACTGATTCGTTAATTACGTACATCAGCGATGTCAAAGCAAGCGGATTTTTCTGACCTTGACGTCGTGCGCGGGCATCAAGCGCTAAGTATGGAAAGAGGAAGGGTTGTGTGTATGAATAAGCAACCTGTTGGATTAAGAAAACAATGGTGTACAAACTTCAAACGGAACGTGAAATTTTATGTCGTTATTTTTATATGGCTTTTTTCTGTTTGATATTAACTATATTGTCTGTAAAACAAAAGTACTAACACCTATTTCTTAATATTGCACTTGTGTTTTAAATCTTAATAACATAATAAAGAGTTAAGAAGGAATATTCACATAAATTCCATAGTAGTACAGCTATACTGTACTGAATGGTTGAAACACATTATTCATAAAGAAAGTGATATCCCAAAAAAAGAGATTGAGTATGACATGATAAGTTGGAATTGATATTGATGGTAACTTTAGCCTTACAAAAGTAATCAATAAACTAATCAAAACAATATTACAGTAAAAGCAAAGTTACCTAGGTGCTGTATATGTTTTGAGTTTAACTAATATTCCATAACAAAACTCTTATCGCATTATGCTTTTAAGGTGGTATTGGTAAGCAACTTCCTATCATTAGAATATTAAATTATTTTCTCGAAATCTGCTGAAGCTATAGAGCTGACATTTTTACAACACATGGGCACGTATCTTTTGCTTGTGATGTAACAGTAGTTGCTTTGTTAATTCATTTCCTTACAAACAATTTCCATGCGAATATTTTCAAAAGTTTCAATACACTATCTTCAGTAATACGTATTTACGGTATGTTAGATTTACGAAACCATTCTGTAAGGCTACTAAATAAATAGGCCTAGGCCTATATCTGAAAATTTCACTTTTCTATTTAAAAAGTTGAAAAAATATTTCTTTTGAATAAAAAAATCAAACTTGTGAAAAATGAACATTAGAATTAAAACTTACATTCTTATAATGCACTTATACTTCTCAGACAAATCTAAAAATTAACATGGATACGGTTTTAATAAGTTTTCTTCCCTCTATCTATTGAATCAGTTCTGGCCATCCCTGAATATAGCTCGACCAAGCGGCATATACTACCTCTTTCGTCTGTCTCTTTCTTTTCCGCTGTAAAGCGCTCAGGCTCTCCTGAGCTCTAAAGCGCGCGCTTGCTCCTATGGGTATCAATTGACATGACTGACGTACTTTATCATCAGATATTTTTTAGTATGTAGATTATATAATGAGAAGATATACAGTTTCTTTTATGTCATCTTCAAGATGTGTACAGATGAGGAGGCGAGACCTGGCATGTGAGCTGTACGAGAGGGGGGAAGAATGAGCTATCAGAAAGATTTTTTTACAAGACGGTTGATGTTATACAAATCTATCGACACGAAAGTTCATCTCAGACTAAAACTTATCTTCCCCCTCCTTGCCCATTGCTGATATAGCCACGTCACATGATAAGATCACAGGACAGGTCTTGCCTCCTCTACTATACACAGAAGTGTAATCGCTTATTTCGTCTGATTTTGATTCAAGAAACATTGTAAGAAACATAGCTTGCGTATCGGATGTGATCATTTGGACTGTTTAGATCAGATGTCAATGATCAGAAGAGGATAAAGCAATAAAAGAATAAAATTGAAGCACTTCAGTGATGATCTCCATGATCGGCACATTCGATAGCTTATTTTTATACCTGAACAAAATTATGAAATATAAATGTACTGCAGTTAACTCACAACAATACGGAAATGTAATTTAATCTACTGTAATGTACAAAGTGTATCACTGTGATTAATGTAAGTTTAAGTACCTACTGCTGTCGGTTGAAAATTGAAATTTCTGATCATAGGATTACAGTAAAAATCTGTCTATATTCTTACTCATCGCCAGTTTGTAAAACCCATTCATTTACACTCATTACTGCGTCATATGAAGTGATCGGTCCTTAGTTTAAATCTGATTTATTTAATTATTTATTAATTTATTTATTTATTTACTTACTTATTTTATTTGTTTATTTATTTATTTATTTATCTACATTAATTTAGTTTTGTACAGGGTGGGGCATGGGAGACTATCTGTTTTAAAAGTGAAATAATTTTCTTATTTATGCATATTACAAGATAGTTCTTACTCTTGAATTATCATTTTCAACCCAGAAACATGGAAATTAACCTCATCAGACATCAGTAGCACGTCCATTAGCAACGAATCTTGTTGAATTAATTCCTGCATTTGCTGACAAAAATGTAGGCTATTCAATTTGTCGTTAGCATTTAGTTGTTGAACAACTTGCATTTTGTAGGGATGAAACGGAAGGCCGTATCGTATCGTATCATATATCATATCATATCATATCATATCATATCATATCATATCATATCATATCATATCATATATCATATCATATCATACCATATAAATTATCCTATATCATACCATACCATATATCGTATCAAATCATATCATATCATGTATCATAAATCATATCATATCATATCACATCATATCATATCAATTCATATCATATCATACCATATAAATTATCATATATCATATCATACCATATATCGTATCATATCATATCATATCATGTATCATAAATCATATCATATATCATATCATATTACATCATATATCAATTCATATCATATCATGTCATATCATATATTATATCATATCGTATCATATCATATCATATCATATATCATACCATACCATATATATCATATCATATATCGTAGTCATATATCATATCATACCATACTCTATATATCATATATCATAGTCATATCATATCATACCATACCATATGTATCATCATATCATACCATATAAATTATCATATATCATACCATACCATATATCGTATCAAATCATGTCATATCATATATCATAAATCATATCATATATCATATCATATCACATCATATCATATCATATCATATCATATCATATCATATCATATATCATATCATATCATATCATATCATATAAGCTTATGTTATAGTCTTTATTTAACACGAATGTGTATAGCTTTCAGCCATTCCTTATTTGCTATGGAGGATTGGCTCGGTACTTTGCAAAGTGAGGGTGATTGTGTAGTATTGTGTGGAATGATTGTGAGGGAAAACGGGAGAACCCCAAGAAAAACTCGCTTTCCGTTTTGTCCACCACAAATTCTTTCATGGCCCAGACGGGAATCGGACCTGGGACACCACAATGGAACGCACACAGGCTAACTGCTCGGTGCGGGCGAACTATAAATAGACTACATACATAGGCCTTCATACATACATATCTATCTACCTACCTATAGACGATCAACATCACTAGTTATTGTACAGTTACGCTGAAGAACTGAATATCCTATATGAAAGTGGTTACTATATGTTTTTATATAAAGGTTGTTGTTGTATGTTTATATACGAATATTTACATAATGTAAGTAGGCCTAAGTACATATCACATTTCAAGGTATATGAAATTAATAGACATCACTTGCGGCATCTATGCAATTAATTGTGTGAAACTCGTTGTGGAAGCGAAATCGTGTTGTGATTAGGCAGAGTATGTAGCGTATCCTCTCTTTTTACCTTCTATAGACTACATACCAAGTTGGACGAGAAAAATCGTTACACTGGTACAGTATATATTAATAAAGTGTGCCATATCGCTGCGACCTTGCTACTGGTATCGAGCGAAGCACGGCCAACAGCTCTTCGAGGTCTGTCCGTCCTCGTGTGGTTCACACATCAGACAACCCTTAAGAACTTGCTGTTTCCATAATAACGATAGTTCTGTGAATAGAATTGTATAAAGTAATTCATACATTTTAGCTTTTAGATATAAATTTCTTCTCTGAAGAAGTTTTGAATTTGAATGAAACAGAGGATGGGAAGTACATGAGGAGATTCATTGTGTGTCTGAAGATGATTCTCATAGAAGAGTCGATATAATTGCCATCATTCCAGAAAGCGATGGTCTTAGACCCTACGATTTGCTTTGAACGAGACACAAATCAAGCACTGCAGATAAATGATGACAAGCGAGCTAAATATGTACCTTGTCTTCCATACCTCAGTGAAAAATATGGCATTTCGCTTTACAACTGGGATGTTACAGGCTTACTATTTGGAGCGAGGGGTTGTTTACCAAAATTTATATCTAATATTCTTAAATCCTTTCAAATTCCCTTTTATGAGGTTCAGAAGATTGTAATGGAAATTCTTAAGGTCTCTCTTCAAATTCTACACTATCATCTATATGTCAACACGTAAATTTTTGTTTTAATGTACAAATGGAATCATTATTTTGCTCGTTTCATTTCCCTTTATCTTTTATGTTTGTTAATTCCGGATCCCAGTGATCAACCCATTTGAGGACGGATGATTTGCAATAAATCTTAGTAGTAGATAATTGGTAAATGTCTGCGTTACAAACGGTTTGGATATTGTTAATATTATTGCATACCTTATATCATATAATATTCTATAAGAAACGTATTAATGAACATACAATTTTGGATTAATTGCGCTGGAATGGCCAAAATTTGTATAAGCACTTCTTTTGACATAATTAATATGGTGGAAGAAAAAAATAACTTTTTCTTTCTGCTCCCATGAGAATGTTTGAATGTCAGGCAATGTAAAACCCATGGTCAGGTCTATAATTTTGTTATATAATAATGAAAGATAAGACAAGAAAAGAAATCCAATTTAAGTTCTATCAGATAGTGACGGTCCCTATGCTGACGTATTTTTCTGATGTATTGACGCTGACGAAACTAGACAGACAAAAAGTAGAGTCAACTTAAATTATTTCTTCTGAGATCTATTGCTGCAATATCCGTACAAAATAAAAGAGCAGTGAAGACATCACAAATGAGCTATGGTCCATCCCAGGTATCTGTGGAGTAACTTCGCGCATATAATAATAATAATAATAATAATAATAATAATAATAATAATAATAATAATAATAATAATAATAAAACAATAATAATAATAATAATAATAATGGTTTATTTTAACTGGCAGAGTTAAGGCCATTCGGCCTTCTCTTCCACTCAACCAGTATGATAGAAAATTACAGTGCTGTGAATATAACATAATTAATACAATACAATTCAAAGCAATACAAAACTACAATACAAGACAATATAATACATAATTAATATAATACAATGACAATTCTTTTCATCTTCACAACACCAATAACATAATTACGTAATAATAAAAATAGTAATAATAATAATAATAATAATAATAATAATAATGATAGTCATACCTAAATTAAATTAAATTATTAAACTCGATCACAATTATAACTTCAATTTGACTGCGCCCGTAAGAAATCGTTTAGCCTTTTCTTGAAAGTGGTTGTCTGGCAGCCCCTAATCTTCTGAGGTAGAGAATTCCATTCACGGAGGACTGAGACAATAAAAGAGGATGAATAGTGGGATGTTCTATAGGCAGGAATTGCTAGGATTTGGTTCTCCTGTGACCTGGTGTTTAGAGTGTGATTGGAGGATAAGTAGTTAAACCGGGAACGAAAATGGGGGCGAAGTCTATCTGTGCCGGAGTGTATTGCGGGCAGCATCAGCTGAAGTCCGCTAAGGGGTAAGATGCTCGTGGTAGAAGGTGAAGTAGAGTTCAGATAGAAATTATCCTCTCCTGCAAGCGATTGCTCGCTTCGTCCAAGCAGTGCCTCCCCAGGGCAGTGATTGGCCCTAGTCCTCCCACATATCACTTGCGTAGAGGTCTTGTTTCGTCTTTCTACTCCAGAGATTCCTGGGACGGACCATAAGAGTCTTCAATTTGATCGAGAGAACAAACGATGGCAGGAAAAAATGGACAATACAGCATGTTAAGGGGAGAGGATGGTATTTTTGATGATAAATGACTAAATTTTCAAAAAAGAAAAATTCTTTAAAATACTCTGTGATATGCGTTGATCGCCATTTTTAAACTTCCTACATTATGGATTTTTAAATCACTCGCCCACTTTTATTGTTGTTTCCAGTAAATTAAATTTTCAATTTTTTTTTCTTTAGAATACCCTTTGATATGTGTGGAATGCATTGCATAACATTTTGTGGGTACTTGTGCCCTTATCGGATGTTGAGACGTCATTTTTAAACTTCCTGCGCTATGGATTGTTAAATCACACGCCCGCTTTTATCGGTTTCCAGTAACTTCATTTTTTTTTTTTTGCTACATTGCCAGACAAAATGGATATAATTTCTGAGCTATTAAAGATACATGCAAGAAATTTAGAACACACATTCTTTAGGCTATTAGGAAACTTTTCTCTGTAACAGAATTTTGTTAATTGATTTCATTTTAAAAATACGTCCGTTTGTTTGCAAGAAAGGAAATCAGAAAATTGTTACTAAATTTTAATAGTTTATTTTATAAACGTAGGGACTAATATCAAAATTCTGTTACAGACAGTTTGTAGAACATACTTTTGCAAATACATTGCAAAAACTGTTTGGATCTATCTTTAAAAACGGTTTAGATATATCGGTTTTAGTACAATCCTGCATTGGGTATATATTTTTTTTTTCAAATTTGGGCTCCCAAATAGTTTTTTTTTTTTCAAAATATTTATATTTGGTTGAGTTGCCACAGCTATGAGCTCTCTACATACAAAAAATTAATAATTTACACCAAATAGGAAAAAAGTTAAAAAAAATACCATCCTCTCCCCTTAACAGAAAGTATGGTACAAAGTTGACAGGAAGAATATAGTGAGGGGAACGGAACGAGTTATGGAACCGAAGCCTTATAGTTGATGATAATGATGATGATAAGGAGGAGGAGAAGAGGAGAAAGTGTTGGAAGAGGTCAAAATCTCTAGTATGAGGAATATCAGCACTTCATGTGTAGCAACTTAAAGGGTCTGAACCTTGAAGTTCTTGGATATGATGGCGGCAAATTCAATAAAATAACAATGAGAATACTGAATGAAGGAAGATCGTTACTGTGATGGACTATAAAGAACGGATATTACTCTGTCTTTTTTAAAGATAGAGAAGGAATGAATGAGAATGAAACTGATGTTCTTGTGTGACAGGAAGGAAAGTTATTTGCTTGGAGAGCAATTAGCATGACGAACAATTGTGTAAAGCACAGCTCTCCTGCTGTGTGTACTGGTGACGGCAGAGTGTTATAGTATTTAATGATTTCATGTAGGCTACTTTGCTTCCTAATGTTAGAATCCAACTGTATCTCAGTCGTCTGGCGGCAATGCACCAAGAGGCCGAGTTTCGAACCTTGGCAGATTAGGGGATATGAGTTTTTTTGCTCCCCGACATACTTTCTCCAAATACCTAAATTTTCCATATATATCTATTTTTTTCCTTTCCTTCATAATCTTCACTATCATAATCTCCGAATTTTCTCTGCAATTTTAAAGGTTATACCAAGTAAACGATTGCATTAGCGCCTATATATTTATTTTAAGCTGTCTACACTTACACAGATGATACAGAGCAGTCCACGAGCAAAGATATCTAATAATTTTTGTTATGGTCGTAATAGTTTGCCCGGAAAGAAATCGTTTTTAGAATTGCAATGTTTCCTTGGAAGTGAATAAGAGTGTAAGAATGTCATACGAGGAAAATTATTAATGAAAAAATATACTGACAAGCCATGGGCATTATTTGTAGTTTTTTTTAAATAGTCTTGCATAATTCCCTAGATTGAGCGCCTACTGTTATTCTAATTACTCTTTTTCTGTAGTAGGAATATACTGTTACGATCTGTGGAATTTCCCCAGAATATTATTCCAAAACTCATTACCGAGTGGAAGTATGCAAAGTATATTGTTTTTAAGATATTTTATTTACTATCTCTTGCATAGATCTAATAGTAAAACGTACTGAATTTAGTTTTGGAGTAATTTCTTTAATATGATTTTTCCAGTTTAACATATTATTGATTTGTAGGCCAAGAAATTTGGTTGTTGTTTCTATTAGGGACCTGCTATTAATTATTAGGTTTGATATTTGCAAGGTTGAATTTGACTGGATTTAAATTGGATTATGCTAGTTTTGTTACAATTTAATATTAATTTATTGGCTGAGAACAATCACATATTTTGAGGAGAATTGCCTCTGTTGAAGATTGGAATGTGTTGGAGTTATTGGCTGTAATTACTATACTATACTATACTATACTATACCATACTATATTATACTATACTATACCATACTAATACTATACTATACTATACTATACTATACTATACTATATAAAATAAGTGACGATAACTCATTTGAAATTAGGTCTAAATTAAAGATATTAACGGAGTTGGTGAGTTTTGTATTAATGAATGTTGTAATATTCATAGGGTGACCAGACGTCCTCTTTTGTCTTGACATGTTCTCCTTTTCGTAACTTGTATGCCTGATATTTTGAAATTATCTGTTTTGACGCCTTTTTCAAGTAATTTGCCTGTAGGTGGCAGCAACATCGACAGAATATACTCGTACTCTTTGCCAATGATCATAACTCTGTTTGCTCCTCCTTGTTATTGCCGTTGCTCACAGTAGATAGTAAATCGAGAGATCGATGTGCGAATGTAGATATGTATTTTGATAATAACTACAGTTTCCTTGGCTTTCATATGTAGCTAGTACCTGTAAAATCATTATTATTAAGTTTTATCAACAGTAATCTCACTAGAGGTTTTGATTTATCTAGAGAAAATCAAAACTCGAATGGAATTTAATTGACTATTACACGATTAGAAGAAAGTATATAAAGATTAGAAGTAACGAAGTACTCCAATACAATAAAATATTAATTGACTTACGAAAATACAACTGATTTCAATTAATGTATTATTGTACCATCTCAACATTACAAATATTACGCTAGATGCATCCTGGACGGCAGTGGTGTTATAATTATGTGATGTTATCAGGTGTACCAACTATGGAATCTTCATTGAACTCTGTAGACGGTTACTAATCAAGAAGGCTTTGTTGATTCAATTTCATTTTTATTAAAAAGCTGCATTCCACTTCAATTATCCGGATCCCAGTAATCAACGTCACTTTACAGATGATTTTCAATAAATCTTAGTATTAAACAATCTCTGATACGTGACTATCCATAATATCATATAGCAGAAGCTATAACATAACCTAAATAATATAAACAAGTGTTAGAAAAGTTTTAATTAACGATGATATAAAAAATAAACATGAATAATTTTAAAA
Organism: Periplaneta americana; assembly: GCF_040183065.1. Lineage (NCBI taxonomy): Eukaryota > Metazoa > Arthropoda > Insecta > Blattodea > Blattidae > Periplaneta > Periplaneta americana. The sequence goes on from NC_091127.1 coordinate 144,718,531, forward strand.
GAAACAGTTATTGAAAGTACAATTTTCAAATTTGAATGTTTTAGTGGTTGGTGTTAGTGTTTTATATATCATACGTGTGCGTAAAAGAAGTGCAACTCGTTGATGTATGTAAATGGTGTATTCCTCAACTTATTCAGGATTTCCGAATTGTGCCCTTCATTTATTTGTAAATAGGATTTCAGGGAAGAAGCATAGCTATGACCAGTGATCTTTATTAATTCATGTTCTTGAATGCCAATGCGAGTCATATTTGAAAGTGCTGTGTATCGACTGGAGTGGTTCGTAATTTTCTGTTTTTTTTTGACGTCCAGACCAATGCAGTTTGAAATGTTGGCAAACAAAGAAACAAATGCTAGGGTAGTGATAAAAATAAATAAATGCTAGGGACGCGATAAAATTAAACAAATGTTAGGGACGCGATAAAATTGTGCGATAAGCAGCCATGATTGTTTGAAAGACTCCTCTCGTACCGTTTTATTGGTCAAAAGTAGTATGACGTAGTAAAAGTGTAATAGTCATAATTATTTTGTAATAAAATAGATATTAACATTCTTTTAAGTATGATGTAAGCCTAAATCTGTACTGTAAATATTTTGTAATAAAATAGATATTGACGTAATTTAAACTATAATATAGTCCTAAGCCTAAATCTAAGTACATGTTTTCTGTCCTCTTTTTTCGAACAATGTTCTCCTTTTTGAAGCTTTGTGTCCTCATTTTATCGATGTGAATCTGGTCACTCTAAATATTCACTTAGGGTCATATTCATGGACATTCTTAGCGCGGGCTTCCGGTGGATGATCAGCGAACTAACGTTTTTCATATTCATAAACCAGTGTTAGCGATATGATATGATATGATATGATATGATATGATATGATATGATATGATATGAATCCTGTACAAGTAATCAGTCAATAGCCAGGGCTAGTTTAGCACCCTCGTAGCGCGGGCTAGTGAAATGTCTATGTATAGCACCCTTAATCTTTGAAAGGAAGAAACCGTGTTGCACTACTATCACAGTCTAGTAGGCCCTATATACAGTCACGAAGTTCAATACGTAGTAAATATGCATCCATAGATAGTTGGATCATTTGCAAAAATTGTAAACAAATGGACGATTGAGAACGTCAAAATTAAAGTACTCTTTAGTGCATATTCTGCATGTATTAATATAGTGCAATGTCTCTGCCATAGTAATCAGCCACTGTACACTCACCTTGCTTTACAGCACTGTTTTGAATATGTAACAGACATGACATGGAGTAACAGATCTGACAGGTAACAGACATGACAAAGCAAACAAGCATGTGCGAACCTAAAATGTTTTTGCTTAAAAATCTTCAAAATAGCAACTTAACTACTGGACACGTGTACTATTATGTCCTCTTGATCTTGACTTTATATTTCTTTATTTGTGGAAAACACTACACAAACAGATCTGACAGAGTAAAAATGCACGCTAGACTAAAACACAAAGCAAGAGTTTGACACAAATCAAAATGAGTGAACATAGCAGTACAATCAAAATGAGTCTTTGTGCATCATCTTGGCTTGTGCTGACATCTGTGGGATTTCTTTTTCAACTGTGTATCCATGGGAACAGAATAGTGAAACAGACCTGACTGACTTACTGGACTAGAGTAATTATGTAATCATATTTAAGGAAATATAAACTCAGACATAAATGAAGAAGTTTTGATAATACCAAATGTTACTTTAATTTTTTTTCTCAATTACATTATTAAACAAACCTTTATCTGGACATAACCGTGCTCCATTTGAAAAACTTGACTAGTATGGACACTGCATTTTAGCTGTCAGTATGAGAATTTTATTTAATTCTCGTGAAATATTTCACATGAAGGAAATAATTCTTGTGACGTTTACTACATTAGTATTGAAACTACTCACTGTTAGGAATTTATAACTCTATCGTTATAAATGCAATAATGGGAAGGGTAAGAATTGATGGACATAATTTGTTATACAAATTCTGGAAATGACCCGCTAACTACTAGGATCGCTACTATCGCCTCATCACAGACAATGTGAAATAGTACCTGCACAGTCTATTGTTCCTAGTACCCTCATCAACTCAAGCTTCGTGATTGTGTACATTAAACTATGCTACTATTTCATCAAGAACAGCAATTGGCTTCTGCACTGTCAAGGTGCTGTTATTGCTCAAGAATAGAATGAAAATGGCTACTGTATGTCCCGAAACATGATATTTCATTGATTAAAGCTCTAAATGAGATTAATCTTTATTAAGTTATTTGTTCGATGGAATGTACTGTACCTTGAGGGTCTATGTAGCTTAAGTTTGAAGGCTTAAAATGTGTACACTTTGATTGGTGATTGGCAACGTCATCGAATGCTAATTGTTAAGTCTTCTGTGAAAATTTTGATAAAAATTGTCACCTAAAATCCGTAAATGCCTTGAAATGACAATAATATCGCAAAGCAGTTTACTTTAGAAATCGCACTAAGAATAATCGTAATGCGTGTATGACTGGCCCGTTATAAAGCTATGATAAACCCGGTCACACATTATGCGTGAACACGCATGTGGCCGGCGAGTCGAACTTCATTATGAAATGACTTAAGTGACTCACGTCTGCATCTCCGTTGTCTGAATCCCAGAGGAGTCGTGACGTTTCTCAATTTCCTCTACTCGTAAATTCTCTAGCATCGCTGTCATATTCTTTGTACTAAGAATGTAAATTTACTGAGGTGAAGCAATAAATAGCATGATCTAAATATATGACGATGTGCAACTCTGTGAGTTTTGGGTTTGTATGCCAATCACAGATGTAATTCCATCAACTGTTTGAAGCTCTTTCACAGGGAAGGCATAACAAGATGACCTTTCTGCTGGTACTTTACCGGCAGTAAATCTTCGGAACCCAACAGACAAATGCTTTCTCTTTTCTGTCTTCGTTTCGAAAAATTATATTAATTTTACATCTATGACCCAAGTTAAAATTAAAATAATATTACCGGAATTAATGACATTTCCCAAAATCCTTATCTAAGTATGAAACTTATGGGAGCATTAAGGCGCATATTGTAAATTTTGAGTCAGAATAGCTTGCTCTTTTTTAAAACAAAATTGTAAACATTATTATTATTATTATTATTATTATTATTATTATTATACAAAAATTCCATAATTCACCTGAAAGATGGAGAGAATTCGATACATTATAAAATTACATAGATAAATTAATACTACATTATGCAACGAGCCCATAATGGTAGTAATTAAGTCGCGAGTATGCTTATGAAACGAGCGCAAGCGAGTTTCATAATTTTCATACAAGTGTCTTAATTACCATTATAGTCAAGTTTCATACGATTTTTTATGCTCGACCATATTTCTAACTTGAAATTATTCAGAAGTATTCATTTTATTCTTATGTGACTGAAGAGCGGAAGTGACCTTGTGCATAGCTCGTAAATTATGAGATGTGCGCAGACGCGAAAGTATTGATTTTTTCCGAGGAACAGATGTCCACATTGACCTTGATATAATCTAGAGAGTAAACTAAATATTAATATTGATATAACATTGAAATTAAATTAGACATTGAAAAACGAGATGACAAATTGAATTTATTTGAATATTATTTATAATTAACGCTAATTATTACAGTAACAGAACATAACCTTCAGCGACAGTATTGGATTTCCAACCTCCGTGACTTTTCGCTAATTGTCTTTCGATTGCATATCCGAGAATAATCGATTCTTGCGGTTTTATAATGGTACAATCAGTACAATGGAGATATCTCATTGGCTGAACAACTGAATTATAATGAATAGGTGTACTTTAATGAGGTGCATTAAAGGGCTACTACCAGGTGTATAATTACTACATTTCGGCATGGTCGAGCATAAAATAAATAGCATCTTAAAAACTAATATTGACTAATAACAAGGTGCTTACTGTACATGCTTTTCTAAATTTAAAACTGCTTGAATGAAATAGATGGGAGCAATTTTTATTAATTTTTTATAAATTGTAGGATTATAGACTTCAATGTGATACAAAATTCCATGGATAAATTACAATAAATAACGTCTTAAAATTAATATTCACTAATGACGACGTGCTTACATGCATTTTAAAATTTAAAACACCTTGAGTGAAATAGATCAGAGCATTTATTTATTAATTTTTTTATAAATTTTAGGATTATAGAGTTCAATACGATACAAAATTACATGGATAAATTATAATAAATAACGTCTTAAAAAGTAATATTCACTAATAACTTAGACTAAGATAGATAGATAGATAGATAGATAGATAGATAGATAGATAGATAGATAGATAGATAGATAGATAGATAGATGGATGGATGGATGGATGGATGGATGGATGGATGGATGGATGGATGGATGGATGGATGGATGGATGGATGGATGGATGGATTGGATGGATGGATGGATGGATGGATGGATGGATGGATGGATGGATGGATGGATGGATGGATGGATGGATGGATGGATGGATGGATGGATGGATGGATGGATGGATGGATGGATGGATGGATGGATGGATGGATGGATGGATGGATGGATGGATGGATGGATGGATGGATGGATGGATGGATGGATGGATGGATGGATGGATGGATGGATGGATGGATAGATAGATAGATAGATAGATAGATAGATAGATAGATAGATAGATAGATAGATAGATAGATAGATAGATAGATAGATAGATAGATAGATAGATAGATAGATAGATAGATAGATAGATAGATAGATAGATAGATAGATCGGTGGGTGGGTGGGTGGGTGGGTGGATGGATGGATGGATGGATGGGTGGGTGGGTGGGTGGATGGGTGAATGGATGGATGGATGGCTGGATGGATGGGCTACATGAATTTTTAAATTTAAAACTGCTTGAGTGAAAAAGATGAGAACATTCCTTTATTAATGTTTTATAAATTTCTAGGATTATAGAGTTAATTACGATACAAAATTACATGAATAAATTACAATAAATAAGATCTTAAAAATAAATATTTACTAATAACGAAGTGCTTGCATGCATTTTTATATTTAAAACTGTTCGAGTTAAATAGATGAGAGTATTTCAGTATTATTTTTTTTATATAAATTCTAGGATTATAGAGTTCAATACGATACAAAATTACGTGGATAAATTACAATAAATAACGTCTTAAAATTAATATTCACTAATATCAACGTGCTTAGATACATTTTTAAATTTAAAACTGTTTGAGTGAAATATGTTAGGGTATTTCTGTATTAATTTTTTTATAAAATCTAGAATTCTATAGTTCAATACAATACAAAAAGTACATGGATAGATTACAATAAATAACATTTAAAAAATTAATATTCACTAATAACAAAGTGCTTGCGTACGTTTTTTTAAAATCTAAAACCGTTTTGAGTTAAATAGATTAAGGTATGTCTTTATTAATTTGTTATAAATTTTAGGGCTCGTTAAATACTTGAGTTCAAACAAACGTATTGCATCTTGAGGTCGAAACTCCGACGGCTGCAATAAGAAATCAGTGAGTTTTTATCCTTCTCTTTTGATTACATTTAAAGCTAGTGAGAACAGTTTTAAACAGTTAAAGGAATTGTTACTAAAATAAAATTTAATTTACTTTATTTCTAGAATTATGCAAACTGTTGCATATTCCTGGTTATAAAATCATAAAAATTTTGAAATCTCCTTGTATGCCACCCCAAGGAAGTGATAGCTGCGTCCTGAGATGTTGCAGAAAGCAAGAGTGGACCCCGCATTCCTAGTGACGTGACACAAGAGTTGTGCGGTGCATGAATAAGAATCACGGGTTTCGTCACGGGCGATTTTCAGGTCGCCTGTGAGAGTAGCGTCCACTCGCATATAAAAGCGTCGGCAGAAGCTTCACTTTCATTGTGCTTTCTTCCAGCTCATCAATCAGTTGTCAGTGCCATGGATCTGCTCCGAGTAAGTGTGTGACCGTCAGTGCGATGTTACTCGTGTCTTACAGTGAGGGCGTGCTTCTCAAATTGGCAAAATCCTCAAATTCTACTATTTCGTAGATCACACGTTTTCTTCAAATCTAACGGCGGAAGGAAATTCCAAAAAACCGATAGCTTAATATGTTTAAAGTTTCGAGGCTGTGTACAAAGACTCTTAAATTACTGATTCTTACGACCGAGTGAAATTTATACTTAATTGTTCAGTTGAGATGTAAAGTGGGAAAGATTTGTTATTCAGTAATTGTTTTTATTAGGTCTTACGATATCAAATAAGTTACTTAATATTTCAAAATCAAAGGCAGAAAAATTAATTATGAAAAATATAGTTAAACTAAACCTAAATTATCTGATCCTACTTATTCTCTGACGTCATAAAGTTAGCTCTAGTAACAATAATAGTACATTATGCAACGAGCCTATAATGATAGTAATTCAGACGCGAGGATGTTTATGAAACGAGCGCAAGCGAGTTTCATAATTTTCATACGAGCGTCTTAATTACCATTATATGCAAGTTTCATACGACTTTTTATGCTCGACCATATTTCTAACTTGAAATTATTCATAAGTATTCATGTTATTCTTATGTGACTGAGAAGCGAACTGACCTTGTGCAATCTCGTAAATTGTGAGATGTGCGCAGACGCGAAAGTATTGATTTTTTCCGAGCAACGAATGTCGACGACCTTGATATAATCTAGAGAGTAAGATAAAAGTTAAACTTGATATAACATTGAAATTGAATTCGACATTGAAAAACGAGATGACAAATTGAATTTATTTGAATATTATTTACAATTAACGCTAATTATTATTGTAACAGAACATAACCTTCTGCGACAGTATTGGATTTCCAGCCTGCGTGACGTTTTGCTAGTTGTCTTTCGATTGCATATCCGAGAATAATCGAAAACCTGAACTTTAATGAATAGGTGTACTTTAATGACATGCATTAAAGGACTGCTACCAGGTGTATAATTACTACATTTTGGCATGGTCGAGCATAAAGTATGTTAATTGATCTTACATATAATATTACAGGATCTTTGGATTTGATTATGAGCTATGCTTCGAATTCTTGTGTATATAGTCATAAAAGTCGGAAGCTATTATTTTGTGAGTGTATACTGTAAGATATCATGACTTGTGTGAACCTAACTGCAAAAAGAAAATTCAAAACCAGTAAGGCCTAAATCGTAGGCAAGTTTAAGGTTGTACAACGCCTTCCGGTTCCTAGTAGCGTAAAACTCTAAACACAAGTGATTTAAAATAAACTTATCGTTCTTCAAAACATGATTGATTTTAATGTTTTCTTTATCTCTGGTATGTGGTCGTGAGCCTCTTTGATGGTTTACTCGGTAAAATTGTGGACCATTAATTGTCTCAATGCAGAATAGGCTTAGAAAGACAAATTTTAATATCAGAGCAACTGAAGAATGTAGTTTAAAACTTTCTACCCACGTATGATGTGGCATTTTCGTAGCTTCAGTGAGATAAAAGAATTACGGTTATTGATTGGTAAAGTTATGCACCGATAAAATGATATGTTAATCATCGTTTTGTATATCACTTGCCTAAAAATTTGAAAGAGAATTCTGCGTCCGAGAATAATGTAATCAAGGATCTTGTTACAGATTTAGTGCGCATCCTGCTAAGACTTGTCTGAGTTAGTTTTCTTATAAGTTCAATTAATTTTAAAAGTTTGAATGTAAAGCTACTAGATTTTATCTGTAGCTCATAAAACACGCTTATTATCGCTTTCAGGATAGTTCTCTTAAAAACGTTCCATCCTCTATTATGCATAGATATGCGCTGTAGCGTACTAGTGAAGTGCTTTCTGCTCCAAAAAATAGAATTATATTTTGAAAACATATATGGAAGCATAGTGTATAAATTATCTGCTGTGCAACAATATCTGTACAGCTGTAAAAGAAATGTAACGAACGTGTCCTTAGAATTAATTTTTGAATCGACTTCTGGTTACAGTTCTGCCGAATAACAATGTATTTAATAAATTAGGAATGAAAAGAACTCACCCCGAGATAGGTGAACAAGCAGATATTGAACAATCCTTTTTGACATGACGGTGTGTTGGCCAGGGAACCGAAATATTCGGAAGATAACTTCCCATAGCCACATTTTCCACCGCGAATCTTACTGGCTAGGAGGGCACCTATACTATAGTGAGGTCAGGTAAGAACAGTTCCTAAACAGCAAATATTTCCGTCTTTCAGTGTTGCCAACTGTTGCCAGATATCACACGATCCTACGTACTGAATGACTTATTTACGTACCGTACTTTACCTTAATGTTGAAAGGTTATTCTAAATAATTCAATAATTAGTAACATTTTCGTAGGCAAACTATACGAGAAAGGGCTCAACATGTTAGGTATTTTGTCTGGCAATATGAAATTCATTGATTTGACTAAACAATTGAATTACGAGGCTTAACCTAAAAATGTATTTTGTTTGACCACATAAAATTGTTAGTACTAACTCCGAAAACTTACCTGGCTATAGTCTTGAATTATAACCACAACGCAACACATAAAATAACTATTATATATTAATATTAATTAATTAGTATCTTCATATTTCACTAGCTTCAAGTAACCGACTCAGAAATCTAGTACAATTTTAATTTCATTGAACTCCATTACTGACAACATTTGTCTCATCTGCCAACATAACAGTTACAAAATCACTACCATTTGTAGTATTTATCAGTATCGAAATTCTAAACGAAGTTGGTAAAAGAAAATTCAACCTGCAAACTAGAAAATCACCAAAATCCACTAGCATCTGTGGTAATAGAGGAAAAATGGTTAGGTTTCACCCTTGGTGTATGAAGTAAGCTGACCCAGATTATAGGTTCAGAGAACTAGACACACGAGTGACGTGCGTGGCTTTCTTCAAGGTGGTTGTTTTGGGAATGACGCTGGTGGCAGCGAGGGCTGGCGTCGTGCCAGCAGCTCCCCTAGCCGCCTACCCTGCCCATGCGGCGTTCGCTGCCTACCCTGCCGCTTACGCTGCCCCCGTCGCCGCTGCCTACACAGCTCCCGTCGCCGCTGCCGCCTACACCGCTCCCGTCGCCGCTGCCGCCCCAGTTGCCGCTGTCGCTCACGCTCCCATAGCAAAGGCCGTGGCGGCACCGCTGGCTGTAGCGAAGCTGGAGTACGCCGACGCTTACCCGCAGTATCAGTTCGCGTACACAGTCCAGGACGCGCTCACAGGCGACTCCAAGGCGCAGGAGGAGACGCGCAACGGCGACATCGTCAAGGGCAGCTACAGTCTCATCGAGCCCGACGGCGTTCGCAGGACGGTCAACTACTACGCCGATCCAGTCAATGGCTTCAACGCCGTCGTGCAGCGCGACTTGCCTGTTGTGAAGGCGGCGGTACCCGCAGCACCCCTGATCAAGGCGGCCCCTGTCGCTGCTTTCGTCTAGACGACCTACGATGCGAAAGCGAGCCGCACATTCTGGCGAGCCCTTGGTCCCCTGCTCATCAACTTGATCTTCTCTGTGAAAGATAGCTTATCGCTTCAATAATTCAATTCCTCCTCTTAGCGACGAAGTCAGTAAGAACCATGCCAACCAAATAATAGCCTATAGAGAATTCCTCAACAGAGGACATCGATTATCTGTCTACAGCCAGCGCCAACGTTTCTGGCGCGTGTTCTTCAGTAAAAGTCAGTCAGTGAGCATTTGTTGTCGGTGCAGCTGAGAACGGTACCACCCAACACTTCATGTCAGAAATCTGCCAATCAAAGTTGTCAGTCTCATTGTCCACTGACTGCGGAAAAGGCACGTTACTCGCACTTTGCGTTTCTGGTGTGCGTCCTTGAGTACGCTGTCCAGTCAGTGGCATCTGTTGCCGCTTCGGCTTAGAGTGGTACCACCTGCTAAACAGATGTGACGTCAGCAGCCTTCCAATCACAGTTGTCAGCTTTCTTGCCCACATACTGCAGCGAAGATAAGATACTCGCTCTCAACGTTCCCATCACTTATTTCACACGCCAGAAACGGTGGCTTTGGCTATATCAACTAAACCTGTCTCTTCTGACAGCAAAATATTCAATTACGATTCTGAAAAAATAAGCTATAATAAGCTACTGAACTCACATTGCACTACGTGAGCCGACAATAATAGAATCAAATCGATATTCTCTGTCAAGAAATTCCATATAGCTAGAGATGCTTTCTTCCTTTATGTACTCTCATAATAATGGACACTGATTGGTCTTGTTAGTCAAATTCCTTAAAAGTGATCTTCAAAGTGTTGTAGGAGATGCAACCATAGTACAAATGTTAAATGCTAATATATTCCTTTCGCTTTTTGTTCACTCATACCAATCGAAAATATGTGGATTCATTATTAGAATACTTCAGGATTTCAGTGCATAAATTAGTCCAGCCAAGGAACCAGGGGACGACATATCCGCCTCCAATGTGCGGTCCGCCCTCGAGCCAACAGGACCACGCCCACGTCTGTTTCGTCATTCTGAATCTGTGATCTGATTGGCTGATGTTTTGCTTAAAGGCTCTCTCATGTTGTTGATTTGTTTTTGTACGTTACCTCTTTCTTCTATGTTGTGTATGTTCCTCGTTATATAAAAATAATAAATAAAACAATTATCAAGGGTAAAGAGAAGTTTTCCTGATTACAGCAGAACTCCACGAATCCAACCTACTCCATTTCACTGATCCTTTACTAAATTGATTTTGCCGTTGCTAGGTGAGCAGCCGAAGCCCAGTAGCTGATGGCCTCTCACCGGTCAAGGTTTGTTCACCTCAAATTCTGCAAGATATATGAAGAAACTATTACAGAAGTTTTTGCCCAACATTTCTGTTGACGTTTTAGTCTCTTAATAGTGTTGTTGTAGTTTAATAATGACATCAGTGAAACACACTATTAAGTAACTATTGTAAATAAGAGATGTATCTTAAAATTTTAATAATGAATATCTGGGACAGATGAATTACGAAACTGATAATAAATCCTACTACTCATTGTAAAGATTAATTTTTTGCTCCTACAGAATTATCTGTTATGGTTACCGTTGGTTATTAATGGAGAAAAATCCGCTCTGGCGCCGAGTATCGAACCCGGGACCCCAGTTCTACGCACTGGACGCTCTAACCACTGAGCTAGGCCGAGGCTCAATCCACAGCACCGGATCGAATCTTTCTCCTTTGGTATTTTCCCTTTGTGACCATACTCCATGTTCGACATAAATATTGACAAATATTAAGTTAACAGTCATCACACAAGGAGCGCACTCATTTGAGTGACTTGGTGGCCGAGACTCCACAATACATATGCACTGTTGGGCGAATGATCTACGTAAAGATTACTTTGTTCACTGCTACTCTATGTCAGTAGTATTGCTAGAATCTACACATAAGCGTGGTGAAGGGCTGTTGAACTAAGAAAGAAAGATACGTTTAAAGTATATTTATGAAACGTTTAGAAATCACTAGCTTGTAAATCTCTATAACTAGTAATTTAAAAAATAAACTATAATGGAAACGTATTCAGGAGTCTATGTCTTACAGGTATAGTTTGCACTTTTTTCTTTGCTGATGACGAATGTAGGAATGTACGACGCGTCGCGACATTTCAAAGGTTACCTCTACATTCGTCTTCATGTGAACTAAAAGAAATGGGCACGAAAGCTCTTCTGCTCGTTGAGGTTATCACGAACAGCTAAGTCCATTTGACTGACCCTTCGAAATATGAATATTCATCACCAGCAATGGGAAAAAACCAAGCTATACCTATAGAACGGAAATATATATGCAAATAATTTGCTGTCAGTTAATTATTTAGCCAGTCATTAGAAAATGGTAATAATAAACTTCTTGTTTATAAAGTCATACTAAAACCAATCTGGACATACGGCATCCAACTGTGGGGAACTGCTAGCAACTCAAACATTGAAATATTGCAGAGGTATCAGTCCAAAACTTTACGTTCCATTGTCACTGCACCATGGTATGTCCGTAATGATGTCATTCATCGTGACCTAAACATTTCAACTGTGAAAGAAGAAATCTCTAAGTTCAGTAAAAAATACCTGCACCGATTAAATCAACATCCCAATCATTATGCATTAAATTTGCTGGATAATAGTCAAACAATAAGAAGACTTACCAATGCTCTTGACCTTCCATTCATTTTTAATACAGCTATTTGAAACATTATTTTTCTTTTGGAGTGTTGTCATGGGATAACATCTCCACTCATTCATATTATTTTATAATATTTACTTATTGTCTATTGTAGACAGATTGTAAATGTGGTATAATTGTTAAATAAAAAAATATATTTAGCTTTATTTCGCTTTCCTCCTTCTTTCCCATCCTCGTAACCATTTCCAGGTTTCCTACAAATACATTAAAAAATCGAAATGAAATATATGCTATATACAAAATTAGTATAGTTAGTACTCTACTGTAGGACATCATTAACCATGATAAAAAACCATCGGGAATATTCTGCATTTATTGAAATAAAACTATTAATAAGCATTTATGGAGCAATACATAATGTAGGACGCTAGCGCTTCAGATCGAATATATAATTGAATATATTGTTTGCGTAAGATCTAGATGCTGTGGCTGGTGTAAAGATCATGAGACGTAAATTAGCATCCCACATCCTAAGACTCGAAACAGGAATAATTCATAGAAAGATTCCTTATAAAAATTCTCAAAATAACTATGAAAATTCCAAAAAACAACACGAAAGGATATTTTTTTATACAATGGCAGGTACGTGACTGCGTCATTCACTCAAGAGTCCCTTTGTAAGAGTGTTCCGTAATTGTAGATCTCTTTGTCGTCGTAGCGTTGCCCTCGGTGTACCGTGGGAGGCGATCTACATAGCATCGGATGACACTGATGATTAGTAGAGCAATGACGAAATTCCGGTAGAGTAAACAGGAGTACCCCGCGTAAACATATTACCAATCACCGTCTTCATTCACCACAAAAATTCCACATAAAACCATAACTATGAAAATTCCAAAAAAACAACACGAAAGGATATTTTTTTATACAATGGCAGGTACGTGACTGCGTCATTCACTCAAGAGTCCCTTTGTAAGAGTGTTCCGTAATTGTAGATCTCTTTGTCGTCGTAGCGTTGCCCTCGGTGTACCGTGGGAGGCGATCTACATAGCATCGGATGACACTGATGATTAGTAGAGTAAACAGGAGTACCCCGCGTAAACCTATTACCAATCACCGTCTTCATTCACCACAAAAATTCCACATAAAACCACCGAGATTCGAACCCGGATTACCAGCATGAAAACTGTAGTCTTTAAAGTTTCAGTTGTGTGCCAGATGGGAGAGTATTTTTATTATATTATATACGTTATATTTTGAAAACAAAGCCGCTATGGTGGTCTAGTTGGTAGAGCACTGAACTTATAATCCTGTGGACCCGGGTTAGATTGACGGTGTACTCCCGATTTATAACTTGTGTTAAGCAAGCCCGTGGTCCAGGTAACACGAGTTTTCTCCGGGAGCTGCGGTTCCCCTGTAACATCCTAATAAATCTCCATCATCATCTTATCTCATCGAGGGTGTGGAGCAGTCCAACCTCCTATGTCACACCCTAGGCATGATAAATTGGTCTATACAACTGGCTTCTTTTGGGTTAATTACAAATAATCAAGTACTCACCATTATAAAAACAAAATTAAGAACATAAGTTCTTTCGGATTCCTTTGAGTGACCGTTTATTCCAGCATTGTCGACTAACGGATATTCAGATACACTGAACAGTGCTGCAATCGTATGCACAAGGTGAACCGTAATACTTTCAATTTCAGGTGATCTTTCTTGCAGATATTTAAAACAGAAAAGTTTAATAAAATTTTGCTCGTTTTTGCTTCCCTTTCGAGATGAAAATTGTTTTATGTGAAACATTTCGTAGCGTGTTTTGGGAAAGCTATTGATTAAATTCCCAATATGCTCAGTCAATTTAAGAGAGGAGGTGTTATGATAATAAATGATTGAAAGAATTTTAGTTTGTCCTTCAAATGTGCAAAAATTTGATTCAAACAAATGTAACATTGTAAAATTCGTCCGACGCAGTATGCTGCAGCCTCATAAGAATTATTGTAATGATCGTCACATCGAACGGTCCGAGACAAAACCGTCCTGTCCGAGACAGAATGTCCGATACAGTATGCTGCAGACTTGTAAGGATGAGTGTAATGATCATCACATCGAACGGTCCGAGACAAAACCATCCTGTCTGAGACAGAATGTCCGATGCAGTATGCTACAGACTTGTAAGGATGAGTGTAATGACCATCACATCGAACGGTCCGAGACAAAACCATCCTGTCTGAGACAGAATGTCCGATACAGTATGCTGCAGACTTGTAAGGATGAGTGTAATGACCATCACATCGAACGGTCCGAGACAAAACCATCCTGTCTGAGACAGAATGTCCGATGCAGTATGCTGAAACCTCATAAGAATGTGTGTAATAACCGTCATATCGAACGATTCGAGACAAAACCATCCTGTCTGAGACAGAATGTCCGATGCAGTATGCTGCTGTCCTTATTATATCATCACCTTAAGAGCATTTATAGATATAGATAACATCACCTGTTGCTTATGCAACTGATAAAGCTTTGACGTATCTAAGGTTGTATTGTATTCTATTAATGCTATAGGAAAATTACCTTATTCTACTCTGGCAGTCTACCGAAGCTTTATAAGTTTATAACTCTACTTACATCCCTCTCAGAGGAGGCCATGCTAAAGATGTTATGGCCCTTTAAGATTCATTGGCTTCGGCTGGGTTTGAACTTAACTTTGGACGGACTATTGATAATTGTTGAGAGAAGAGACGAGAGTATCTGAGAAATTAGAGGAACATTGTCCTTGTCTATATTATATTAATTCGACTCGTGAACCTTGGATGTTGTGTCCCGGGTCCCCGTTATTACTAACGCCAATACCAATACCTCACAAAGTCAATAGCCTGAACATGCGGCAACTTCTCCGACAACGGTGCTATGCGTGTGGTCTATATAGTTTTCGTCGGTTGAATCAAGATTTTGTTATAGGACCGATTAAATAAATTCATTTCAAATTCTTCGTAACATAATCTTTTGAAATATATGTTTGAAATTAACGGGAAATTACTTTTTATAGAAAGTGTTTTGGTGATTAATTGTGAGTAAGAATAAATGTTTTTCTTTCTTTTTTCACTTCGCCTCGAGATATGCCGTTACGGGCAGTGTTCGAGTAGCAAATATTTCAAAACCATTACGGAAAGCCACAGTGGAAGTAACAGGGGATTTGAGAAGATCCCTGAGGTTGCGTGTAGCGTCTATACAGGTATTAGGGCAATGAAATTATGTAAATGTTTGCATATAAGTTGTTTCGAGAACCGTGGAGTCAGTTCCGAATCGATACGTCGTGTTAATCGTACGTAAGGAAAAATATGAAGGTTGCTTTCGTAACAACATTCCATGATCGAGTAAAAAAGGAGGATATTATAACCTAATTATCACATTTAGTGAATTTAACACTACAACAATGTTTACCAAGTGTCAACTGAGTTACAATTCGATGTTCTGTTGTTTCAGATCGCCGGTGAAGCGCCACTGGAAACTATCACATCACGAGAACTTCTCTCGCATGAGACTCAAGTTGTGTCCGAGCCTGTCATTTGACCCTCACACTGATGCCAGCAACCTCAGGGATAACACAGGTACTGAAATTTTCTGTAGTGAAATATCGCCAATCTAATGTATCACAATAGAGGCTGTTTTCGATTGACGTTATGTCCGAGATTCGCAGAAGATAAAAATCCATAGCATGGCTTACTTCAGAATGGACGTATTTTCGATAGTTAAATATCTTAATCAGCCCTGATTCCGAATAGATAAGTTGTATAAAATATTTACCTGATTTTCTCGCCCCATTTCGACACTTTTGCCCATTATTCTACCGTCTGTTGTAGTTAATGACTTTAGCGCTAAACTGGAGAATTCCCACGGTATCTATGAAACCGTGCCGTTACGTTTAGCATCAAATTTAAGTAAATACACAATCTTGCCAACATAAGAACACGACGTTGGTGTGTGGCGTCGTTGGAGGGAGAAATTTGTTTCTTTTCTCTCTCTACCTCCTTCGTTCTGAACATTACTGAGAGATAGCACCACTGTTAGCTACAAGATATATTTGCGCAAATATATTGAAGTAGATTACGCGACCTATTACGTGACTTAGATGAGAGTCTCGAGACAAAACAGTTTTGCTATATTTATTTTCTTTTATTAAATGTTAGGCACAGGAATGCCATTTCGTAATTTTATTTAAGAAACAAGCCAAACAAATTATCTTTGCATAAAAAACGGATGCATCCTGGACCAAATTATCGTATTTTATAATTGTTTGAATGTAACAGAAGCCAGAAGTCTTGCACTTGACTAGTGCAGTGAATTATTTAATAATATGGTCGCGAATTTTACTACCACCATTTCGATTGTGTTTTGTTTGACACGGCTCGGTGCGGCCCGGTGACTAGCGGCCACCGAGTAACGTCGACTATCGACATTGCTCTGCCGTGGGTATTATCCAGTTGTTCCTCAGTTTCAGAAATTAGTACCTCATATCAACTAGACAAAAGGCATACATTACAGTGTCCGCAGTATTGGAAAGTCGGTTCCGGACAATTGGCCACAGAAAATTGGTAACTGGGACAATTGACCACATATAGACAATTCGCCACAAATATACAATTCGCCACAAAAAGACAATTTTCCACAGATAGACAATTTGCCACACTGAGGTACAAAGATAAATCCATGACTTCCAGAATCTCTATATTGTGCGAATGGATACAGAGATTATCATCATCATCATCATCATCATCCTTCACGAATTAGGCCTCTGTAGACCTGTTTCGGCCCCATCTAGCAGTCTTCTTAAAGGTCTTCCTGATCGACGATGTCCTCTAGGTTTATATTGCATAATAATTTTTGGGATTCTTGAATTTTCCATTCTTCTTACATGATCTAGCCAATTGAATTTGTACCTGCTGATTTTTTCTTCTACTAACTCTACTTTTAATTGTTCTCAAATTTCTTCATTCCTTTTTATACAGAGATTAATAATTGTAAATTCCACTAAGTATGTGAATTGCTATGTACGTGTAAATTTGGCTTCAAAAATGTGCTGCTAGGTTGTGGCCTACAGCTCTCAAGTACCGGATGACGGTGCCTTCTGCCTTGTACCGCGGGTATTCTTCAACTATACGTGATATTCGTCTGTCCATGTCGATGTACTTCCGCTCCTTTTTGGTAGGAGAATGTCCACCTTCCAATCTCTCTATGCATCTGTCCACTTCTTCCACTTCCAACTGCAGTTGCTCCTTCACGTGAAACAAGGAAGGATGCGCTTTCCCCATTAATAGGCTCAACCTCCTGTGCCAAGCTTCGCATGTATTAGTAGTTCTTGCCTTAATCCTTCCCCAGTATGTAAAATGCTTCTTGTGTTCAGACGGTTCTTTCACGACGCTGCTTCCATCTTCTGATAACGTGACTGTTGCATTACACCCGCCACGCATGTCACAGCGCCAAACAACTCCATTCTTATTTTCTCTAAGTCTCGTGTACATGTAGCCAAGATATATTAATTTGTCAGACCCTCTTTCTGATTTTGTGAAGCGAATTTCTTCCGCCATAGTTCCGACTTAGTTTACAGCTTCTGGTTTGTCTTGTGTTACCATAGAAATACAGTAAGTTATATTATAAATTGTTGCGAATTTGAGTATTGCCTTGAATTTTAATGTGTGGCTAATTGTCTTTCATACGCATTTCAATAGTGTGGCGAATTGTCTTTGATACGAATTTCAATTATTTGGCGAGTTGCCTCTGTGGCCAATTTTCTGTGGCGAGTTGTCCCCAACCCTTGGAAAGTAGATGATGAATTGAAACGAATCTTCTGTTTCCATCATCAGTACAAAATGATAAAAAATTGTAACAAATCATTTGATTACAAAATAGCTGTTAAAATATTTGTTTAAGTAGTCAATAGATTACACATCTATCAGTTCCTATGTGTACTCTTTAGCGTTAGCCTACTAATTATATCTAGAAGTGGAAAGTTCGACTCCCACAGATAAAAATAGCTTATTTCTTCATATCACCCTCCTTTTGATGTACTGTAAAATACATGTATCAGGTTTTAGTCTAACATGTAAATCGGCCGAAGTCTGCACAATAATGTAGAAGTCTATTTTTCATGACGAGGTAAATATTACTTCACGTTTTATGAAATAAGATTTGCTGGGAAATTTAAGCGAGATTCTTTCTCATTTACATTATGAATGCGGTCGGTATTGGTTATAACCAGACTGCGGCACAGAGTACCGAAACCCATTAAGTTACGAACGCACTGACCACTGTGTTGTGTAGATCGAGGGGAATGGGATATTGAGAGTGCAGTTACTTCTTACCTCAACATGTAAACATTCAGTCACTGTAGGACACAAAATAAATGTTCAACGTTTACAAATATAATATATACAGTGCATTTCTAGTAAAAAAATAATTGTATAACCCATATTTCAATTTACATTATACTGTACAAGTTTTAACAATATAAAGTAATTATTTCTATGTGAGCAGAAAAGAAAAATATACAGTACTTACATAAAATACATTTCTTCACAAATCAGTGTACCAAATTACAAGACCAAATTACAAGGTACATTCGCAACGTATCAAAAGAAAAATATCTCCTACTTTCACTCATTTTTTTTTTCAAAAAAGTCTGAAATATTATTGAAAGGGATGCTGGCATGTACCAACATTAGACACAAATCTCGATTAAATTCTTTTTCATGTTTTTAACGTTGAAAATTCAATAACATTAGATTTAAAACTACGTATTTTCAACAACTTTCCCCTCTTTCCGTTTTTCGCTATCTGCACTAATAACGGAGTTCGTCTATGTTGCCGGACTTTTGAATCACCCTGTAGATCCTAAAATGAAAACAACACTTTGAATAACATAAAATCAGGAATCAATTCACTTTTCAATTCAATGATAGTTATTGCTTCGGCCAGATCTTTGTAATTTTATTGAAAAACGTACGTGATTAGAAACGAAGAGTGGCTAATAAGTTATGCTAATATTTAAATTTAGTTTTTTCTAGAGTAAATTAATTTATCCTAAATTACACGCACACTATTCTAGAAGTTCAAGAAACGTATGTTGTTTTTTGCCTCTTATTTAAGCTTTTAATTGTTTCCATCTGACGTGTTTTAAAAATGGAAGGAATATGCTGGCTCCCAACATTTTTATGTATAACGCAAATGAGAAAGAACTTCAAGGTTGATTTTTAGTATTTTTGCACTGTTTACTCTTTCAAGATTTGTTTACTATCTTCCCTCTCTTGCTGTCACTTCTAACATTGTGTAAAGTAAAGTAACTTAGAGCCAGTGTCCTGTAATCTACCCGTCTACTTGGTGTTCATTTCAAAGTGTGTCATGACGTCACTGTTGTGAGTCAGCGATTTGAAGCGAGTTTCAGCTTTTATGTCAGAGAAGTTGCTTATTAATCAAGGCGTTCAATCTGAACTTGAGAACGTGTACGGTATAACTTGAACGTCGTAGCAACAGATGGCGGTCTGTACTGTCTGTGTGCTACCATAACCTCTTTCGAACTGTGTTTTGCGCTGCCAAGTCGTACGCAGGGTATTTGTTACCATCGGTTGCGTACGGTAACATTCAACAATACAAATCAAATGCTCCGTCCATCGAAGTTAATGTCAACAAATACGTAAGTAATCGTCTTAACCCTCTCCCCATATCCCGACAGTAAGAAAAAACCCACCTCAGTACATATTTCCAAACAGTTCGCATTCCTGCCACTACCAGCGTTACCGTACATATCGATAAGTACTCTTCAGAATGAACGCCGTACTTGCTAGGCAACTTCTCTGACACATAGGTTATGCACCTCTGCGGAAGTGTAGGAAGATTGAATTCTCTAGGCTCATCGACTAGCCATATGACGGCATACAGCGAGCCATGACACACTTTGAACTGAACACCCAGAATAGCTTCCATATCCCTCTACTGGATGAACTTACTGGTACATTACATTTATATGGCACAGTCTCCACATTCTCACTCCACTGGCATGGTTTTTAATTTTTCTTATCTCTCCTGTCTCTTCATATAATAAAATTTTCTCTTTCTTCCTATGAAAAATGCAGCAAACATTAAGCGAAATAGCGTTGGTACGTATTGCCTGACATTTATGTTCCCATATAACTGCATGTTGTTGCAATAGGCAGGGATTGGAGATAATTGAAACAAGTTTTGTCCAAAAGATTGGACAACATAAATCATGGTGACATATTATAGCTTTGAATTAAATACTTTTTAAACCGTATTATGTTACTAAAGTGCATTAATATAGTGCACTTTTAATGGACATTTTAAATGAGGAGATCACTGAGCTAATACGAAATGGTGATACGACAGTTAAACGACGAACCATGATGTGTGGAAGATTTCTAATCCACCAGAAATGTACAGTAGTTGCTTTGTTCCATGATTAAGAAACATTCAGATTGTAAAGTTACCGTTGGTTCTCTGTCAATGAACATAATGTGTAACAGTGGAGAATAATTAAATATTTCAGATGGTATGTAGAAAAATACAGAGGGTTATTTTAAAATGTTTCCGGTGACTTCGCAACTCGCAAACAACGATCTCAAGAATGGTTTGTTTTTGTGAAAAAGTGTATTTTAAAATATACTGTTTGATGTGTCCGAGCGTTTTTCGAAAAACATTTCCATTTAGCTGTAGCAGAAAATATGCTTGACTTTTGAAACGCACTGATGCGAACTAAGTAGATTCAGAGTATGAATAAAACAAAATTTGAAAGTTTAAAACGCAAACATTGTGTTTTATTATGTAAGTTAAGTACAAATATATTTGAAAATACTTACAAGCAAACACTCTGATGGGGGCAGATAAAAAAGTTAAATTATTTTCTTCCACCGTGTTAATAATGTCAAAAGAAGTGTTTTTACAAATTTTGACCACTCGACCGCAATTACGAGGGCCGTAAAAAAATAAGTTCGCCAGAGGCCGTTAACAGAAAAAAACACAATTTCATTGGACAAATTTATTGGAACAGACACAACAATTGTTGAGCTATTTTTCAACATATTTTCCATCGGAATTGAGACATTTCTTATGTCATGGGATCGACAGACGCAGTCAAACGCTGATTCCGATCTGAGGCGGCTGACTTCTACGACACAAAAATTGATCCCATGGTGTGACAAGTGTCTTAATTCCGTGGAGAATATGTAGACAAATAGCGCAACAATTGGTGTATCTGTTTCAATAAATATTTACATACAATTATGCTTTTATCTGTAAACGGATCCAGAGAAAATTACTTTCTGGACGGCCACGTAATTGCGGTCGCGTGGCCAAAATTTGTATAAGCATTTCTTTTGACATTATTAATATGGTGGAAGAAAAAAATTTAACTTTTTCATCTGCCCCTATCAGAACGTTTGCTTGTAGCCAAGAAATACAAATCTTCAGCAATATAATAATGAAACAAGTGTCCATGAAAATATTCAGTGAGAAGATTCTGATCAACATAAAAACACATTTACAAAAATTTAATTACAAATGTATTCTTCATGACCAACATTTAGTTTCGTTCTGGCGTCTTCTGAAATTATTTACTACTACTTATATTATAATTTTCATAACAATTATCATTTTGTTTCTAATAGATTAATTGTATCTACATTGTAGTACACTTAAATTCAAAACAAATACATTGGAATGCACCTATCATTTTTAATGTATCTTAAAAAAAGCTTTCAACGAACAACACACATTACGACATCTCACGTAGTCCTCCGCTTAAAAGTTAAAGAAAAAACCTTGTAAGTTTTGCGTAATATTCGCAATCTGTTTATCCGTAATACGAATAATTATCATACAATCTGCCAGGGAATTAATCCCGTATCCTTTTTTTAGTCATAAGATCTGCATGCTTGCTATGTTTGTGATAGGCATATTCATAATTTGTTTGTATGTGTGAAATAATTTTTTACCTTTTTGTTATTTGCACCTTTTTCTTGATACACAATTTATTGCACATGATCTTCAGACTTTGCTGAAAACTTCGCATGTTTCAGTTAATTGTGTCTGCTAGTTTCTAGCCTGTTGCTAACATAATATGCACAAAATCATTGCTTTTTCTTAAATAGTGTTACAAAAATATTACAGCAGCTAAGACAGATATAATCTATTGCAAGATAATGTTTCCGTAGATATATTTTATAACGTATCATTAGATAGATATTATTTATAGTTGAATAGATGATTTCAATATACTCACGCTTATACTATTACGCATGTATTATATAATTGTAAATGAATGTTTAAAATGAATATTTTGTAGAAACGCTCTTGATTCTGTAGTTGTGCTGTTGACAGGCTATTAACTTCTGTAAAATGTGCCTGTATTTTAACAGTCTTGCTAATAAAAACTTGTATACGGACGTTTAACTGCCTTATACAGTGAATAGCTCGTTTATAAGTCGTGTGTAAATTCCAAACTAATCATAGCCATATACGTTGTGTATAACAGTACAACTGTTACAGAACTACGTCATAGTTCCGTCATTATTTTTATTACGAAAGCTAACAGAATAACTGAGATTCTTTATTGCATCCGATAGTGGGGCGCATACGAATGGAGCACAATATACCTGAACAACTCTTTATTTCTTATTCGAGTAGAGCACAATCTGAAATGGTTCATTCGCGTTGAACACAAACAATTCGACACATTTTCCTTCCCATTCTCTACAGACTTAGACTGACAACATCGATTGTGCTGGTATGGTTAAAAATGTTGGTTAAAATCATGCATCTGTTTCAATTAAAAAAATTTGCAGTGATAGGCTGCTCGTTTTACATAATCTAATCGAGAAATTACTTCTGTCTTATATTTCAATAATACATCTGTAAAAATATCTCGGTTTTTTTATGTTTCGTCGAGCGGTTTTCTTTTGGCGATTGCAGCTTCTTATGTTTCAGCTCTGCACTTCACATTGAAAACATGACCTTACTGGACTGAAGACACAATTGAATTTAAACAGTGTCCTCCTTCGCTCTTCGTAACATTCAATTGTTGCGTACAGAGATAGTACCAATGTAAGTTCAACAAACAGCTACACAACGTGCCAACAGTTCCGCACTCTAACCCTGTGGAATGGGGGAATATAGGCTCTCTATGCATTTGTGCTCTTCTCGTAGAATCGTTTCTACTGTTGTTTGTGCTCAACTAGAATGACATCGATGTAAGCGCAAATAGTGATTTCTGACCATTGTGCTCAACACGTATCTACCCGATAGTGTGCGCTGGCGAACTTTTTTTACCACTGCATAAGTCAGAACCAAATATTTAACAATTGGCAAATTTTGAAATAGTTCCGCTAGTTCTTAATAGGTGACATTATTATTGAAACGGGTAAAAAAGTGTTGGGGAAAATGATGATCTAGCTTAAGTATAAATTATTCTAATAGGATAGTATTAGCTGCTTTCCGCTAAACCTACTGTTTTTTTTACAATGTGATGTAATTTTGAATTTTATAATGCGGGTATATTTATATACTATTGGTGACACTGATTATTATCTTCGCCATCTATTCAGAGAAGTAATAACTAAAGAAGCCACACTTATACGAACAAATTATCGATGGCTATCGATTACTAGAGTCAGATATCTTTGAACGCTAGTGTACAGCTGCAGCAATGTCTTTTTTTTTATGTTTAATATTGGTCGACCAGCAAACTTGCTATACAGACCACTGTTAAATTATGGAATATCACATGCAGAATATCATGCTGAGGTTGGCTCTAAAGGCTCCTCTAATTAATTTAAATTAATTAATTAAACATTTTTGTGAATTATGTGAACAAAAATATTATGATTTTATGTGTTAAATTATGAAGAGTCGTCGGTATCACTAAGAAGGATGTCTTAAGGGAGTTTCCTTTTAAGTCGAGATGGCTGACAAGATCTTGCTCCAATGTTATATGTCACAGCTCCAGGAACACCAGGAAGTTTGTTGAAGAAAGATTTTGACATTGAATGGATGTACTGTTCTAGTGGAAGAATTCCCAATTCTTGATGCAGTTGTTGATTTCTTACAAACCAGGGGGCATTTGTTGCAGTACGCAGGAACGTGTTCTGAAGAACTTGTAGGCGATGCATGTGTGTCTTATTTGCAGTCCCCCACACTGGCGCTGCATAAGTTAAAAGAGGTCGTACAAGCGAGGTGTAGAGTAGCATTGAACAGTCCAATCCAATTTGTGAACGTCTATTAACCAAAGGGTATAATTTTCGAATTCTAGAAGAGGTTAGTGTAACAATGCGAGTTATATGGGCATTCCATGTAAGTTTCGTGTCTAATAATATTCCCAAATATTTGATAGCTTCTTGACTAGAGAGCCATGTAACTTGTTCATTTAGAAGAACCAAAGGAGGTGGATTATGAATAGGCTTTAGAGAGAAGATTTTAGCTTCTGTTTTGGTAATGTTGAGTAGTAATCTCCAGTCAGAGAACCATTTAGACAGCTCCTGTAAGGATGTCTGAAGAGTGCTGATTGCAGTATTTAGGTTACTATGAGAATAAAAGAGAACTGTATCGCCAGCATACATAGCTATGTGTGACGGTTGTAAACATGGAATGTCATATGTGAAGATATTGAAGAGAAGTGGTGACAGTATAGATCTTTGTGGTACTCCGGCTAAAACTGGACGAAGCGTTGACAGCAATGTCTAGCCCCCAAAGACCTTGTACTAACAAGACGGACATCTTTGCGAAATATTGAGTGACATGAAGAACAGCGCCTCTAGTGGCTTGACCTTGCGGAGAGTCAGCTGTGTGCTCTGGATGTGCCATTAAGATTCAGCTACTCTGTAATTAATTAATTTCAATTTATGCATAGTGTTTATGTTAGTGTAGTAATGTAGTGTGTACAAAGATGATCCAAAGTATTCCTGGAAAGTATTATGCAGTGTACGGTTGCAATAATCAGGAAATACAAAAGGATTCCAGGTATTTCTTTCGATTTCTGAAGAATAAACCACAATAAGTATCTTGCCGCTTGTGTAACGATTTTAAATAATAATTATTACAATGAAATATAACATTTATATTTAGCCATATAGTTTCCATGTAACTCTGTAATTTCCCCATTTAGTTAATCTCCATTTAGTTAACTATTCCTGCTAATTTAGATGTTCCCTATAGTAAAAAACAAATTAAAAAAGTTGGCTTAAATGCATTATAGGTACCGTCAGCCTATTTGATAACATCGATTTATATTGTTATCTAAAATAATAAATTGTATTATTTTTTTGTTTATGGAACATAATCGGATTATTATTATTGTAAAAGACGAGTATTTCCCCTGGACCAGAAATAAAATGCAAATAGGGAACTGCTACTTCCGTTCACTTTCCTTTAGGAGATATAGGAACTGACGGTATCTATAATGCATATGTTCCAAAAAGTTAATATTTTGTTATTTTCCCGCTTATGTCGTAATGCATTGGCAAATAGGGTGAAATACAGCAAGTTCACAACATTCATATTTTCTATAAAGAGTACTCGTACTGGAAATATGTGCTTCCCAAATACCAATGCTGTTGCACTGTAAATTATAATTTCAGTTTCTTGAGTTTTTAGAGAGGAACAGGAACAATGTGAAAGCCAAATTGAAACAATGCATCCAAATTTCTACATGTGTAAATGTTATTTGTTGTGATTGTTTGAATGTTTTTACTGGAAAATGTGACACTGTACTAAATCAAAAGTCACTGAAAAAAGAAAAGGAGGAAAGAACACAAAAAATTGCATCAAAGAATCCGAAAGATAAAAAAGTAATGCTTGATTAATGTTATGCATTAGAACCAATAAAGTGAAGAAGAATTGTGTAACTTTTGTTTTTTAATCATTTTTCCCCTTCAAAATGATTTTCCTCTTATATTTAAGCTAAATATGCAACAAAATATGCATCTTACGAACTCTAATTTCCTCATCCAGTCCCGTAAATTAAATGAAGAGTTTCAATTCCCGCCTTATTTGAGAGGTCAAGCCACTAGGAGCGCCACATGCAAGATGTCTCCCTATATATCGTACGAAATACGATGAAGTCTTTGTAGCCCCTAACCGGCCTAACCCATCAAAAAACTTTCACTTGAGTAAGTAGTTAGAATTTCGCTCGTCAAGTGGAAGTAATTTTACAGTTTTTCGTATTAATAGAAACTTTTGACATTAAATGACAGCAACACTAAAGCCGAAAATAAATTAGTTGTTTTCGTATTAAAATGCTGTGTTAATTATTTTATTAATTCCTGCTGCTTTACACTTTATTCCTTAAGGAACATTCAGTAAATGTGTTAAAGGTTACATAATTGGCAAAAATTATTTACAAGCAGTGCGACAGGGAGTATGATTATCGTGCACTGACTTTCAAAGATACCTGACTCCTACTAATCGATAGTGGTCGATAATTTGTCGATTCCTCAACATATTCTCCAACGAGTTAGAAAGAGAAGACTCTTTCTAACTCGTTGATATTCTCAAATACTTAAAAATAAAATGTCTCCTATAGACAATAAAAATCAAAGAATTTCACATAAGTCATTAATAACACGCCGAAATGTAATGTTTTCAATACCTCTACAATACAATAAAGTGTCATAGCAACACGTCATTAGAGAGGACCAATATTCCAAGATACAAAACTCATAAATTAAATTCTACTTGTGTAAAATTAGATCCCATTGTGGAAAATTTATCCTTCATCAATTTGATGAATTCTGGAAAGCAGCAGCTAATGAACTGTTTTGTAAAAAAAAAAAATAAAATAATTAAGAGATATAATTAGCCAGCCTAACCTATTATCTCCTGGCTTAGTAGCCTCATAAAGGGTGCTTTATTGGTTTCACTTGTGAGGTTCAGATCTGTCCTCGGACAGTTAACTAAACAACAACAACTAGGAGCTTTGGAAAGATTGTATGCTGACGTACAAATATATCTGATCCTACTAATCGATAATGATCAATAATTTGTTGGTGTAAGTGTGGCTCCTTTAGTTATTACTTTTATGACTAGATGGCGAAGATAATAGTCAGTGTTGCCAATCGTACATAAATATACCAGCATTGTAGAATTAAATATTTCAGCCCTCTGTGCTGATTGTAAAACACTGAGTTTAGCTGGAAATCCCTGAAATTGTCAATTAAGAGAATAATTGAGGCGTGTAGTTGCAAAAACAGTTACATCACTTCTTCTTCTTCTTCTCCTTAGTTTAACCTCTCCCTTTTAGGAGTTACATCACTTTTTTCGAAAATGAGTTGTCATATTTCATATCTTCATATGATTCTACAACTGCTATGGTACTGTTATGCTCCAAAGCCAGCCAGATACATCACATGGATTTGTATGATCAAAGAATAGAATTGGTTGCAAATCCTTGGTTCCTTGCAAACGTTTTTCTTCATATTGAAAATTATGTTTTAGTTATGTATCTGATTTTACAACTAAACGCCTCAATTTATGCGTAATCATCATTTTCCCCCTAACACGTTTTTTAATCGCCCCAATAATGGTGTCACCTACTAAGAATTAGCGGAACTATTTCAAAGTTTGCCAATTTTTATATCTTTGGTTCTCACTTATCCCGTGATAGTGATCATAAATCGTAGGTCAGACTGGCGTACACAGATGCCTAACCTCACTAATCGATAGTGATCGATAATTTGTTGGTGTAAGAGTGGCTTCTTTAGTTATTACTTCTGTGAATGGCGAAGTATAGTCAATGTCGCTATTCGCACATATAGAATTCAATATTTCATCCCCTTCTGCTGATTGTAAAATGACACTGAGTTTAGCGGGAAATCGCTGATATTGTTAATTATGAGAATAATTTATGCTTAATCTACATTATCATTTTACCTGACACTTTTTAACCGCTCCAATAATGGTGCCACCTATTGAGAACTAGGAGAACTAGGCCTATTTGAAATTTTGTCAATTTTTTTTTTTATATCTTTGGTTCCGACATATCTCTTGGTCATAAAGTTCGCTTACACGATCATAAAATTGTAGATCAGTGTACGCCTGTCATCATCATCATCATCATTGGCGCTACAGCCCTTGGTGGGCCTGGGCCTCCCTTAGTAATTGTCGCCATCCGTCTCTATCTTGTGTAGCAGCCTTCCAATTCTTGCACCCCAACTTTCTGGCATCCTCTTCCACTCCATCAATCCACCGCAAGTGCGGTCGACCTCGTCTTCTCTGACCTCCCGGATTTGTTATTACAATTTTTTTGCAAGGTTCACTTGGGTCCATGCGTATTACATGTCCTGGCCACCTCAATCTGCTAGTTTTAACTGTATTGATTATATTTGGCTCTCCTAGAAGTCTATATAATTCATAGTTGCATCTCCTCCTCCAGAGACCTTCCTCAAATGTTGGGCCATAGATCCTTCGCAGCATCTTTCTTTCGAAAATCTCCAATCTTTTTTCATCGTTTTTGGAGATTGGCCACGTTTCTGCCGCATATGTCAAAACTGGTCTCACTAATGTTTTGTAAAGAATAAATTTTACTTAGTGTACGCCTGTTAGTTAGTAAAAATAAATCAATCACTTCATTTGAAAAATTTGCCACAAGTGCCACCAGTGAGTAAAAAATAATTGCCCGCCGGTGAGTAAGCAATTTGACCAACTGTGATTTTTTCATTTCTAGTGTTGGCAATAGTGACGAGCGTCTTTTGTTTTTTTTTCGGCTTCAGTGACGTCATGTAAGTGATGTTGACAAATGTGAGTTCTTGTGAAATCGGTAATTTAAATTTTAAGCATGCCTTTATTTTCAATTTAAAATATAATTTAAATGTGTATATTAACGAGGCCATGTGAGTGTTATTGTATTGTACACTGTGTAAAGTTATTTTACTTTTACGGAAGAATATGACGATGACCCAATACCAACTACTATTTTATCATCTGGTACATCTTCTCCGAAAGGTAAAAAAACAAACTGAAAAATATGAAAATATGATTCTTTTAATCTGTCTCTTGGATTGACTAATGCTGGGAATGAGTATAACGTAGTACCACAGTGTGTTGTATGTTATGAGATTTTGGGCGCAATTTTGAAACAATACGTCAATACATCCTTAAGGTTTCCTTCATTAAGGAAGAAAAAAAAAACTCAAAAGCTCATTCTTGGACCTTTCTTACAGTTACCTTAGTGAAGGTTAGATTTTAATACTGTCTTATGTATAAAACTGAAACAAATTGTTCTTACGTACCGGTAGCCTATTGTTCATAGAGCAAATATTATTGGTTACCTAGTCATTTTAGATGATGAAAATGTTAATTTTATTATTATAAATAACGTACGTTTGATCCGTCATTTGAAAAGTATTTATTATTGGATAGTAAGTTGAAATTGCATTGGGTTAGTAGTAAGAAATTGTAACTAATGTCGCCATCTTGTGTATTTTGTATACGTCTTCCATTTTGCTGTTGGGTCTACCGATACGTTTAAAATGTGTAAGAAGATGTTTACGGAGAAGAAAAGCACTTCCTGCTTCCCATGATTGACAAATGTAAGAGTGTAAATGAAAATAAAGTGACGGACGGTGTTACAGTCTATCAAAGAATATATCTAAACACTCGTAAAACGTTTCATATTACAGTCCGGAATTATATGTGGCACATTCTCAAATAAATAACAAACTCTGCGAAATCATATTGTATAATCGCATCGATAACAATAACAATGGGCAAACTAACCTCTAAAAAACATGTTTCCGTAATTGAATAGCCGCCCAGAACAAGGTTGTAACCCTCGTTTGTCATAAGTTGACTTTTTCTTGAATAATGGTTGTTAATGATGCGCTATGTATAATGCTTCTACTCGTATTAAAATCAGCACACATGTCTGACTGTCAACCTTGCTCTAAAAATTTAAAAGCATGTATAAAATATGTTTTTCCACATTTTTTAAGAATTTAATATTTGCTGATTTCAACCTTGTTCTGGGTGGCTATTCAGTTCTACAGAAGAACTAGATCAAAGGAGGCACCCTTTAACATTTGCATACAACGAATAGAATGAACTATTAAGCACGTGGTTTTACTTTCCGGCACCCAATACTTCCTACAGTACAACCTGGAACTATTCATCTGTTGTATGAATGGATATATCGCCGTCATATTGTCAACATCAGACGCCACGAGCGAATGGATCACCATTTAAATGTAAACCTTACTTTTTTACTTTTGAGGGCCTCTCCACTTTTCAGTGGTTACCCTTTATTCCCATTTTCTATCTGCGTCTGTCATTCCAATCCTGCTCATTTAGTCCCTTATCATTCATCATCCTCAATATTCCAGCCCTCCATGAATTTTCTAGGCCTTCCTCGTTTCTTTCTACCAGCTGGAGACCACTGAAGTAGCACGTTTGGCCACCTCCCCTCATCTATCCTCCTTACATGACATACCACTGAAGTTGTCTACTCTCTATTCTTGCAATCACCGATTCTTCCATGTTCATTATCCTTCTAACATCCTCGTTTCTTCTCTTTTCCAGCCTGGATATTCTAGCACCTCTCCTTATGTCGTCCATTTCAACTGCCTGTATCTTACTTTTTTTTGGCCTTCCGATAGACTCCAATCTTCAGCCCCATATGTCAATATACTTTCCACTATAGTCTCAAGAATTCTCTTTTTTGTTTGCATTGTTATTGTCCTGCTCCATAGCACTCCATTCAACATCTTTATTGCTCCTCTACCCTGCATTATCCTATAATCTATATCCGCTTTACAGTTTCCAGTCTCAGGCAAAACCGACCCCAAATATTTAAACTCCTTCACTATTTTAATTATTCCTTGGGGCAACTTTATATTTCGTCCATCTCCACCTATCACCAGGTATTCGGTTTTACTCATATTAACTTTCAGTCCCCCTGCTTCAAATGCTTCAAGGAGTTTCCTTACCATAAATTTTCCATCTTCTCGACATTGCGCAATTATCACCTGATCGTCTGCAAATAGCAACGATTGCACTGTCTCATTTCCAACTGGAATTCCCATTCCTCGACATGAATTATTCCACTGCTTCAGTATCTGCTGGATATATATTTTAAACAAGGTAGGGGATATGCTACAGCCTTGTCTCAAGCCTTTGGTTGTATAGAAGGCAGCTGATAACCTTTTTCCTATCTTAACAGCAGCTTGACAGTCTTTATATAGCCTCTGAATTAACGCTATTAGGGGTAAACTAACACCAATACCTTTTATTTCTTCCCACAACTGCTTTATAGGAACCGAGTCGTATGCTTTCTCTAAGTCAATGAATACTAAATGTGTTTCCTTTCCTTTAGCATTCATTTTTTCACTTATCTGTCTCAAATTAAATATATTATCCATACAACTCCTTCCTGTAGTAAAGCCTGCCTGATCTTCCGATATCTTCCCTTCTATTTCTTCCTCAAATCTATTCTTGATGATACTATTAAAAATCCTGCTAATGGAAGGCATGACACTTATTCCCCTGTAGTTGTTGGGGTCCTTCTTATCCCCTTTTTTTATGGATAGCGGAAATATATGATATTTTCCAGTCTTCTGGAATTTCATCTTCTTCAAGAATTTGGTTGAACATCTTAGTAATAAGCCTTACTAACAGAGGAGGTCCATATTTCCATAACTCTACTGTAACACCACCAGGTCCACTAGCCTTACCACTCTTGCTTTTCTTCAATGATTGTTAATTATGTCGAAATACGAAGTCCCTCGACAATTTATCTCCACTAAATTTTCCCTGGACCTCTTAGCACGAGCTATTATGACGCTGATACGTAGGTATAACAGGAATATTTCTAGGTTATTCTGTGAAAAATATTAAGTATCGGAAAGTAAAACCACGTGTTTTGTACTCTATAATTTTAGTACGCAATAAATTGTTAAAGAAAATATGTGCCTCTTTGGTCTAGTATTTCTGTAGAATCGTGGTGCAGTTAATATTAGATGAGGTATGTAGATGTCAAAACAATGGTTAATTTTTTGTGAAGATGCTATTACCGGCACTAGGACAACTTCAAAAAAAATTCAAGATTTTGGATATTTTGTGAAAGAAAACAGACTTCAGTGAGATTGTGTAGGGATGATGCACCGTTAATAGTTGGCAAGCAACGTGGAATAGTTGCTGAAATAAAAAGTGGCCCCTATGGCAAGAATGATTTATTGCTGCCTTCACAGAGAGACTTCAATTGTCAAAAATTGCCCTACAAAACTAAAAACAACACAAAACCAAGTTGTAACCATTGTAGATTTCATAAAATCAAAGCCTTTGAATTCTAGATTGTTTTCTGTGCTCTGCCAGGAAATGGGAGCTAAACATGATAAGCAATATTTTGTTCTAGATGGCGTTCACGTAGTTGTTTGCTATCTGGAACTTCCGAACTTAGAAATAAAGTTCGTTCTTGTATGAGAAAGACTTTCGTTTAGAATTCACTTTGTCCGATGAAATCTGGCTGTCTATTAGCCTACCTTGCTAATACCTTCAGCAGACTCATTGACTTTACTAAGACACTTCAAGACACAAAGACAAGTCTGTTTATGGTTCATGATAAAATAAGAGTATCGACCAAAAATATTGAATTAGGAGCAGAGGAAATCACGAAAAAATAAATGTCAACATTTCCTTATTTTGAAAGCCTGCTCTGGAAAATAATATTCATCTCAGTCCTGAAGTGATGACTGAAATTCTGAAGTACTACCAGCAACTTGATTTATAATTTATTTGTTGTAACAGAATTGAAGACCTCAATTAACAAACATTCTATGTCCAAAATTTACCGAATTTGATTTTTTGCCTGATATATGTTGTGTTTTGCATCTAGGCTACCATTCTGTAAAAAAGAATATCTCAAATCCGAATTTAAACCTCTTACACTGTAGCCCTAAATATTTTCTTGCTCTTCTGAATAATGTACGTTTGTACTTAAATCTTAATTCAGAGTATTGGATAGTCACATCAATTTTTGCATGTAAAGGAAACTTTACCTTCAAAGATTCCTGCTAAAAGGGAAAGAATTAATTGAGCTTATTTGTGGTAGTGGTCTGTAGTCTTGACATCTGCTTTCCTAGAACAAATCTGCCGGATTTTTGGATAAAAAGTCAAAATAAATATCCACCTGGCTCTTTTTTTCCTTTCATGACAACAAAGTTATATATGCTAAAGTGGGTTTTCTTTTTTAGTGATTTTGAAGAACAAGTGTAGAAATGCACTTCATATTGAGGCAGAACTAAGATTAAAACTGTAAACAAATTTGTTGGTGACATTAGAATCTCTAAACAAGCCTTTGCTTTTCATAAAGACCATATTTTTTTTTAAATTGCTAAACCTAATAAATTTAATTACGAAAATACTTTTATTCATAGTAAATCCTTATGTTTCTTCTGATAGGTGGTAGGCTACAATAGTCTTCAGTTAGTGGTATTCGGAGAAAAAATTTGACGTAGATTCAGTCTTAGGAACATTATGTTTTCTATTTAATTAGTGAAATGTCAGGCGAAACTCTTATCAATATTATTTTACCTCCCGACACTGATTAATAAATAGTGCATAGACCTACTTGCAGCCAACATGCATATATCCACTTAAACGAAATACTGTGTTAAGTATTAATAAATTTAATGGTTTGGAATATGTCCTTATATAAATTCAATATGTAGTGTCAGTAGTAACGGGAATTCATTATTTTGTCATTTCATTTATCCGTTATGTAGGAAGAAAACTCTAAATCAAACCAGTAATTATATTTATATACGAATGTATATTGCATATTGTCTACGTAAAATTTAACGGATTTCTTTTAATGGAATGCTCAAAGGTGTACTCTCAAATGTTTCCACTACAGCAGATGGTGAGTTTCGTCGATTTTTACCAGGAATATTGATATGGATATGTAATTTTGCAGTGCTTTAAATGTGTCAAGTTGAGTGGTAACCTGTTCAGTATCCAGAAATTATTAGTAGACTCACGGATGCACGCAAGAATGATCATAGAAGGTTTATCTAGATAGATAGATAGATTTATTCGTTCCATAATATTCTTACATTTGCTTTATAGCATAGAATAAAGAACATGTCCAATTCTTACGTTTAAATATAAATGCAATACATATAAAATGCAAATATGAAATATGTACAGAATTAATACCTTAATAAAAATAATATTTTATACAATGTAATATGTTTACAATTTAATAGTATTAAAATATTTACACAGTAGCCTACTATGAAATGTCAAGAATTCATCTACAGAATAGAAAGTGTGAGATATTAAGTAATTTTTTAGTTTTACCTTAAATATTGCAGGGTTTTGGCTATGATTCTTAATGTCTTCAGGAAGACTATTGAACATTTTTATCGCCATGTACCGTACTTCCCTTTGATAGCATGATAAATTTGATGAAGGTGTATGAAAATCATTCTTTCTGCGG
The DNA here is from genome assembly GCF_040183065.1 of Periplaneta americana. Classification (NCBI taxonomy): domain Eukaryota; kingdom Metazoa; phylum Arthropoda; class Insecta; order Blattodea; family Blattidae; genus Periplaneta; species Periplaneta americana. The sequence continues at coordinate 144,753,177 of NC_091127.1, forward strand.
GTATTTATACTATGTATGGGTGAGTTAGTTGGAAAATTTTCTTTATTACATAAGAGGAAATTTATTGTAGAGTATATGTATCGATTTGTTAAGGTTAGAATCTCTAATTTTTTTTAAAAATAATCTACATGATTCTCTAGCCTTTGCTCCAACTATTATTCTAATGGCTCTTTTTTGTAATAAGAATATATTTTTACTCTCTGCAGAATTTCCCCAAAATATTATTCCGTAGGACATAATGGAATGAAAATAGGCAAAATATATTGTCTTTAAGATACTGCTGTTTAGAAATTGTTGTAACGACCTAATTGCGAAGCATGCTGAGCTAAGTTTGGGGTTATTTCTTTGATATGATTTTTCCAATTTATTGTATTATTAATATGCAAACCAAGAAATTTGGTTGTTGGTGTTTCTAGTAGAGGTTTATTGTTGGTAGTTGTGTCCAATGTTTCAGAGATTAAATCTGAAGTGATGTTCGCAACTTCTGTTGTATCTGATGTTTTTCTATTATCTGTTACAAGAGCGTAACCTTGTTCTTTACTTCTAAACTTTCCGCTTTCTTTTTTTTTATTATGTTCCAAGTTCTTTTGATTTTATTATTCGAGTTTAGAATAATTTAATTATAGTGAAGTTCTTTGGCTTTTAAGATTACTTTGTGTAATATTTTAGAGTACTTTTTAAAGTGAGCTATTAATTTGGGGTCATTACTATTTCTACTTTGAATATAGAGAGACCTCTTAGTTTTACATGAGATTTTTATGCCTTGTGTAATCCAATTGTTTTTGTTTTCTGAAAATAATGAATAAGGGACGGCATGTTATTGAGAAATATCGAATCCTTTTCATAACCTACAGTACTTTCGTCTTTAAATGTTAAAATATGAGAAAGGTACGTTATGTTTTAAACTTAATAGTAAAAGTGAATCTAACAAACATTTGTACGACTTCAATTTTTTATATTAATGTTTGGTGTGTGTTATTCACTTTAATGATCGTGTGGTTATTGCAATTCCCAGTCCCTTTGTTGATTGTGTACATTTTAAAATAATTACCATATCTTGAGTGGCATTTTTGTTCTTTCCGAACTGTTTCCTTTTCCAGCATCCGTGTCGTAAAATCCTCTTCCCAATGAATCATACACTTGCAATCCGAATCAGTGAAGTCATGCACCTGTACTTAAGTCCACATTATAACCCCAATGAATCATACACTTGCAATCCGAATCAGTGAAGTCATGCACCTGTACTTAAGTCCACATTATAACGGTTGTGTTTGTGGTAGGCTGGCTGAGCAGAATGCAGTCTGCGGAGGAGATCCCTCTGTCTTTCAACATCTCGTCAGCTGCCGTCCGAGGGGAGACAGAAGAGGATAACTTGCCGGAGGAGGAACTCAGGATGGCCTCAGAAGCAGAGTGAGTGTGGAACATGCACTGTATGCCTGATCTCGTTCAGCTGGGAACCTTTCAAATGCAATCATCTCGTTATTTTCTGTTCCAAGGAATGAGGGTCCCGAGACAACGGGGAAGGAGAAACTCATAATCTCACAGGAATGCGAACTGGTGACTCTGATGAGCGTAGTGAGAGGACGGCTGGACCTCACCACCAGCCACTTCTACTTCTACGACCTCAGCCCTGTCAAAGAGGAAGTAGAACGACAGGATTTCAAGGTCCATTTTTCATATTAATATAAACAGCATCTAACAGATCTAATAGGTACTTGCTCTTAATAAACGTGATCAGTTGAACGAACGTGAGAATAATTTAATCGAAGGATTAATGGTAGATGAAGGACCGAAAGAACTTGTAAGTTACAAGTTGTAACCAATAAATAGGCTATCTGAAGGAATGAATGAACGATCGAATACGGAAGAACGAATTAATTACCGACCAACCGAACAAATGAATTAATGACCAGTCTGACGAACGAACTAATGACAATGACTAGTTTGACAAATGAACTAATGACCAATTTGACGAACGGATGTCCGATCGATAACCAAAAGAAGGAATGACCGATCGAATACGGAAGAACGAATTAATTACCGACCAACCGAACAAATGAATTAATGACTAGTCTGACGAACGAACTAATGGCAATGACCAGTTTGACGAACAACTAATGACCAATTTGACGAACGGATGTCCAATCGATAATCAAAGGAAGGAATGACCGATTGAATATGGAACGAACGAATTAATGACCGACCGAACAAATGATAATGACCAGTCTGACGAACGAATAAATTTCGATTGATATGGAACGAACAAAGTAATGTCCGGAAGAACGAGCGAATGACATCGAATAAACGGACTAATAACTAACACATAATGAATCAGGTATAATCGTACATAACAACTCTTTATTCTAGATTATATGCCTACTCATGTCGCGGTATAACTTACAATGAATAACAAAATACCATACTTACCCACTATGATAATTTTGACACAGAACTGAATAACATAACAAATCCAAAACCAAAAACAACAATGATATTTATTTTAACACAGAATTGAGTAACACGTTAACTCACTAACGAACATTAACCAAATCGTGACCCAGCACATCTCGGTGTTTATTATAGGCTACTCCATGATTACGCCTGAACTCTCTCAGTAAGAAGCCGTGCTCTGACGGTCCCATACACTGCTAATCGTGTCGTTCTTTTAACAACGAGATTTATTGTTTAAATAATCCGTAAATATGTTCTACCCACCACTGCAGCCAAGAACAGCTTCATATCCGATATGGCAATGTACAGTGTTACTATAAATGATCTTTCCGATTACAAACTTGAATAACTATCGTTAGGAAACACTTAAGATACATGATATTGGTATCAATGGAAAGAGAAACTCAAATATTTTTTGTTATGTTGGTGAACCTATCGCATATTTATTAATTTCGTTGCTAGGAGACGATATAACAGAAAAATGGCTGCAAACGAAGACAGGAAGGCATTTTGTCTGCTAGATTTTCACATATCCCAGTCCGTTTTCACTGTTTTGTGCTGTAAGCCGTGGAAAGGTGTATGACCCTTTCTTTTTTGTCGAGGCGACAGTCACAGGCAGTTCGTACCTAGACATGTTACAGTTATGGCTTCTTCCACAACTGGAACAGGACATCGAAGGTCTCATTTTTTCAGCAAGATGGGGCATCACCCCATTACCACTTAGATGTCAGAAACGAACTGAATAGACGACTTCCAAGGAGATGGATTGGACGTGTTGGCCGTAAAGATTTAGAATATTTGCATTGGCCTCCACGTTCCCCCGACCTCACTTCTTGTGATTTTTTTTTTCTGTGGGGTTTTATAAAACAAGTGTATCAGCCACCATTACCACCTACCATTGAGGATCTTCGTGTCCGCATCACAGAGGCCACTGCACTGGTGGATGGTCCAATGCTACAACGTGTATGACAGGAAATTGACTACAGATTTGATGTGTGTCGTGTGACACAAGGAGCTCACATTGAGCACATGTGACTTACGGTTGTGAAGCAAATGTTTCTCTTTCTGTTTCATGTTTTCCAGTGAAAAAATAAAAAAATTGTTGGAGTTTCTGTTTCTGTTGATACCAATTTCATGTTTTCTAATTTTTGCTGATTTAAGAATAGCACATGTAATTTAACCGAATGGATAACAAACAATATTTGAGTTTCTCTTTCCATTGATACCAATATCATGTTTCTGAGTGTCTCCTAACGATAGTTATTGAAGTTTGTAATCGGAAAGATCATTTATAGTAACACTGTATTTTTGTTGACACATTGTTGACATATTCTTTTTTATCCATTATAAAAAATAAATCGTATTGTTGTACTCAAGTTAATACGTCATGCACAATGTACAATATCACTGCCATGAGAGTGGTAAACGAAGCTGCAGTGGCATGGTTAACCTGTACACGCTTCTCATCCATATCGGATAGCAGGCCTCTATAATTAATTATACTGTGACGCAGGTTATTTAATGCTGACAGTAAGTATCATTTTTCTGAAATTAAATTCACTTTGTAAACCTTGTGCTCTTCTTGCAGTGGCCATTGTCTCGTTTACGAGAAGTTCACTTAAGGAGGTACAATCTCAGAAGAAGTGCACTGGAGTTCTTCCTGACAGACCAGACCAGCTATTTCCTCAACTTTTCAACCAAGGTACGAACCATTTTGCTGATACATTGAAGCATTGTTAGCCAAACTAGATGCTTACGAACTTTTCTGTTTCTGTTCGCAGACGCGTAACAAGGTCTTCACCAGGATTTTGAGTCTCAGGCCGCCAAACCTCTGCCACTACGGCAGCCGCACTCCTGCGGACCTGCTGCGCTCCTCCGGCCTCATACAGAAGTGGGTCAACAGAGAAATCTCCAATTTCGATTATCTCATGCAGGTGAGTGTGATATGACTGTTAAGATTAATACTTACACAAAATTCTGTATCATACTTGCCAAAACTTTCTTCTCAACTCTTCATAAATGTACGAAGATTGGGAAGCTCTCTGCTGGAAAGGAGTGGAGCATATCAGTTCAAGAATCACATTCTGACATATATACATAGGGTTTACAGAATGAGAACAGGTATTGTTTAAACCGAAACAAGTCCAGAAGCATCTTAAAGACCATTATGCTGTGTTCCGATAAGTCATTGTCTAATATCAAATTATTTAATGAGTGTATTTTCGTCACTGACCTATCACTATTAAAACAATAACAAATAATTACATTATATACAGATCTAGATTCATTTTCCGGGCTGAGAGGCCGTGGCCTATTGGTTGGTTTTATACCAGACGTTTCGTCTGCAACTGCGGCAGACATCTTCAGTGGAGTGGTATCCGAGGTCGCAAGACTCTTCTCGGCGTACCTGAGGCAACTGATCCTGTGGCTGGTTGTGCGGGTATATTTATAGTGTTGGTACCCGGTCCTAAACAGAACAGATAAGAAGCCACTACAACAAAAGGACGGAACCCAGAATGGGAGCAGCGAACAAAGCTGCGCGGACCGCAGCGACAACAGGCCTCGGCCCGCTAGTTGCACTATAAATATGCCCGCACAACCAGCCACAGGATCAGTTGCCTCAGGTACGCCGAGAAGAGTCTTGCGACCTCGGATACCACTCCACTGAAGATGTCTGCCGTAGTTGCAGACGAAACGTCTGGTATAAAGCCAACCAATAGACCACGGCCTCTCAGCCCGGAAAATGAATCTAGATCTATAGACTCTGGCCGTGAAAGCCTACACTGCAACATTATATACAATTTACTAATGTTACATGTAATTTGCGCTATGTTGCAAATGTTTTTGCCAGTCAATTGGCATCTTCAGGCATTAATAAAATATCTCAATATACATTACAATCTTGGTCAGAATTAAAAACATAAATTAATAAATATGATAAAACATTTATAAATAAACAATAGTTGTGGTAATTATTATATTACATATGATTAAAGTCATCCAGTAAGGGATGAATATTTCATTTAGTGATTTAGTTATAATTATAAACAGATTTTGCGAGCTTCATATTAAAAACATGTTGAAAATACCTCAAAATCTTGTTTCAGTGGCTGACCATGATAATATGTTTGAAAAATATGGAGTGCAAGAGGTCAAATGACTTTATTGTCAAACACCTGGCATTAGAAAACAACGACAACATGTTGAAAATTAAACAACACTTGTAACCATTCTTTATTATTAAATTGTTAATTAAAATATGTATTTTTAATATTGCATATTATAATAATTAAAACAATTATTATTATACATGGTGAAGAATTACACTCATATATCACAAATTATCGGGTTTAAATTTCTATCATTAATCAAAATTCAATGTGCAACGGTTAGAATTATTACAGTGAACGTATTGAAGTGTGTTACCTTAAATGTTTATATGCTGGTCGTAACTAAAGAAGGTGATAAGTTGGTATTTAATACAAAATTAGTATTTCTTATTATATAAACATATATGTTGTGGTGTCGTATTAAACTGTGTGGTATGAAACAAGACATTGTTCACCTGTAACTACTTTTCATTTTGATTCATCACCGTAGATCAATCAAATTGGGTTGAGATGAATTCTGTCCATTTTTTAAAACTGTATATTTCATTCTCCCAAATATGATATGTGAATATTAGAATTGTGATTAAGTTAAAATTAATTGCTGATAGTAGATGTACTTACATTAATGTGTCTGGTACCTGTATTCAGGCTGTCATCGCATCACAAGGGTTGTATCACTAATAGGTGAATGAAATTCAAATATGTGTCTTGCCTTTATCCGGTGCTAAATTTTGATATGTCTTTCTGTAATAGACGTGTCTATATTACGAACTGGAATATTCGCCAAAAATGTATATTACCTATATTTGTAGAAGTAGGCCTACTTACAATGATGCCACGTACAATACTAATGGTTTAGTTACATGGAACATACAGATAATAAAATTTGAGCATTAATTTCTGAATAAACGGTTCACTTTATGCAAAAAAAAAGACAGAGACATAATTTGTTCATCTTTTTAATATCTATCGTGACATTCATAGTAAACCTTAACATTTTAAAGAGATATGAAAACATCGGCAACAAAACCTTCCACACAATTTATTTTTTATTGGTTGAACTATGTGTTGTAGAAAAACATTTCATTAGAAGTATTGATTCTATTTCATACAAAGAATCTCCTGTTAAAATTTGTGCACTCAAACCCCTAACATCCTGTATACATTAGTTTACGATCTTTATTCCAATAATTGTGATCCTAACTTTAAACTACTCGTAATCTTTACATGATTTTATTGTTTCGTATGTTTGTAACTGTAGATTAGTTTAATTTTCCTCAATATATAGGCTTGCACATATAATTTTGTCGAGATTAACATTGAAGTCCAGTCTTCTATACTCTTCTATTAACTTTCGATCTATCTGTTAACCTTCGTATTTATCGTAGATTACATTTATCTCATCACCAGCAAAGTTTTGTTAGCTACAGCATAAAAATGTATTATGAGCAAATGTATGTGTTGCAGCTCAACACTCTGGCAGGAAGGACATACAACGACTTGTCACAGTACCCGGTGTTTCCCTGGATACTGGCCGACTACACGTCTGAAGAACTGGACCTAACGAACCCTGCAATGTTCCGAGACCTCTCAAAGCCCATCGGAGTTGTCAACCCTAAAAATGTACCCGAGGTGAAGGCAAAGTACGACAGCTTTGAAGATCCGTCAGGTATGATATTACTTTTCCTGCGAGTGATGTGTCTTTCACAGTTACCCGTACAGTGAAACCTGTCTAAAGCGGCCATCTGAAGTTACCTTGTAAAATGGCCGTTTTATCAGGTGGCCGCTTGATTAAGGTTGCGGTTTTTTATGAATCAGCATGAAAATACTGAATTTCACTGACTTTTTAGGACTGTGCGCGTACAACAATCGTGCATATTAATGTCAGCCTCTTCCATTCTTGCAACTAGCTTTTTTAAAACTCGCTTGCGATACCTCAGTTTAAATGATTGGATAATACCTTGATCAAGGGGCTGGAGGTGTGATGTCGTATTTGGGGGAAGAAACACCAATTTAACGGATCAAATTGCGATTTTGTCGTTTAATCTTAGAATTGAAATCGCATAGCTAATTCTCAAACAATGATGATGTCTCAAACAATGTTGGCAGTCCATTTCGCCTCCAATAAGCCCATGTCAATATTTTTCAAACATCTCGGTTTTAATGATTTCCCTATCATTAAGAGTAGTTCTTTTTCTCCTGCAGCATTAAAACAAAAGAGCAGGGTTATTCTGTCTTTTGCCAACTTCCCCCCTTTATACTCTTTTTTCTTGAAACTTAAATTTTGTTAGGGAGGTCCCTGAAGAAAAAACTGTTTCGTCAACATTGTAAATGTCTCTGAGTTGATACTCCGCAAGAATTGAAGGCAGTCTATTTTTTCCATTCTTCAATAACATTGGTTGCAATGTCACCTCCTTCACCAGACACAGAACGAAATGCAATGTTATGCCGTTTTCTGAAGCACTCTAACCACCCATTACTAGCAACAAAATTTCTTACATTGAGTTCTTTGGCAATTTCAAGAGCTTTCTCTTGAATCATAAGCCCACTTATTGCCAATTTCTTCGCCCTCTCACACTTGAACAATTCGTAAACGAAATCATTCACGTTGCTAAACACAGATTCTCTCTTCCTCTCATTCTTTTAATATTTCATCTTTATTCTTAATTATACCGTTTATTTGTGTCCTTTCACATTTGAATATTTCTGCAATTTTTCTCGTAGATGTTCCCTTCTCACTTCCTTCAATCATTTTTCATCTCAACTCTAAACTTAACACCACTCTCAATTTATTGTTAGACATGATTTCTCTCTTAAACTAACTTCACAGTTCCTCTGAATCAACTGAATGAAAAGAAGAAAAATTCGTAAAAGCTGGTCCATAGGCTATAGAGAAAGATAGAAAGAGGAGAAAAAAATAAAAAAAAATCGAATGGTTAACTACCTAAAACATACTGTGGCATTTTCTATAGAAAATGTCCGTGTTTCAATTCTTAAAAAACGAGTAAGAATTTATAGCTGTGCAGGGTCGGAGTGGAAAGTGACAAATGAGTCATAAAACAGTAACCAACTAACCCCAAGATATGGAGGGTACTGTTGTACACTTAGCTATTGCTTCCTGTCCTCTAACCATCGAAAAAGTAGGTCAGACAGTATCCGTGAAAAGATTTTTTGTTGGACAGTGACCGTTATAGACAGGTTCCAATCCAAATAGACCCCGGCCGCTGGCCGGCGCATGAGGTGGCCGCTAAATAAAGAGAGAGTTTGTATTGATCTTATGGAAAATCCAATTGGTTCCAGAGAAACTTGGCCTTTTGGCCAGGTGGCCGTTTAAATGAAGTGACCGTAAAGGCAGGTTTCACTGTACTATATTCATCTTCAACCTTTCTGATGTTAAGCTATCCAGTTACGAAACCGAAGTGGAAGCTCATTTGATTTTATTTATTTATTTTTTAGCACACATAAGAAGTGGAAATTATTTTTGCATGTTTCAAATAGATATATCATCGTCATTCCTGCAATAACTCCTATGTGATATATTTATCGATTTTCAGATTTTTGCTCTATTAAATAACTTAAATACTGATACAACAAATAATAAAATCTCCTAGATCATTCCTTTGTTTCGAAAATATAAGAATTCACAGTCTCCTATGCACGGCTGCCATAGGATGAATAAATGTGTTTTTTCTTCATACTGAAAAATTTTATATTTTGCACATACTGTAATAATTATTGCAGGAACAACGACGATATATATAAATTATTAAAATGTAACGTGGTTTTATAAAACAGCACAGTTGCAAAATTGCAGTCATTTTGCTGGCTAGATTCGACTAATTATTTTCTATTTTATAGAAAATAAAAAGTTATACATAATTATGTAATGCCCATCTAGAACCTCAAAAGCAGCAAACATATTGACCACCAACAAATGAAGAGTCCACTGCAAGAATGATGGATGTCATTTGGAATACATTTTGCAGGAGAAGCAATTGAAAGTTTGAAATGGTTAGCACTCAAAGCTTAACTGAAATTTTCCGATCATTACTGGACAATGACTATCAGTGTTAATGCCATATAACTCTCTATGTACATTCTATATGTCTTCAGCTATGCATTGACATTCTTGGTTCATTTTCGACAAGAAAGTGACATCCATCATTCTTGCAGTGGACTCTTCAAATGGGTTATTTACGAGTTTCGAAGCCTCGAAGAAAGAAAATTAGTTTTCCGCCTAAAGTTAAACTGGGAATCGAAACCGTAACAGGTCACTCAGCCTAACACTTGTCTCGTCGATTATGATTGTGTTGATGGTTTTTAATTCAAAGTTCGTTTCACCAGACATTATTCTGTCACTCTTAGGAATTCTCAATGTTGCCATCTATGATTTCTGATATTTTCTTGCATGTCATAGATTCATTCATTCATAGTTTTCTATTCAAGTACAGGTCTTTCACTGCAAACCCAGCATTCTCCAATCTTTCCTGTTTTCTGTGTTCCTCTTAGTCTCCAAATAGATTCATATATTTTAATGCCATCTATCATCTGATATCTTCTTTTGCCCCGAACTCTTCTGTTGTTCACCATTCCTTCCAGTGCATTCTTCAGTAGGCAGTTTCTTCTTAGCCAGTGACCCAACTAATTCCTTTTTCTCTTCATGATCAGTTTCAGCATCGTTTTTTTTTCACCCGTTGGAAATGTCATGGATTATTAATTCATTATTTATATCTGGATTTAATTATTATTTGGTGTGATTTTACTTATTAGTTTAACTGTCTGATAAATCTTATTTCTAAAACCTGTATTTGGATCTCCTATTCCTAATATTGTTGATTACATATCATTTCCATATACTATAGAATTTGCCATTAACGTATAAAATTAAATTTTTGTACATCAGCATTATAAACAGTCTTTAGGTTATCGTTATTGAAAATCGTGCATAACATGACACATTATTGTACCAGAGCCGTAAAATATTACCATGTCAACTAAAATGTTATGACTTCTATTATGACAACATAACTTTACTTGTGCCATCAATTAAATATTATGTAATATCCTTAAATCCTTTAAAATTCCCTTTTATGAGGTTCAGAAGATTGTAATGGAAATTCTGAAGGCCTCTCTTCAAATTTTACACTATCATCTATATGTTAACACGTAAATTTTCGTTTTAATGTACAAATCGAATCAGTATTTTGCTCGTTTCATTTCCCTTTATCTTTTATATTTTGTTAATTCCGGATCTCAGTGGTCAACCTCACTTGAGGACGGATGATTTGAAATCTTAGTAGCTATGCAATAATCGTATTTAATACTTCATTATTGTCATAGCAACCTCTTTTTTCATAGACTGTGATTACCATTATTACAAATTTAATATTTTATCTACTTCTTTATTAATTATTTTATAATTCTGTCGTATAAACCCAGAAACAAAATTTGGGCCACCTGAATTTTCCAAGTTCCAGTTAGCATGCTCAGTAAGTATCAATCAATCTTCTTAATGTATCCAGCTGTTTGCTGACAACATGAAGTCCACTATAGTCCACTGTAGTCTATTCTGTTGTTGTTTTTCACGAGAAAAGAGAGGTATTTGATCGGTGTTCATTATAGATGCCTGTTGCTAGTAGCCAGAGGTGGAGTATAGTCAATATATACTGCAGGGCTGTGTCTTCAAGCTCAGTAAGTATATGAAACACGTTTGTAATGTTATACAGTTATTTCACGCTTCAAAATTAGGAAACTTGCTCTACTTGTTTCCTAAGCGTTGATTCATGTAATAAAGTATAACATTATAACTTAGTTTAATAATATACTATTGTGCAATACTATCATAAACAGATTATGATGATCCAAATCGTGCATAATGAGTTCTTTTCAGCCAAAAAGTAATCTGAAGGAAATTTGCCAAACCCTTTGTACTGATGCTTTTGGCATTCTGGTATACAATAGAAAGGTGATGTGAACTGCTCTAATTCAGAGTGCACACTTACCAATAATATTAATGTCCTGAATAATTTCAAGGGAAAAATTGTTCCGGGGCTGAGTATCGATCCCGGGACCTTTGGTTTGCGCACCAACACTCTACCAACTGAGCTACTCAGGAACATCAACACAGACTCAATTTTTCCCTTTATATCCACATATCTCGAGTGGGCTGACAAGATGCCAGAAACCCACATCGAGTTTCTGGCTAGCTCAGCATTGGTGCGCTAAGCCAAGGGTCCCGGGATCGATACCTGACCCCAGAACAATTTTTCTCTTTAAATTATTCAAGTCTGCTTCACAGGGAGCTTTACCTGAAAGCTAAATTTACACATTATTATCGTGTTTCTCACAGAACTGCAGTTTTATTTTCTTTGAGATATCCCGTGTTGAAAGGCATTTATCAGGATTGTCATTGTTGCTGGAATTTTTAATTCTTACATACTTACTGGCTTTTAAGGAACCCGGAGGTTCATTACTGCCCTCACATAAGCTCGCCATTGGTCCCTATCCTGAGCAAGTTTAATCCAGTCTCTACCATCATATCCCACCTCTCTCAAATCCATTTTAATATTATCTTCCCATCTACGTCTCGGCCTCCCCAAAGGTCTTTTTCCCTCTGGCCTACCAACTAACACTCTATATGCATTTCTGGATTCGCCCATATGTGCTACATGCCCTGCCCATCTCAAACATCTGGATTTAATGTTCCTAATTATGTCAGGTGAAGAATACAATGCGTTCAGCTCTGCATTGTGTAACTTTCTCCATTCTCCTGTAACCTCATCCCTCTTAGCCCCAAATATTTTCCTAAGAACTTTATTCTCAAACACCCTTAATCTCTGTTCCTCTCTCAGAGTGAGAGTCCAAGTTTCACAACCATACAGAACAACCGGTAATATAACTGTTTTATAAATTCTAACTTTCAGATTTTTTGACAGCAGACTAGATGACAAAAGCTTCTCAACCGAATAATAACAGGCATTTCCCATATTTATTCTGAGTTTAATCTTTTAAAATTATGCTTATGCTTTTAAAATTAGTTTCATCTAAACCCCTCAATAACCAAAATCATGCTCCAGGTAGGCTACCAACCACATGTTTAAAGTGCTGTTATGCTTTTGGCTTGCCTCTACTTATACATAAATACATGAGTAATCGAAGCACGGTTTTGGAGAATATGAAAGGCAATGTAGTTACAGGTTCTATTACCAAATTCATATAATTCAAGACCTGGAAGAGCGCATATTTTGTTATATCAATTGTGATTGACTAGCGTAAACAATTGGCTAATGCTTGGGCTGATTAACTAGTTTGTTTGTTTTCCTCCCGAGGTTTTCCTTAATTTCATTGTAGAATAATGCCATGTAATTCAATTCCTAATCCTCAGTCTGATCTCACCAAACTAACACCAATTTCACCGACACTAAATAATTGCATAGTTGTTACATCGTTAAATATCTGATTTAAAAAGAACAACTGGAGAATAAAGTCTCAACACATGGTTTAAAAAGACAGAATCTTGGAAATCTTGGCATCCAGAAGCCTGAAATCTCACATTGAAATGCATATTGGTTTGCAGGTACGATTGCAAAGTTCCACTATGGCACGCACTACTCAAATTCAGCAGGCGTTCTGCACTACTTGGTGAGGGTGGAGCCATTCACATCCCTCCACATCGAACTGCAGAGTGGCAGGTGAGCAGTGAATTGTTAATGATAAGTATTTGAGTGTGCATGCTGTTGTTCCATTACGTGGGTATACTACATATGGTTTTACAATTTTGTACATTATTCTGCAATATTAGTCTACTGAAACTAGAAAATTTAAGTTGGTAAGTGAACTTTTTGTTAATGAAGATTGCACCTCTGATTCTACACCCTGTAGATTCTAGTAAGGTTCTCATCACCCCCAATTAAAGGTCGAAGAACATCTTAAAAAAAAAAAAAAAAAAAAAAAAATGCCTGTTCCTTATCATATGTGGTATTTTATTCTCAGGTTTGACGTGGCAGACAGGCAGTTCCACTCCATACCTCAAACATGGAAGCTGTTGATGGATAATCCAAATGATGTGAAGGAACTGACACCAGAATTTTTCTACTTCCCAGAGTTCCTCAAAAATATGAATGGGTATTAGTAGCTTCCTTTTTTTTTTTTGTATATGGTATTTTAAAATTAGTGTATTATCTAGATATAATCTTAATGAGGAGCATAAAGACCAGATTTTTTTACTTGTTTCGTTTTTAGATGGATCCAGGAATACATAGGCACAAAATTAATGTTAAATTAAAAATACACTGTTTCCAAACATTTCACAATTCATGACACGTCAATGAGATGATGAACTACCTCATAGAAAGGAAAATTATAGAAAGAGAGTATAATTTAGGTCCGTGTATATACTATAGTTATGTTTGAGACTGTTCACAAAAATTGCAGACTAGAAGAAAGGAACAATATGGAAAAATAAACTTATGAAGTGGATGATAAAAATAGAGAAAGGATGAATAATATGAGATCATTCACACATAAAAATTAGAGGCTAAATAAAAATTTACAAAGAAATTAAAAAAAAAAAATTACGAAGTGGAAAATAAAATTAAAACCTATATTAAAAAAAAAGTTGTAGAACATTTGTAATTAAATTAAAAATTTTATTGCAAAAAAAAAAAAATTAATTAAAATATACTAGAGCATTCGATAAGTAATGGCGACAATACTGTAAATCTGTGTTCCTAGCTGTGACCTTGAAATCTTGTACTACGTACTAGAGCAGTGATTGTTTCATAAATTCGCAATATTGAAAGTCTCGAAGTAGCCATATTTTGTAAATACAGTGGCTGTTTCTGATTTGTAGTAAACCATACAGCCCTAAAGGTACGAACAAAGGTGCTTCATAAAAATCCAAGTTGCAAGAGAAAAACATGCAATACAGTGCTTTAGGGCACTACAAGAAGCCTGTGGGAGAGAAGTCCTACCATACTGAACTATTGCAAGTTGGGTGGAAGCGAGCATTCGCTTTCAATCAAAAGTTGACATCTGAAAAGCTTTAGATTGATCAGTGAGAGAGATATCCAGAAATGCTGCTGCAGATGGAGTCCGCCGTCTTCCAAGAATTTGGCAACATATTGTTGACATGGCAGAAGACTGTATTTGTAGTATGTAATGCCAAAAGTAACCTAAATAAATTTAGTGTGAAACAGTAAATATGTTGCCATTACTTTTCGAATGCCCTAGAATTTACACAGAACTTTCTGCTTTCTTCTTTATTTTCAACTTAGAGCTCATGGATGTGTAGAAAATATAATCTCTCACCTCCGTTCTTAAATAGATACACTGCTATTAAAATTATATGCTATACGAGTAACATTCCAATCTGCAGTAGACTCCAGTAGACTAGTTTTTGCCAGCACTCCAATATGTAAAATTACTGAGAATGTTTAATTAACAGTCGATTAAAAAATGTACTTGACAAAATTCAATATTAGACCTTAATAGAAGTCAATATAGAATTTATTTATTATTATTTTAATTTTTCTCAGCTGAATTTATTAATCTCATAATAACTTGTTAACGAAATGTAAACTGAAATAAAATTGAATAAATTTAAATAAGCATTGAATCTTCAAATCACTGTAACATTGTTTTGGCACATAATATAGTGAAACATTTTGTAAAACAACATTGAAATATGACATTTTAAAAGCAATTCCTTTTCAGGAACTGGTTCTGAGAATATTAGAGAATGAAGATTGCAGTCTAAACCCTTCTTTTTTCCAGTCTTCATGAACAGATGTAGTTTTACAAATGCGTAACATTTGTACCTACAATGACATGCTATAGAAAAGTAGTTCCTTTTTTGTCTTTGCATTGCGCAACATTAACTTCTACATATTTCTGAGTAAACAAGATTTATATTGTGACTGATCACTTTTCCAGATTTGATTTGGGACTTCTTCAAGGAACAAAAGAACGTGTGAATGATGTGATCCTGCCAAAGTGGGCAAGCAGCCCAGAAGACTTTATTTACAAACATAGGAAAGCACTCGTAAGTGGAGACTGATGGTAGATCGAAAAATTTGTGCTAATGTTATGTATCTTTAAATACATTAAAAATGATCCTTGTTATTTTGCAGGAGTGCGAGCATGTATCATCTCATTTGCACGAATGGATCGATTTGATATTCGGGTACAAGCAGAAAGGACCAAAAGCAGTTGAAGCTCTCAATGTATTTTATTATTGCAGGTAATTAATATTTTCATGAGAATAACTTGTAATAAATCTGTACCTAAACTTTATGTATAATTTACATTTTAAAATTCTGCTTGTAATAATCATTATCTATTCATCAGAACTGCCATTTTTGAAGTTACTGCTTTGTTTTACCTTATAGAAAAATAACATTCCTTAGTTCCTGCTTAGGGTAAATTTTCTGTAAGGTGTACAATTCCTTACAAATACAGAAAATTTAAATATGTTGTTGTTTATTAATGCCAGACATTTGACAATAAAGTCATTTGGCCTCTTGCACTCCAATATTTTTCAAAGATATTGTTATGGTCAGCCACTGAAGCACAGATTTTGAGTTGTTCCGAATCTGTTTCTTGATTTTAATTGCACAATGGGCAGTTAGGGGACTGATATATTCCAATTCTATGCAGGTGTTTGGCCAAACAGTCATGGTCTGTTGCCAATTTAAATGCAGCTACAGACGATTTTTGTGGTAAATCGGGAATTAACTGTGGATTATGATGCAGAGAGTTCCATTTCTTCCCTTGAGATTGTGTTATCAAATTTTGTTTGTTGAAGTCTAAGTATGTAGATTTAATAAATCTTTTAAATGGCAAGTTGTAGCCGATTTAAGTGAACACCATATTTTAACATTTTGGTGGCTACTTCATCCACACACAACCTCCAGAATGTCTAGAGGACCACAACTGCTGTTGGTCAAATTTTAAATATAAAATTTAATGTCTTTAAATGTCAGAAAATGTAGACTATTCTTATATGGTGCTGTATGTAAAACATTAAATTCAGTTCAAACTACCATGTGTACTTGGAAATAAAATTTTGAGGAAGTTGTAATTTAAATATATTTAGTTGTCCTAAATGCGTGTTATTATTCGGTTGAGAAGCTTTTGTCATCTAGTCTTCTGTCAAAAAATCTGAAAGTTAGAATTTATAAAACAGTTATATTACCGGTTGTTCAGTATGTTTGTGAAACTTGGACTCTCACTTTGAGAGAGGAACAGAGATTAAGGGTGTTTGAGAATAAGGTTCGTAGGAAAATATTTGGGGCTAAGAGGGATGAAGTTACAGGAGATTTTTACTCTTATCGTTAGAGAAAGAGAAATTGATAAGGGATTATTTATCCCTTTGCAGTTTTTCAATAAAATGGACGGTTTTCTTGCAAATTAAATTAAAAATTAATATGTGCCGTTATTTCCTGCTATTAGGAAGTTATTGAAATGACTAAGGAACAGAATTCTACTGTTCAGACCGAGTGCTTCCACCCTGTATATCAAGGAAGAACATATATCTCACCTACAGAGGGAGGGTCGCCTCAGTGTGTGTTCTGCATGCAGATTGTTGCATAGATTAAAATTGACACTGCAAAAGCAGGAAAGCAGGAAAACTCTTTGATATGGTGTGTTTACATTGCACAGCTATGAGGGTGCGGTGGACCTAGATGCCATCACGAATCCTGTGGAACGAGAAGCAGTGGAAGGAATGATCAACAACTTTGGACAGACCCCCAGCCAATTGCTCAAGGATCCACACCCCCAGCGCCTGTCTCTTGAAGATGCTGTCGCAAAAATGCTCAAGTCGGAGCTGAGGAAGGCAGACTTCACGCTGTTCCTCGACAATATCCGACCTATACCCGTTGAGGTGAGAGTTTCTTCTTTTCATCTTATCACCAGGCAAAAGATAGACAGATTCCGAAGGGATCCTCATAGGGGAAGGCAGTTTCTCGTGCAATTTCGGCCGGTGTATGGGACTGGTGTCCACCCAGTATCGTGATGATTATGAGTTGGGGATGCTATAGTAGTAGGTAGCAAAATTCGATTCTGCTAGTCAGCTATAATAGCTGTAGGGGGAGATTATCGTGCTAACCACACATTACCCCATGCTGGTTGGATGATTGTTCACTTCTGCTGCTACGACATGTGGACGCAAGGCCAGTAGTTGTACGGAAGGTTTGATGGGCTATTGCATTTACGATTATTATTACTATAGACGAGAATTCCATGCAAATGCATGTTTTTATAGGAACATAGGACATAGCTCAAACATAGTACTTACCCATATCATTATTTTCCGGTTCCAAATAGGTGTACTTTTTTCGTCCATATTTGCATGTTTTGGCCTTTTTTGGGATAAAAACATGCATACTCTTGGTTTCACAAGTAAAGAACCTTCGTTGCAGGGTTGGGTTCAGGAAGCCATAAATCTGACTGGCACGCTCCCCCAATTATTGAAACCATGAACAAAGATACCGCCAGGAGACCGCCGAAAATGCTGTGTTGTGAATTTTCCATTTTTGAAAGAATATCCCTGCCACTGCATTACGGTTTAAGTTGTGTCTTAGTAACAGCGCGTTGTGGTTGTCAGCAGTACGCTAGTGAATTTACAATGTTTAATTTCTTTTGGCCGTGGATAAACTATACTAATAGTGAAGTGCTCCCACAGCCAGAACCAGGGCCTTCTTCTGAAATGACTCCGACTAAGTGTAAGAATTGTAATAAATCGCCAATAGGAAAAGGGACGAAGTTACGAAAACAAAGTCTACTTATAGTACAAAATGTTAAGAATCGATAATTTTACACATGATCTTGTGCGACGAACAGTGTATGAGTGCTGCCGTACAAGAGTGGAATGCCACCGACAGTAGAATCCGTAACGCGTGCTATGCGAGAGAAAACTAGTGGCACTGACTACGAATTTCTTTATGGGAAAAGAACTATTCGTAGATTACTTCGAAGTATGGGGTGAGAGAAAACTAGTGGCACTGACTACGAATTTCTTTATGGGAAAAGAACTATTCGTAGATTACTTCGAAGTATGGGGTTTTTACATAAGACAGTGCAAAGAAAATTCACTAGAGCTGAAGCCAGTAACATCATTGCCTGGTGGTAGTCATAACTTGAACAGATAAGAGTTGCGTTTACAAGGCTACAATGATGTGTCTGTAGACGAAACCTGGCACGACAGTCATAATGTGTCACATGAAAAACTGAACAGACGACTCCGAAAACAATGTAGTACCGATATCAGGTGCAAAGGATGAAGAATTGTTATTGTGCACCGTGGGGGGGGGGGGTTCGGTTTCATTGATGGTGCTCTATCTGTTACTCACAAGAAAATGGCAGATGCACCTGGAGATTATCATGACACAATGAACTCTGCAGTTTTCGAAGAGTGGTTCGAAAATAGTGTCCTGAAAATGCTACAGGAGCCCTCTTTAATAGTATATGACAATGCACCTTATCACAGTTTTCAGTGTTACTTGTGTGTAGCAAATAACTTATAATAGAACCTAATCTTGTTTAATAAATTAGTTAGGAGTAGCCTATAGCTCATACAGTAGACTAAATATAAACATTTCAATGCACGATGGCACAACAACAGATATTGTTTACACTTTTCTTAATCTAATGACAGACATGCTAACCACTCGATGATCGGTGATGACCTGTTGTTATAGTAGTAATAGTAATAATAATAATAATAATAATACAGTATTATATTATTATTATTATTATTATTATTATTATTATTATTATTATTATTATTATTACTGCTGCTGCTGCTTTCTTTACCTATTACATTATTTCATGTTAATTTATTACATGTCCATTGCCGGGATTCAATCCAAAAACCTTTCGATTTATAGTCAGACACTTTATCACTATGCTATAAAGTGAGTTGGAGGACACTTCTTAAAATATTTCACGTATTATTATTTGTTGTTTATAAATACACATCAATAGATGACGCCTTGTTTATAAATACACAGGATAGATGCCGCCTTGTTTATAAATACACATGGATAGATGACGCCTTGCTTATAAATACACATCGATAGATGACGCATTGTTTATAAATACACATCGACAGATGACGCCAGGTTGAAGTTCACTTCCTGGAACCCCAGGAACTAAAGTGAGTTAAAAATTGCTTCATATTAGCTATGTCTCAATCTACTTCGAAATGTAATTTTGTATTTGTTAGGGGGGGGGGCTGTTGCCCCCAAACATCCACTAGCATATAACAACAATAAAAAGCAGCATTAAAACCAATTAAATAACCAGGGGAAACAAGTGATATTTCCAGTGAGGTTAAGTGAAGCAGAATGACTCTGTGGGCGGTAAAACTTAAGTTAACAAATCAAATTAATTGATTGATTTAATAAATAAATATACGTTGTAAAATAATAAAAATACTACTGTCACATTTTACATTACTTAATCAACTGATGGAAGCTATTTTTTAAATATTAGCTATAAATGTAATTAATTTACATTATAACACCAGGTGAACTATTTAAAGAATTTGTAAAGAATGTTAAGTCATGTATATCCAGTGTACGAAGTCATCGTTAAAAATGAAGAAATATGAAGAAATACACTACAATACTTTTACAAAAACTCGTCTGTAAACTCAAGACAGCAAACATGAGTACAAAACCGGCATATGACACAATGGTGTATTATGGTTACTTACCAAAATATGTTAAATTCATACAATAGTTTAGTCTCAATGTAACAATCCATATGTGGTTTGAGTGAACTTTACCATATTTGAGAATGACGAGTAAACAGGATTCTGAATTTCTTGGAATTTTTGAAGGCTTTAAGGTAATTTTAAACTAATATCCTTCAAATGAATAAATACTTTTTTGTCTCTTATGTTGTAGGTTTCCAACGAGAAAGACCCCATTGTGTTCATGAGTGCCCCACGTTCCCCCCCACGCAGCTTCTTGCAAGTTGGGTTAGCAGACACGCTACTCAGTGTATCTAAGATGGGCGTAGTGGGTGCACACTCATGGCACCCCCATGATCGACATGGCACTAAGGGCTTCACCCTCGATGTCGACCCAACTATCAACAGTGCCAAGTAAGTACAGTAAGTCTTGGTCATATGGCGTTT
The DNA here is from genome assembly GCF_040183065.1 of Periplaneta americana. Taxonomy (NCBI): domain Eukaryota; kingdom Metazoa; phylum Arthropoda; class Insecta; order Blattodea; family Blattidae; genus Periplaneta; species Periplaneta americana. The sequence continues at coordinate 144,773,883 of NC_091127.1, forward strand.
CACTGTGGGAGGGAACCATGACAACACAGAGAGAAATTAGGCACTTTCAGCAGTATGTCGACCTCAGTGGTCTAGTTATTATTGTGCCAAGGCATTAGGAACCAACCAATATGCACTCTTCAACACGGAAATTGTCGCTGTTCAGAAACTAAGTCCCACCTCGAAATAGCTCGGGAATCATCATGAGTGTTGTGTTTACACGCGTGCGTTTTACAAAGAGAGATTCAAAGTCTGGTCTTTGTAACGAGAAGAAAGAGCTCTATCCCTAAGCCATGAAGGCTTCGTAAGGAATATTCGTTTCGTGACATACAGAAACGTCGCTGCTATGACTTGACTACATTCTCGGACCTGTGTGAATCTCACATTAACCTGAACGACAGACAAATTCATGCTACAGGAGAGCGACCATTTTCCGTGTCAAAGGGTGTACTAATTTTTCGGTGTGATTATTACTATTATTATTATTATTATTATTATTATTATTATTATTATTATTATTATTATTATTATTATTATTATTATTAACCTATTTCAAAGTACCCACAGAGAGGTCTGTGGGCAATGCATGCATCTCATGACATCTACAATATTATGTCACTATATTATTTGTACTTTTAAATGCCATAAAATAGGTACACTGGAGTTTAAAGATACCTTACCCCTATAAATCGATAGTGAACGATAATTACTTCTATGAATAAATGGCGAAGATAATAGTGAGTGTTACCAACTGTATCTATGTGCATTATACAATTCAATATTTCATTCCCCATTTCATATTGGAGAAAATGGCAAGTTGTAGCCGATTTAAGTGAACACCATATTTTAACGTTTTGGTGGCTACTTCACACACAACCCCCAGAATATCTGGAGGACCACACCTGCTGTTGGTTGACGGGTCCATTGGACCTAGCTGGGAGATCTTGTTGATCATCAGCTTTCCCTCCTTAAGCCACTGGAGGACGATTTTAGTGCCATAGCAGGTCAGCACTAGGAACAGAAAAGTAGAAAGAGGAGGAAGGAAAGGGAAATGAACCCCTAGGTCTCGAATGCTCTAATGCCATCGGGGTCGAAGAAAGTAAGAGTTGTCAGAGGACTGGATAGGAAAGGGTAAAGAGGGAATTAGGTATTGAATAGAGGAAAATTATACCAAATTCAGTCATTAACTCATCAAGCTGACCAGTGCTAATTGGTGAGTAGCTCCTCCCTTTAGTTCAGCTCGTAAAATTATGCTTACTAACAGCTGCACCACGGGAAGGTAGGGATGGGACATTGGGTATTTGTCCAGGTTGGTTCCTTAAAGCCTTTATGGGAAGGATTAATGGCTCTCCCCCCTGTATCCGACAGATACCCCTCTGCTGATTGTAAAACAACACTGGGTTTAGCTGAAAACCGCTGATATTGTCAATTATGAGAATAATTTATGCTTAATCTAGCTCATCATTTTTCCCAACACCTTTTTAATCGCCCCAATAATGGTGCCACATATTAAGAACTAGCAGAACATTTCAAAGTTTGTTAATTTGTTATATCTTTGGTTCTGATTTATCCCGTGGTTAAAAAGTTCGCTTACACGATAAAAAATTCGTAAGTCAGCTATATTTGAATGCCATTGTAGCATTGGATATTAGTTGGTAGTGCCATCTGTAACTGAAAGTTGTTGTTGTTTTCTAATGCCAGGCGTTTGACAATAAAGTCATATGACCTCTTGCTCTCCAATATTTTTCAAAGGCATTATCATGGCCAGCCACTGAAGCACAGATTTTGAGGTGTTCCGAATCCATTTCTTGGTTTGAGTTGCACAATGGGCAGTTAGGGGACTGATATATTCCAATTCTATGCAGTTGTTTTGCCAAACAATCATGGCCTGTTGCCAATCTAAATACAGCTACAGACGATTTTCGTGGTAAATCGGGAATTAACTGTGGATTATGATGCAGAGAGTTCCATTTTTTTCCTTGCGATTGTGTTATCAAATTTTGTTTGTTGAAGTCTAAGTATGTAGATTTAATAAATCTTAATACGTAGATTTAGTAACAGGTCTGTAAGTGGCATTGCTGCCCTTCTTTGCTAAAGCATCTGCATTCTCGTTTCCCAGGATTCCACAATGGGATGGTATCCATTGGAATACAATTCTTTTATTGATTGATATTAATTGAGAGAGCATTTTAGTTATTTCTGCTGTTTGAGATGACGGTGTGTGTTTAGAGACTATTGATAGAATAGCTGCTTTGGAGTCTGACAATATAACTGCATTCTTAAATTTATTGATGTGGCATAGAAGATTCCTGAGACTTTCACTTATTGCAATGATTTCTCCATCAAAACTTGTTGTTCCATATCCAAGAGGTCTATAAAGTGAGAAGGGACAGCACGTAACACCTGCACAGGCACCTTGTTCTCTGGAGATCAAGGATCCGTCGGTGTATAAATGAACCCAGTTTTGTGGAGGGTACCTAATATTAATTATCTCTGAAGACAATTGTTTCATTATTTCAGTGTTTACTTCTGATTTCAGTATTTCTTGTGTTAAATTTAGATTATATTCTATATAATATAGAATAATGTATAATGATTAATCATCTTTTTGTTTTTGCATCTAGCAAGATATCTCCTATAATTTAATTTTTCATCTTTTTATGTTTGCACCTAGCCTTGGGGTTGATAGCAAGATATCTCCTATAATTTAATTCGCCATACTCCATGAGTTATTGTTTAGAATTTATTGAATATATTTTTTCATTCTGATGTCTAGAAGTACCATAGAGCAGTTCGTGAGGATATGTTTTTAGACTTCTTCATGTACTTAAGTTACTTGTTCTTTGTGTAGTTTATGTCAGTGGTGTTTGTATTGAGTTTATAGAAGTTTTCGTTGTCTAGTATATTTTTTTATTTACATTTTTATACCCTGGTACTGACCAGCCTCATGGTCTAGTGGTCAGAGCTTCTAGCTATAGTTCATGAGGTCCCGGGTTCGATTCCCGGTTAGAGCACAGGAATTTTTCCTTAAAGGGGATTATTCCTGTGTTCGTCCATGGTCTGGAATTTAGGTTAAGTTTAGATTTAAGACTTCTCCTGGCACCACATTATCATAATTATCCTATCACATCATCGGGGTAATGTAACTCCGCCTTCCAGGCGCCCCAACCTCAGAAGTGGGTTACAATTAAGCCACGGCCAGGAGAGAAGACCAGAAATGTCAAAAAGACAACCTGGTGGCATTGGATAAAAAATATATATATATATTTAATAGAGTTAGTTAACTTTCTCTTTTTAAATTCATATATTATATTTAATATTTTAACATAGTTAATATCAAACTGTATAAATTCATTTTATTTCATTTTAATGACATGATTTAATGAGAATAATTAGCCTTTAATAAGGTTAAAATCATGCCGTGCCTTCTCCATGTCTTACATACATACAAAAATCTAGCATCAGTGTTCAACTTTACCATGTACAGTTTATCTTATATAATTGTAAATGCCAGCATGTGCATTACTTACTACAATATTAATGGGTAGATTAACTTATCTATTTTAAAAATTGTTTGCATCTCATGCACCTGAAGATGACTTTTTAAAGTCGAAAATATTAGTGACTTCGTATTAAATATTGTGATGTAACAGATTATCTGACCTCACAAATTGAAAAGTGTATTTGACTGAAAATCTATTATATATATATATATATTTATTAATTGTATTCACACTTTTCTGAACCAACATGTCCTTCAAATTTAAAGGATTTGGTTTAATTTGTAAGTTTTCTTTTAAATTCGGGATATTGATTTTCTGTTTTAATTCTTGAACCATGGATATGAAACGTCTTTGAGTTTTCAATCTTCAGAGAGGATGTATGAATGCCAATTTTTTCCTGGTAATTTGATAAGTTTTTCATATTGAATCAGTGCTTTTTCTTCTATTGTCGTGTTTGTAAAGTTGGGTAGCCCTTATAATATCTCTTCTCTTGGAGTAACAGCAGAAATCAAATAAATAACCTGTATATTAAATTGTTCACAGGACAAGAAGAAAACTTACTGGTCCTTTCCATCCAAGTTTGCCACTCAACAGTCACTTGTTTGTGGTGTCTCACGATGCTAAGTTCCTGTTTAGTGGTGGTTACTGGGATAGCAGCCTCCGAGTGTACAGCCTGGCCAAGAGCAAGACTATTGCGTCCATCAGGAGACATTTTGGTGAGTAGTCAGTCAGGAGTTGCATGCTGCACTATGGCCTATCAAATATTTATAGTAATAATATTTTTTATCGTCATTAAACATAGGTCTATGAAACTACCATGGTGGTCTTGTTAACATTTCTGTCAGTTACTTACTTACTGGCTTTTAAGGAACCCGCAGGTTCATTGCCGCCTTCACATAAGCCCGCCATTGGTCCCTATCCTGAGCAAGATTAATCCAGTCTTTATCATCATATCCCACCTCCCTCAAATCCATTTTAATATTATCTTCCCATCTATGTCTCGGCCTCCCCAAAGGTCTTTTTCCCTCCTGCCTCCCAACTAACACACTATATGCATTTCTGGATTCGCCCATGCGTGCCACATGCCCTGCCCATCTCAAACGTCTGGATTTAATGTTCCTAATTATGTCAGGTGAAGAATACAATGCGTGCACCTCTGCGTTGTGTAACTTTCTCCATTCTCCTGTAACTTCATCCCTCTTAGCCCCAAATATTTTCCTAAGCACCTTATTCTCAAACACCCTTAATCTCTGTTCCTCTCTCAAAGTGAGAATCCAAGTTTCACAACCATACAGAACAACCGGTAATATAACTGATGACAAAAGCTTCTCAACCGAATAATAACAGGCATTTCACATATTTATTCTCCATTTAATTTCCTCCTGAGTGTCATTTATATTTGTTACTGTTGCTCCAAGATATTTGAATTTTTCCACCTCTTCGAAGGATAAATCTCCAATTTTTATATTTCCATTTCGTACAATATTCTAGTCACGAGACATAATCATATGCTTAGTCTTTTTGGGATTTACTTCCAACCCTATCGCTTTACTTGCTTCAAATAGAATTTCCGCGTTTTCCCTAATCGTTTGTGGATTTTCTCCTAACATATTCACGTCATCTGCATAGACAAGAAGCTGATGTAACCCGTTCAATTCCAAACCCTGTCTATTATCCTGAATTTTCCTAATGGCATATTCGAGAGTGAAGTTAAAAAATGTGCCGGAGAATCAGTCCCATTCCGAGGCTTATTGTTAGGTTTCGTAACAAGCTGTTTTTTACGGTGATGGGTTGTTAGCCCTTCGCCCAACCCCCAAGCTGGAGGACCACCCTTTATCGGCTGTCCACGACTGCTTATTCAATATATTCTGTCAGTTACTGTCCTTAACTCTTACAATAAAAATCCATTTACATGCATCGAATTTATAAAATAAAACCATCTGCCCTCAATAAGGGTAACCACAAGGATCCAGAATACAAATACATATATAAAAGTTTACATTGAAACAACGAAAATACATAGGCTTACAATAAATTTGAAAAGAAAATTAAAGTGAATCATATTGCTTGAAATAGAGATGAAATTGCAAAATTTGAATTGAGTCCTTCAGAATTTCTCTAAGGAGTTTCTCAACATTGTAAAATGTGAATCCCTTTGATTTTAAAAGGTTATGGGTGTATTTGGGGATGATACCACATGTATTGACCAATGATTAGCCATAATATACTGCTTGCTGAAATAAGGAATGCAAGGTTCATAGATGATTCTCTTTTCATCATCAGTAAGTTTTAGCTGTTGAGCATCTCTTTCAAATCTGATAGTCGGGTCTAGTATTGTTCCTGTGTTCTTTTTTCTGTCAGTGACAACAATATCTGCTCGTCTTGTTGAATCATCTTCCAGATACAATGCTCTTCTTCATGGATGTCTAATCCTTATTGTCCTATGATCTCAGCAAGCATTGTCCTTACCCTGTCATGGCGGTTGTTCCACAGTAACTCAGTCTTTAGGCAGAAACCCAAGACATGTCCTAGTTTTTCAGTCTCGTTACAGCCTGGGTGGTGGCAACTGGTTGTATTGAATGCTCTACCTTGGACTGTCGTACTGCAGAAAGGTTGCATGACATCTTCACCGCATTAATATATTCAGATGATGACAGGCCTTTTTATTGAATATCCAGGAATTTGTCTTAGGACATTCTGCATACTTCATACTCTTAATATGAGTCAACCTTTGTTAAGTCTAAAACATTTTTCATTTCCCTGTATGAATAAATGTACTTTTTTTTTTAAATTATTTCACTTACAGTTCCGCATAACTTCTTTCACGCTACTCTGTTGTTTAGTTTCAGAATTTTCTCTTTTATAAGTAATTTTCATAAGATTTGAGTTTCCAGACATATCGGTAATAGGCCTAATATTATTATTTATCTGCAGAAGGGACAAACATCTTTCCCATTGTTTTCCCCTTCTGTTCCTTAACTTCTTTATTCCTAACTGCCACGGTGCTAAACCCATCCATTTTTGTTGTGTTGGGTGATTGGATGTGTTGTGTATGTGCGTTGTTGTTGTTGTGGGTTTTCTATAGATTTTGAATGTGTGTTTGTTGTCAATTTTTGTTATTGTGATGTCTAGGAAGTTTATGGATTTCTTGCTTTCGATATTTAATTTGTAGGTAGCTTTCGGTGTATTTTGTTTCTGTGATGATGTAGGTTTTTAATTTATCTTTTGTTTCCTTTGTATAGTATTAGTAGCCACCGGCGTGGCTCAGTCAGTCTGAAGTTGCGTTTGGGCGTGGGTTCTATCCCCGCTTGGGCTGATTACCTGATTGGGTTTTTTCCGAGGTTTTCACCAACAGTAATGTGAATGCAAGGTAATCTATGGCGAATCCTCGGCCTCATCTCGCCAAATATCATCTCGCTATCACCAATCTCATCGACGCTAAATAACCTAGTAGTTGATACAGCGTCGTTAAATAACCAACTAAAATAAATATACTATTAGTATGTCGTCAAGCGAATTCAAAATTAACAAAGAGAAAACAGTCCAGATGGTATTTAGGAAAGGAGGCAGGATACCGGCAAATGCAAACCTTATGTTGGAAAATGAGCCACTAAAAATAGTGAACAAATTCAGATATCTGGGACTATCGATTCAGACCACAGCATACTCATTCAATGTACACATCCAGGAGAGAACGGCATCAGCAATCAGAGCAATCTTCGCCATCAAGAAATTGTCATCACTAAGTTTAGATACAGCAATGAAACTTTTCCATACAACAATAGCACCCATAGTTACATATGGACTAGAAATTATTTGGGACAAGTTATCAATCAGCGATATGGAAAGAATAGAAAAAGTCAAGGCCAGATTTCTGAAGAGAGCACTTGGAGCAGGAAAATTCGCACCGAACAGATATATGTACTTACTTGCTAGATAAACCTTCTTTATAGAGGATCTAAGGATGAAAATGGCCTTACCATCCAACGAATCCTACAATGAAGTTATCGCACGAAGGACGACAAAGCAGAGAGGAGTTGATATTAATTTCTTCTGCACAGATGCCATGATATACAGGGATTGGACCAAACCGAACCAACCGCAAAGATATGCCATCGTTGGACTCGCAATACACGGATACCGCCACAAAATGTGTCAAAACTCAAGATTCCACCAACCTGATGAGAAATGCGTGTGTAAATTCTGTGTAAAAAAGTGTGAACTCTATCACTTTTCAGAGTGCAGAAATAGAATAGGATTGCTAACTGACCTCATCAAAGACAAAATATAAACAGTGCAGTGTGCCAAACTTTAATGCTCCTTCGAGCGCACCTTTCTCTTATTATTATTAGTATGTCGTCTACGTATCTGTGCCAATATATGATGATGTCTGTGTATTTGTTGTTGTCTTTGTTTAGTATACAGTATATGTTTGTTCTATGTTGTGTAAGAATATTTCTGCTGGTATGTTGGAAATGGGTGATCCCATTGACCTTGTAACAACTCGTTTATTTCAGAATGACACATGGATACCAATATTTGTGTGATATTTTAAAAATTGATTTTAATTTTTCTTCATCTTTATGTTGTTGTTGTTGTTATGCCAAGCGTTTGACAATAAAGTCATTTGACTTCTTGCACTCCAATATTTTTCAAAGATATTGTCATGGTCAGCCACTGAAGCATAGATTTTGACGTGCTCCGAATCCATTTCTTGATTTCTAAATGGAAAGTTGTAGCTGATTTAAGTGAACACCATATTTTAACATTTTTGTGGCTACTTCATCCACATACAACCCCCAGAATGTCTGGAGGACTACACCTGCTGTTGTTCGACAGGTCTACTAGACCTAGTTGGGAGGTCTTGTTGATCACCAGCTTTCCCACCTTAAGCCACTAGAGGACGATTTTAGTGCCATAGCAGGTCAGCACTAGGAACAGAAAAGTAGAAAGAGGTCAGAGGATTGGATAGGAAAGGATAAAGAGGGAATTAGGTATTGAATTCAGTCATTAACTCATCAAGCTGACCAGTGCTAATTGATGAGTAGCTCCTCCTTTTAGTTCAGCTTGTAAAATCATGCTTACTAACAGCTGCACCACGGGAAGGTAGGGATGGGACATTGGGTATTTGTCCAGGTTGGTTCCTTAAAGCCTCCAATGGGAAGGATTAATGGCTCTCCCCCCCTGTATTCGAAAGATACCCTTTCCAGCCTCTTCATCTGTATTCCTCCTGTGTTCTGCCAGTTCTTGCTCTTTTTGTCTGTTATCTCAACTTCCAGATTACCAGTTCCCTATAATCAATTAAATTGTCCATTTTGAATCTTGCGTACACCACTTTTAACACTTGGATATAATTAATTGATGAACTAGTGGACTTACTCGTGTTAAATATGTAATATTTGTCCAGCTTACAGCTGTTTCAGTGTTTCACGCACCATCATCAGAGCCTACTAGATCGCGGCGTCATCCCAAAAATACACAACACAACAAACATAACCTTCAATCGCAACGAAACCAATCTACTGGAAAAAGGATTAAAACATAACATACCACACAACAACACAGGACCAAAACAAAAAAACACAGACAATCATCAACACACAAACGGACATGGAAATCCTACACACACAACCCAAGAACCAAAAACTCAACACACTAGAACAATACGAAATATACAAACACACTAAAACACACCCCGATCAAATCCTCAACACACAGATCAATTTCAGTACACACACACTATTCGACTCCACACTTCAACACCTTCCAACAATAAAACACACCCTCTTAACAGGCAGAGAAGTTCGAGATGATGCCGCGATCTAGTAGGCTCTGATGATGGTGCGTGAAGCACTGAAACAGCTGTAAGCCGGACAAATATTACATATTTAACACGAGTAAGTCCACTAGTTCATCAGTCAATTAAATTGATTGTTCTGCCTCACAACATTTTGTCTTTTGCAGACTTGGTTACATGTGTTGCTCTGGATCAGTGTGGGTCGTATCTCATCACTGGATCGAGGGACACAACCTGTATTGTGTGGGATGTGAGCCAGCTGGGAACAGGCAGCAGTTCAGCTGTCCATATGACCCCTCGGCCTGTGCAGACACTCTATGGCCATGATCGAGCTGTCACTTGTGTTGGTATCATGACGGAGCTAGATATGGCCGTCTCAGGGTCACAGGTGAGCACAATAATTGTCAAACAAATCAGTATTATCATATAACAGTCGCATATTTACAGACAATAGCTTATCATTTTAAAAAATGTATAACAAATGATAATTTCAGGATTTCCAGTGTTAAATCTAACATGTAACATCATAATTAATGATTAAATATTAGAACAAATTTCATTGTTTGAATAATTAGGTTGCAGTATATCATATTATACAGAGCGTTCGCCTATGGGTGGGGCCAGGAAAGTGGCCTGCCCGCGGTGTCGCTTGCGGGAATCGTCTATCCGTAAGCTTCCGCTTTCTATACCGTACTATACTCTGTAGGGTTTTAATTTTAAAAGTTTAGCAGCAGTAAAGACTGATGTTTTGAAACACTAGCTTCCTGTGAAACACGTCTTAGAGATTTATTAGGAGAGCATGTAAATGATACACTGATTTCATCAATTTTTTCTCCCGTCAATACTCTTCGTTTTCGCTTAGGAATTGTAGCATTTATCGACCCTGTTGTCCTTAATTTGTTAACAAGACGTCTAACAGTTTCTCTACCTTGAATTGGAGCACCCGGATATTTCACTTCAAATTGCCTACGCACCTCTCTACATGACTCAGTTTTCACATATGCATCATACATAAAAACTCTCTGTTCAAGTGTGAATTTTGTGTTTTGCATTGTTAACAAAATTTTACACACACGCTGAATATTTAAGCAACTGTGTCAAGAAACTGCACTGTACGTGTTAAATACTGCATCATCTGGCTCACAACTGATAACTTGTCGACCTTGATGTCCTTGATTGTCGAGTGTGTCTCAACAACTGCGCGCACAAAGCGGCATATCAGTACATGCCGCTTTCCTGGCCTCACGCATAGGCGAACGCTCTGTATAAGCAAAAGTATATAAATATCAAGATAAAAAATTTCAGAAAATATTTGGAACAATTTGTCGTACATTTAGAAATAAAACATTAGAAGGAAACCCAGATGATACTTTACAAAACCTTAGCTGTCCCACTTTTAACATGTGTGAGAATTTGTCTCTAAACAGAGCTACTAAGAGAAAATTAGAAAGTAATGAAATGACATTTCTCCGAAGGGCAGCTGGCTACACATTATTAGAATCAGAGAAAAGAAAATATACAAAAACAGTTGGGCATTTCAATTTAGTTTATGAAATACAAAATCAAAAACATATTCAGCATGAACATATGCAAATAATGGAAGTGCATAGAATATTTCTATCAGCTGAGAGGAAGAAAAAGTATTGGAAGACCAAAAACTTGTCGGATAGATGACATAACTTCCTGAAGTAGGGACAAGTCATGAGGCCTAAAGCCTATAGTTGAGGAAGAAGAAGAAGAAAGTAGTTTTATAAAGGAAGAACATTCCCCACAGTCTTCATCTCTTACTCCTTAGTCCGTCACTGCCAATAATAAGAATGACAGTCGATTTTTTTTTTACTTTTGACGTCCCCTTAAATGTATGTTCAGCAACTCTCCTCAATTATTACATGGAATTTGACGATTTAAAAAGTATGGTAAAATTCACTATTAAACCTGAAAAAAATATGATTATGTGGCTGTTTTAAATTGACTATTATACTTTTACTACGTCATACTACTTTTGACCAATAAAACGGTAAGAAAGGATGTCTTTCAACCAATCATGGCTGCTTATCGCACAATTTTATCGCGTCCCTAGCATTTGTTTAATTTTATCGCTTCCCTAGCATTTGTTTATTTTTATCACTACCTAGCATTTGTTTCTTTGTTTGCCAACATTTCAAACTTCGCTAGTCTGGACGTCAAAAAAACAGAAAATTACAAACCACTCCAGTCGATGCACAGCAGTTTCAAATATGACTCGCATTGGCATTCAAGAACAAGAATTACTAAAGATCACTGGTCATGCTATGCATCTTCCCTGAAACCCTATTTACAAATAAATGAAGAGCACCATTCAGAAATCCTGAATAAGTTGAGGAATACACCATGTACATCAGCGAGTTCACTTCTTTTACGTACACGTCCAATGTAACATCAACTGAACCACCAACCACTAAAACATTCAAATTTGAAAATTGTACTTTCAATAATTGTTTCTTTTAAAATTATTCATGTTTATTTTTTATTTCATCATATTTATTAAAATGTTTCTTGTTTATTTCATCATCCCTAATTAAAACTTTTCTAACACTTGTTTATATTATTTAGGTTATGTTTGTTATAGCTTCTGCTATATGATATTATGGATAGTCACGTATCAGAGATCGTTTAATACTAGGATTTATTGAAAATCATCTGTCAAGTGACGTTGATTACTGGGATCCAGATGATTGAAGTGGAATGCAAATCTTTTAATAAAAATGAAACTGAATCAACAAAGCCTTCCACAGAGTTCAATTAAGATTCCATAGTTGGCACAACTGATAACAAGAAAACAGTTAATTATAACACACTACTGCCATCTAGCGTAATGTTGAGATGGTACAATAATACATTTGAAGACAGTTGTATTTTCGTAAGTCAATATTTTATTGTATTAGAGTACTTTGTTACTCTTTATATACTTTCTTCTAATCGTGTAATAGTCAATTAAATCCCACTCGAGTTTTGATTTTCTCTAGATAAATCAGAACCTCTAGTGAGATTACTGTTGATAAAATAGCAAAATTATTCATAGGATAAATATTAAGCAATGAAGTGTAGAAATAGCCTCCATAATTATAGTTAGATTAGTCAATAGACATACTAATAAATTTCTATTTTTAATTACATGTTTCATAAGAATTTTTTTTCTATGTAGGATGGAACTGTGAATGTGCATACAATACAAGATGGTCAGTATGTGCACACTCTAGAACCAATGGGCTGTGTAGGACTTCATGTTGAGATTACATTCCTTGCTCTGTCTTCACAAGGACATATTGCCTTCTCTGCCAATGATAAGGTATGGATGATGAAGTAAAATGTAAATCAAGATTATACTTATACTTAAAATAAAATAGTATAAAAATGTACCTAATGGAAGAAACCGAATCTGAATTTCTCTAGAACAGTGGGAACTAACTTGAAAATATAGCTAAATACAGACTCTATATTGATGAAAACTTATTTCTAACAATAATTTATCAGCAAAAAAATGTAATTCGATTATATTTCATTTGCATATAGTTGGTGCTTTTCTTCCTGAGAAAAAAGTGTAGCAGACGGTAATAATGAGCATTAATGAGCAAAAATTGACATTATACCATTACAATTATTTGGTTATTTTTTAAATGTTCCGTCTGCTAATCATATACCCTACTCTACATCATAAAGAATTCAATATTTCTTTATGTAGCAAACACTAAAACCTGCTCATCCCTCTGATGAGAGTCATGAATGAGGAATGTCACACATTTGTCGTTTGAAGCTTTCAGACATTTCCTTAATATCTTCCTGGGTGTTCTCATCTCTGTTCTTTTCGTAGAGATGTTTTTTCTTATTTCACGGTTTCCCAGTGAAAATTGCAGTAGCTCGGTTTTTAAGATCTGGGCTGGAATAAGTTCAGGTGATAGGCAGCTACATGCTTCATTGTGCTCATTACCACTTCAGACTGCAATTTTTCTTGATTGCTTTTTAAGTGCAGTATGTATATGAATACCCTGTCCTACAGACTTTGTAATAATAGTTGCTGTATCATCTAATTTAAGTGAATAGAACCAAATAATTGCATTGTATTTGTATTTCTGGTGGCGTGATAGAGAAGGTCTGATGGCCTTAACTACACTAGAATGGATGAACGGACAGACGGACAGATAGATAAATAAATAAATACATAGATTAATAGGACAGTAGCTAAATAAATAACTAATAAATAGATGCATAAATAAATAAATAAATAAATAGGTAATTAAATAAAATATAAATAAATACGTAATAAAATAAAATAATAAATAAATAGGTAATAAAATAAAATATAAATAAATAAATAAATAAAATATAATAAAATAAAATTAAATATAAATAAATTAAATTAAATAACTAAAATAAAATTAAATATTGATTAATTAATTAATTTAATTAAATTAAAATAAATAAATAACATTAAATTAAATTAAATTTCAATTTAAATTACATTTAAAATTGAAATTAAATTTAATGTTAAAATTAAATAATTAAATTCAATGTTAAAATTAAATTTAAAATTATATAAAAAAATTAAATAAAAAAATTAAATTATAAAAAATTAAATGAAAAAAATTAGATTATAAAAAATTAAATAAAAAAATAAAAAGAAATACAATTAAATTAATTTAAATTACATTAATTTAAATAAATAAATGAAATTAAAATCAATTATATAAAAATAAAAATATGAAAATATAAATTAAAATATTAAATATTAAAAATTAAAATATTAAAAATTAAAATATTAAAATATTACAATTTAAAATATTAACATTTAAATATTAAAATTTAAAAATTAAAATTTTAAAATTTAAAATTTAGAATTTAAATTTTAAAATTAAAAAATAAAGATTAAAAATAAAAATTAAAAGTAAATTAAATTAAATTAAATTAAAATTAATAAATGAAATAAATAATTAAATTATATTTAAATAAATAAATGAATAAATAAATTAAATTAAACATAAATAAATAAATTAATTAATTGAATAAATGAAATTTTAATTTTTTTTTGTTTCTTAAAAATTGTTAATATCTCTCTAACATTAAAAATTTTTTGAAGGTTTAAAATTTTTTTTTAATTGGTATTTATAATTGTTTTTTTTTCAATTATAACACTACTAATTTTTTTTAATAAAAAAATTGTTCTAAAATATTTTGAAATGTAAAATTTAAAATCATAAACTTAAATGAAATGAAATTAAATTAAATCAGAATTATATTATAACTAAATTAAATTTAAAAAATAAGAAATTAGAAATAAAAACTAAAATATAAGAATTAAAAAAAATATGAGTAAAAATTGAAAAATTGAAAAATACAAATTTGAAAAATACAAAAAAAAAAATAAATAAATAAAAATATAAAAAAAAACTTAAAAATAAATAATAAAAAATTGGAAATTGAATTTTAATCTTAATGAAATTAAGTCAATCAAGGAATGAAATAGAGAAATAAAAAAATAAATAGAGCTGAATAAAATAGAAAAGATAAAATAAGATTAGATTACATTAGATTAGATTAGATTAGATTAGATTAGTACAGTTTTCATGTTAATTAAATTAAATTCTTGTATGTTTGTAATCTGGATTTGAACATTGATCTGGCTTGTCAGATGTCTCTCTTTCTTTTGAGAAATTATTATTTTAGATTAGATAATAAATGAAATAAAATTAATAAACAAATATAAAAAAAAATAAAAAAAAATAAATGCATAAAGAAATACATAAAGAAAGAAAAAAGGAAAGAAAGAAGGCAATAATCTTTGCCATGTTTACTATCTCTTCTGTAAAATATATATCCCTTCATAATGTAATGTAATATTGATAATTTACTGCCTAAAGTACTTGTTAGAAACAGCCACTAGGACCTATTTGGAGAGGCTTAAGCCCCTAAAAATTTATTTGAATATCTCCAAAATGGCTTCAGACATAAAATAACCATTATATCCATGCATTTGAAACCAACTAAACTTTGTTGAAGTGATATGACAACTATTTCGAGTGAAGTCTTATATCACGTACAGTAAGCAACATAACAAAATGTTACTGTATCATTAATTAACAGTGAAAATGTTTAATAAAATATCAGAACTACTTTTTCAAGTCCCTCCTCTGTCGCCAAACTAAAATTTCTAGTGACGCCTCTGGCTAGAAGACTTAATTTCTTGTGTCTATATATGAAAATACATTCTTTTCAGTGTTATTGCAAAGGTGAATAAATGAATTTAAATTGAGACTAGTGCCATTTTTAATTTTAAGGTTTTATAATGTTGGTTATATCATTCTTATATAATTTTTAATATTACATTCTCATTTTCTTTAACTATTTTCTCACCGTAGTACTTATACAGGGTGCGTCAGAAAGAACGGATGGATTTCACATAGCAAGAAAATTGTAAAGATTCATCAAATCAAAAATTTATTGTTATCAACAGATTCACCAATACATATTATGTCCTTGGCTTTCAGTACAGGCATCGAGGCGTTTTTTGATGTTCGCCATCACTTTCACAGTCATAGCTGGAGGAATTGCCACGATTTCTTCACGAATCGCCGTCTTCAGTTGGTCCAGTATATGTGATCGATGTTTACAAACTTACGCCTTCAAATGGTTCCAAAGAAAGAAGTCCCACGGCGAGAGATCTTACTGTAGCCTCGGACAATCTCAGTGCAATAGCATGTTTGCGGGCTGATCTTTGAGGTGGCCTGAAAACCTAGTGTCTGTCTCCACATTTGCAGGTGTACACGCGTCTAGGTGATTTCTTCTTTAATGTTGAACCTGTGATACGAAATGAAGCCACCCACCGCAAAATTGTATTTCGAGTTGGAATCCTAGCATGACATCTGATGTCGAAATGAGTCCTGAGTGACGATAACAGACTCTTCATTTTTAAAAAATGTCTCTACGATGAAAGCACGTTGTACGCCAGACCAACACCATGTTCTCAACTGAAACTGCATTCTCTGGCTGACACAACAGTCGTGGTCCCCCTCACTGTAACCCTCCCCTCGCTGCATATCAATAGTTTGAAATCCATCCATTCTTTCTGACGCACCCTTTAGTAAAAAATAACAATTTCGATATTATGAAAATAATAATGTTTATGAGTAATTTTTTTAGGGTAATCCCGTTATTCCTCTTCAAAATGCTGTAAGAAATTATTTATAATTCAAGCATTTCTTATACCTACGATATTGATGTCAAATTTTCAGTTTCGCTCATACATTTCATATTGTCTGAAATATTCAATTTGAAAAAAAAAAAAAATATTTAAGTTTCAATACTATAATTAGGAATTGTTCATCATTTATTTGTTTTCAGACAAGTCACTCGGTACATGTATTCTCTGTAAATGGCGTGAATCTGGGATCAAAATATGTGTCAGGACGAGTAACGGGGCTCACTATAGCAGGGGACCATTTGGTGGTGGTGGACGATGCAGGAGATCTAACAATGAGCAGGCTGCTTGGGTAAGTTGAGAGTTGTTTTTACATCTTATATGTATTTGCTAGCCAAATCTTGATCTATAGTCCTGTCGCTCTAATTTCTGGCAGCCAATCGCGTTGCAGGTCGGCTACATTTAAACGTGTGCATCTTGTGATTTGCTGATGAAGACGTTATTCATTCCTTAAGGCTCGATAAATACTTAATATAATCGCCCGCCATTCTTTCATTGGCGTTCGCAGAAAGCACACGAAGACGTTATTTGCCGCGCAATTATTTGCTGAATTACAGTGCGTTTGATTTATTATCATAGGAGCTACAATATGATAATGTTTAATGGTGTGACAAATAGATTCCTCATCTGGTAGCTCGGCAACGAAATAACAAAAATGGCGAACGATACTACCTACCTAGACTTTATAAAGCCTTGACTTCCTAAGACGTAAGCAAAGAGGAAGAGTCATGCCGGGAATAACAGCGTCGTGACTATAGTTATTGAAGTCTGGTTTACAATAATGTTTTTCTCAGAGAGGAAAATTGCTGCGTCAGTATTTTGGTATAAACCCATATTCACGTGATTTCTTCTATTGCAGACTACTTTAAGAATAAACTCCTTAACAGCTGGTCTAACTTCTTTTTCTTTTTTTTTTTATTTCTTATATTTTTTTGGTTTAAATTAGATTTTTATTACCGGTAATCCTAGAAATTACTCCTACATGTATTCGTGACATCATCAGTACAAGGAATAATCACATATAACATATAATGCAATCAAACTTATATATAAAATAAATTAAAAACCTGTTGGAACAAATCAGATTCATTTATTTATATGTTTTTTCCCTCTGGTCTATTTCTAATTCTTCTCCTGCTTCATCGATTTTACTGGGAGCCTGAAACATAAAGGAGAAAGGCAGTATCAACAAGGAATGAATGTTAATTCCTGGTACTAAATCTTTAAGTTTAAATATTCATTTGTGCAAAGCGACATGTGTGTTAATAGAATGTTCTAAACCTTTTCTTCGAATTTTTTTCCATTGAGTTGCTTAAACTTTTGTGGGAGTTTAATATATAAGGTGGAAACTCTATGTGATATGCTGTTAGAGTTGCCAACCTTCCGTAATTTTGTTCTCTTCAAACATTTTCTCCCCACCCCCCTTTTTTTGCATGTACAAATTATTCTAAACATTTGATTTTGTCGTGAATGATGATTATTTATATGACGAATTTTGTTATTCAAGAGATGCATTGAAATGTGCAGTCTTTTTAGAAAGTAATGCTTGCCAGAAAAATGGGTTTTAATGCTCACCTGTTTAAAATCAAACGTTACTAGTGGCTTGTGCAGCAAATGCTGCAAACTAAGTTCATAAGAATTTCAAATAAAAATTGTTCAGTTTTTCAATGAAGAATACCAGACATTTTGGAAGTTATTTGCTTCCATAATAGTGAAATATAACTCCCTCTGAATGTATTTTATGCCAAATACTTTTCCTTGAACCTATCCATCTTCAGTTCTTGAATTTCAATGCGAAAGCGCAAGTAACAATGGCAGAACGATCAGCGAATTTTTCATGTGGGAGTAATGCAGTTGCTATTTCAGGTCATTGCAGATTGTAGGTGAGAGTTAAGAAAATGTCAGGTTTATCATGCTTTGAACAAAAGACATAGCATCTTGGTATAGCTGCTGTATGTTTCGTGAACTACCCTGCAATGTAGAAGGCAGAATCACTTTTTCCCACTAAGAGATCTTGCTGAGGTGATCAAGAGACTAAAAAATCTTGTAGGCCTCTTATTTTATCAGTAAGTAATGCCTTTTGGTCTTTTCTTAGGAATTATAATTGTTGCGCTTCTCCAGATAATACTTATCTACCAAATATTGCTGGATTAATTTGTGTGAGAAATGGTTACGAACAGCAATCCAAAATGGTACAAACTAAAGTAAAGTCTTTCTAAGGGGCTGTGTGCTGGTGTGGGGCACTGTATTGCAATTGTGATTCATCGGGGAAGAGGAGGTAATATATTTAATTAGATCACAGTGAGGGCTTAATTTGCTCTTCCCTTTTCTGCCAGGCACAACATAATGGTATTATATTTTATACATTATCAGAAAAATTACACAAATGAAGATCGACATATTGGCATTATGATGTCAGAGAATCTGAGCCATCTGAACTCTAAATATATCAGCAATCTTGCAGGTCATGGCCTTCGTGTAATATTGTTTATTTTTCATTAGAAGTTCAAATAAAATTTTTTTCAAATTTATTTCCAATGAAGAATCCAGACATTTTGGAAGTTATTTGCTTCCATAATAATGAAACATAGGCCTACTCCTCTGAATGGTTTTCTTCATGCTAAATACTTTTTATTTAACCTATACATCTTCAGTTCTTGAGTTCCAATGCGAAAACGCAAGTAACAATGTCAGAACGATCAGTCTGTTTTACATGTGGGAGTGAAGCAATAGGTACAGTATTTCAGGATATTGTGGATTGTAGGTTAGAGTTATGAAAATATCCTCTCCTCTCCTCTCTCCCCTCTGCCCTCTGCCCTCATGCCCACATGCCCTCTGCCCTCTGCCCACATGTCCTCATGCCCCATGCCCGCTGCCTTCATGCCCTCTGCCCTCATGTTCTCTGCCCTCATGTCCTCTGCCCTCATGCCCTCTGCCCTCATGTCCCATGCCCTCTGCTCTCATGCCCCATGCCCTCTGCCCTCATGCCCCATGCCCTCTGCCCTCATCCCCATTCCCTCTTCCCTCATGCCTCATGCCCTCATGCCCTCTGCCCTCATGCCCCATGCCCTCTGCTCTCATGCCCCATGCCCTCTGCCCCATGCCCTCTGCCCCATGCCCTCTGCCCTCATGCCCCATGCTCTCTGCCCTCATGCCCTCTGCCCTCATGCCCTCTGCCCTCATGCCCCATGCCCTCTGCCCCATGTCCCATGCCCTCTGTCCTCATGCCCCATGCCCTCATGTCCTCATGCCTCATGCCCTTATGCCCCATGCCTTCTGCCCTCATGCCCCATGCCCTCTGCTCTCATCCCCATGCCCTCTGCCCTCATGCCCTCTGCCATCATGCCCTCTTCTTTCCTTTCCTTTCCTTCTTCTCCTCCTTTCCTTTTCTTCCTGTTTCTTGCTTTTTGCCTTCTTTCTCCATTTGCTTGCTTCCTGCGTGATTCTCAATCTTTCCTACTGTATCTTAGATCCTTGTCATTGTCACAAGTTTCATATTCGATCTCTACATTACCTTCAGATCTCTTTTTTATACTTACTGCTGTTTCGTTAATGTGAAATTCTTTACCTTTCTTTGTATTCAGGTTAAGACCAGTGTATGATGTGCCACTCCATGTGCCGTTGCAGTCTGTAGTTGTGACTGCAGGCAACACTCACTTGTTAGTGCCAACGCGGGAAGGGAAAGTCATAGTTCTAGGTGTTCTGTGCAGTGTAGACAGTAAATAGATGCTCAGCTGAATGGTAGGTTGCTGAACCATTGTTTCACATTTTTGTGAGGCATTTACTATAATGTGCATGGTTAGAATGGGTGTGGTGCAAAAATACCTCCTAGCCTTGAAGTGTGCAGCATAAGATAAGGTGTTTAGAACCAACGAGTTATGGAAATTAACAAGAAAGTACCCTACGTACTGTCTTACATTCCAAACAGATTTAATCAGTGAAAAATTAATTTTGAACCCAAATTTCTTTACATATACTATATCATGCAATCTAATTGAAATATACATACTTGTTCTGTAGATTTTTATACCCATAATATGTAATTAATTTTATGGGATGTAAAATAATATTTCTTATACCATAAACTCTGTCTGTAGTGGAATCCAACAGGAGTAGAATTTATTTGCGTTATAGACTGATTTCCACTATTTGTAGATGTACCGGTATGGTTTCTGTAAGAAACAGTATAGACATTAACTCATGTATAGCTATAGTGATAATGAACCATAACTGTTTAGCTCTGTTCACTTTAATGCTTAGATTCACCACAATCTACCCTCTCTATATGCCATAGTTACAAAACAACAAATGTTAATATGTCCCACTTTTATTAAATACTCTACTCAGAACACTGGTACATTGCAAATGGACACACTAGTCTAACATGACGTACTACGAAGTTCAGTTAAGTAAGGTTGCAGTTTTCGAGTAGATAGTATGGAGGATACAGTCAGTACGAATTCTATGTAAAGTATACTACTTATAGGCTTAAATACATCAACTTCCCATTTTATAAGTTCACTGATAGCAGTGTGTTATAAAAAATAAATTTAGTATAATATTCTATCTTCCAACATACTGTAGTCTTGCTTTTCACTTTCTGCATTAAACTTTTTCTACAAGATGTTTTATCATCATCATATCCCTCACGTATTAGACCCTACAGGATCTGTTACGGTCTCATGCCAGCGCTTTCGTGGTCTTCCCAATTTCTTCTTTCCTCTTGGTACATAAGTAAGAATCTGTTTAGGCCATCTAGTGCGATCCATCCTTTCGACATGTTTTTTCCACTGAAGTCGATATTGTTGAAAAAAATTAACTATAGGATCCATTTTGAGTTCCTGCAAAATGTCCACATTTTTACGGTGTTCCAGCAAAGAGCATCCCGCTGTTCGTCTCATGAACCTCATTTCAGCTGTCGCCAGCCTTTGCCCATCAGCTTTTCTGATTGTCCATGCCTCGCTACCGTAAGTGAGGACCGGTCGAGCTAGTGTTTTATATACCTTTAGCCTTGTATGTTTCTGAACATGGGAGGATTTGAAGACGGCATTAATGACTCCAGTGATTTTTATAAATTTAGATATTTTGTTTGACATATCTTCATCAGTGATGTAAGAGAGGTTATAACCTAAATAGTTAAATGAGTTAACACGTTCAATTAAAGTATTATTTATCATGATCTTACTTGGAATTGGGTTCTCTCCCGAAAATGCCATGACTTTTGTTTTCTCTTTTGAGATTTCCATATTGAAATCAGAGGCGATTATTTGCAAATTATAAATGGCTCTTTGTAAAGATGTTTTATATAGCCTGTAAATTCATGGTATCATGGAAAAAATTCATTTATGGACAGTTTTCTTTATTTACAGATTCCATTTAATATATAAGTAGTTTATAAATCCGAGACCATATCTTCTTGTTTGCAGTAATCTATTTCTGTGGGTCTATAATCTTAATTTAAAGACCTTTCTTTGATATATATTCATGTAGATCAATGTCCTATGTTTTTATAAACGATTCCATCAATAGAAATTGTTTCCATAAGTGTTATTAAAAGGTATTTTACGCACATTTTTGTTTACCGCTTTCATATCCCAACATTATGTTAATAATCATATTAATCTATTGCAATATCCATGTATGTCACGGTTGGGAGTAAATATTTTATTTAATTCCAAATATTTGGTCTTACGTCATGTTAATTTGTATTCAAGATGCAGGATTTCTAACCGCACTTGAATCACTGTTCCTTACACCAACCATGCTTTCTCACCATAATTTTCATGTTTGTTAAATTAACCACAAAGCCAACATTCTTTCATCCTCTTTCTCCCGTTCCATTCTCATTTGCAATCAATCAAGAAAAATGCAATGGAAAATAGCAGTAAAACCATGAAATATTAGATCTCTGTTGGGAAGCAAGAGAAACAATTGCGCAAACTACTGAAGTCTCATCACCATTGAACAACAATAACAAAATATTAATGAAATTTCAGAACAAGAATGTCTATACAAATTTTATGTTGAATGAAATTATTATAGTGTGATACAATTTATTTCCTGTCTGTGAAAGTAGTTACGTTGTAAATGTGTAACAGCTGTAGTTGCTGTTTACTACTCGTTGGTTCTAAACTCCTGTATTTCACAGAGACAGCAATGTCATTCGAATTTCATCGAGTGTAATCTGCAAAGAAAATTAAGCTTGCTCAGAGCTACTACGAACCTGCAGTCTGTATTTATATCATGTAAAAATAAGAAAATAAATAGTAATATTCACAATTACTGTGTTGAGAATTTTCATAGTTTTATTCAGTAGAATACTCAGCCATAACTTGGTTGGTTAGGTTGTCGGTCTAGTCAACACGAAGTTCGAGTTTAGATTCTACATTAATATAACTGCATACCGGTACTAATTTCTGTGAAGTTATGTACCAGTATAAATATGAGTTTAGAGCTGAATAACATAATCTTTTAACAATACTATTTTTCTCAAATTATATCATATATTATTTTTGTGAGGCAGCTAGTTTCCTACATGCTATTTCATTATTACTAAAATATTTCACTTGTAAACAAACAAATACTGTATTAAATTAAATACAGTGAGCTTTTGTTAATTCTAGCTTTGCAATGTTAATATTATTACTGAGATTCTGATATACAGTATAACGTTTCATTAGTGTTCTGTTTTATATATTTAACAATTACCTTCTTCTATTTTCACGTTATTGGAAGAGAGCAGTTATGTTTTGGTTAAAAATAGAGGTGGGGTGTGACAGCTTTTGCCGTCACAGCTCCGAACTGTGACAGCTCCAGAAAAATCATTGTGATAGATAATAGCGATTTTGTCACAGTCTGATTTTTGTGTTCGGATGGTTCTTGTCAATTGCAAATGTTGTAACGCTCTGGCATCCACAGAGACATTCATTAAAGATGATGGCAGGCAATACATACCACTTTCCAACAATAATGTCATCATCAGTCATAATGTATCTTGTTGCTGCAAGTCCCAGCAGAATATAACTGTTCTTTGCAAGGGGAATGTACATCGAAACAAAATCAGAATGAATTCGAACATTACAATCAAAAGCATAGTACAGTCCTTAATGTACCGAACACAGATCTTCGTTTTGAGTCCTAAACCATTATCATCATTTAAATCGAGAAAAATTAGTTCCGGCACCGGGAATCGAACCCGGGACCTCTCAGCTCTGCGCGCTGAGCGCTCTTTCCAACTGAGCTATGCCGGGACACGATCCACGGTGTCGGCCGAACTCCTCTCGTAATGTTTTACAGCCTTACTACCTGCACTTTAGACAGTGTAAGTCATACATGCAGGAGCGTGTATTTAAATGACTTTATGGCCATATTCAACCTCAGTTTGTGACAACTGCTAACAGTTAATACATCATATATTCATTATATATGAGGTCTCGCCATCCTCATTGAATATTGCACGACTACTATGAAGTAGCCAATGTGTATTATCATCATTTAAATCGAGAAAAATTCGTTCCGGCACCGGGAATCATTATTTCTAACTGGTGACCAATGACATATTCCGTTAACATTCGATTATTTGAGATTTTATAGAAATCAGTAATGAGTTCTAGCAATATGGATTATATAAATTAGCAGTATATCCAATCAAAACATTTCAATGTTTCTCATTTTGAGCCAACAATTGTTTACGTTGAACTCTCTTCTGTGAATTGAATTGATGCCTATCTTTATAAACAATTGTGATTAGCATGAAGAGTATACTAAAATCAAGGCACATTCTGGCCTATGTTATCTGCGATGTGTCTCAAGAATGTTTATGAAGGTGAGTCACTCATGCAAGAATATAGCCGATAGCGAATGCTTCAGTATAAAAAATTTGCCCTCATTAACCTGTAGAGTGGAACGATAGTTAATTATGCCCCAGATATGTTGTCCCTTCAAGTTAATCTTCCGACATGCAGTTGTCTGGACTCTGGAACTGTCATATATTAGTTGTCATCGCTATGAATCACGTATCGGTCAGAGATGGCGATTTCTCACTGTGATTTTGGAACTATAATCACAGTCGGAACCAATGACAAACCTATCACAGCGACAAAATCACAGGTCTGTAAATCACACCCCATTACTAGTTAAAAAGTTCTATATTAGCGCTTATATTATTAGTACTTATTTTATATTCTAAAAGCTGTCATTCTGTGTAAATTTATAGTTCTGATTAATTTCTGAGCTCATATCCTTTACTTTAATAGTATATTGTTCTTATAGAGAACTACAAGGATCTGAGATCAGATATGAAAGCGATTTTTTTAATGGCATTGCTGTGTTTGTCTCATGCGAACCATGATGTAATTTATAAATTTGTATAATATGTGTAACAAGAAGAACACTTCTTGGTTGTGTGCCACGTTTCTATTCCAGCAAGCAGAAGAACTTCAGCAATATGAACTGTTCATTGTTACATATCAGTGAGTGATAAGATTTCAGTTCTGAAGGAACACAGTATATGTCTTAAGAGAAGTTGTTAAATTATTAAATGTGTTGTTTTATAATGCAAAATTTATTTCCATTCAGAGCATTGATATAAGAAAGATATATGACTGCATTGAACTTATGTGTGTATTGGTTACCGAGCCATGATAGCTTATAGGAAGTACTGGCTCAAGATAAATGTAGAAATATGAAGTGGTAACAAGATTGTGTTTGAATGGGACATGGACACGAAAGCTGCGGGACATTGGAATCGAAATAAAAGAAGACTGTGATGTTCTAAAAATGAACTAACTTTTGGACTTTATGAATCAAAACATAATGAAGGAAAACGTTATCGCACACATGGCTATTTTCACTTGTTTATCTTTCTAAAAAATTGTAAGAAAACTGTAAGTACGATTATAAGATGAGTCACATCACCAGCAGATGGAATGAATGTTACAGTAAATCAAAAAATTACACTACTCAAAGAATACATTACAGTTTCTTTTATAATTTGAATGAAGGTGAAGGTGAACAGTGTTTTTTTTTTCTGATAAAAATTTAGCGGAATATATGAGTAGTTCTAGTGTTGAAATAAGTTCAAATGTTATGTAATTAAATCACTTAGGCCTACATAATCTCTACACCATTCTATTTTCATTATATTACCTTCAAAGTGACTTTCATTATTTTAAATAGGAACATCCTACCAATTCTACATTTTCATTATTTATGTATCCGAAAATTATACTTCAGCTAAATCAAGGATGGGCATCGTGCCTCACTGACCTTCACAGAGCTTATCACTCTGAGTGACATCATCTTCACAGTCCCGTTCCTCCCTCACGTAGCTCCTAGGCGTGGGCAGGTTCTATATCAGTTTCATAAGCAATATCAGTGGTGGCATAATGGCATTATCAAAGCAGTGTGTACGCGTTACAAAACGATTATTTCATGAGAAATGGGAGGAAGAGTTTTTTGCTGTTTGGAAGGGGAGAATATACGATGTATGTTATGCTCGAAAATCTATTAGGCATTAATAAATTTAATATACAACGACATTACTCCTTATGTCATAAAGAACATGCTGAATTAGAAGGTAAGACAAATTAAATGCTATTTTTTCGTACTATTCCGAAGAAAAATTATGATCTTAACATTTGCATAGTAGGCTATACTAAATACGACATTATACCTTAAACACGCTACATTAAAAGGTACGAGGAATTAAATGTTGTTTGTACGTATTATTTCCAAAAGAAATTTATAAAAAAAAATACCAAATGTGCGTAGAAAACGAAATATGATTTTCTGAAATGATTTTAGGTCGAGAACGTGCAAATCTATTAAGTAATCTTGATAAACGCCAAAATATTCAAGAAAATAAACGTAGACAACGTGGTGGAATACATATTATTGGCTAGTTACGCAATTTCTCGCCTGTGATTTAAATCAATTCAATGATGGAGAAATAGTAAAGAGGTTTATGATTAAAGCTGCCGAATTAATTTGCCAAATTGAATAAAAGTTTTCGAGTCTCTCATGTTAACCA
The DNA here is from genome assembly GCF_040183065.1 of Periplaneta americana. Taxonomy (NCBI): domain Eukaryota; kingdom Metazoa; phylum Arthropoda; class Insecta; order Blattodea; family Blattidae; genus Periplaneta; species Periplaneta americana. The sequence continues at coordinate 144,800,423 of NC_091127.1, forward strand.
AGCGCTTTCCTAATAATTCGCCACTGACCGCCTTAGCGATTACGATAAGGTGACGCAGGTCACAGCAGTTTATATTTCCCATCCTACTCTGTACTTAATTGTATTTATATACACAGTGTGTTTAATGAATATATTATTATCTATAGTCAAATATCTAGACCACTTCCTTCCAAGTCATTTTCTATTATAAAAGGAATATTCATCTAATTGTGTTATCAGTAGCAGAAGATATTGTAAAATACAACATAATTCAAACGAAGTCTTGTTGATCGTGTGGTTACTGTGCTCACAATTCGATCACAAAGTTCGTAGTTTCAAACTCAGCTGAAAAATCCTTAACATGGCTTCTTCCAGAAGGAAGTAAAACCATTGGGTCAGTATCAGGAATCCTGAATTCCGACTTACAGGTACTCAGAAATAGAAATCTTGACATGGTAGATTAACAGAGGCCAGAGAAGTATAGGTACTTGATTGTATCTGTAGGTTAGACACTGGAAACGAAACGAACTAATCAAATAAAAACAAAATATTAAATTCTAAAAGGAATTACACTCATATTATTGATATAAATATTAATTATACAAGTAATATTTTAAGAAAAGGAATTTTTATAAACCAATTCGGATAATACTATTTGAATTTTATCTGAAAGAATGAAATAAATTAAAGGAAAATAATTTGATACCAGATTTCAAATATTCGTACTTTCTTTTATGAAAGCTTTTACTTTTTCTCACTTAGAATGTTCATATTTCACGAAGAAGAGTATGTTACGGTATATGTACACCCACAAAATGCAAAAATGATGAAAAATTAGAATTTTCAAAATATAACTATTTTAATAGATAATTTTCTCCCCTTTAATTTGATATAAGAATTTTCGATTTATGCCTTATGGTTTTTCAGATATGTCCCATTTTCCAAAATGCTGCGTCATCAGCCACGCTCACTTAGGCTACTTTTGGAGTGCATTACTTTTGGAGTGATCTTCGTAGCAGTCAATCCCCTCGTCCAGCATTGCTTGTAAAATAAACTTCTTTCTAGTCCCGAAATAGATGCGTAGATATCTGGGCATGATCATTAGATTGAAAAAACTTTACATAATGAAGTAATTTATAATCTTTTACTGTTAATCATAAAACTGTAAATTTGTGTGTCAATGATGTTGTACGTCATTTTAATAAGAGTCCAAAAGTAGAAATTACAATTCTGAGGAGGATGGGCATAAACCCTGAGACAAACACAATCGCAGGATTTGTTGCATCAATGGAAATAGGGACAAAAATGCCAAAAAAAAAAAAACATTCAACACCTGAAGTTTAAACAAGGCGGAGGTATTTGAGAGGCAGAAAGAAGCTGAAACTGGACCGACATGAAGCTGCTTAAGGGGTGACATATGATGATGGAGTCTTCTAGGCTCTGAAAGTTTGTGGCTCATTTCCTGTAAATAGTAATTTTAGAATATTTAATTCTTTCAAACATATCTCAGCCAAATATGGTGATACCAAGAAGATATTGGTGTCATTTTGAAGCTTGAAATGTCCCCAAGTGCCTGACAATAAGTAAAATAACATTAATATAATTAATAATTATCTATGGATTTTTTACATGATTTATGCAACATAAAATATTATTGTAAGTTACATATATGGTAATATTTAATTAATATAAATAAAAATAAAAAATAGCTCTATGTCAGGCACTAAAAATAGTTTTAGCTATAAAACAGTGAAAAAACTGTGGATCTATCTTAAAAACTGCATGAGCTATCATGTTTCAAGTTGCACGTCAAAATTATAAACAAAATAATTTTTAAAAACAATTTAGACATAATTTCAAGGGATCTGTTCACTTCATTCTCTTTCTGGTACCATTCTCAATTTTATAAAAATTTTACAGAGCAAAATTATACAAAACAAAATTTTTTGTATGTAAAGGTGTACATATACCTTAAGTAAGTACCACAGCCATTAATTTTCAGAACGAATACTGTTGGAACTTTATGTAGTCTCAGTACTTCTTAAAGTCTTTGGTTCTACTAAACCTGAAACAACATCCTGTCTTCTATAATCGAAACTGTTGCCACATAATGCTTAAAGATTAAAAATTTGTTCAGCCTTAAAGTTTTAAGCAGTCGGGTATCCTCCCCCTCCTACCTTCCTCTTTGCTGCATTTTATATGATGTAGTCTTTGCCGACTACTGCTCCAAATGAGATTATTGCCTTATAAATTACAATTAACTATAACAGGCACTACTCTATCTCATACTGCCAGCTTAGATTAGACATTGCTAGGGGTGTCAGAGGAAGAACATTAAATTGTTTGTATACAGTTATTTGTATACATCTCAAGTCAGACTAGTGTAATATGTTACTAGTCAGCGATGTATGTGATGGAGAGGGGAAAGGTACTAGCCACCCCACCCCATTATCTCCTGGCTTAGTTGCCTCGTGAGTGATGCCTTTATGGTGTCACTTATGAGGTTCAAACCTGTCTTCGGACAATTGACTAAACAACAGCAAACAACGTTAAGTATTTTATGAAACTATTTATTTTCATTGATTAAAGTTCATGTTAACACTTTGTTTGTTAAAAACATAAAATTACTTAGTCACACGTTAAAAAATGTTAAAATTCGACAGACGGCCTGTTTTGACGTGATGTTATGTCTTCATCAATGTCTCTTGAACTACTGGTGATCTTGAATTCTGCGATGTGCATTTGTCGATTGTATTTTCAAATAAATCAAAAAGAATTATTTAGCTTAAAATTATGTGAAATTATTTAAAATTTTGAGGTGCATGGGAGAATTGATTTTGATTTCTTTACAAATATTTAAACAAATAATCATCGCCTGAAATAACAGTCAATCGGTAATGGCATTTTTACTAGCATATTGTAATGCATTTGAACTATTCTAGAAATAGCCTAAACATATAAAATTCGATACCGGTATCTAAAGGCAAAAGATGAAATTCAAATATTCGTTTTAAAAATCATTCCAAGGTAAAAGTTTGTGGTTTCTATATTTTAAAATGCATAATAATGTCATAATTTACTTGTTGAAAGCTGCTACTGTAAAATGTCTACATTTTGACAAGCATTTATCTCCTGGTGATGTGCTATGTGTCCTTATTGTGTGAGTCTATAACATGAAGCTGTTTTGCATCAGGGCTAGGATTGTAATGTCAACCAGAGTGCAATGTGTATATATATAGCTCTGTATATTATAACATTATTTTTATATAGATTTTAGACTGTCTTCTATTATCATTTACATTGGTATTTATTTAATGGTGTAGAAGTTGGGGAAATTTTTATGTAAACAGCTGATGAATTTTAATATAATTATGTAACTGTTCCTAATGGGTATATAGTCCCATTTGTTCCCTCGCACTAACAGAAAAGTTGTTTGTAGACATATACTTTTTGACTCGCAGGAATATTTTTCCTCACAAATGAACTTCAACCATTTGAATTGCAAGTTCTTTGATAGCTGAAATAAAAAATTATGGTTCGCTAACTAAAATATTTTGTAGATATTTGTACTATGTAGCATGTCATTCGAGATCTGACTTTCTTTAGTCTTTTGAATTCCTACATTTCATAATCCAGCTAGCCATTTCTCACTGAATATTAAATAATAGAATTAATTTCATTACATTTTTCTAGTAAGTAGATAAGTTACATATTTGAGAGATGAAGTATCATATTTATTTTCACTTGATTATGTGAAAGATAAGCCAGAATAACATTTTCACTTGATTATGTGAAAGATAAGCCAGAATAACATTTTCACTTGATTATGTGAAAGATAAGCCAGAATAACATAATTGTTGAGTGAAACTTTTTTAGGTTAGATGAGATTGAGATAAATTCATTTTTCCTAATATTTTAAAATAATAATATTGTCATACGTAGGTACCAGTACTGTTAGTATTTATTTAATAAGTACTAAAGACGAGAATACGAAAATGAAATGGAAAGTTCTCTTTTGTGTTGCTCTAAATTAGGGTGAAATAAATATAGTAGAAGAGGTGTAATTTCGACTTTTTCCAATGTTGAAAATGAAGCATTGTGAAATCATTTCATATCTAGCAATGGAAAAAGTCCAAACTCTGCCTCTTTTGCTTATAATATCATTATCCCGACGCATTTTGTTACTCAATCACAGTTACTGGCTGGGTACTACATAAACTTGGTTATGAGTGAGCACTGAACCTAAAGAGATCGCATAGGCAGCTAGTATTCTACCACCAGCACCAGACAGATTAATTGAAAGCTCGATATAATGGTACGGGTAACAACAAAGAGGATATCAGATCACATTCTTGTGCTATTCATAGAGTAAAAGCTAACGTGGAGGGATGACTAAACTATTTTAAAGAATGTAAGAACCTGTATGAGGCGGGGTCTTTAGATAAAATCAGACTTTTTTTTTACAGAAAACACATAAATTTAGCATTTTGTACTCAATTTCGTATTTTATCGATGCTTTAAAAACTACAGTAATATACTTAACATGCTTTTAAACATAAAATTACTGGTACTTATTTTGACAGCATTTGAGCACATTTCGTATATATTGTGATTGCGAAAATCTACCATCTGTACTTATAATTCTCTAGAGAAGACTTCTTACATTCCTTATATACCTTCCAGTTCACATGTCGAAGAATATTCATAAATACAGCCATATCACAGTCTACTATATACAGTCACGAAGCTTGGGATGATTTTTTGCAAATCTCGCGATAGTTGCTAGCCGCTTGGAGCGCTGTGAGTATTAGGAACAATAGACTGTGCCACAGCCATCGTGATCTAATACAGGCCGTAAGGCAGACCATGTAACTTGCTTAACCCGATCACGAAGGGCGGCGTTTCAACCATAGAAATTAGTTGGAATGCATAAACAGTAGTTTCTCTAAAATGTAGTGTAATTCCATTAATCAAATTTAAAAGAATGATTATGAGACACTTCAGACATAATTCACTTACGAGTTAAGATGTAATATTATTTATGGTGTGAAAATTACGTTGTTCGTATGTGTAATACCTGCTTTATTTCGATTAAATATTGCGAAATTCTTGTACATTCATTTATGCACGATTAAATAATTTTCAATTGCACCGCAAGGATATTTAGATATGTTGAAATTATAGGTTATGTTTACTGTACCAGTTGCCCCTTTCTGTCTAAATTTAGTGATCTCCAATGCCTTGCCATTCATACGAAAATTATAGGTTATGTTTACTATATTTAACTTACAGTATATTCCTAAATTCGCAATCATACATTATAATTAAGCATAATGTCATGTATGATACCCCAGACATTCAATTTGTCTGTATTTTAATACTACAATTGAGTACTGAATTATTGTATTTATCTACTACTTAAGAGACGAAGTAACACAATTGTACGTATACTAATTTTATAGGAGTGGTATGGTAAATGTTTTGTCTAAAATTAAGGAAGGTAGATGTGCTAAACTGAAATCACAATATAAATTCTTTTTTATTAAACCTCAAAATAGCTTCCATTCTAAACTTGAAATGTTGACGCGAACAGATTATGTTAACATGTAAAATTCTCTTCACATTAAAATAACAGTTTTGTGATTATTTCTGCAACATATTATGCAACAAGAAGTAAACTGAATTTATGGATACATTACACTAAATAAAGCTTAGCAATGATAAGCAATAAAGTTATAATATATTTCACTGAGCTCCATACACTGAAATAGAAAACCCGAACAAATATTACGGCCTGGTCTAGATCGAAAAAGCATTGACTGTGCCGCATTTCGCATTTTTGTGAAAAGCTATGTAAATTGTAAAATGTTCGTTATCGGTTGTAATAAATGTAAATGGCTAAAATACAATAATTTGAATAATAATATGGGACAAGGAGACATTTGTAGTACTGGTACTATAAATTGTAAGAAAAATAGATTAGAGTTATCCTTCTTCCGAAAGATCCAGGAAGGTGAGTTTATAGAATATAATATATATTTTATGAAAATAATATATAAACCTTATGTATTTCATATTTCAATAGTGGAAGGAAGGTTTTAATTTTTTCAAAAGAACACGATATCGAAAGTACAATACATTTTATGGTCTGCTAGGGAAAAAGTCTGTGATGAGGCGATAGTAGCGATCCTGGTAGTGAGCAACTGTCTATGGTTGCATATTTCAACTGTCTATGTTTGCATATTTAGTAAGTATAAAGCTTCGTAAGTGTATATACTAGACTGTGGCCATATCAAGCAATCACAATTTAACTCTTTGATTTTGAGTCTATGAAAGAGTTGACTTCACATTTCTGAAGAATATTCTTCGAAATCTGATTATGACTTCACTTTATTAATAAGAAATTGTGAGTTTTCTCTCTGTAACACAAGCAGACTCCAGTTTGGAGAATTTCTCAAGAAGTTTGCTCAGTCAGTTCAGTTTATTAATAGGAAATTGAAGAATTCTCATATCTTTGAAGAATTTTCATTTTTGTCCGTTTTATTAATACTACCCAATATATCCTCGTCACTGAAATCTCGAAGAAAAAAAATAGGGGCTTGGTTGTGCTGCTGTTTTGATAATTACGATATGTTCTGGTGTTGGTGACTGTGAATATTACGAAAATATGTCGTGATATAGATACCAATAGAAATGCTGATTCAGTCGACTTGATTTACTCCCAGTTAATATTTATAGCTTATGGAACTGTCTAGCATATTAGCAACTATGTTAGTGCTGGTAACAAGGAACAGTGTATTGTAGAGTACTGTATTTATGAATGTTATTTTATTGGTAGCATTGCTTAGTATTGATAGAACATTTCTATTGTACTTAAAGTTATGTACATTTGACTGCAAAAACAAATCTTGTACACAACTGTTGAACTATTTTAAAATATTTTAATGACAGATTTTAGTAATACATTTTTCTCAATAGAAGGAAAATTAACTTTGAGACATTGAAGTATTTGAATGCTATTTTTCTTTTGCTACCAAATGTACATCACAATACTATTGTTATTTAGTTGAGTAGCCTAATTAATTTAAAAAGAAAAATGTTCACACGCACGTAGAGTGCACTATAAGTAAAAGTGATATTAAACATATTTTTAAACAGTCTCAATTTTGTAAATGATATCTAATATAATGTATTTACAGACTATATAACATGTTAATTCAGTAATTAATTACATTAGTTAATTTAAAACCATCAGTATTACTACTGTAAGTTGAATAGAGGCCTATATCTGACATGCACAAAGGGTGCATTCATGTCAGAATAATTGTTGTGGGGAATAAGAAATGGTGATATCCATTGAAATTTATAACAATTTTCTTCGTTTAGATGATTTTCTTGCTATTTGTTAATTTTGTTTCCTTTTTTGTTTTAGATGACTCTAAGAGAAGTGAGGTTATTGGCAGAATGAATAACAAACAGTACTTGTAGAGTAATTTTCTGTAATATTTACAGAACTGTCGCCTATAACTACCGGTACTTGTATTTTAAAGTTTATAAAATATAAGAATGGATTAGTTGAATATGAGTAATTAAATTAAACATGATTTAAACTCTAATTATCATACTTCTCAAGTTGCTGCATAAGGTAGTTTAAGTCGTAGAATGGTCAGAATTTCAGGGATTTTATAAAGTAACATCCCCAGGGCAGCCAATTATCTTAAATTCGTTATTGACTAAGACCACGCCGTACACGAGCTTGGCTCTTATGGTAGTGGCTAGAAACATTTTTGTTCTATAATTTTAATTTGTACTCACTAGTTAAATAAATTAAATTAAATGGAATTAACTCAAAGAAGGAAGAAGTTAACAAGACCATTAGCACTCTTCAGTGTAGGCCTACACATAACTATAAATATTTTAACTACAAACAATATTGTAACTGCTAGTTGTACCAGTAACATAAAATGGCTTTCTTATTAACATACAAGGTAAGAATGGCCACACCACATTGATTTTGAAGACTCTGTTGATATAATATGTACATGATTGATCATTCAGAACAGTAGTTCCCTTGATACATGAAATTAAAATTTTGTTTCACTGAATTTTGCTTTTGGGGAAATTTTAATATGGTAGGGAAAATTTAATTTTTTTTTATATATCTTCTTTCGATTATTTTTGTTAAAGAACCAGTTGCTTGCAGTTGAACCAGCAAATAGGGATTGTATAGAATGAATACTGAGCGAATTTTCCTGTTCTGTTTTTCTGTGTTCATGCGTTATGTCGATGTTTAGTTCCACTTTCAAGCACTAGAGGTTAGTGTAATCGAGCACACGCTGTTAATAACTGAATATGGGAGTTGAGACACAGGATCGCCTACCTTGTTGCATAATCCAATAATGGCTTTGTTTCCAATAAATTCAAGTTAACGGCTTTTTCTATTTCTCAGTGATAAACTAGCTGTAATGATAATTTTTATGTTTTATATATAATAAATTATATTATAAAATAATATAATACATTAAAAAATTATGTATCAAATTCGTTTAATATTTGCATACAGTAGGTATATGGTTTTACTTCTCATGGGAGTTTTGTTTTTCCATTTTCAGTGGTATTAAACTACTAAGATTTATTACAAATCATCCGTCCTCAAGTGAGGTTGACCACTGAGATCCAGAGTTAACAAACATAAAAGATAAAGGGAAATGAAACGAGCAAAATAATGATTCGATTTGTACATTAAAACAAAAATTTACGTGTTAACATATAGATGATAGTGTAGAATTTGAAGAGAGGCCTTAAGAATTTCCATTACAATCTTCTGAACCTCATAAAAGGGAATTTGAAAGGATTTAAGAATATTAGATGTCAATTTTGGTAAACAACCCCTCGCTCCAAATAGTAAGCCTGTAACATCCCAGTTGTAAAGCGAAATGCCATATTTTTCACTGAGGTATATATTTAGCTCGCTTGTCATCATTTATCTGCAGTGCTTGATTCGTGTCTCGTTCAAAGCAAATCGTAGGGTCTAAGATCATCGCTTTCTGGGTTCTTCTATTGATGGCAATTATATCGACTCTTCTATGAGAATCATCTTCAGACACACAATGTACTTCCCATCCTCTGTTTCTTAGCAGGTTGGTAATTGTTGTACAGGCGCGATGGTGCCTTCTTACAGAACCCCAGTACGTGGCCAAGTGTTTCAGTCTCGCTGCAGCATATTTTAATTGTTGATGGGGTCAGCGTCTCAACTCTCATTATAAAGGAACTCTGGAGTCTAGTTAGACATTACAGATAATGACGAATTTATTATTTCATCGGTCCAATTTATTTTATTTGAGTACATAATGTACCTAGATGTATTAATTGTACATGTTGTATTTCCACTGTGTTGACTGCTAGCTAGTGTGATGTTAGTGCCAACTCTAGGGAAAAAACAAAATCTCACGCTCAAACTGGTTTGAAGATCATTGAAATCAGTCCTGCTACATCAAAGTTACCGATGCGAAGTGTCCATACTTATAATTCCCTATATGCTGGTTGATTATGCCAAATCAGCATGGATGTTTTTAGACAGATATTTGATAATTTGCTTACAGTGTTGATAGCTGTTGTATATTGCACAATCCGACTTTTACCTTTTGAGAATGTTATAAGTTGAAAAGAGCATTGACTTAAATCTCAAGATTTGTGATATTCTACTGATAATGCTCTTGCTTTATGTTAATGCTTACAGACAATGAAGATGTTTAAATGTAACTACGTACTACATATTATGATAAAAACATAATATACTAGTATTTTGTAAACTTGTTACACAGCAACTCAAAACAGTTCTCCAGTTCGGTCAGTCATTACCACTTTCCAGTTTGAAATTGAAGTAAAGGTAAATATTCAAATCAATAAATTCATTTGGTGTTCCTATTAACAGACATGCATGTAACGGTATTTATTTATTACATTTATGAGAGAAAATTGATTTTAAAAATTTATTTGAACACCTATGGCTCATCTGTACATACAGGTAATATTATTAAAGAATGGTACATTTCATGTATTATACGTAATTCTGTAGTAATAATTGATTCTAGAAAGTATTTCTGTTAAAGCCAAATACATAATAACAAGAAACTAACCATCATGTCCAAAAACATATGACTTCACACGTGAAAAATTACCATAATTAATAAATATTATGTATGAGCGTAGTAATGTTGCTAATAACATAAACAAATTTAGAACAATTTCCTTCGTTTAGATGATTTTCTTGCTATTTGTTAATTTTTTTTTTTAGATGACTCTAAGAGAAGTGGGGTTATTGGCAGAATGAATAACAAACATTATTTGTAGAGTAATTTTCTGTAATATTTACAGAACTATCGCCTATAACTAGAAAATTGATTTAAAAAATTTATTTGAGCATACAGGTACATCTGTACATACAGGTAACATTATTAAAGAAAAGTACATTTTGTTTATTATACGTAATTCTGTAGTAATAGTTGATTCTAGAAAGTATTTCTGTTAAAGCCAAATACATAATAACAAGAAACTAACCATCATGTCCAAAACATAATACGACTTCACACGTGAAAAATTACCATAATTAATAAACATTATGTATGAGCGTAGTAATGTTACTAATAACATAAAAAAAAATTAGAACAATTTTCTTCGTTTAGATGATTTTCTTTGCTATTTGTTAATTTTGTTTCCTTTTTTTTTTTTTTTTTTTTTTTTAGATGACTCTAAGAGAAGTGGGGTTATTGGCAGAATGAATAACAAACAGTACTTGTAGAATAATTTTCTGTAATATTTACAGAACTATCACCTATAACTACCGGTATTTTACAACTTTATAAAATATAAGAATGGATTAGTTGAATATGAGTAATTAAATGAAACATAATTTAAATTCTAATTATCATACTTCTCAAGTTGCTGCATAAGATAGTTTAAGTCGTAGAATGGTCAGAATTTCAGGGATTTTATAAAGTAACATCCCCAGGACAGCCAGTTATCTGGATAAAAAAGTAAGTAACAGCGGTCATGAAAATTAATTAATAAATTACTGAATAGCAAAGAAAACCAAAGAAAACTGCGCATTCAAGTAATTTGTGCACTTAGATGAGTTTCACATATTCATAATTTATCCACTGTGCAACACAGTTCATCTGGTACCTCTGATATTAATTAAGGATTGGGTTTGCTGGTCAAGCTGCGTATAATAACTTGAAATAGAAACAGAGAGACTCCGATGCAAATATTTTATTGAATAATGTTACATTGAACTGAAATTGAAATTAGTTAAGAAGAAACTGCGTACTGAAGGATGCACTGGAAGGAATGGTGAACGGAAGAAAAGTTAAGATACTTGGGTCATTTGCGGAGACTAAGAGGGAGATGGAAAATAGAAAAGATTGGAGAATGCTGGGTTTGCAGTGAAAGATCTGCCCTTGGGCAGAACACTAAAAATGAATGAATATTGAACTGAGATATTACTGTGCAATGATTATTATAATAATTTCTTAGATATATTTTCTTACATTTCTCCCAGAACAAGTGAATTACCTTAATATAAATTACATCTTCTCCATAGCTTCTTCCTTGTGTTGTAGGAAAATGTATTGGCATTTTTTGTTATTGTTTAAAATCTCTTCTCTTTAGAATAAGAATCACAAGCGGGCTTTACCATACGTATTGTAATTTACATTAATGATTTAGAGAGGAACATTTAATATATTACACAAGGTAACTCTAAAATAATATTACAGATGGATGCAGCAAATACAGAAAGTAAAATTCAGATTCCCAGACATTATCCAGTAACATTTCGTCCATAGTATTTACGTCCACTATAAATTTTCGTCCAGTTGAAATCTTATTTATTTATGTCAACTTATAAAAATCGTCCACTGTATGATTTCGTCCACCATACTGAAATGTCAGACATTTTTGTCCATTTTATATATTTTTAGTTCATATTTCTTATTCCACAATATTTATGGTCCATTGCAGGATATTATTATTTACAGAATTATGTTAGGCTACTTTATTTCGGTCACATATAATGAAATTAACTACAAATTTAATTTTATGAGAAAATAAAGAAAAATTTAGATAACATATTAATTATTTTCTATTTCTCTCTTCATGCCTCTCTTCAGTATTATACAGTTTTAATCTGTAGTTGATGGCACGCAAATATAAATCAAACACATTTTGTGTTCTGTTGACAGTACGTAATAATGAATAAAATTTCTTTCTGGTAAATTTAGTACTATTTTCTGATCTTCAATAGCCTGAATTTATTCCTTTATTACGACTGCGGGAGCAGCGAATAGGGATTATATAGAATGGACACTGAGCGAATTTTCCTGTGTTTTGTTTCTCTGTGCGCCAGCGTTTAGTTCCACTTTCAAGCGCTAGAGGTTAGTGTAATCGAGCACACGCTAAGATAATAATTGAGTATAGAGTTGAGACACAGGATCCAAACATCACCTATCTTATTGCATAATGCCATATCGTTTTGCTTAAAATAAATTCAAGTTAACAGCTTTTCCTTATTTCTCAGTGACAAACTAGTAATAATAATAAAATTATGTATCAAATTCGTTTAATATTTGTACTGTATACAATATAATATAGGTATATGGTTTTACTTCTCATAAGAGTTTTGTTTTTCTATTTTCAGTGCTATCAAATCATTACATATTTTAATTGTTGTTGGGGTTAACATCTCAATTCTCAGTATAAAGGAACTCTAGAGTCTAGACATTACAATTAATGACGGATTTATTACTTCATGGGTCCAATTTATTTTATTTGAGTACATATTTTACGTAGATGTATTAATTGTAAATGTTATATTTCCGCTGTGTCGACTGCTAGCTGGTGTGATGTCAGCGCCAACTCCTGGGAGAAAGCAGAATCTCACGCTCAAACTGGTTTGAAAGTGGTCATTGAAATCAGTCCTGCTACATCAAAGGTACCGATGCGAAGTGTCCATACTGTATAATTATCTATACGCTGGCAGGAGGTTCATTTGGTTGTTTTTTGGCCCTTCTTTTGATTCCTGCCATAATATTCTGTTCACCAACTTCAGCTCTATTCCCAATATATGTGCTTACCTTCCTTAAATACATTAATACGAACATGTATAATCCTATTTGTGACACAACGCGCATTACATATATCACGATTTTCGCACCGCAAATACGATCAGTCTCCTCCATTTTACTGATTGAGTGGTACTGATATAAATGTAATTGTTGTAAACTATTTTATCCTTGCCTTTAGACAAAGGAAGTAAAAATGCCATTATAATGTCTTTGAAATTGTATTGCATAACTTTGATCCTTCATTAAGAGTTCTGGCACACACATTATATTGGATTTCATTGTCATGGAAACCATAAGAAAACACATTTTTATTTTATTCTATTTATTTGAACAAGATCCTTAAGCAGCACTCAATTAGGGAGAGGCTACAAAATTTGAGTATATTACATAAGTATATACTGTAATATCATAAACAATTTAATTACTACTAATTTACCATGCATAAACAATAGTAACTTTAAATAAAACATTAAACTAAATTGTCATCTTTATCAGTTATTTTGATTATATTGCTTCCAGCAATACTTAATAAGTTCTTTAAATTTATCATTTGTATTAATCAATCCCATGCAATTTGGTAATGAATTATATTTCTTTTAATGCTACATAAAATATTATTTAATTCCAAATTTTGTTGTATTTGGTGTTTTCAACCTCAATTGTTTGCTTGATCTTGTTTCATAACCATGAATTTCTGCATTAATTTTGAATTTATAATTATAGTGTATTTTTCTCTTTAGTACTTTTAATATAAAAGCATAAAAGAAGAAAGCACATGACTAGGATTCGGAGAATGACACAAACCACATCGAAACTAGTTAATCAGATAATTTACCATCAGAAGTATAATATTAACACAGTGAAGTAGTAGTTATTACTTAACTATTATTATTTTTTTTTTTTTGGACAGCGGATTTTCGGTCCCTGCACAGTGACTAGACGTCACGTCCCTTGGCATGCGGAGGGAGTGTAGCAATGAGTTCTTATGACTTCCCTGCAACTGACGTACACTTAACGTTCAGCATCGGGACTGAAAATCCGCTCTCTGGTTATGATTTGCTCAGAGCTTTTCAGTAGCAATAGCTTTACAGCACTGTCTTCATGATTTATTTCTAAAATTTTATTCCTAACATGGAAATATAGGAATTTGATGAAAGCACATCATAATGCTACAGATAATTGTAGATATTTTCAGTTCACGCAGAATGGATAGTCCACATCACATACCAAAGTATATTGTTTGAGAATACATGATATAATAATGTAAAACATAGTGTATTACAGTGGACATGTTACACATTTCTACGATTTGTATAGAGTCATAATAAGCAATTGATAGTAGCATCAAAGTTTCATAAGCACCTTGTTAAAAATTTATATCTCATAGCAATTGAGGCGGTAGCCAGAAAAAGGGCCCATAAGCAAAAGTCATGTTTCGAGAAAACAATGATTGAAAGATTTATTTGTATGTCATTGCGATTTGGATGCACTTTTATCAAGATAACTGTTTTCATACTGTTACAATATTATTTGTCTACAAGATTTTGTTAAATAATACATTCCGACTTTAATAATATTAATAAAAGAATATATTTTATTGAAGCATATTATAGGCCCTTTTTCCAGAGAACAAGTTTATTTTATCAAAATACTTTCAATATGATTATATTTTAGCAGAAATTTAATATCAGCATTGAACGGCGCACATTACAGAGGTTTACAATTTCATAATCATTTTAGTAAAATTATATTTCTTATATATATATCTCGTAGTTACGTCATAAATTGCACCGAATATGTAAGAATCAAGAATACAGATTACAGGTTATTTAATATTAATCTAGAATGGATTCATACTCAGAGCAGTTTACACTTTAGTGCACGTACTGGATGGACTCGCACTCACTTTGAGAATCATCTTCATTGATGTTTTCTTCCAATGCAACTTTGCTCCCTTCAATAATCTTGTCAAGTCAACTATTTGAAATATTTTTTGTACTTCACATTCAGTTTGTCACCAGTCTTTCTTTGTAATAATCACAAAATAACCCAAAGAGAATCTTGACATTTAGCTTTGGGTGTGGATCTTGCTATGTGGAATCGATTGCAGATGTGACTGCAGTAAATCCCATTATATTGTTGTTCATTTTATATGGTCTGTTTTCATGAGAATCCCTTTTTTCCTCAAATGTTTCACCTTTTAATATTTTCCCTTGTATTATTCTCAGTCTTTTGGCAGAAATTTTGAAGAATCCCAAAATCATTTGACGACACACCTCTTGCTGAACCCACTTTGACGCAGAGAATATCTTCATGTATTTTCACGACTTACTTTTGGATTTTAAGTTACATTTATGACTAATAGATTGTTTTATAACAAGCCTGCCACTATAGCATCCTGCACTAACTTTGTTTGTTCACTGTAAAATATTTCGAAGAGATCTTCCTGCTCATCAGCAGTGAACTTGGAGAAACATTCCTTCTGGCAGCAGAGGTAACGGGTGCAAAAACTTATTTCAACAATAGCACCTTTACAAGTTAGATGCGTAATATATTGTTTATTCATTTTTCTGTCTTCTCGTTTCAAGTTCATTTTCATGTCCTATCTCCTCTTTTTTCGTTTATGTTCATTGCTTTCCATTTTGAAACATTTCAGATCGCACACAGATCACAACTGCTACACACAACACAATTATACTGCCTGCAGTGCCTACCTCAAGCTGACTGTGTTGATGTTTGCTGCATTCCACAACTACGCAAGGGTGCATGGGTTCATTCAGTTAGCTACCCTGTCCTCTGTTTACAAGATATTGAAACGAAACTACGTAAGCAAGTAGATTTTAACACAGAGAATCGAATTAAACATTCTCCCGAAAAAGGTCCTATAGACTTATGGGCCCCTTTTCCGGCTACTGCCTCAATTGTCATTAAAATAACAGGAAGTCAGGAAACCTTCTTGCATGAATATATTTCGGGATGCCTGTGGCATAGGGAAGATTTACCAGCAGCTCGGTAATAACTCTTCCAAAATTCGTAACATTGCACTAGTCGCCTGTAGCCAGCGTAATCTTACGGATTTTTGCAAAGTTGTTGAGTTTTCAAAGTTTCCCACTAAAATAGATATCGTAATACACTCATGCAAGAGAATTTGCTTTGTTTCCTGGTAAGGTGGGTGCTCCTGTTATGGCCATGTTCCTGACATGGCCACCCCCATATTGTGTTAGTTAACCAAAAAATCAGCTAAATTGCAGCAGCATCCAATGAAAGGGCATCCTGGTATGTCACTTGATCGTTTCCCATCCAGTCAGGTTGAGCAGGTATGACGTCAGTTGCCTGTTTTGCGTTTTTCATGTGACCTCTTCTTATTTTTCTCTGGTGTCTCCTTTGTTTTATGCATGTTTTTCAAATGCTTGTTTCATGAAAACCATCGTAATCCATTTAGTTTTTAATGTTCTGTTGATTGGTGTTGTCGTTGATGGCGTATCTTTTACGAGTTGTTCATAATCAAGCGATTTTCGTGAAAGCTTACCTACTCCTGATATGGCCATATCAAATGCACCATGACCATATCAAGTTCATTTCACTTTTATTTTTTCACCTGACAAATTTACATGCCTTATAGCTGGGATTACGCAAAAATTTTGTATTGTAAGAAAAAATGACGTCATAATCATGTGTTTTTTAATCTGAATAGGTAGGAAATACGTTACGTTGTAATGGAAACTTTTTTCTTTTTGCAAATGTGCTGGAAATGTTTGGCATTAGCAGACAATACAGTCCATATAACTTAAGTATTCGCTTTAGTGGACGCTTTAGAAATTTTGATTCAGATATAAAATAATGTTGGTCAACATGAATAAGAGGGGATTATGGGCTGAAGAAGCCATGTCCAAGGCAGCGAGCGGTATAAAGAGTGGAAAGTTCTCAGTTTAAGGCGCAAGTAAAACATTTTGTGTACCTAAACGTACTTTATGCTGCTATTTGGAGAAAGATGGCCCATTAAAGAAGTCAAAGTTAGGTGGGAGAACCACCTTGACACCGGAACAAGAAAACACCTGTGCCAGAGAATATTCCGTTTGTCTTCTGTAGGTTATCCATTGACTCCTAACATTCTGAGCCCCATTTGTAGAACATGGAACAAGGGTGGCCATATCATGTGCACATGTTCCTGACTTTTGGAATTTGGGAATTTTTGGAGAATTAAAGCTATTTTTATTGGGAAAGGAAATTGTTTTAAGGAAGTCCATTAGGCTGAGAACGAGTAAGAAAAAAATGGTTTACATTTTTTTCAAAATGGCGGCTAGAAAAATTCTCAAACCTTAGCATGGCCATATCAGGGACACCTACCTTATTTTATTGACAACTATTCTGGATTATAGCTTATAATCAAGGTGTCTTCAGAAGTGGGTTCCTGGATATACAGATGTACATAATGTTTTGTACCATTTAAAAGTATATATATGACTTAAATGAAATAGCATTTTAAAATGGGAATACGATTCCTGCTATTAAATCTACACTGTATTATTGAACTTACTTTTTGCACTAATTCGAATTCATCCCGATTAATGTCCTCGGACACCAGGTGTAAGAAATATCTCTCGTCTCATCTCTACTTGCCATCTTATGACCAGCATGCCTTTTTCCTCTGTTCATGAGAGAAACTTGTATCGGTTTATTTCATTATTCGTTCCATTTAAGTAATTTGTTCAGAGATACCATTATGTTTTACTTATTTTTATAAAGTAAATATTTTCTAATTGCTTCCAAATTTTATTTCTGTGGAATTTATGATTCTTCTTAAATGCTTTGTTTCTATACAATGAGCTTTTGAGATACCATACCGTAGTCTATTATTTTTCAATATTCATGTCTTATATTCAATGGACAAACTGGTATAGTCATAGTTTTATAAAAGAAAAACAGTTTATTTTCTTTTACAGAAAATATCTTTGATTAGAGAAAAAAATAGTGCTTCAGTAAAAGCCTTGTTTGTAAGCACTCAGAATTATATACAGTACCTCTAAGGGTTTAATGAGAAAGAACTTTTAAATACCACATACCACAACACTGACTCGAACTGGTGAATTTGTGCCAAAACTACATGTGCCAGGACACCAAATGTAACGCATTTCAAATGCTGTAAGTTTTTGTTGAATGTTTCATGAGTAACAATGTCTGCAAGAGGAATATTCAGATATGCATGTGATTTTGTGTTTTGTCAAGTGCAGAAATGAATGCGGACGAAATAAAAGTCGCGTCTCAGAGTCATTTAACAATTTTTTTTATGAATTGTAATTTTAAATAACAGAGCATAATAACAGGTATAAATAATATATGGATTATATTTTGTTCAGATAAAATGCATTTATAAGATTGTTACTGTGTTTACATGCATTTATTATTAATTATTGTGAATTTTGTATCTAGTCTGTATTGTGGCTTCTTTTCAACAAAAGTAATATTGAACTGTCCTAAAAAATTATAATTGTGTGTATTGTGTTTTCGTTAATGACTTGTTTTCATGTATTTGGTAAAATGTATTTTGAGTTTTCTTTTTAATATACCAAATTTTCACCACAAAATAACTGTCTTATTAATATCAATTATTTTTAATCATTAGCTCTATTTTTCTACTCCTTTCCCATCTGTTCTGTATTGTTTTAATTATTAATTATTCTACACCGTATTTCTTTATAGGTTCTTAGTGTGCAATTAATTTCGCAATCTGTTAATTTATAAATATTCAATTTCTAGAATAACTGACTACATATTCATACAAGTTTAAAAAAAAAAAAAGATTGCGCCCTTCTCCAAATTATTGTATATTACCTGTACATTTAAGTTGGTACAAATACAAATAATTACGATGCAGAAATATATCGTAAAATTATGCACTAAAAATCAGGAACCTAAAAATAAACAGTCAACGCATCAAAATGTGCTTATAATTTACAGTTGGAAAGCTGTGATTCTAATTCTTACACAAAGGAAGAAATTTAGAGCTAATTTTAAAAGATTTAGGGTGCTATGCATAGACATTTCGCTAGCCCATGCTACGAGCGTGCTAAACTAGCCCCGGCTATCAACTGATTACTTGTACAGGATTCATATCATATCGCTAACGCTGGTTTATGAATATGAAAAACGTTAGTTCGCTGATCATCCACCAGAAGCCCGCGCTAAGAATGTCTATGAATATGGGTATTTAATTATATTTGAATTTCTGTTAGATTAGAGATGATGATGTTATTGTGAGTTTAATTTGTATACTTCATAAATGCAATTAAATTATATAGAATGAAAATATATTAAATTGAATTAAAATAAAATAAAATAAATAAAATAAAATGAGAATAAATAAAATAAAATAAATTGAAATGTAATAAAATGAAACAATGAATTGAATTAAGGTGAATTAAATTGAAATAAAATAGAATAATTTAAAATAAATTAATATAAATTAAAATAAAATGAAGTAAAATAAAGTAAATTACATTAAATTAAAACGAATTAAAAGAAAATAAATTAAAATAATAACATAAAATGAAATAAAATTAATTACATTACAATAAATTAATATAGATTAAATTAAGTTAAATTAAATTAAAATTTATTGAATTAAATAAAAATGAAATTAAATGAATTAAATTAAAATAAATTAAAATGAAATACATTAAATTAAATTGAAATAAATTAAGATAAATCAAAATGAATTACAATAAATGAATGAATGGATGTAAAGCACAAAATATGCATTTATGTACACTCACTATCAATCGGCACTCAATTGAGTCAATGATAACTGTCTTTTCCCACACGGCATTGCGTGGTACTTGTCGCACTTTTTTCCGCACCATGGACACTCGCATTCGTTTCCTGGTTGGTGATATTTCCTAATCTTACACACTTTGAAGTGGAATCCGTGTGTTGCGAATCTGGTCACTGTGTATCGCAGGTCCTATAGGGGCTTTGCCCAGTCTTTGTATATCATCGCGCCCGTGCAGTAAAAGTCGTCCCATATCTCTTCTCGTTTCACTTGTATGTCCTGTAGCTGGGGGTGAGCTGCAGGAGTAGGTGCAGTCTCAGGTCCTCTACAAGCGGCGATTCTCCTGTCATCACATATGTGAGTCGTGAGGGGGTGAACTTCGATAGTCCTAGGGCTTGTTTCAGGTAATGCTCAATCTTTTCTAGGTCGGTCAGATTCTTGTAACTCAGATGGTGTCATATACAGGGTGTATCTAAATTGGTGTCAAATATTTCGGGGACGTGTTCCTAATATCAAAACAATTAAAAAAGTTAATAAAAACATGGGTCTGAAAACCATTCGTTAGGGAGTTATTAAAGGATTTGTCCCTTCATTGACCGCTGATTGTTTGATGTTTTTTTTTGTTTGTTTGTATTTTGTAGAGCAAAGAAATCAGAAGAAAATGTATTCTGTGAGTGAACAGAACGAAATGATTTGCATCATTTAATTGATGATGTGCTTCTGGACGTCATCCAACGAATGTATTTTAACAGGATGCTGCTCCAGCTGATTTCAGTCTGATAGTTCGTAATTTTTTTAATGATCGATTTCCCCAAAGATGGATTGGTCGAAGGGGATTCATTGCATGGCCTGCTCGATCGCCTGATTTGAATCCAATGGATTTCTCCGTCTGGGGACATTTAAAGTCCCTGGTTTATGCAACTCCTGTACTTAATGTTGATATTCTGAGAGCGTATCCAAACTGGATTTCACGAAATACGAAACACTCCAGGAATTTTCAACATAGTACGCCAGAGCATGTAACGCAGGTTTTAGGGGACACATCGAAGCAGAAGGAAGCCACTCCAAGCAATTTTTGTAACATTAAATTTTGTCTTGTAACTCTGAAATAAATTATTTTGAGAACAATGTTCATATGAACTTTTTGTAATGTTTTGGTGTTATGAACATGTCCCCGAAATTTTTGACATCAATTTAGATACACCCTGTATATTCCAGTCCATATGTCACTACCGGAACTATTTTCACCTGAAAGAGTTTCAAAGCTGTCCATAGTGACATCTCCCGGAGGTGCTTTGTGTCGCTCATTGCTCTCAGTGTGGCGCTCTAATATGGATTGTGAACGTTGTCCCTGTCGTCTGCAGCGTTACTCCTAGGTATTTGAACTCCTTTACTGATGTCAGGTTTTTTTTTTCCTTTGTATACTAGGTGTCCTCTTCCTCCTTTTCTGAACGTCATCGTGACCGTCTTTGTCTCGTTGAGCCCTAAGTCGTTCGATCTGAGACGTGGGCGTCAGTAGTACATGTCGAACGGAGTCGAACGCAAGGACGTGATCTCCCTCCCTCCACACACCTAGCTGGGGTACCTGTCCGACCGGTTGAAGCACTGGCGGTCAGCGGTGGATTTCACTAAAAAAAATGTCGCTCACTAAGGAAGCTCCTGAAGTAAAAAAGTCCAAAAATATTATTTCCACAAAGAATGGAAAAATGAATTCTTTTGTTGCGAAGAAGGGGAAAGCGTTAGGTGCTTATCATGCTACAAAATTTTACTAGCACGTTGAGCGACATTATGAAAAGACTCGTTTTAATGGAACACATTTTTTATTTTATTTTTTTATAATAATAGTAGTCCACACCTGTGGAGTAACGGTTAGCGCGTCTGGCCGCGAAACCCCAAGTGCAAGTGCACAAATATGGCTGGTTTAGATGTATATAAGCTTAAACAACTTTGCAAAGTAAAATATTCACATCTTCGGAGTTTTGTTATGAAAATTGCTTCTATGTTTGTCTCAACCTTTATTTGTGAACAGTTTTTTTCTCAGTTGGCCATTGTAAAATCCAAATCAAGATCACGCATTTCAGACGAAAATTTATTCTATCAGCTCACAATTGCAATGTCTGACATAACTCCCAATTTTGAAACACTTGCTGATTTACGTGACAAAGAAGAATAAACGAATCCTTTTTTTTAAGGGCATGAGTCAATTGACGTAAATTGACAAAAACAACAAAGAACTACAGTAAGAAGTTTAAAAAACAGCCTAATTGTTGTTTTTCTGTTTCTTAGTAATCTGCTTGATATTTTGTTAAGAATCTATTTTTCCTTAGTTTCTTAATTTTATTTTGAAAGGATGCAAATTAGTGACTGATGCCCTTTCAAAACAAATAGTTTCAGATTATGGCATTACTTTTTAACTGTTGTGGAATTGTACGTTTTATATCATTGTGCAAGGTTTTTACAGTAGTTGTTTAAATTAGAAATACAGTTATGTTTCAGCTTTTTGTAAAATAGTTTGTATTTGTTTTGGAAAATTTGTTTTCTTTCATTGTCATTATTCATAAAAATAACATTTGTAGAAAACTGTGTATCTTCTTGTCCTGCGTAATTACTTAACTTTCCGTGTTTCAATACTTCACGCGATCCACCGCTGAGTATTACGTTAACAGGTGATGCGTGTTGCAGCAATCAGAGTAGTACGGCGCATCTCTTTAAATGCCCACCTACACTGTCGAAAGCTATCTGCAGGTCTTCATGGCTTGTGGATGTCAATGCCATGTCGTCTGTATACAGGTATATGTTTACGTTCGCTGGAATTCTTCTTATGACGTTTGCAGTGAGTACGGTGAACAATATCGGGCTGAAGGGGTTCCCTTGCAGAACCCCGTTCATCTGTTGTATTTCATTGCATTTGGTGATGTTAACCGATATCTCGATGAGGTTGCTACTCAGCAGGTTCCTGACGAGATTTAGTTCGTGGTTGTTGTCTCCTATGATGTCTTCTAGTTTGTCTGTTAGTATACGTCTGTTCAAAGGCATTGGCGTAATCCAGAAAGACAGCATACAGTTTTCCTCCAGGGGTCATCAGAGCTTCCTCATTGTCTCTTTGTAGGCAGCCGATTAACCTGCATTGCCGATCTACCCTTCCGGAATCCAAATTGCTCTTTGGTATTCGTGGTTCTACTGCCTTCAATATACGGTCACATATTAGCTTATTTAGTAATTTCAGTATTGCTGATTCTTGGGCAATCCCTCTGTACGAATTCGACTCCCTGCTGTATCTCTTCTCTTTGTACAGCATTTTTACTGTTGCCTTTCTCCATGATCCTGGTAGTGTACCCTGTCTTAGGCGGGCGTTGAATAGTGCAATTATGCATTTTCAAAATTTTTCGGAATAAAAAAAAAAACAAAAATACAATAATTAAATAAAAATAAATTAAAGTGAAATAAATAAAATATACTGAAATGAAATATGATTAAATTAAATTAATTTAAAATAAATTACAATGAAATAAAATAAATTATAATAATATGAATTAAAATAAAGCGAAATAAATTAAATTAATTGAAGTGAATTGAAATAAATAAAATAAATTACATTGAAATAAATTAAAATAAAATGAATTACAGTAAAATAAAATAAATTGCATTATATAAAGATACATTAAATTAATGTAAAGTAAAAAGAAATAAATTAAATTAAAATAAATTAAAATAAAATTGAAATAAATTATATTCATTAAATTTAATTGAAATAAATTGAAATAAAATAAGTCAAATGAAAATAAAGTAAAATTAAATAAATTAAATAATGTTATATTAAAATATATTAAAAGAAATTAAAATAGATTGAAATAATATGAAACAAACTAAAATGAACTCAAGTAAAATAAAATTAAATAATATGATAGTAATATAATATCAATTAAATTAAAATATGAATTAAAATAAAATAGAAATAAATCAAATTAAATTAAAACAAAATAAATTAGAATAAATTAATATAAAGTAAAGTGAATTAAATTAAATTGAAAGTGAAATAAATTGAATTAAATAAAATAAAAATAAAACAATAATGTAAAGTAAATTAAAATACGAAACAGTAAAATAAATCAAATTGAAATACAATAAAATAATTTACAATATATTAAAATAAATTTAAATGAAGTAAATTAATTAAATTACAATAAAAATCTCATAAAAATAATTCAAATTAAATTTAAACAAATTGAATTAAATTCGAATAATTTAATATAAAATAAATTAAATTAAAATAATACATAATTTAAATTAAAACAAAAAATAAAATAAATTGAAATACAATAAATTTAAATGAAATAAAATAAATTACAAAAAATTAAAATAAAATAAATTGAAATAATATCAAATTAAATTAAACTATATTTAATTGAAAAAGTAAAACTGATATAAAATAAAATAAATTCAAATAAAATAAATTAAATTAATTTAAAATTAAAATAAATTTAAATAAGGAAATGAACTAAATTAAAATAAAATAAAACAAACTGAATTGAATTAAAATATATTAAAATGAGAAATTATTTTATAAGTCAAAATATATTACATTAAATTGAAACAAATTAAATTAAAATGAATTACATTAAATGAAAATAAGATAAATTAAAATATATTTAAATGAAATAAATTAAACTAATTTAAAATAAATTAAAATGAAATAAAAACAAATAAAATGAAATGAATTGGAATGTAATAAAATGAAACAGAATTATTTGAATTAAGATAAATTAAAATAAAATAAAATGATTTAAAATAAATTTCAATTAAAGTAAGACAAAATAATTAAATTGTATTAAAATAAATTGAAATAAAAGAAAATAAAATAAATTAAATTACATAAATTAAAATGACAAAATTAAATAAAATTAGTTAAATTAAAATAAATGGAAATTAAATTAAATTACTATATACTGAATTAAATAAAAATAAAATAAACTAGAATACGACAAAATTGATTAAATTAAATTAGTATATAAAATAATATAATTAAAATGTTTTAAATTACATTTAGAAAAATTAAAAGAAATTGAAAGAAGCATTACATTAAACTAAAATAACGTAAAATGCAATAAATTAAAATAAATTGAAAGTCAAATAAATTGAATTAAATTAAGTTAAATTAAAATATATAAAAATACAATAAAGTGAAATAAATTCAGTTAAATTAAAGCAACTTCACATATGATACGGTAAATTAAATTAAATTAAAATTAGATAAAGTAAAATAAGCTCTATTAAAATAAATTAAAATCAAGTAAAATAAATTAATTTGAAATTAAATAAAATGGAATAAATTAAATGAATATATATTAAATTAAGTTAAAAACAAAAAAAAGAAAAGAAAATCAAATAAAAATAGTAAAGTTCTATCTATCTATCTATCTATCTATCTATCTATCTATCTATCTATCTATCTATCTATCTATCTATCTATCTATCTATCTATCTATCTATCTATCTATCTATCTATCTATCTATCTATCTATCTATCTATCTATCTATCTATCTATCTATCTATCTATCTATCTATCTATCTATCTATCTATCTATCTATCTATCTATCTATCTATCTATCTATCTATCTATCTATCTATCTATCTATCTATCTATCTATCTATCTATCTATCTATCTATCTATCTATCTATCTATCTATCTATCTATCTATCTATCTACCTATCTATCTACCTACCTACCTACCTACCTACCTACCTACCTACCTATCTATCCATCCATCCATCTATATGTCTATCTATCTAACCTTTTCTATCCTATTCTATTTTATTCTATTTTATCTAACTATTCTATCTTATTCTATCCTATTATATATTCTCTATTATTCTATCTATTCTATCCTATTCTATCTATTCAATCTATTCTATCCTGTTCTATCAATTCTATCCTATTCTAGCCTATTCTATGTATTCTATCATTATCTATTCTATCCTATTATATCTATTCTCTATTATTCTATATATTCTATCCTCTTCTATCTATTCCATCTATTCTGTCCTATTCCATCTATTCTACCCTATTCCATCTATTCTATCCTATTCTATCTACTCTACCTCATACTATCTATTCTATTCTATTCCATCTATTCTAACCTATTCCATTTTTTCTAACCTATTCCATATATTCTACACTATTCCATCTATTCTATCCTATTCCATTTTTCTAGCCTAATCCATCAATTCTATCCTATTCCATCATTTCTATCGTATTCCATTTTTCTATCCTATTCCATCTTTTCTATCCTATTCCATCTATTGTATCCCATTGCATCTATTCTATCCTAATCCATCTATACTATCCTATCCATCTTTTCTATCCTATTCCATCTATTCTATCCTATTCTATCTATTCTTTCCTATTCCATCTATTCTATCCTATTCCATATCTTCTATCCTATTCCATCCTATTCTATCTATTCTATCCTATTCCATCTATTCTATCCTATACTCTCTCTTCCATCTATTCTATCTATTCCATCTATTCTTTCCTATTCTATTTATTCTAGCCTATTCTATCTATACTATCCTATACTATCTATTCTATTCTATTCTTTCTATTCTATCATATTCTATCTATTCCAGCCTATTCTATCATATTCTATCTATTCTCTCCTATTCTATCTATTCTATCCTATACTATATATTCTATCCTAATCTATCTATTCTATCCTATTCCATTTTTCTATCCTATTCCATCCTATTCTATCTATTTTATCCTATTCCATCTATTCTATCCTAATACATCTATTCTATCCTATTCCATCTAATCTATCCTATTCCATCTATTCTATGCTATACTATCTCTTCCACCTATTCTAGCTATTCAATCTATTCTTTCCTATTATATTTATTCTATCCTTTATTATCTATTCTATCCCATCCTATCTATTCTATCCTAATGTATCTATTCTATCCAATTCTATCTATTCTATGCTATTCTATTTATTATATCATTTTCTATTGATTCTATCCTATACTATCTATTCTATCGTAATCCATCCTATTCTATCCCTTTCTATATATTCTATCCTATACTATCTAAGGTATCTATTCTATCCTATTCTATCTATTCTATCTTATTCTACCTATGCTATCCTATACAATCAAAACTATCCTATTCTATCCTATAGTATCTATTCCATCCTATTCTATCTATTTTATCCTATTCTATATATTCTATCTTATACTATCTATTCTATCCTATTCTATCTATTCTATCCCATTCTATTTATTCTATCCTATTTCATTTATTCTATTTACTCTATCCTATACTACCTATTCTATTCTAATCTATCCTATGCTATCTATTCCATATTTTCTATCTTATTCCATCTATTCTATCCTATTCCTTCTTTTCTATCCTATTCCATCTCTTCCATCTATTCTATCCTATTCCATCTATTCCATTCTATTCCATCTGTTCTATCCTATTCCATTTATTCTATTCCTTTCTATTTATTATACACTGCAATATCTATTCTATGCTAATCCATCCTATTCTATCTATTCAATTCTTTTTCCATATTATCTATCCTATTCCTTATATTCTATCCTATTTCATTTATTTTATCCTTTCCATCTATTCTATCCTATTCCATCTATTGTATCCTATTCTATCTATTCTAACATATTCCACCTATTCTGTCCTATTCAATCTATTCTATCGTATTCCGTCTATTCTATCCAATACCATCTATTCAATCCTATTCTTTCCTCTTCCATTTTTCTAGCCTATACCATCTATTCTATCCTATTCCATTTCTATCCTATTCCATCTTTTCTATCCTATTCCATTTTTTTCTATCCTATTACATGTATTCTATTCTATTCCAACTATTCTGTCGTATTCCATCTATTCTATCCTGTTCCATCTGTTCTGTCCTATTCCATCTTTTCTATCCTATTCCATCCTATTCTATCTATTCTATCCTATTCCATCTATTCTATCCTAATCCATCTATTCTATCCTATTCCATCTAATCTATCCTATTCCATCTATTCTATCCTATACAATCTCTTCCACCTATTCTAGCTATTCCATCTATTCTTTCCTATTCTATTTATTCTAGCCTATTCTATCTATTATATCCTGTACTATCTATTATATCCTACTTTATCATATTCTATCTATTCTAGCCTATTCTATGTATTCTATCATATTCTATCCTATTCTATCTATTATGTCCTGTACTATCTATTCGTTTCTATTCTATTTATTCTATCCTGTGCTATCTATTCTATTATATTCTATCTATACTATCTATTCTATCCTATTATAACTCTTCTATCCTATTCTATCCCATTCTATCTATTCCACATTTTCTATCCTATTCCATTTTTACTATCCCATTTCATCTATTCTATCCTATTCCATCTATTCTATCCTATTCCATCTATTATATCCTAGTCTGTTTTTCTACCATATTCATTTATTCTAACCTACACTATCTATTTTATCCTATTCTATCCTATTCTGTCTATTCTATCCTATTCCATCTATGCTATCCTATTCTATCTATTCTATCCTATTCCATCTATTATATCCTATACTGTTTTTCTACCATATTCATTTATGCTAACCTATACTATCTATTTTATCCTATTCTATCCTATTCTGTCTATTCTATCCTATTCCATCTATTCTATTCTATTCCATCTATTCTCTCCTATTCTATCTATTCTATCGTTTACTATCTATTCTATATTATTGTATCTTTTTCTATATATTTTATTCTATTCTATCTAGTTTAATCTATTCTATCCTATTCTATCTATTCTATCTCTTGTAACCTACACTATCTATTTTATGGTATTCTATCCTATTCTGTCTATTCTATCCTATTCCATCTATTCTACCCAATTCCAACTATTCTATCATATTCCATGTATTCTATCCTATTCTATCTATTCTATCCTTTACTATCAATTCTATCCTATTCTATCTATTCTATAGTATTCCATCTATTATATCCTATTCCATATTTGCTATCCTTTAACATCTATTTTAACCTATTCCATCTATTCTCTCGCATTTCTTCTATTATTTCCTATTCCATCTATGCTATCCTATTCAATCTATTCTATCCTCTTCTATTTATTCTATCCTATACTGTCTATTTTATCCTCTTGTTTCCTATTCTAACTATTCTAACGTATTCTATCTATTGTATCCTATTCCACCTATCTAACCTATTCCATCTATTCTATCCTATTCCAACTATTATATCCTATTCTATCTATTCTATCCTATTCCTTTTTTCTCTTCCATTCCGTCTATTCTATCCTATTCCATATATTCTATCCTATTCCATCTATTCTATCCTACTCCATCATTTCAATCCTATTCCATCTATTCTATCCCGTTCCAACTATTCTATCCCAATCCATCTATTCTATACTAATCTCACTATTTTATTTTATACCATCATTTCTATCTATTCTATCCCATAATATCTAATCTGTCCTATTTCTTCGTTTTGTATTTATCCTATCCTATTCTATCCATTTTATCCTCTTCTATCTATTCTATCGTATTCCATCTATGCTTTCCTATACTATCTATTCTATCCTATGCTATATATTAAATATCTCTCTTTTCTATCCTATTCCATCTATTCTATCCTATTTCATCTATTCTGTCTTTTCCTTCTATTCTATCCTATTCCATCTATTCTATCATATTCCATCTATTCTATCCTATTCCATCTACTCTATCCTATTCCATCTTTTCTATCGTACTCTATCTATACTATCCTTTTCCATCTATTTTATTCTATTCCATCTATTTTATCCTATTCCATCTATTCTAACCTATTCTATCTTTTCTATCTTCTATCTATTCTATCCTATAATATCATTTCTATCCTATTCTATCCTATTGTATGTATTCTATCCTAATCCATATATTCTATCCTATTGTATCTTTTTTATACTATTCCATTTTTCTACCCTATTTCGTCTATTCTATCCTATTCCACCTATTCTATCCTGTAACAACTTATCTATCCTATACCATATATTATATCCTATTCCATCTATTCTATCCTATTCCAAATTTTGTATCCTATTCCATCTATTCTATCCTGCATAATCTAACTATTCTATAATTACTTTTTTATCTGTGTAATTCTATCTATCTATCTATCTATCTATCTATCTATCTATCTATCTATCTATCTATCTATCTATCTATCTATCTATCTATCTATCTATCTATCTATCTATCTATCTATCTATCTATCTATCTATCTATCTATCTATCTATCTATCTATCTATCTATCTATCTATCTATCTATCTATCTATCTATCTATCTATCTATCTATCTATCTATCTATCTATCTATCTATCTATCTATCTATCTATCTATCTATCTATCTATCTATCTATCTATCTATCTATCTATCTATCTATCTATCTATCTATCTATCTATCTATCTATCTATCTATCTATCTATCTATCTATCTATCTATCTATCTATCTATCTATCTATCTATCTATCTATCTATCTATCTATCTATCTATCTATCTATCTATCTATCTATCTATCTATCTATCTATCTATCTATCTATCTATCTATCTATCTATCTAACTATCTATCTATCTATCTATCTATCTATCTACCTACCTACCTACCTACCTACCTACCTACCTACCTACCTACCTACCTAACTATCTATCTATCTATCTATCTATCTATCTATCTATCTATCTATCTATCTATCTATCTATCTATCTATCTATCTATCTATCTATCTATCTATCTATCTATCTATCTATCTATCTATCTATCTATCTATCTATCTATCTATCTATCTATCTATCTATCTATCTATCTATCTATCTATCTATCTATCTATCTATCTATCTATCTATCTATCTATCTATCTATCTATCTATCTATCTATCTATCTATCTATCTATCTATCTATCTATCTATCTATCTATCTATCTATCTATCTATCTCACCTATTCTATCCTATTCTACATTATTGTATCTATTCTCTCCTAATCTATCCTATTATATCTATTCTATATTATTCTATGTTATTCTTTTTATTCTATCCTATGCTATCCTATTCTACCTATTCTAATCTATTCTATCTATTCTATCCTATTCTATCTATTCTATCCAATACTATCATTTATATCCTATTCTATCCTATTCTGTAAATTTTATGCTATTCTATCTATTCTCTCCTTCTCTATCTATTCTATCTTATACTATCTAATCTATCCTAATCTATCCTATTCTATCTATTCTATCCTATTCTATCCATCTACCCTATTCTTCATATTCTATCCTATACTATCTACTCTATCGTATTCTATCTATTGTATCCTATTCCCTTTTTTCCATTCTATTCCATCTATTGTATCCTATTCCATCTATTCTATCCTATTACATCTATTCTATCGTATTCCAACTATTATAACCTATTCTACTATTCTATCTTATTCAATGTATTTAAAACCTATATTACCAATTTTATCCTATTCTATTATATTTCATCCATTCTATCCTATTCCATCTATTCTATCCTATTCCTTCCATTCTATCCTAATCCATCGAATCTATCCTACTCTATCCTTTCCTATACTACATTTTCTATCATTTTCCATCTTATTCTATCTATTCTATTCTATCTCTTCTATCCTATTACACGTATTTTATCCTATTCCAAATAATCTATCCTATTCTATCTACTCTATCCTATCTATCCTATCCTATTGTTTCCACTCTATGTATCCTATTATATTCTACCTCTTCTATCCTATTCCATCCATTATATCCTATTCCAGCCTTTCTATCCTATTCCATCTACTCTATCCTATTCCATATATCGTATCCTATTACATCTATACTATCCTATTCCATCCTTTCTATTCTATTCTATCTATTTATCCTATACTATTTATTCTATTATATTCTATTCTACTCTTTCCTATTTTATATATTCTATCTTATTCTGTCTACTCTATCATTTTCTATTTATTCTATCCTATACTATCTATTATATCCTATATTATCTATGCTAACTATTCTATCCTCTTCTATCTATTCTATCTTATTCTATCTATGCTATCTATTCTATGCTCTTCTATCTATTCTATATTATTCTATCTATGCTATCCTATACAATCAATACTATCCTTTTCTACCCTATAATATCTATTCCACCCTATTCTATCTATTCTATCATATTCTATATATTCTATCTATACCATTTGTTCTATCCTATTCTATCTATTCTATTCCATTCTATTTATTCTATTCTATTCTATCTATTCTATTCTATCTATTCTATCCTATACTACATATTCTATTCTAATCTATCCTATGCTATTCTATTACATATATTCTATCTTATTCCATCTAATCTATACTATTCCATCTATTCTATTCTATTCCATCTATTCTATCCTATTCCATCTATTCTATTCTATTCCAACTCTTCTATCCTAATCCATTTATACTATCCCATTCTATCTATTATAGACTACATTATCTATTCTATCCTAATCTATCCTATTCTATATATTCCATCCTTTTCCATATTGTCTATCCTATTCCATCTATTCTATCCTATTCTAAGCCATTCTATCGTATTCTATCTATTCTACTCTATGTATTCTTTCCTATACTATCTATTCTATCCTATGCTATGTATTAAATTTATTCTATCTTATTCCATCTATTCCAAACTACTCCATCTATTCTATCATATTCTATCTATTCTGTTCTATTCTATCTATTCTATATTATACCATCTATGCTATCCTATTCTATCTATTCTATCCTATTTCATATATTCTACCTATTCTCTCTATTCTATCCTATTCCACCTATTCTATCCTCTTTCATCTATTCTATCTTTTCCATCTATTCTATTGTATTCCATCTATTCTATCATATTCCATCTATTCTCTCCTATTCCATCTACTCTATCCTATTCCATCTTTTCTATCCTACTCCATCTATACTATCCTTTTATACCTATTCTATTACATCTATTTTATCCTATTCCATCTATTCTAACCTATTCTATCTTTTCTATCTTCTATCTATTCTGTCCTATAGTATCAATTCTATCCTATTCTACCCTATTCTATGTATTCTATCCTAATCCATCTATTCTATCCTATTCCATCTATTTTATCCTATTCCATTTTTCTACCCCATTTTATCTATTCTATCCTATTCCACCTATTCTATCCCTTTCGAACTTATTTATCCTATTCCATATATTATCCTATTCTATCCTATTCCATCTTTTCTATCCTATTCCAACTATTCTATCCTATATAATCTAACTATTCTATATTTACTTTTATCTCTGTGTAATTCCATCTGTTCTCTGTTTTCTATCTATCTATCTATCTATCTATCTATCTATCTATCTATCTATCTATCTATCTATCTATCTATCTATCTATCTATCTATCTATCTATCTATCTATCTATCTATCTATCTATCTATCTATCTATCTATCTATCTATCTATCTATCTATCTATCTATCTATCTATCTATCTATCTATCTATCTATCTATATATCTATCTATCTATCTATCTATCTATCTATCTATCTATCTATCTATCTATCTATCTATCTATCTATCTGTTGTCTGTCTGTCTGTCTGTCTGTCTATCTATCTATCTATCTATCTATCTATCTATCTATCTATCTATCTATCTATCTATCTATCTATCTATCTATCTATCTATCTATCTATCTATCTATCTATCTATCTATCTATCTATCTATCTATCTATCTATCTATCTCACCTATTCTATCCTATTCTATCTATTCTCTCCTAATCTATCCCGTTATATCTATTCTATATTATTCTATCTATTCTATCCTATTCTATCTATTCTAATCTATTCTATCCTATTCTATCCCATTCTATAGATTTATGCTATTCTATCTATTCTCTCCTTCTCTATCTATTCTATCTTGTACTATCTAATCTATCCTAGTCTATCCTAGTCTATCTATTCTATCCTATTGTATCTGTTCTATTCTATTCTATTCCATCTCTTCTATCCTAATCCATTTATTCTATCCCATTCTATCTATTATAGACTACATTATCTATTCTATCTTAATCTATTCTATTCTGTATATTCCATCCTTTTCCATATTATCTATCCTATTCCATCTATTCTATCCTATTCTATCTATCCTATCCTACTCTATCGTATTCTATCTATTTTACTCTGTGTATTCTTTCCTATACTATCTATTCTATCCTATGCTATGTATTAAATTTATTCTATATTATTCCATCTATTCCAAACTAGTCCATCTATTCTATCATATTCTATTTATCCTCTTCTATCTATTCTATATTATACCATCTATTCTATCCTAATCTATCCTATTCTATCTATTCTATCCTTTTTTATATATTCTACCCTATTCTCTCTATTCTATCCTATTCCATCTATTCTATCCTCTTTCATCTATTCTATCTTTTCCATCTATTCTATTCTATTCCATCTATTTTATCCTATTCCATCTATTCCAACCTATCCCATAATATCTATTCTATCCTATTCTATGTATTCTATCCTAATCCATCTATTCTATCCTATTCCATCTATTTCATCCTATTCCAATTTTCCACCCCATTTTATCTATTCTATCCTATTCCACCTATTCTATCCCTTTCCAACTTATTTATCCTATTCCATATATTATCCTATTCTATCCTATTCCATCTTTTCTATCCTATTCCAACTATTCTACCCTATATAATCTAACTAATCTATATTTACTTTTTTCTCTGTGTAATTCCATCTGTTCTCTGTATTCTATCTATCTATCTATCTATCTATCTATCTATCTATCTATCTATCTATCTATCTATCTATCTATCTATCTATCTATCTATCTATCTATCTATCTATCTATCTATCTATCTATCTATCTATCTATCTGTCTGTCTGTCTGTCTGTCTGTCTGTCTGTCTGTCTGTCTGTCTATCTATCTATGTATTCTTTCCAATACTATCTATTCTATCTATCTATCCTATTCTATATTATTCTATCTATTCTCTCCTAATCTATCCCATTATATCTATTCTATATTATTCTATCTATTCTATCCTATTCTATCTATTCTAATCTGTTCTATCCTATTCTATCTATTCTAATCTATTCTATCTATTCTATCCTATACAATCAACTATATCCTATTCTATCCCATTCTATAGATTTTATGCTATTCTGTCTATTCTCTCCTTCTCTATCTATTCTATCTTATACTCTCTAATCTATCCTAGTCTATCCGATTCTATCTACTCTATCCTATATTATCTATTCTATTCTATTCTATCCATCTATCCTATTATTCATATTCTATCCTGTACTATCTATTCTATCCTATTCTATCTTCTCTTTCGTATTCTATCTATTGTATTCTATTCCCATTTTTCGACCCTATTCCACTCTTGTATACTATTCCATCTATTCTACCCTATTTCATCTAGTATAACCTATTCTACTATTCTATCTTATTCAATATATTTAAAGCCTATAATACCAATTTTATCCTATTCTGTCATATTCCATCCATTCTATCATACTCCATCTATTCTATCCTATTCCTTCTATTCTATCCTAATCCATCTATTCTATCCTATTCTATTTATTCTTTCCTATACTACATTTTCTATCATTTTCCATCCGATTCTAACTATTCTATTCTATCTATTCTGTCCTATTACATGTATTCTATCCTATTCCAAATAATCTATCCTATTCTATCTACTCTATCCTATCTAGTCTATCCTATTGTTTCCACACTATCTGTTCTATCCTATTTTATCTCTTCTATCCTATTCTATCAATTCTATCCTATTCTATCTATTATTCAATACTATCTATTCTATCCTATTCTATCCTATTCCATCCTCTCTCCTATTCCATCTTTTCTATCCTATTCCATTTTTCTATCCTATTGCACCTACTGTATCCTATTGCAACTATTCTATTTTATTCCATCTATTCCATCCTATTCCTTCTTTTTCATGCTATTCTATATATTCTATTCCATTCCATCTATTCTATCACATTCCATCTATTCTATCTTATTCCATCCATTATATCCTATTCCAGCCGTTGTATCCTATTCCATCTATTCTATTCTATTCCATATATTGTATCCTATTCCATCTATTCTATCCTATTCCGTCCCTTCTATCCTATTCTATCTATTCTATCCTAATCTATCTATTCTATGCTATTCTATCTATTCTATGCTATTCTATCTATTATACCATTTTCTATTTATTCTATCCTATACTATCTATTCTATCCTAATCCATCCTATTTTATCTATTCTATACCATTCTATATATTCTATCCTATACTATCTAAGCTATCTATTCTATCCTATTCTATCTATTCTATCTTATTCTACCTATGCTATCCTATACAGTAAAAACTATCCTTTTCTATCCTATAGTATCTATTCCATCCTATTCTATCTATTAATTCCCATTCTATATAATCTATCCTATACTATCCATTCTATCCTATTCTATCTATTCTATCCTGTAATACCTATTCTATTCTAATCTATCCTATGCTATCTATTCCATATTTTCTATATTATTCCATCTATTCTATCCCATTCCTTCTTTGCTATCCTATTCCATCTATTCTATCCTATTCCATCTATTCTATTCTATTCCATCTGTTCTACCCTATTCCATTTATACTATTCTTTTCTATTGATTATAGACTACAATATCTAGTCTATGCTAATCCATCCTATTCTATCTATTCCATCCTTTTCCATATTATCTATCCTATGACTTATATTCTATCCTATTTCATTTATTCTATCCTTTCCTTCTATTCTAACCTATTCCATCTATTCTATCCTATTCTATCTATTCTAACATATTCCATCTATTCTATCGTATTCCATCTATTCTATCCTATTCCATCATTTCTATCCTATTCCATCTTTTCTATCCTATTCCATTTTTTCTATCCTATTCCATGTATTCTATTCTATTTCAAATATTCTGTCGTATTCCATCTATTCTATCCTATTCCATCTATTCTATCCTATTCTATCTATTCTATCCTATTCCATCTAATCTATCCTAATCCATCTATTCTATCCTATTCCATCTAATCTATCCTATTCCATCTATTTTATCCTATACTATCTCTTCCATCTATTCTAGCTATTCCATCTATTCTTTCCTATTCTATTTATTCTAGCCTATTCTGTCTATTATATCCTGTACTATCTATTATATCCTACTTTATTATATTCTATCTATTCTAGCCTATTCTATGAATTCTATCATATTCTATCCTATTCTATCTATTATGTCCTGTACTATCCATTCGTTCCTATTCTATTTATTCTATCCTATGCTATCTATTCTATCCTATTCTATCTATACTATCTATTCTATCCTATTCTAACTCTTCTATCCTATTCTATCCTATTCTATCTATTCCATCTTTTCTATCCTATTCCATCTTTACTATCTTATTTCATCTATTCTATCCTATTCCATCTATTCTATCCTACTCCTTCTGTTACATCCTATTCTATTTTTCTACCATATTCATTTATTCTAACCTATACTATCTATTTTATCCTATTCTATCCTATTCTGTCTATTCTATGCTATTCCATCTATTCTATCCTATTCCATCTATTTTATCCTATTCCATCTATTCTCTCCTATTCTATCTATTCTATCGTTTACTATCTATTCTATCCTATTGTATTTTTTTCTATCTATTTTATCCTATTCTATCTAATTTAATCTATTCTATCTATTCTATCCTATTCTATCTATTCTATATCTTGTAACCTATACTATCTATTTAATGCTATGCTATCCTATTCTGTCTATTCTATCCTATTCCATCTATTCTATCCAATTCAAACTATTCTATCCTATTCCATGTATTCTATCCTATTCTGTCTATTCTCTCCTTTACTATCAATTCTAACGTATTCTATCTATTCTATACTCATCCATCTATCGTATCCTATTCCATATTTTCTATCCTTTAACATCTATTCAAACCTATTCCATCTATTCACTCCCATTTCTTCTATTCTTTCCTATTCCATCTAGGCTATCCTATTCAATCTATTCTATTTTCTTCTGTTTAGTCTATTCTATACTATCTATTTTATCCTCTTCTCTCCTATTCTAACTATTCTAACGTATTCTATCTATTGTATGCTATTCCACCTATCTAACCTATTCCATTTTTCTATCCTATTCCAACTGTTATATCCTATTCCATCTATTCTATACTAATCTCACTATTCTATTTATACCGTCTATTCTCTCCTATTCTATGCTATTTTATACATTCTATCCTATTCTATCTATTCTATCATTCTCTATCTATTCTATCCTATAATGTCTATTCTATGCTATATATATATATTATCTTATTCTATCCTAATCTATCTATTATATCCTTTACTATCTATTCTATCTATTCTATCCGATTCTATCTATTCTATTCCATAATACTTATTCTGTCCTATTCCGTCCTATTCTATCGTATTGTATCTATTCTATCCTATTCTATTTTATCCTATTCTATCTATTCTGTCCTATACTATCAATTCTATCCTATTGTATTTATTCTATCCTATTGTATCTATTCTATCGTATTCCATCTATACTTTCCTATACTATCTATTCTATCCTATGCTATTTATTAAATTTCTCTCTATTCTATCCTATTCCATCGTTTCTATCCTCTTTCATCTATTCTATCTTTTCCATCTATTCTATCCTATTCCATCTATTCTATCATATTCCATCTATTCTATCCTATTCCATCTACTATATCCTATTCCATCTTTTCTATCGTACTCCATCTGTACTATCGTTTTCCATCTATTTTATTCTACTCCATTTATTTTATCCTATTCCTTTTATTCTAACCTAATCTATCTTTTATATCCTCTTCTAACTATTCTATCCTATACTATCAATTCTATTCTATTCTATCCTATTCTATGTATTCTATCCTAATCCATATATGCTATCCTATTGTATCTATTTTATCCTATTCCATTTTTATACCCTATTTCATCTATTCTATCCTATTCCACCTATTCTATCCTATTCCAACTTATCTATCCTATTTCATATATTATATCCTATTCCATCTATTCTATCCTATTCCAACTTTTCTATCCTATTCCGTCTATTCTATTCTATTGCATCTTTTTTATCCTATTCTATTTATTCTATCCCATTCTATCTATTATAGACTACACTCTCTATTCTATCCTAATCTATCCTATTCTATCTTTTCCATCCTTTTCCATATTATCTATCCTATTCCTTCTATTCTATCCTATTTAATTTATTCTATCCTTTCCATCTATTCTATCCTATTCCATCTATTCTATCCTATTCTTTCCTATTCTATCTATTCTACCATATTCCATCCATTCTGTCCTATTCAATCTATTCTATCTATTCCATCTATTCTATCCTATTCCATTTATTCTATTCTATTCCAACTCTTCTATCCTAATCCATTTATTCTATCCCATTCTATCTATTATAGACTACATTATCTATTCTATCTTAATCTATCCTATTCTATATATTCCATCCTTTTCCATATAATCTATTCTATTCCATCTATTCTATCTTATTCTATCCTATTCTATCGTATTCTATCTATTCTACTCTATGTATTCTTTCCTATACTATCTCGTCTCTGGAATTCGCTACCTAATGATGTCAGGGACTGCCGGACTTTATCACAATTCAAAATTAAATTGGAACATTTTGTCTTGTTTAATGCTTTTTAGATATTGCTAGAAGTGTTGATTTGTGTTTTTTTTTTACTCCAGATTAAAATCGCAAGTTTCTTGTTTATGTTAGTTAATTAGGATACAATTATTATACTTAATCACTCATTTAAAGTTTGTGTGACTGCAACCTGTGTATATTTTTATGTGACTTTACTTCGTTTATAGTGTTTTTTTTTTCCTTTTTATTTCTGTTATTGCATTTGTATTCCTGGTGTTGTGGAAGAGAAGGCCTGATGGCCTTAACTACACCAGAATAAATAAATAAATAAATAATATTCTATCCTATGCTATGTATTAAATTTATTCTATCTTATTCCATCTATTCCAAACTACTCCATCTATTCTATCATATTCTATCTATTCTGTTCTATTCTATCTATTCTATATTATACCATCTATGCTATCCTAATCTATCCTATTCTATCTATTCTATCCTATTTCATATATATTCTACCCTATTCTCTCTATTCTATCCTATTCCACCTATTCTATCCTCTTTCATCTATTCTATCTTTTCTATCTATTCTATTGTATTCCATCTATTCTATCATATTCCATCTATTCTCTCCTATTCCATCTACTCTATCCTATTCCATCTTTTCTATCCTACTCCGTCTATACTATTCTTTTCCATCTATTCTATTCTATTACATCTATTTTATCCTATTCCATCTCTTCTAACCTATTCTATCTTTTCTATCTTCTATCTATTCTATCCTATAATATCAATTCTATCCTATTCTACCCTATTCTATTTATTCTATCCTAATCCATATATTCTATCCTATTCCATCTATTTTATCCTATTCCATTTTTCTACCCCATTTTATCTATTCTATCCTATTCCACGTATTCTATCTCTTTCGAACTTATTTATCCTATTCCATATATTATCCTATTCTATCCTATTCCATTTTTCTATCCTATTCCAACTATTCTATCCTATATAATCTAACTATTCTATATTTACTTTTTTCTCTGTGTAATTCCATCTGTTCTCTGTATTGTATCTATCTATCTATCTATCTATCTGTCTGTCTGTCTGTCTGTCTGTCTATCTATCTATCTATCTATCTATCTATCTATCTATCTATCTATCTATCTATCTATCTATCTATCTATCTATCTATCTATCTATCTATCTATCTATCTATCTATCTCACCTATTCTATCCTATTCTATATTATTCTATCTATTCTCTCCTAATCTATCCCATTATATCTATTCTATATTATTCTATCTATTCTATCCTATTCTATCTATTCTAATCTATTCTATCCTATTCTATCTACTCTATCCTATACTATCAATTATATCCTATTCTATGCCATTCTATAGATTTTATGCTATTCTATCTATTCTCTCCTTCTCTATCTATTCTCTCTAATCTATCCTAGTCTGTCCTATTCTATCTATTCTATCCTATTGTATCTGTTCTATTCTATTCCATCTCTTCTATCCTAATCCATTTACTCTATCCCTTCCTATCTATTATAGACTACATTATCTATTCTATCTTAATCTATCCTATTCTATATATTCCATCCTTTTCCATATTATCTATCCTATTCCATCTATTCTATCCTATTCTATCTATCCTATCGTATTCTATCTATTCTACTCTATGTATTCTTTCTTATAATATCTATTCTATCCTATGCTATGTATTAAATTTATTCTGTCTTATTCCATCTATTCCAAACTAGTCCATCTATTCTATCATATTCTATCTATTCTATTCTATCTATTCTATACATTACCATCTATTCTATCCTAATCTATCCTATTCTATCTCTTCTATCCTTTTTATATATTCTAACCTATTCTCTCTATTCTATCCTATTCCATATATTCTATCCTCTTTCATCTATTCTATCTTTTCCATCTATTCTATTCTATTCCATCTATTTTATCCTATTACATCTATTCCAACCTATCCCATAATATCTATTCTATCCTATTCTATGTATTCTATCCTAATCCATCTATTCTATCCTATTCCATCTATTTCATCCTATTCCAATTTTCCACCCCATTTTATCTATTCTATCCTATTCCACCTATTCTATCCCTTTCCAACTTATTTATTCTATTCCATATATTATCCTATTCTATCCTATTCCATCTTTTCTATCCTATTCCAACTATTCTACCCTATATAATCTAACTAATCTATATTTACTTTTTTCTCTGTGTAATTCCATCTGTTCTCTGTATTCTATCTATCTATCTATCTATCTATCTATCTATCTATCTATCTATCTATCTATCTATCTATCTATCTATCTATCTATCTATCTATCTATCTATCTATCTATCTAT
This sequence comes from Periplaneta americana, assembly GCF_040183065.1. Classification (NCBI taxonomy): domain Eukaryota; kingdom Metazoa; phylum Arthropoda; class Insecta; order Blattodea; family Blattidae; genus Periplaneta; species Periplaneta americana. The sequence continues at coordinate 144,842,507 of NC_091127.1, forward strand.
CTATCTATCTATCTATCTATCTATCTATCTATCTATCTATCTATCTATCCATCTATCTATCTGTCTATCTATCTATCTATCTATTATCTATTATCTATTATCTATTATCTATTATCTATTATCTATCTATCTATCTATCTATCTATCTATCTATCTATCTATCTATCTATCTATCTATCTATCTATCTATCTATCTATCTATCTATCTATCTATCTATCTATCTATATATCTATATATCTATATATCTATCTATCTATCTATCTATCTATCTATCTATCTATCTATCTATCTATCTATCTATCTATCTATCTATCTATCTATCTATCTATCTATCTATCTATCTATCTATCTATCTATCTATCTATCTATCTATCTATCTATCTATCTATCTATCTATCTATCTATCTATCTATCTATCTATCTATCTGTCTGTCTGTAGTCTGTCTATCTATCTATGTATTCTTTCCCATACAATCTATTCTATCTATCTATCCTATTCTATATTATTCTATCTATTCTCTCCTAATCTATCCCATTATATCTATTCTATATTATTCTATATATTCTATCCTATTTTATCTATTCTAATCTATTCTATCCTATTCTATCTATTCTAGTCTATTCTATCTATTCTATCTATTCTATCCTATACTCTCAATTATATCCTATTCTATCCCATTCTATAGATTGTATGCTATTCTATCTATTCTCTCCTTCTCTATCTATTCTATCTTATACTATCTAATCTATCATAGTCTATCCGATTCTATCTTTTCTAACCTATTGTATCTATTCTATTCTATTTTATTCTATCCATCTATCCTATTCTTCATATTCTATCCTGTACTATCTATTCTATCTTCTCTTTCGTATTCTATCTATTGTATTCTATTCCCTTTTTTCGACCCTATTCCAACTCTTGTATACTATTCCATCTATGCTATCCTATTCCATCTAGTATAACCTATTCTACTATTCTATCTTATTCAATCTATTTCAAGCCTATAATACCAATTTTATCCTATTCTGTCATATTCCATCCATTCTATCATATTCCATCTATTCTATCCTATTCCTTCTATTCTATCCTAATCCATCTATTCTATCCTATTCTATTTATTCTTTCCTATACTACATTTTCTGTCATTTTCCATCCGATTCTATCTATTCTAATCTATCTATTCTGTCCTATTACATGTATTCTATCCTATTCCAAATAATCTATCCTATTCTATTTACTCTATCCTATCTCGTCTATCCTATTGTTTCCACACTATCTGTTCTATCCTATTTTATCTCTTCTATCCTATTCCATCAATTCTATCCTATTCTATCTATTTTTCAATACTATCTATTCTATCCTATTCTATCCTATTCCATCCTCTCTCTCCTATTCCATCTTTTCTATCCTATTCCATTTTTCTATCCTATTCCACTTACTGTATCCTATTCCAACTATTCTATTTTATTCCATCTCTTCCATCCTATTCCTTTTTTATGCTATTCTATATATTCTATTCTATTCCAACTATTCTATCCCATTCCATCTGTTCTATCCTATTCCATCCAGTATATCCTATTCCAGCCGTTGTATCCTATTCTATTCTATTCCATATATTGTATCCATTCCATCTATTCTATCCTATTCCGTCCCTTCTATCCTATTCTATTTATTCTATCCTTTATTACCTATTCTATCCTATCCTATCTATTCTATCCTAATCTATCTATTCTATCCTATTCTATCTATTCTATGCTATTCTATCTATTATATCATTTTCTATTTATATTATCCTATGCTATCTATTCTATTCTAATCCTTCCTATTCTATCTATTCTATCCCATTCTATATATTCTATCCTATACAATCTAATCTATCTATATTATCCTATTCTATCTATTCTATCTTATTCTACCTATGCTATCCTATACAATCAAAACTATCCTTTTCTATCCTATAGTATCTATTCCATCCTATTCTATCTATTTTTTCCCATTCTATATATTCTATCCTATACTATCCATTCTATCCTATTCTATCTATTCTATCCCATTCTTTTTATTCTATCCTATTCCATCTTCTATTCTATCTATTCTATCCTATAATACCTATTCTATTCTAATCTATCCTATGCTATCTATTCCATATTTTCTATCTTATTCCATCTATTCTATCCCATTCCTTCTTTTCTATCCTATTCCATCTATTCTATCCTATTCCATCTATTCTATTCCATCTGTTCTATCCTATTCCATTTATTCTATTCCTTTCTATTGATTATAGACCAAAATATATATTCTATGCTAATCCATTCTATTCTATCTATTCCATCCTTTTCCATATTATCTATCCTATGACTTATATTCTATCCTATTTCATTTATTCTATCCTTTCCTTCTATTCTATCCTATTCCATCTATTCTATCCTATTCTATCTATTCTAACATATTCCATCTATTCTATCCTATACCATCTATTCAATCCTATTCAATCTATTCTATCCTCTTCAATTTTTCTATCCCATTCCATCTATTCTATCCTATTCCATCATTTCGATCCTATTCCAACTTTTCTATCCTATTCAATTTTTTCTATCCTATTCCATGTATTCTATTCTATTCCAACTATTCTGCCGTATTCCATCTATTCTATCCTAATCCATCTATTCTATCCTATTCTATCTATTCTATCCTACTCCATCTAATCTATCCTAATCCATCTATTCTATCCTATTCCATCTAATCTATCCTATTCCATCTATTTTATCCTATACAATCTCTTCCATCTATTCTAGCTATTCCATCTATTCTTTCCTATTCTATTTATTCTAGCCTATTCTGTCTATTATATCCTGTAATATCTATTATAGCCTACTTTATTATATTCTATCTATTCTAGCCTATTCTATGTATTCTATCATATTCTATCCTATTCTTTCTATTATGTCCTGTACTATCTATTCGTTCCTATTCTATTTATTCTTTCCTATGCTATCTATTCTATCCTATTCTATCTATACTATCTATTCTATCCTATTCTAACTTTTCTATCCTATTCTATCCTATTCTATCTATTCCATCTTTTCTATCCTATTCCATCTTTGCTATCTTATTTCATCTATTCTATCCTATTCCATCTATTCTATCCTATTCCTTCTGTTACATCCTATTCTATTTTTCTACCATATTCATTTATTCTAACCTATACTATCTATTTTATCCTATTCTATCCTATTCTCTCTATTCTATCCTATTCCATCTATTCTATCCTATTCCATCTATTCTATCCTATTCCATCTATTCTCTCCTATTCTATCTATTCTATCCTTTACTATCTATTCTATCCTATTGTATCTTTTTCTATCTATTTTATCCTATTCTATCTAATTTAATCTATTCTATCTATTCTATCCTATTCTATCTATTCTATATCTTGTAACCAATACTATCTATTTTATGCTATGCTATCCTATTCTGTCTATTCTATCCTATTCCATCTATTCTATCCAATTCCAACTATTCTCTCCTTTACTATCAATTCTAGCCTATTCTATCTATTCTATACTCATCCATCTATTGTATCCTATTCCATATTTTCTATCCTTTAACATCTATTTTAACCTATTCCATCTATTCTCTCCCATTTCTTCTATTCTTTCCTATTCCATCTATGCTACCCTATTCAATCTATTCTATCTTCTTCTAATTAGTCTATTCTATACTATCTATTTTATCCTCTTCTCTCCTATTCTAACTATTCTAACGTATTCTGTCTATTGTATGCTATTCCACCTATCTAACCTATTCCATTTTTCTATCCTATTCCAACTGTTATATCCTATTCCATCTATTCTATACTAATCTCACTATTCTATTTTATACCATCTATTCTCTCCTATTCTATTCTATTTTATACATTCTATCCTATTCTATCTATTCTATCATTCTCTATCTATTCTATCCTATAATGTCTATTCTATGCTATATATCTATTTTATCTTATTCTATCCTAATCTCTTTATTATATCCTATACTATCTATTCTATCTATTCTATCCGATTCTATCTATTCTATTCCATAATACCTATTCTGTCCTATTCCGTCCTATTCTATCGTATTGTATCTATTCTATCCTATTCTATCTCTTTTATCCTATTCTACCTATTCTGTCCTATACTATAAATTTTATCCTATTCTATCTATTCTATCCTATTGTATCTATTCTATCCTATTGTATCTATTCTATCGTATTCCATCTATATTTTCCTATACTATCTATTCTATCCTATGCTATATATTATATTTCTCTCTATTCTATCCTATTCCATCGTTTCTATCCGCTTTCATCTATTCTATCTTTTCCATCTATTCTATCCTATGCCATCTATTCTATCATATTCCATCTATTCTATCCTATTCCATCTACTATATCCTATTCCATCTTTTCTATCGTACTCCATCTATACTATCGTTTTCCATCTATTTTATTCTACACCTTTTATTTTATCCTATTCCATTTATTCTAACCTAATCTATCTTTTATATCCTCTTCTATCTATTCTATCCTATTCTATCAATGCTATCCTATTCTATCCTATTCTATGTATTCTATCCTAATCCATATATTCTATCCTATTGTATCTATTCTATCCTATTCCATTTTTCTACCCTATTTCATCTATTCTATCCTATTCCACTTATTCTATCCTATTCCAACTTATCTATCCTATTTCATATATTATATTCTATGCCATCTATTCTATCCTATTCCAACTTTTCTATCCTATTCCGTCTATTCTATTCTATTCCATCTTTTTTATCCTTTTCCATTTATTCTATCCCATTCTATCTATTATAGACTACACTCTCTATTCTATCCTAATCTATCCTATTCTATCTTTTACATCCTTTTCCATATTAACTATCCTATTCCTTCTATTTTATCCTATTTAATTTATTCTATCCTTTCCATCTATTCTATCCTATTCCATCTATTCTATCCTATTCTTTCCTATTCTATCTATTCTACCATATTCCATCCATTCTGTCCTATTCCATCTATTCTATCCTATTCCATCTATTCTATCCTATTCCATCTATTCTATTCTATTCCACCTCTTCTATCCTAATCCTTTTATTCTATCCCATTCTATCTATTATAGACTACATTATCTATTCTATCCTAATCTATCCTATTCTATATATTCCATCCTTTTCCATATTATCTATCCTATTCCATCTATTCTATCCTATTCTATCGTATTCTATCTATTCTACTCTATGTATTCTTTCCTATACTATCTATTCTATCCTATGCTATGTATTAAATTTATTCTATCTTATTCCATCTATTCCAAACTACTCAATCTATTCTATCATATTCTATCTATTCTGTTCTATTCTATCTATTCTATATTATACCATCTATGCTATCCTAATCTATCTTATTCTATCTATTATATCCTATTTCATATATATTCTACCCTATTCTCTCTATTCTATCCTATTCCACCTATTCTATCCTCTTTCATCTATTCTATCTTTTCCATCTATTCTATTGTATTCCATCTATTCTATCATATTCCATCTATTCTCTCCTATTCCATCTACTCTATCCTATTCCATCTTTTCTATCCTACTCCATCTATACTATCCTTTTCCATCTATTCTATTCTATTACATCTATTTTATCCTATTCCATCTCTTCTAACCTATTCTATCTTTTCTATCTTCTATCTATTCTATCCTATAATATCAATTCTATCCTATTCTACCCTATTCTATATATTCTATCCTAATCCATATATTCTATCCTATTCCATCTATTTTATCCTATTCCATTTTTCTACCCCATTTTATCTATTCTATCCTATTCCACCTATTCTATCTCTTACGAACTTATTTATCCTATTCCATATATTATCCTATTCTATCCTATTCCATCTTTTCTATCCTATTCCAACTATTCTATCCTATATAATCTAACTATTCTATATTTACTTTTTTCTCTGTGTAATTCCATCTGTTCTCTGTATTCTATCTATCTATCTATCTATCTATCTATCTATCTATCTATCTATCTATTCTATCTATCTATCTATCTATCTATCTATCTATCTATCTGTCTGTCTGTCTGTCTGTCTGTCTGTCTGTCTGTCTGTCTGTCTGTCTGTCTGTCTGTCTGTCTGTCTGTCTGTCTGTCTGTCTGTCTGTCTATCTATCTATCTATCTATCTATCTATCTATCTATCTATCTCACCTATTCTATCCTATTCTATATTATTCTATCTATTCTCTCCTAATCTATCCCATTATATCTATTCTATATTATTCTATCTATTCTATCCTATTCTATCTATTCTAATCTATTCTATCCTATTCTATCTATTCTATCCTATACTATCAATTATATCCTATTCTATCCCATTCTATAGATTTTATGCTATTCTATCTATTCTCTCCTTCTCTATCTATTCTCTCTAATCTATCCTAGTCTATCCTATTCTATCTATTCTATCCTATTGTATCTGTTCTATTCTATTCTATTCCATGTCTTCTTTCCTAATCCATTTATTCTATCCCTTTCTATCTATTATAGACTACATTATCTATTCTATCTTAATCTATCCTATTCTATATATTCCATCCTTTTCCATATTATCTATCCTATTCCATCTATTCTATCCTATTCTATCTATCCTATCGTATTCTATCTATTCTACTCTATGTATTCTTTCCTATAATATCTATTCTATCCTATGCTATGTATTAAATTTATTCTGTCTTATTCCATCTATTCCAAACTAGTCCATCTATTCTATCATATTCTATCTATTCTATTCTATCTATTCTATATTATACCATCTATTCTATCCTAATCTATCCTATTCTATCTATTCTATCCTTTTTATATATTCTACCCATTCTCTCTATTCTATCCTATTCCATATATTCTATCCTCTTTCATCTATTCTATCTTTTCCATCTATTCTATTCTATTCCATCTATTTTATCCTATTCCATCTATTCCAACCTATCCCATAATATCTCTTCTATCCTATTCTATATTATTCTATGTATTCTATCCTAATCCATCTATTCTATCCTATTCCATCTATTTCATCCTATTCCAATTTTCCACCCCATTTTATCTATTCTATCCTATTCCACCTATTCTATCCTTTTCCAACTTATTTATCCTATTCCATATATTATCCTATTCTATCCTATTCCATCTTTTCTATCCTATTCCAACTATTCTACCCTATATAATCTAACTAATCTATATTTACTTTTTTCTCTGTGTAATTCCATCTGTTCTCTGTATTCTATCTATCTATCTATCTATCTATCTATCTATCTATCTATCTATCTATCTATCTATCTATCTATCTATCTATCTATCTGTCTGTCTGTCTGTCTGTCTGTCTGTCTGTCTGTCTGTCTATCTATCTATCTATCTATCTATATATCTATCTATATATCTATCTATCTATCGATCTATCTATCTATCGATCTATCTATCTATCTATCTATCTATCTATCTATCTATCTATCTATCTATCTATCTATCTATCTATCTATCTATCTATCTATCTATCTATCTATCTATCTATCTATCTATCTATCTATCTATCTATCTATCTATCTATCTATCTATCTATCTATCTATCTATCTATCTATCTATCTATCTATCTATCTATATATCCATCTATCTATCTATCTATCTATCTATCTATCTATCTATCTATCTATCTATCTATCTATCTATCTATCTATCTATCTATCTATCTGTCTGTCTGTCTGTCTGTCTGTCTGTCTGTCTGTCTGTCTGTCTATCTATCTATGTATTCTTTCCCATACTATCTATTCTATCTATCTATCCTATTCTATATTATTCTATCTATTCTCTCATAATCTATCCCATTATATCTAATCTATATTATTCTATCTATTCTATCCTATTCTATCTATTCTAATTTATTCTATCCTATTCTATCTATTCTAGTCTATTCTATCTATTCTATCCTATACTATCAATTATATCCTATTCTATCCCATTCTATAGATTTTATGCTATTCTATCTATTCTCTCCTTCTCTATCTATTCTATCTTATACTATCTAATCTATCATAGTCTATCCGATTCTATCTTTTCTAACCTATTGTATCTATTCTATTCTATTCTATTCTATCCATCTATCCTATTCTTCATATTCTATCCTGTACTATCTATTCTATCCTATTCTATCTTCTCTTTCGTATTCTATCTATTGTATTCTATTCCATTTTTTCGACCCTATTCCAACTCTTGTATACTATTCCATCTATTCTATCCTATTACATCTATTCTATCCTTTTCCATCTAGTATAACCTATTCTACTATTCTATCTTATTCAATCTATTTAAAGCCTATAATACCAATTTTATCCTATTCCGTCCATTCTATCATATTCCATCTATTCTTTCCTATTCCTTCTATTCTATCCTAATCCATCTAGTCTATCCTATTCTATTTATTCTTTCCTATACTACATTTTCTGTCATTTTCCATCCGATTCTAACTATTCTATTCTATCTATTCTGTCCTATTACATGTATTCTATCCTATTCCAAATAATCTATCCTATTCTATCTACTCTATCCTATCTAGTCTATCCTATTGTTTCCACACTATCTGTTCTATCCTATTTTATCTCTTCTATACTATTCCATCAATTCTATCCTATTCTATCTATTTTTCAATACTATCTTTTCTATCCTATTCTATCCTATTCCATCCTCTCTCTCCTATTCCATCTTTTCTATCCTATTTCATTTTTCTATACTATTCCACCTACTGTATCCTATTCCAACTATTCTATTTTATTCCATCTCTTCCATCCTATTCCTTCTTTTTTTTTTGCTATTCTATATATTCTATTCTATTCCAACTATTCTATCCCATTCCATCTATTCTATCCTATTCCATCCAGTATATCCTATTCCAGCCGTTGTATCCTATTCCATCTATTCTATTCTATTCCATATATTGTATCCTATTCCATCTATTCTATCCTATTCCGTCCCTTCTATCCTATTCTATTTATTCTATCCTTTATTACCTATTCTATCCTATCCTATCTATTCTATCCTAATCTATCTATTCTATCCTATTCTATCTATTCTATGCTATTCTATCTATTATATCATTTTCTATTTATATTATCCTATGCTATCTATTCTATTCTAATCCTTCCTATTCTATCTATTCTATCCCATTCTATATATTCTATCCTATACTATCTAATCTATCTATTCTATCCTATTCTATCTATTCTATCTTATTCTACCTATGCTATCCTATACAATCAAAACTATCCTTTTCTATCCTATAGTATCTATTCCATCCTATTCTACCTATTTTTTTCCATTCTATATATTTTATCCTATACTATCCATTCTATCCTATTCTATCTATTCTATTCCATTCTTTTTATTCTATCCTATTCCATCTTCTATTCTATCTATTCTATCCTATAATACCTATTCTATTCTAATCTATCCTATGCTATCTATTCCATATTTTCTCTCTTATTCCATCTATTCTATCCCATTCCTTTTCTATCCTATTCCATCTATTCTATCCTATTCCATCTATTCTATTCTATTCCATCTGTTCTATCTATTCCATTTATTCTATTCCTTTCTATTGATTATGGACCAAAATATCTATTCTATGCTAATCCATCCTATTCTATCTATTCCATCCTTTTCCATATTATCTATCCTATGACTTATATTCTATCCTATTTCATTTATTCTATCCTTTCCTTCTATTCTATCCTCTTCCTTCTATTCTATCTATTCTAACATATTCCATCTATTCTATCGTATTCCATCTATTCTATCCTATACCATCTATTCAATCCTATTCAATCTATTCTATCCTCTTCAATTTTTCTATCCCATTCCATCTATTCTATCCTATTCCATGATTTCTATCCTATTCCAACTTTTCTATCCTATTCAATTTTTTCTATCCTATTCCATGTATTCTATTCTATTCCAACTATTTGCCGTATTCCATCTATTCTATCCTATTCCATCTATTCTATCCTATTCTATCTATTCTATCCTATTCCATCTAATCTATCCTAATCCATCTATTCTATCCTATTCCATCTAATCTATCCTATTCCATCTATTTTATCCTATACAATCTCTTCCATCTATTCTAGCTATTCCATCTATTCTTTCCTATTCTATTTATTCTAGCCTATTCTGTCTATTATATCCTGTAATATCTATTATATCCTACTTTATTATATTCTATCTATTCTAGCCTATTCTATGTATTCTATCATATTCTATCCTATTCTGTCTATTATGTCCTGTACTATCTATTCGTTCCTATTCTATTTATTCTATCCTAAGCTATCTATTCTATCCTATTCTATCTATACTATCTATTCTTTCCTATTCTAACTCTTCTATCCTATTCTATCTATTCCATCTTTTCTTTCCTATTCCATCTTTACTATCTTATTTCATATATTCTATCCTATTCCATCTATTCTATCCTATTCCTTCAGTTATATCATATTCTATTTTTCTACCATATTCATTTATTCTAGCCTATACTATCTATTTTATCCTATTCTATCCTATTCAGTCTATTCTATACTATTCCATCTATTCTATCCTATTCCATCTATTCTATCCTATTCCATCTATTCTCTCCTATTCTATCTATTCTATCCTTTACTATCTATTCTATCCTATTGTATCTTTTTCTATCTATTTTATCCTATTCTATCTAATGTAATCTATTCTATCTATTCTATCTATTCTATATCTTGTAACCAATACTATCTATTTTATGCTATGCTATCCTATTCTGTCTATTCTATCCTATTCCATCTATTCTATCCAATTCCAACTATTCTATCCTATTCCATGTATTCTATCCTATTCTGTCTATTCTCTCCTTTACTATCAATTCTAGCCTATTCTATCTATTCTATACTCATCCATCTATTGTATCCTATTCCATATTTTCTATCCTTTAACATCTATTTTAACCTATTCCATCTATTCTCTCCCATTTCTTCTATTCTTTCCTATTCCATCTATGCTATCCTATTCAATCTATTCTATCTTCTTCTAATTAGTCTATTCTATACTATCTATTTTATCCTCTTCTCTCCTATTCTAACTATTCTAACGTATTCTGTCTATTCTATGCTATTCCACCTCTCTAACCTATTCCATTTTTCTATCCTATTCCAACTGTTATATCCTATTCCATCTATTCTATACTAATCTCACTATTCTATTTTATACCATCTATTCTCTCCTATTCTATGCTATTTTATACATTCTATCCTATTCTATCTATTCTATCATTCTCTATCTATTCTATCCTATAATGTCTATTCTATGCTATATATCTATTTTATCTTATTCTATCCTAATCTCTCTATTATATCCTATACTATCTATTCTATCTATTCTATCCGATTCTATCTATTCTATTCCATAATACCTATTCTGTCCTATTCCGTCCTATTCTATCGTATTGTATCTATTCTATCCTATTCTATCTATTTTATCCTATTCTACCTATTCTGTCCTATACTATCAATTTTATCCTATTCTATCTATTCTATCCTATTGTATCTATTCTATCGTATTCCATCTCTACTTTCCTATACTATCTATTCTATCCTATGCTATATATTATATTTCTCTCTATTCTATCCTATTCCATCCTTTCTATACTCTTTCATCTATTCTATCTTTTCCATCTATTCTATCCTATGCCATCTATTCTATCATATTCCATCTATTCTATCCTATTCCATCTACTATATCTTATTCCATCTTTTCTATCGTACTCCATCTATACTATCGTTTTCCATCTATTTTATTCTACACCATTTATTTTATCCTATTCCATTTATTCTAACCCAATCTATCTTTTATATCCTCTTCTATCTATTCTATCCTATTCTATCAATGCTATCCTATTCTATCCTATTCATTGTATTCTATCCTAATCCATATATTCTATCCTATTGTATCTATTCTATCCTATTCCATTTTTCTACCCTATTTCATCTACTCTATCCTATTCCACCTATTCTATCCTATTCCAACTTATCTATCCTATTTCATATATTATATCCTATTCCATCTATTCTACCCTATTCCAACTTTTCTATCCTATTCCTTCTATTCTGTTCTATTCCATCTTTTCTGTCCTATTCCATTTATTCTATCCCATTCTATCTATTATAGACTACACTCTCTATTCTATCCTAATCTATCCTATTCTATCTTTTCCATCCTTTTCCATATTATCTATCCTATTCCTTCTATTCTATCCTATTTAATTTATTCTATCCTTTCCATGCATTCTATCCTATTCCATCTATTCTATCCTATTCTTTCCTATTCTATCTATTCTACCATATTCCATCCATTCTGTCCTATTCAATCTATTCTATCCTATTCCATCTATTCTATCCTATTCCATCTCTTCTATTCTATTCCAATTCTTCTATCCTAATCCATTTATTCTATCCCATTCTATCTATTATAGACTACATTATCTATTCTATCCTAATCTATCCTATTCTATATATTCCATCCTTTTCCATATTATCTATTCTATTCCATCTATTCTATCCTATTCTATCCTATTCTATCGTATTCTATCTATACTACTCTATGTATTCTTTCCTATACTATCTATTCTATCCTATGCTATGTATTAAATTTATTCTATCTTATTCCATCTATTCCAAACTACTCCATCTATTCTATCATATTCTATCTATTCTGTTCTATTCTATCTATTCTATATTATAACATCTATGCTATCCTATTCTATCCTATTCCATCTTTTCTATCCTATTCCAACTATTCTATCCTATATAATTTAACTATTCTATATTTACTTTTTTCTCTGTGTAATTCTATCTATCTATCTATCTATCTATCTATCTATCTATCTATCTATCTATCTATCTATCTATCTATCTATCTATCTATCTATCTATCTATCTATCTATCTATCTATCTATCTATCTATCTGTCTGTCTGTCTGTCTGTCTGTCTGTCTGTCTGTCTGTCTGTCTGTCTGTCTGACTGTCTGTCTGTCTGTCTATCTATCTGTGTTTGTCTATCTATCTATCTATCTATCTATCTATCTATCTATCTATCTATCTATCTATCTATCTATCTATCTATCTATCTATCTATCTATCTATCTATCTATCTATCTATCTATCTATCTATCTATCTATCTATCTATCTATCTATCTATCTATCTATCTATCTCACCTATTCTATCCTATTCTATATTATTCTATCTATTCTCTCCTAATCTATCCCATTATATCTATTCTATATTATTCTATCTATTCTATCCTATTCTATCTATTCTAATCTATTCCATCCTATTCTATCTACTCTATCCTATACTATCAATTATATCCTATTCTATCCCATTCTATAGATTTATGCTATTCTCTCTATTCTCTCCTTCTCTATCTATTCTATCTTGTACTATCTAATCTATCCTAGTCTATCCTAGTCTATCTATTCTATCCTATTGTATCTGTTCTATTCTATTCTATTCCATCTCTTCTATCCTAATCCATTTATTCTATCCCATTCTATCTATTATAGACTACATTATCTATTCTATCTTAATCTATCCTATTCTATATATTCCATCCTTTTCCATATTATCTATCCTATTCCATCTATTCTATCCTATTCTATCTATCCTATCGTATTCTATCTATTCTACTCTATGTATTCTTTCCTATACTATCTATTCTATCCTATGCTATGTATTAAATTTATTCTATCTTATTCCATCTATTCCAAACTAGTCCATCTATTCTATCATATTCTATCTATTCTATTCTATCTATTCTATATTATACCATCTATTCTATCCTAATCTTTCCTATTCTATCTATTCTAACCTTTTTATATATTCTACCCTATTCTCTCTATTCTATCCTAATCCATATATTCTATCCTCTTTCATCTATTCTATCTTTTCCATCTATTCTATTCTATTCCATCTATTTTATCCTATTCCATCTATTCCAACCTATCCCATAATATCTATACTATCCTATTCTATGTATTCTATCCTAATCCATCTATTCTATCCTATTCCATCTATTTCATCCTATTCCAATTTTCCACCCATTTTATCTATTCTATCCTATTCCACCTATTCTATCCCTTTCCAACTTATTTATCCTATTCCATATATTATCCTATTCTATCCTATTCCATCTTTTCTATCCTATTCCAACTATTCTACCCTATATAATCTAACTAATCTATATTTACTTTTTTCTCTGTGTAATTCCATCTGTTCTCTGTATTCAATCTATCTATCTATCTATCTATCTATCTATCTATCTATCTATCTATCTATCTATCTATCTATCTATCTATCTATCTATCTATCTATCTATCTATCTATCTGTCTGTCTGTCTGTCTATGTATTCTTTCCCATACTATCTATTCTATCTATCTATCTATCTATCCTATTCTATATTATTCTATCTATTCTCTCCTAATCTATCCCATTATATCTATTCTATATTATTCAATCTATTCTATCCTATTCTATCTATTCTAATCTATTCTATCCTATTCTATCTATTCTAGTCTATTCTATCTATTCTATCCTATACTATCAATTATATCCTATTCTATCCGAATGTATAGATTTTATGCTATTCTATCTATTCTCTCCTTCTCTATCTATTCTATCTTATATTATCTAATCTATCATAGTCTATCCGATTCTATATATTCTATCCTATTGTATCTATTCTATTCTATTCCATTCTATCCATCTATCCTATTCTTCATATTCTATCCTGTACTATCTATTCTATCCTATTCTATCTTCTCTTTCGTATTCTATCTATTGTATTCTATTCCCTTTTTTCGACCCTATTCCAACTCTTGTATACTATTCCATCTATTCTATCCTATTACATCTATTCTATCCTATTCCATCTAGTATAACCTATTCTACTATTCTATCTTATTCAATCTATTTAAAGCCTATAATACCAATTTTATCCTATTCTGTCATATTCCATCCATTCTATCATATTCCATCTATTTTATCCTATTCCTTCTATTCTATCCTAATCCATCTATTCTATCCTATTCTATTTATTCTTTCCTATACTACATTTTCTGTCATTTTCCATCCGATTCTATCTATTCTATTCTATCTATTCTGTCCTATTACATGTATTCTATCCTATTCCAAATAATCTATCCTATTCTATCTACTCTATCCTATCTAGTCTATCCTATTGTTTCCACACTATCTGTTCTATCCTATTTTATCTCTTCAATCCTATTCCATCAATTCTATCCTATTCTATCTATTTTTCAATACTATCTATTCTATCCTATTCTATCCTATTCCATCCTCTCTCTCCTATTCCATCTTTTCTATCCTATTTCATTTTTCTATCCTATTCCACCTACTGTATCCTATTCCAACTATTCTATTTTATTCCATCTCTTCCATCCTATTCCTTCTTTTTTATGCTATTCTATATATTCTATTCTATTCCAACTATTCTATCCCATTCCATCTATTCTATCCTATTCCATCCAGTATATCCTATTCCAACCGTTGTATCCTATTCCATCTATTCTATTCTATTCCATATATTGTATCCTATTCCATCTATTCTATCCTATTCCGTCCCTTCTATGCTATTCTATTTATTCTATCCTTTATTACCTATTCTCTCCTATCCTATCTATTCTATCCTAATCTATCTATTCTATCCTATTCTATCTATTCTATGCTATTCTATCTATTATATCATTTTCTATTTATTCTATCCTATGCTATCTATTCTATTCTAATCCATCCTATTCTATCTATTCTATCCCATTCTATATATTCTATCCTATACTATCTAAGCTATCTATTCTATCGTATTCTATCTATTCTATCTTATTCTACCTAGGCTATCCTATACAATCAAAACTATCCTTTTCTATCCTATAGTATCTATTCCATCCTATTCTATCTATTTTTTCCCATTCTATATATTCTATCCTATACTATCCATTCTATCCTATTCTATCTATTCTATCCCATTCTTTTTATTCTATCCTATTCCATCTTCTGTTCTATCTATTCTATCCTATAATACCTATTCTATTCTAATCTATCCTATGCTATCTATTCCATATTTTCTATCTTATTCCATCTATTCTATCCCATTCCTTATTTTCTATCCTATTCCATCTATTCTATCCTATTCCATCTATTGTATTCTATTCCATCTGTTCCATCCTATTCCATTTATTCTATTCCTTTCTATTGATTATAGACTACAATATCTATTCTATGCTAATCCATCCTATTCTATCTATTCCATCCTTTTCCATATTATCTATCCTATGACTTATATTCTATCCTATTTCATTTATTCTATCCTTTCCTTCTATTCTATCCTATTCCATCTATTCTATCCTATTCTATCTATTCTAACATATCCCATCTATTCTATCGCATTCCATCTATTCTATCCTATAACTTCTATTCAATCCTATTCAATCTATTCTATCCTCTTCAATTTTTCTATCCCATTCCATCTATTCTATCCTATTCCATCATTTCTATCCTATTCCATCTTTTCTATCCTATTCAATTTTTTCTATCGTATTCCATGTATTCTATTCTATTCCAACTATTTTGTCGTATTCCATCTATTCTATCCTATTCCATCTATTCTATCCTATTCTATCTATTCTATCCTATTCCATCTAATCTATCCTAATCCATCTATTCTTTCTATTCCATCTAATCTATCCTATTCCATCTATTTTATCCTATACAATCTCTTCCATCTATTCTAGCTATTCCATCTATTCTTTCCTATTCTTTTTATTCTAGCCTATTCTGTCTATTATATCCTGTAATATCTATTATATCCTACTTTATTATATTCTATCTATTCTAGCCTATTCTATGTATTCTATCATATTCTATCCTATTCTGTCTATTATGTCCTGTACTATCTATTCGTTCCTATTCTATTTATTCTATCCTATGCTATCTATTCTATCCTATTCTATCTATACTATCTATTCTATCCTATTCTAACTCTTCTATCCTATTCTATCCTATTCTATCTATTCCATCTTTTCTATTCTATTCCATCTTTACTATCTTATTTCATCTATTCTATCCTATTTCATCTATTCTATCCTATTCCTTCTGTTACATCCTATTCTATTTTTCTACCATATTCATTTATTCTAACCTATACTATCTATTGTATCCTATTCTATCCTATTCTGACTATTCTCTTCTATTCCATCTATTCTATCCTATTCCATCTATTCTATCCTATTCCATCTATTCTCTCCTATTCTATCTATTCTATCCTTTACTATCTATTCTATCCTATTGTATCTTTTTCTATCTATTTAACCTATTCTATCTAATTTAATCTATTTTATCTATTCTATCCTATTCTATCTATTCTATATCTTGTAACCTATACTATCTATTTGATGCTATGCTATCCTATTCTGTCTATTCTATCCACTTCCATCTATTCTATCCAATTCCAACTATTCTATCCTATTCCATGTATTCTATCCTATTCTGTCTATACTCTCCTTTACTATCAATTCTAGCCTATTCTATCTATTCTATACTCATCCATCTATTGTATCCTATTCCATATTTTCTATTCTTTAACATCTATTCTAATCTATTCCATCTATTCTCTCCCATTTCTTCTATTCTTTCCTATTCCATCTATGCTATCCTCTTCAATCTAATCTATCTTCTTCTATTTAGTCTATTCTATTCTATCTATTTTATCCTCTTCTCTCCTATTCTAACTATTCTAACGTGTTCTATCTATTGTATGCTATTCCACCTATCTAACCTATTCTATTTTTCTATCCTATTCCAACTGTTACATCCTATTCCATCTATTCTATACTAATCTCACTATTCTATTTTATACCATCTATTCTCTCCTATTCTATGCTATTTTGTACATTCTATCCTATTCTATCTATTCTATCATTCTCTATCTATTCTATCCTATATTGTCTATTCTATGCTATATATCTATTTTATCTTATTCTATCCTAATCTCTCTATTATATCCCATACTATCTATTCTATTTATTCTACCCGATTCTATCTATTCTATTCCATAATACGTATTCTGTCCTATTCCGTCCTATTCTATCGTATTGTATCTATTCTATCCTATTCTATCTATTTTATCCTATTCTATCTATTCTGTCCTATACTATCAATTTTATCCTATTCTATCTATTCTATCCCATTGTATCTATTCTATCCTATTGTATCTATTCTATCGTATTCCATCTATACTTTCCTATACTATCTATTCTATCCTATGCTATATATTAAATTTCTCTCTATTCTATCCTGTTCCATAGTTTCTATCCTCTTTCATCTATTCTATCTTTTCCATCTATTCTATCCTATGCCATCTATTCTATCATATTCCATCTATTCTATCCTATTTCATCTACTATATCCTATTCCATCTTTTCTCTCGTACTCCATCTATACTATCGTTTTCCATCTATTTTATTCTACTCCATTTATTTTATCCTATTCCATTTATTCTAACCTAATCTATCTTTTATATCGTCTTCTATCTATTCTATCCTATACTATCAATTCTATCCTATTCTATGCTATTCTATGTATTCTATCCTAATCCATATATTCTATCCTATTGTACCTATTTTATCCTATTCTTTTTTTCTACCCTATTTCATCTATTCTATCCCATTCCACCTATTCTATCCTATTCCAACTTATCTATCCTATTTCATATATTATATCCTATTCCATCTATTCTATCCTATTCCAACTTTTCTATCCTATTCCGTCTATTCTATTCTATTCCATCTTTTCAATCCTATTCGATTTATTCTATCCCATTCTATCTATTATAGACTACACTCTCTATTCTATCCTAATCTATCCTATTTTATCTTTTCCATCCTTTTCCATATTATCTATCCTATTCCTTCTATTCTATCCTATTTAACTTATTCTATCCTTTCCATCTATTCTATCCTATTCCATCTATTCTATCCTATTCTTTCCTATTCTATCTATTCTACCATATTCCATCCATTCTGTCCTATTGAATCTATTCTATCCTATTCCATCTATTCTATCCTATTCTATCTGCTCTCTCCCATACTATCTATTCAATCCCATTCTATCTATTCTATTCAATTCTATCCTATTCCATCTATTATATCCTATTTCCTCTTTTCTATCCTATTCCATATATTTTACCCTATTCCATCTATTCTATCCTATTCCATCTATTCTATCCTATACCATCTATACTATCATATTCCATCTATTTTTCCTCTTCCATTTTTCTCGCCTATTCCATCTATTCTAACCTATTCCACCTTTTCTATCCTATTCGATATTTTCTATCCTAATCCAAGTAATCTATCCTATTCCAACTATTCTGTCCTATTCCATCTATTCTATCTTAGTCCATCTATTCTATCCTATTCCATCTTTTCTAACCTATTCCATTTTTTCTATCCTGTTCCATCTATTCTATCCTATTCCATCTATGCTTTCATATATATGCTATCCTACACTATCTATTCTATCCTATTCTATTCTGTTCCATTTAATCTATCATATTCCATCTATTCCATCTATTCTATTCTATTCTATCCTACTTCATCTGTTCTATCCTATTCCATCTATTCTATCCTATTCCATCTATTCTATCCTAATCCATCTATTCTATCCTATTCCATCTAATCTATCCTATTCCATCTATTCTATCCTAGGCTATCTCTTCCATCTATTCAACTTATTCCATTTATTCTTTCCTATTCTATTTATTCTAGCCTATTCTAGCTATTATATCCTGTACTATCTATTATATTTTATCTTATTCTATCTATTATATCCTATTCTATTTTATCCTATACTATCTATTGTATCCTATTCCCTCTAATCTATCCTATTCTATCAATATAGACTATTCTATGTATTCTATAATATTCTCTCTATTCTATCCTATTCTATCTATTATATCCTATACTATCTATTCTATCCTATTCTATCTATTCTAACCTATTCTATACATTCTATCTATTCCATTTTTTCTACCCTATTCCATCTATTCTATTCAATATTAAAAAAAATTCCAAATTTTCAAAAAATTAATAATTTTTCAAAATTACAAAAAATGATCAAAATTTTAAGAATTGGAAAAAAATTTTAAAATTTTCAAACCTTTTCAGTATTAAAAAAAATCAATTTTTTGTCAGAATACAAAAAAAATTTTCCAAAAATGACAAAATTTCAAATTTTTTTTAATTTTACAATTTCAATTTACTGGGATTTTAAAAAAATTGCAATTTGTATTCTGCAAAATATTGAAAATTTTTGGGATTTTTTAAAATTAAAAAAAAAATTAAAAAGAAATTGAAAATTTATTGTTTTGTGGAAAATTATTTGAATTAAAATAAATGAAATTTTTGACAATTTTTTAGAATTTCAAAATTTTTTAATTTTCAATTTTGGAAATTTTTTAAAATTTTGATTTAATTTTAAAAATTTCTTGAATTTTGAAAAATTTAAAAATCTTTTCTTTTTTTAATTTTGAAAATTAAGATTTTCAAATCTTTTTCAATTTTGAAAATTTTTGAAAATTCTGAATCTTTAAACACTTTTGGAATTCGAAAAAATTCTGAAAAAAAATTGAAATTTTGAAAAATTTAAAAATTTTGAAAATTTTGGTAGTTTCGATTTTTTTTTTTAATTTTGAAAATTTTGAAATTAATTGCATGTGGAAAACGGTTTTGGAAATTTTGAATTTTTTTTGTGACATGAAAAATTTTGATATTTTTATTAACTTCGAAAATATTTGAAATTCTTTTGAATTACGAAAAATTTTGAAAGATTTGTCGATTTCGAAAAATTTTGAAATGTTTTTGAATTTTTAAGACTTGTAAAAATTTTTTAAAATTCTTGAATTGAATAATTTTGAAAATTTTCTGAAAATCTTGATTTTTTTTAATTTCTTAACAATTATAAATTTTTTTTTTTTCATTTTCGGAATATTTTGAAGTCATGTGGAGTTTTGAAAGGCTTTTTGTTTTAATTCTAAAAAAATTTTTATTCTTTTTTCTTCAAACACTGGAAACTTTTTCAAAATTTTGAAATTATTTTATTGTGTAAATTTGGAAAATTTTATAATTTCTTTAGTGTTTAAAGAACTTAGAAAATTTCGAAAAAATTTGTTGGTAAATCAGCAGTGTCTAGGGAGAGAATTGAGTGACTCGGGAGTTAAAGATAAATAGATAGATAGAACAGAACATAATAGTTAGAATAGGACAGAATTGGATGTAATAGGCAGAATAGGATAGAATAGATACAATAGGATATAATAGATGGAATATGTTAGATTAGATGGAATAGGAAAGAATAGATGGAATATGATAGAATAGGTGGAATAGGATAGAATAGATGGAATAGGATAAAATAGATGGAATATGATAAAATAGATGGAATAGGATAATAGATGGAATAGGATAAATAGATCGAATAGGATGGAATAGATGGAATAGGATAGAATTGAAGGAATACAAAAGAATAGATGGAACCGGATAGAATAGGATAGAATTGATAGTATAGTATAGAATAAATAGTATAGAATAGATTAGATGGAATAGGATAGAAAAGATGGAATAGGATAGAAAAGATGGAATAGGTTAGAAAAGGTGGAATAGGATAGAATAGATGGATTAGGACAGAATAGATGAAAGAGGATACAATATATGGAATATGTTAAAATATATATAATAGGATAGAAATGATGGAATAGGATAGCATAGTTGGAATAGGCTAGAAAAAATGGAATATGGAATAGATGGAATAGGATAGAATAGATGGTATAGGATAGAATAAATGGAATAGGATAGATTAGATGGAATAGGGTAGAATATATGGAATAGGATAGAAAAGATAGAAAAGGATAGAATAGGATAGATTAGATAGAATAGGATAGAATAGATAGTATGGTTTAGAGGAGATAGAATGGGATAGAATAGATGAAATAGGGTAGAATAGATGGAATAGGACAGAATAGATGGAATTGCTTAGAATAGATAGAATAGGATAGAATAGATAGTGTAGGATAGAATAGATGTAATTGGATAGTAAATATGGAATTCGCTAGAATAGATGGAATAGGATGGAATGGGATAGCATAGATAGTATAGGATAGAATAAATATAATAGATGTTATACAATAGAATAGATAGAATAATACAGAATAGATAGAATAGGATAGAATATGATAGAATAGATAGTATGGGATAGAAGAGATAGAATAGGATAGAAAAGATGGAATAGGATAGAATAGATGGAATAGGATAGAATAGATAGAAAAAATGGAATGGTATAGAATAGATAGAATAGGATAGCACACATAAAATAGATGGTTTAGGATAGAATAAATAGGATAGGAGAGAATAGGATAGAATAGATAGAATAAGATAGAATAGGATAGAGTAGGTAGAATAGGATAGAATAGGATTGAATGGATAGTAAAGGATTGAATAGATAGAATAGGATAGAATAGATGGAATAGGATAGAATAGCTGGAATAGGAAAGAATAGATGGAATAGGATATAATAGACAGAATAGAATAGAATAGAATAAAATAGATAGTATAGTTTACAATAGATAGAATAGGATAAAATAGATAGTATAGGTTAGAATAGCTGAATATGATAAAAAAATAGAATAGGATATAATAGATGGGATAGGATAGAATAGAGGGAATAGGACAGAATAAATGGAATAGGATAGAAAAGATGGAATAGATAGAATAGGATAGAATAGATAGACTAGGATAGATTAGATAGAATAGGATGGAATAGATATTATAGGACATAATAGATAGAATAGGAGAGAATAGGTGGAATATGATAGAACACATAGAAAAGGCTGGAATAGCTGGAATATTATAGAATAGAGAGAATAGGATAGATTCGAAAATATAATATAGAATAGATAGTATAGGATAGAATAGATAGTGTAGTATATAATAGATGGAATAAGATAGAGTAGGATATAATTGACAGTAAAGGATGGAATAGTTAGTATAGGCTAGAATAAATAGAATAGGAAGGAATAGATGGAATAGATATTATAATATAGGATAGATGGAATAGGAGAGATTAGATGTAATAAGATAGAATAGATGGAATAGGATAGAATAATTTGAATAGGATGGAATAGGATAGAATTAATAGAATAGGATGGAATAGGATAGAATAGATGGAATAGGATTGAATAGATGGAATATGATAGAATAGATGTTACAGGATAGAATAGGATAGAATAGATCGCATAGGATAGAATAGATGTAATAGGATTGAATAGATGGAATAGGATATATAAGGTGAAATATGATAAAAAAATGGAACGGGCTAGAATAGATGGAAAAGGATGGAATAAGATAGAATAGAAAGTATAGGATAGAATAAATGGAATTGATGATATAGGATAAAATAGATATAATATGACAATAGTTAGAATATGATAGAATATGATAGAATACATAGAATAGGATAGAATAGATGGAAAGAATAGAATTGATGGAATAGGATTCAATAGATAGAATAAATGGAATAGGATAGAATAGATAGAATAGAATAGAACACATAGAATCGATTGAATAGTTTAGAAAGGATAATATAGGATAAAATATGATAGAATAGATAGAATGGCATAGAGTAGGATTGAATAGATAGGAAAGGATAGAATAGATAAAATAGGATAGAATAAATGGAATAGAATAGAATAGTTGGAATAGGATAGAATAGATGCAATAGGATAGAATAGAGAGATTAGGATAGAATATGATAGAATAGATAGTATCGGTTAGAATAGATAGGATAAATAGAATAGGATAGAATAGATAGAATGGAATAGAATATATAGATTAGGAGAAAATAGATAGGATAAGATAGAATAGATAGTCAGTCATAGAATATATAGAATAGGATAACATAGAAGGAAAAGGATAGAATAGTTGGAATGGGATAGGATAATTGGAATAGGATAGAATAGACAGAATAGGATAGAATAGGATAAAATAGATAGTATAGGTTACAATAGATGAATATGATAGGAAAATAGAATAGGATATAATAGATGGAATAAGATGGAATAGATGAAATATAATGGAATAGGTGGAATAGGATAGTAAAGATGGAATAGGATAGAAAAATGGAATAGATAGAATAGGATAGAATAGCTAGTATAAGATAGAATATGTAGAATGGGAACAATAGGATAGAATAGATAGTATGGGATAGAATAAATACAATGGGAGAGAATAGATAGAATATGATAGAATACATAGTATAGGCTAGAATATATAGAATAAGATAGAATAGAGAGAATAGGATAGAATTGATAGTATAGGATACAATAGATAGGATAGGATATTATATAGAATATGATAGAGATAGTAGAGGATAGTATAGATAGAATAGGCTAGAATAAAAGAATAGGAAAGAATAGATGGAATAGGATAGAATAGGATAGAATAGATTGAATAGGATGGAATAGGATAGAATAGATGGAAGAGGATAGATTAGATGGAGTAGGATAGAATAGGATAGAATTGATAGAATAGAATGGAATAGTATAGAATAGATGGAATAGGATAGATTAGATGGCATAGGAAAGAATAGATGCAATAGGATAGAGAAGATGGAATAGGATAGAAAAGATGGAATAGGATAGAATAGATGGAATAGGATAGAATAGATGGAATAGGACAAAATAGATGGAATATGATAGAATAGACGGAATTGTATAGAATAGATAGAATAGGATAGCACAGATAAAATAGATGGAATAGGATAGAATAAATAGGATAGGAAAGAATAGGATAGAATAGATAGAATATGATAGAATAGATAGAATAAAATAGCATAGGATAGAGTAGATAGAATAGGATAGAATAGGATTGAATAGATAGTAAATGATTGAATAGATAGAATAGGATAGAATAGATGGAATAGGATAGAATAGCTAGTATAAGATAGAATAGGTAGAATGGATGGAATGGAAAGAATAGGATAGAATAAATAGTATAGGATAGTATTAATACATAAGGAGAGAATAGATAGAATATGATAGAATACATAGAATAGGCTAGAATAGGTAGAATAAGATAGAATAGAGAGAATAGGATAGAATTCATAGTATAGGATAGAATAGATAGGATAGGATATTATATAGAATATGATAGAGATAGTACAGGATAGTATAGATAGAATAGGCTAGAATAAAAGAATAGGAAAGAATAGATGGAATAGGATAGAATTGGATAGAATAGATTGAATAGGATGGAATAGGATAGAATGGATGGAAGAGGATAGAATAGATGATGTAGGATAGAATAGGATAGAATTGATAGAATAGAATGGAATAGTATATAATAGATGGAATAGGAGAGAATAGATGGAATAGGAATGAATAGATGCAATAAGATAGAGATGATGGAATAGGATAGAAAAGATGGATTAGGATAGAATAGATGGAATAGGATAGAATAGATGGAATAGGACGAAATACATGGAATATGGTAGAATAGATGGAATAGTATAGAAAAGATGGAATAGAATAGAAAAATAGAATAGGATATAAATGATGGAATAGGATAGAATAGATGGAATAGGCTAGAAAAATGGAAGAAAATAGACTAGATGAAATAGGATAGAATAGATGGAATAGGATAGAATAGATGGAATAGTGTAGAGTATTTGCAATAGGATAGAAAAGATTGAATAGGACACAATAGGATAGATTAGATAGAATAGGGTATAATAGATAGTATGGGATAGAGGAGATAGACTGGGATAGAATAGATGAAATAGGGTAGAATAGATGGAATAGGACAAAATAGATGGAATTGGTTAGAATAGATAGAATAGGATAGAATATATAGTGTAGGATAGAATAAATGTAATAGAATAGAAAATATGGAAAAGGATAGAATAGATGGAATAGGATGGATTGGGATAGAATAGATAGTATAGGATACAATAATTAGAATAGATGATATACAATAGAATAGATAGAATAATACAGAATAATAGAATAGGATAGAATACGATAAATATATAGTATAGGATAGAAGAGATAGAATAGGATAGAAAAAATGGAATAGGCTAGAATATATGGAATAGGATAGAATAGATAGAAAAAATGGAATAGTATAGAATAGATAGAATAGGATAGCGCAGATAAAATAGATGGAATAGGAAAAAATAAATAGGATAGCAAAGAATAGGATAGAATAGATAGAATGAGATAGAATAGATAGAACAAGATAGAATAGATAGAATAGGATAGTGTAAATAGAATAGGATAGAATAGGATTGAATAGATAGTAAAGGATTGAATAGATAGAATAGGGTAGAATAGATGGAATAGGATAGTATAGCTGGAATATGAAAGAATAGATGGAATAGGAAATAATAAAAAAAGAATAGAATAGGATAAAATAAATAGTATAGTTTACAATAGATAGAATAGGATAAAATAGATAGTATAGGTTAGAATAGATGAATACATTATAGAAAAACAGAATAGGATATAATAGATGGGATAGGATAGAATAGAGGGAATAGGACAGAATAAATGGAATAGGATAGAAAAGATGGAATAGATAGAATAAGATAGAATACATAGACTAGGATAGATTACATAGAATATGATAGAATACATATTATAGGACATAATATATAGAATAGGATAGAATAGATGGAATATGATAGACCATATAGAATAGGCTAAAATAGCTAGGATATTATAGAATAGAGAGAATAAGATAGATTCGAAAATATAATATAGAATAGATAGTATAGTATAGAATAGATAGGATAGGATATAACAAATAGAATAAGATAGAGTAGGATATAATTGACAGTAAAGGATGGAATAGTTAGTATATGCTAGAATAAATAGAATAGGAAAGAATAGATGGAATAGATGTTATAATATAGGATAGATGGAATAGGATAGATGAGATGGAATAGGATAGAATAAATGGAATATTATAGAATAATTTGAATAGGATGGAATAGGATAGAGTAAATAGAATAGGATGGAATAGGATAGAATAGATGGAATAGGATTGAATAGATGGAATATGATGGAATAGATGCTACAGGATAGAATAGGATAGAATAGATAGCATAGGATAGAATAGATGTAATTTGATAGAATAGATGGTATAGGATATAAAAATGGAATATGATAAAAAAGATGGAATGGCTAGAATAGATGGAAAAGGATGGAATAGGATAGAATAGAAAGTATAGGATAGAATAAATGGAATTGATAATATAGGATAGAATAGATATAATATGACAATAGTTAGAATATGATAGAATAGATAGAATAGGATAGAATAGATGGAAAGAATAGAATTGATGGAAAAGGATTGAATAGATAGAATAAATTAAATAGGATAGAATAGATAGAATAGAATAGAACACATAGAATCGATTGAATAGGATAGAATGGATAGTATAGGATAAAATATGATAGAATAGATGGAATATGATAGAGTAGGATTGAATAGATAGTAAAGGATAGAATAGATAAAATAGGATAGTATAAATGGAATAGAATAGAATAGTTGGAATAGGATAGAATAGATGCAATTGGATAGAATAGAGAGAATAGGATAGAATATAATAGAATAGATAGTATCGGTTAGAATAGATAGAATAAATAGAATAGGATAGACTAGATAGAAAAGAATAGAATATATAGATTAGGATAGAATAGATAGGATAGGATAGAATAGGATAGAATAGATAGTCATAGAATATATAGAATAGGATAAAATAGAATGAAAAGGATAGAATAGTTGGAATGGGATAGGATAGATGGAATAGGATAGAATAGACAGAATAGGATAAATAGATAGTATAGTTTACAATAGATGAATATGAGAGGAAAATAGAAGAGGATATAATAGATGGAATAAGATGGAATAGATGAATTATGATGGAATAGGTGGAATAGGATAGTAAAGATGGAATATGATAGAAAAAATGGAATAGATAGAATAGGATTGAATAGCTAGTATAAGATAGAATAGGTAGAATAGATGGAATGGAAAGAATAGGATAGAATAGATAGTATAGAATAGAATAAATACAATAAGAGAGAATGGATAGAATATGATAGAATACATAGAATAGGCTAGAATAGATAGAATCAGATAGAATAGAGAGAATAGGATAGAATTGATAGTATAGGATAGAATATATAGGATAGCATATTATATAGAATATGATATAGTACAGGATATTATAGATAGTATAGGCTAGAATAAAAGAATAGGAAAGAATAGATCGAATAGGATAGAATAGGATAGAATAGATTGAATAGGATGGAATAGGATAGAATAGATGGAAGAGGATAGAATAGATGGAGTAGGATAGAATAGGATAGAATAGATAGAATAGAATGGAATAGTATAGAATAGATGGAATAGGAAAGAATAGATGCAATAGTATAGAGAAGATGGAATAGTATAGAAAAGATGGAATAGGATAGAATAGATGGAATAGGATAGAATAGATGGAATAGGACAAAATAGACGGAATATGATACAATAGATGGAATAGTATAGAAAAGATGGAATAGGATAGAAAAATATAATAGGATATAAATGATGGAATAGGATAGAATAGATGGCATAGGCTAGAAAAAATGGAAGAAAATAGAATAGATGGAATTGCATAGAATAGATGGAATAGGATAGAATAGATGGAATAGTGTAGAGTATTTGGAATAGGATAGAAAAGATGGAATAGGATAGAACAGGATATATTACATAGAATAGGATAGAATAGATAATATGGGATAGAGGAGATAGACTGGGATAGAATAGATGAAATAGGGTAGAATAGATGGAATAGGACAGAATAGATGGAATTGGTTAGAATAGATAGAATAGGATAGAATAGATATTGTAGGATAGAATAAATGTAATAGGATAGAAAATATGGAATAGGATAGAATAGCTGGAATAGGATGGATTGGGATAGAATAGATAGTATAGGATAGAATAAATAGAATAGATGATATACAATAGAATAGATAGATTAATACAGAATAGATAGAATAGGATAGAATACGATAGAATATATAGTATAGGATAGAAGAGATAGAATAGGATAGAAAAGATGGAATAGGATAGATTAGATGGAATAGGATAGAATAGATAGAAAAAATGGAATAGTATAGAATAGGTAGAATAGGATAGCACAGATAAAATAGATGGAATAGGATAGAATGAATAGGATAGGAAAGAATAGGATAATATAGATAGAATATGATAGAATAGATAGACTAAGATAGAATAGATAGAATAGGGTAGAGTAGAATGAATAGGATAGAATAGGTTTGAATAGATAGTAAAGGATTGAATAGATAGAATAGGATAGAATAGATGGAATAGGATAGAATAGCTGGAATAGGAGAGAATAGATGGAATTGGATATAATAAACAGAATATAATAGAATAGGATAAAATAGATAGTATAGTTTTCAATAGATAGAATTGGATAAAATATATAGTATAGGTTAGAATAGATGAATATGATAGAAAACTAGAATAAGATATAGTAGATGGGATAGAATAGAA
Source organism: Periplaneta americana (assembly GCF_040183065.1). Lineage (NCBI taxonomy): Eukaryota > Metazoa > Arthropoda > Insecta > Blattodea > Blattidae > Periplaneta > Periplaneta americana. Next base: position 144,872,316 of record NC_091127.1, read on the forward strand.
TAGAGGGAATAGGACAGAATAAATGGAATAGAATAGAAACGATGGAATAGGATACAATATGATTGAATAGATAGTATCGGTTAGAATAGATAGAATAAAGAGAATAGGATAAAATAGATAGAATAGAATAGAATATATAGATTAGGAGAGAATAGATAGGATAGGATAGAATAGGATAGAATAGATAGTCAGTCATAGAATATATAGAATAGGATAACATAGAAGGAAAAGGATAGATTAGTTGCAATGGGATAGGATAGATGGAATAGGATAGAGTCGACAGAATAGGATAGAATAGGATAAAATAGATGGTATAGGTTACAATAGATGAATATGATAGGAAAATAGAATAGGATATAATAGATGGAATAAGATGGAATAGATGAAATATGATGGAATACGTGGAATAGGATAGTAAAGATGGAATAGGATAGAAAAAATGGAACAGATAGAATAGGATAGAATAGCTAGTATAAGATAGAATAGATAGAATAGATAGTATAGGATAGAATAAATACAATAGGAGAGAATAGATAGAATATGATAGAATACATAGAATAGGTAGAATAAGATAGAATAGAGAGAATAGGATAGAATTGATAGTATAGGATAGAATAGATAGGATAGGATATTATATAGAATATGATAGAGATAGTACAGGATAGTATAGATAGAATAGGCTAGAATAAAAGAATAGGAAAGAATAGATGGAATAGGACAGAATGGGATAGAACAGATTGTATAGGATGGAATAGGATAGAATAGATGGGAGAGGATAGAATAGATGGAGTAGGATAGAATAGGATAGAATAGATAGAATAGATTGGAATAGTATATAATAGATGGAATAGGATAGAATAGATGGAATTAGAAAGAATAGAAGCAATAAGATAGAGAAGATGGAGTAGGATAGAAAAGATATAATAGGATAGAATAGATGGAATAGGATAGAATAGATGGAATAGGACAAAATAGATGGAATATGGTAGAATTGATGGAATAGTATAGAAAAGATGGAATAGGATAGAAAAATAGAATAGGATATAAATGATGGAATAGGATAGAATAGATGGAATAGGCTAGAAAAATGGAAGAAAATAGAATAGATGAAATAGGATAGAATAGATGGAATAGGATAGAATAGATGGAATAGTGTAGAGTATTTGGAATAGGATAGAAAAGATTGAATAGGATAGAATAGGATAGATTAGATAGAATAGGATATAATAGATAGTATGGGATAGAGGAGATAGACTGGGATAGAATAGATGAAATAGGGTAGAGTAGATGGAATAGGACAGAATAGATGGAATTGGTTAGAATAGATAGAATAGGTTAGAATATATAGTGTAGGATAGAATAGATGTAATAGAATAGAAAATATGGAATTGGATAGAAAAGATGGAATAGGATGGATTGGGATAGAATAGATAGTATAGGATACAATAAATAGAATAGATGATATACAATAGAATAGATAGAATAATACAGAATAAATAGAATAGGATTGAATACGATAAATATATAGTATAGGATAGAAGAGATAGAATAGGATAGAAAAGATGGAATAGGATAGAATAGATGGAATAGGATAGAATAGATAGAAGAAATGGAATAGTATAGAATAGATAGAATAGGATAGCGCAGATAAAATAGATGGAATAGGAAAGAATAAATAGGATAGCAAAGAATAGGATAGAATAGATAGAATGTGATAGAATAGATAGAATAAGATAGAATAGATAGAATAGGATAGAGTAGATAGAATAGGATAGAATAGGATTGAATAGATAGTAAAGGTTTGAATAGATAGAATAGGATAGAATAGATGGAATAGGAAAATAATAGCTGGAATAGGAAAGAATAGATGGAATAGGAAATAATAAAAAAGAATAGAATAGGATAAAATAAATAGTATAGTTTACAATAGATAGAATAGGATAAAATAGATAGTATAGGTTAGAATAGATGAATATATTATAGAAAAATAGAATAGTATATAATAGATGGGATAGGATAGAATAGAGGGAATAGGACAGAATAAATGGAATAGGATAGATAAGATGGAATAGATAGAATAGGATAGAATAAATAGACTAGGATAGATTAGATAGAATAGGATAGAATAGATATTATAGGACATAATAGATAGAATAGGATAGATTCGAAAATATAATATAGAATAGATAGTATAGTATAGAATAGATAGGATAGGATATAATAGATAGAATAAGATAGAGTAGGATATAATTGACAGTATAGGATGGAATAGTTAGTATAGCATAGAATAAATAGAATAGGAAAGAATAGATGTAATAGATATTATAATATAGGATAGATGGAATAGGATAGATTAGATGGAATATAATAGAATAGATGGAATAGTATAGAATAATTTGAATAGGATGGAATAGGATAGAGTAAATAGAATAGGATGGAATAGGATAGAATAGATGGAATAGGATTGAATAGATGGAATATGATAGAATAGATGCTACAGGATAGAATAGGATAGAATAGATAGCATAGGATAGAATAGATGTAATAGGATAGAATAGATGTAATAGGATAGAATAGAGAGAATAGGATAGAATAAATCGAATTGATAATATAGGATAGAATAGATATAATATGACAATAGTTAGAATATGATAGAATAGATAGAATAGGATAGAATAGATGGAAAGAATAGAATTGATGGAAAAGGATTGAATAGATAGAATAAATGGAATAGGATAGAATAGATAGAATTGAATACAACACATAGAATCGATTGAATAGGATAGAAGGGATAGTATAGGATAAAATATGATAGAATAGATGGAATATGATAGAGTAAGATTGAATAGATAGTAAAGGATAGAATAGATAAAATAGGATAGTATAGATGGAATAGAATAGAATAGTTGGAATAGGATAGAATAGATGCAATTGGATAGAATAGAGAGAATAGGATAGAATATGAAAGAATAGATAGTATCGGTTAGGATAGATAGAATAAATAGAATAGGATAGAATAGATAGAATAGAATAGAATATATAGATTAGGAGAGAATAGATAGGATAGGATAGAATAGGATAGAATATATAGTCAGTCATAGAATATATAGAATAGGATAACATAGAAGGAAAAGGATAGAATAGTTGGAATGGGATAGGATAGATGGAATAGGATAGAATAGACAGAATAGGATAGAATAGGATAAAATAGATAGTATAGATTACAATAAATGAATATGATAGGAAAATAGAATAGGATATAATAGATGGAATAAGATGGAATAAATGAAATATGATGGAATAGGTGGAATAGGATAGTAAAGATGGAATATGATAGAAAAAATGGAATAGATAGAATAGGATAGAATAGCTAGTATAAGATAGAATAAGTAGAATAGATGGAATGGAAAGAATAGGATAGAATAGATAGTATAGAATAGAATAAATACAATAGGAGAGAATAGATAGCATATGATAGAATACATAGAATAGGCTACAATAGATAGAATCAGATAGAATAGAGAGAATAGGATAGAATTGATAGTATGGGATAAAATAGATAGGATATGATATTATATAGAATATGATAGAGATAGTACAGGATAGTATAGATAGTATAGGCTAGAATAAAAGAATAGGAAAGAATAGATGGAATAGGATAGAATAGGATAGAATAGATTGAATAGGATGGAATAGGATAGAATAGATGGAAGAGGATAGAATAGATGGAGTAGGATACAATAGGATAGAATAGATAGAATAGAATGGAATAGCATAGAATAGATGGAATAGGAAAGAATAGATGCAATAGTATAGAGAAGATGGAGTAGGATAAAAAAGTTGGAATAGGATAGAATAGATGGAATAGGATAGAATAGATGGAATAGGACAAAATAGACGGAATATGATAGAATAGATGGAATAGTATAGAAAAGTTGGAATAGGATAGAAAAATATAATAGGATATAAATGATGGAATAGGATAGAATAGATGGAATAGGCTAGAAAAATGGAAGAAAATAGAATAGATGGAATAGGATAGAATAGATGGAATAGTGTAGAGTATTTGCTATAGGATAGAAAAGATGGAATAGGATAGAATAGGATATATTAGGTAGAATAGGATAGAATAGATAGTAAGGGATAGAGGAGATAGACTGGGATATAATAGATGAAATAGGGTAGAATAGATGGAATAGGACAGAATAGATGGAATTGGTTAGAATAGATAGAATAGGATAGAATAGATAGTTTAGGATAGAATAGCTGTAATAGGATAGAAAATATGCAATAGGATAGAATAGCTGGAATAGGATGGATTGGGATAGAATAGATAGTATAGGATACAATAAATAGAATAGATGATATACAATAGAATAGATAGAATAAAACAGAATAGATAGAATAGGATAGAATACGATAGAATATATAGTATAGGATAGAAGATATAGAATAGGACAGAAAAGATGGAATAGGATAGAATAGATGGAATAGGATAGAATAGATAGAAAAAATGGAATAGTATAGAATAGATAGAATAGGATAGCACAGATAAAATAGATGGAATAGGATAGAATAAATAGGATAGAATAGAATAGTTGGAATAAGATAGAATAGATGCAATAGAATAGAATAGAGAGAATATGATAGAATATGATAGAATAGATAGTATCGGTTAGAATAGATAGAATAAATATAATAGGATAGAATAGAGAGAATAGTATAGAATATATAGATTAGGAGAGAATAGATAAGCTAGGATAGAATAGGATAAAATAGATAGTAAGTCATAGAATAGATAGATTATGATAACATAGAAGGAAAAGGATAGGATAGTTGGAATGGGATAGGATAAATTGAATAGGATAGAATAGACAGAATAGTATAGAATAGGATAAAATAGATAGTATAGGTTACAATAGATGAATATGATAGGTGAAATAGAATATGATATAATAGATGGAATAAGTTCAAATAGATGAAATATGATGGAATAGAATAGTAAAGATGGAATAGGATTGAAAAAATGGAATAGATAGAATAGGATAGAATAGCTAGTATAAGATAGAATAGGTAGAATAGATGGAATGGAAAGAATGGGATAGAATAGATAGTATAGGATAGAGTAAATACAATAGGAGAGAATAGATAGAATGTGATAGAATACATAGAATAGGCTAGAATAGATAGAATAAGATAGAATAGAGAGAATTGGATAGAATTGATAGTATAGGATAGAATAGATAGGATAGGATATTATATAGAATATGATAGAGATAGTACAGGATAGTATAGATAGAATAGAATAGAATAAAAGAATAGGAAAGAATAGATAGAATAGGATAGAATAGGATAGAATAGATTGAATAGGATGGAATAGGATAGAATAGATGGAAGAGGATAGATTAGATGGAGGAGGATAGAATAGATAGAATAGACTGGAATAGTATAGAATAGATGGAATAGGATAGAATAGATGGATTGGAAAGAATAGATGCAATAGGATAGAGAAGATGGAATAGGATAGAAAAGATGGAATAGGATAGAATAGATGGAATAGGATAGCATAGATGGAATAGGACAAAATAGATGGAATATGATAGAATAGATGGAATAGTATAGAAAAGATGGAATAGGATAGAAAAATAGCATATTATAGAAATGATGGAATAGGATAGAATAGATGGAATAGGCTAGAAAAATGGAAGAAAATAGAATAGAAGGAATAGGATAGAATAGATGGAATAGTGTAGAGTATTTGGATTAGGATAGAAAAGATGGAATAGTATAGAATAGGATAGATTAGATAGAATAGGATAGAATAGATAGTATGGGATAGAGGAAATAGACTGCGATAGAATAGATGACATAGGGTAGAATAGATGGAATAGGACAGAATAAATGGAATATGGTAGAATAGATGGAATAGTATAGAAAAGATGGAATAGGATAGAAAAATAGAATAGGATAGAAAAGATGGAATAGGATAGAATAGATGGAATAGAATAGTATAGATGGAATAGGACAAAATAGATGGAATATGATAGAATAGATGGAAAAGTGTAGAAAAGATGGAATAGGATAGAAATATAGAATAGGATAGAAATGATGGAATAGGATAGAATAGATGGAATAGGATAGAATAGATGGAATAGGCTAGAAAAATGGAAGAAAATAGAGTGGATGGAATAGGATAGAATAGGATAGATTAGATAGAATAGGATACAATAGATACTATAGGATAGAGGAGATAGACTGGGATAGAATAGATGAAATAGGGTAGAATAGTTGGAATAGGACAGAATAGATGGAATTGGTTAGAATAGATAGAATAGGATAGAATAGATAGTGTAGGATAGAATAGATGTAATAGGATAGAAAATATGGAATAGGATAAAATAGATGGAATAGGATGGATTGGGATAGAATAGATAGTATAGGATAGAATAAATAGAATAGATGATATACAAAAGAATAGATAGAATAATACAGAATAGATAGAATAGGATAGAATACGATAGAATAGATAGTATAGGATAGAAGAGATAGAATAGGATAGAAAAGATGGAATAGGATAGAATATATAGAATAGGATAGATTAGATAGAAAAAATGGAATAATATAGAATAGATAGAATAGGATAGCACAGATAAAATAGATGGAATAGGATAGAATAAATAGGATAGGAAAGAATAGGATAGAATAGGTAGAATATGATAGAATAGATAGAATAAGATAGAATAGATAGAATAGGATAGAGTAGATAGAATAAGATAGAATAGGATTGAATAGATAGTAAAGGATTGAATAGATAGAATAGGATTGAATAGATGGAATAGATTAGAATAGCTGGAATAGGAAAGAATAGATGGAATAGGATATAATAGACAGAATAGAATAGAATAGAATAGGATAAAATAGATAGTATAGTTTACAATAGATAGAACAGGATAACATAGATAGTATAGGTTAGAATAGATGAATATGATAGAAAAGTAGAATAGGATATAATAGATGGGATAGGATAGAATAGAGGGAATAGGACAGAATAAATGAAATATGATAGAAAAGATGAAATAGATAGAATAGGATAGAATAGATAGACTAGGATAGATTAGTTAGAAACGGAAAGAATAGATATTATAGGACATAATAGATAGAATAGGATAGAATAGATGGAATATAATAGCACACATAGAATAGGCTAGAATAGCTAGAATATTATAGAATAGAGAGAATAGGATAGATTCGAAAATATAATATAGAATAGATGGTATAGGATAGAATAGATAGGATAGGATATAATAGATAGAATAATATAGAGTGGGATATAATTGACAGTAAAAGATGGAATAGTTAGTATAGGCTGGAATACATACAATAGGAAAGAATAGATGGAATAGATATTATAATATAGGATAGATGGAATAGGATATATTAGATGGAATAGGATAGAATAGATGGAATAGGATAGAATAATTTGAATAGGATTGAATAGGATAGAGTAAATAGAATAGGATGGAATAGGATAGAATAGATGCTACAGGATAGAATAGGATAGAGTAGATAGCATAGGATTGAATAGATGGAATAGGATATTATAGGTGGAATATGATAAAAAAGATGGAATGGGCTAGAATAGATGGAAAAGGATGGAATAAGATAGAATAGAAAGTATAGGATCGTATAAATCGAATTGATCATATAGGATAGAATAGATATAATATGACAATAGATAGAATATGATAGAATAGATACAATAGGATAGAATAGATGGAAAGAATAGAATTGATGAAATAGGATTAAATAGATAGAATAAATGGAATAGGATAGATTAGATAGAATAGGATAGAACACATAGAATCGATTGAATAGGATAGAATGATAGTATAGGATAGAATATGATAGAATAGATAGAATAGGATAGAGAAGGATTGAATAGATAGAAAAAGGATAGAATAGATAAAATAGGACAGAATAAATGGAATAGAATAGAATAGTTGGAATAGGATAGAATAGATGCAATAGGATAGAATAGAGAGAATAGGATAGAATATGATAGAATAGATAGTATCAGTTAGAATAGATAGAATAAATAGAATAGGATAGAATAGATAGAATGGAATAGAATATATAGATTAGGAGAGAATAGATAGGATAGGATAAAATAGGATAGAATAGATAGTCAGTCATAGAATATATAGAATAGGATAACGTAGAAGGAAAAGGATAGAATAGTTGGAATGGGATAGGATAGATGGAATAGGATAGAATAGACAGAATAAGATAGAATAGGATAAAATAGATAGTATAGGTTACAATAGATGAATATGGTAGGAAAATGGAATAGGATATAATAAATGCAATAAAATGGAATAGACGAAATATGATGGAATAGGTGGAATAGGATAGTAAAGATGGAATAGGATAGAAAAAATCGAATAGATAGAATAGGATAGAATAGCTAGTATAAGATAGAATAGGTAGAATGGAGAGAATAGGATAGAATAGATAGTATGGGATAGAATAAATACAATGGGAGAGAATAGATAGAATATGATAGAATACATAGAATAGGCTAGAATAGATAGAATAAGATAGAATAGAGAGAATATGATAGAATTGATAGTATAGGATAGAATAGATAGGATAGGATATTATATAGAATATGATAGAGATAGTACAGGATAGTATAGATAGAATAGGCTAGAATAAAAGAATAGGAAAGAATGGATGGAATAGGATAGAATAGGATATAATAGATTGAATAGGATGGAATAGAATAGAATAGATGGAGTAGGATAGAATAGGACAGAATAGATAGACTAGAATGGAATAGTATATAATAGATGGAATAGGATAGAATAGATGGAATAGGAAAGAATAGATGCAATAAGATAGAGAAGATGGAATAGGATAGAAAAGATGGAATAGGATAAAATAGATGGAATAGGATAGAATAGATGTAATAGGACAAAATAGATGGAATATTATAGAATAGATGGAATAGTATAGAAAAGATGGAATAGGATAGAACAATAGAATAGGATAGATATGATGGAATAGGATAGAATAGATGGAAAAGGCTAGAAAAATGGAAGAAAATGGATAGATGGAATAGTGTAGAGTATTTGGAATAGGATAGAAAAGATGGAATAGTTTAGAATAGGATAGATTAGATAGAATAGGATAGAATAGATAATTTGGGATAGAGGAGATAGACTGGGATAGAATAGATGAAATAGGGTAGAATAGATGGAATAGGACAGAATAGATGGAATTGGTTAGAATAGATAGAATAGGATAGAATAGATAGTGTAGGATAGAATAGATGTAATAGGATGGAAAATATGCATTAGGATAGAACAGATGGAATAGGGTGGATTGGGATAGAATAGATAGTATAGGATAGAATAAATAGAATAGATGATATACAATAGAATAGATAGAATAATACAGAATAGATAGAATAGGATAGAATACGATAGAATAGATAGTATAGGATAGAAGAGGTAGAATAGGATAGAAAAGATGGAATAGGATAGAATAGGTGGAATAGGATAGAATAGATAGAAAAAATGGAATAGTATAGAATAGATAGAATAGGATAGCACAGATAAAACAGATGGAATAGGATAGAATAAATATAATAGGAAAGAATAGGATAGAATATATAGAATATGATTGAATAGATAGAATAAGAGAGAATAGATAGAATAGGATAGAGTAGATAGAATAGGATAGAATAGGATTGAATAGATAGTAAAGGATTGAATAGATAGAATAGGATAGAATAGATGGAATAGGATAGAATAGCTGGAATAGGAAAGAATAGATGTAATAGGATATAATAGACAGAATAGAGTAGGATAGGATAAAAATAGATAGTATAGATTAGAATAAATGAATATGATAGAAAAATAGAATGAGATATAATAGATGGGATAGGTTAGAATAGAGGGAATAGGACAGAATAAATGGAATAGGATAGAAAAAATGGAATAGATAGAATATAATGGAATAGATAGACTAGGATAGATTAGATAGAATAGGATAGAATAGATATTATAGGACATAATAGATAGAATGGGATAGAATAGATGGAATATGATAGAACACAGAATAGGCTAGAATAGCTAGAATATTATAGAATAGAGAGAATAGGATACATTCGAAAATATAATATAGAATAGATAGTATAGGATAGAATAGATAGGATAGGATATAATAGGTAGAATAAGATAGAGTAGGATATACTTGACAGTAAAGGATGGAATAGTTAGTATAGGCTAGAATAAATATAATAGGAAAGAATACATGCAATAGATATTATAATATAGGATAGATGGAATAGGATAGATTAGATGGAAAAGGATAGAATAGATGGAATAGGATAGAATAGATGGAATAGGATAGAATAATTTGAATAGGATGGAATAGGATAGAGTAAATAGAATAGGATGGAATAGGATAGAATAGATGCAATAGGATTGAAAAGATGGAATATGATAGAATATATAGAATAGGGTAGAATATATAAAAAAAATGGAATAATATAGAATAGATAGAACAGGATAGAATAGGATAAAATAGATAGTATAGGTTACAATAGATGAATATGATAGGTGAAATAGAATATGATATAATAGATGGAATAAGTTCGAATAGATGAAATATGATGGAATAGAATAGTAAAGATGGAATAGGATTGAAAAAATGGAATAGATAGAATAGGATAGAATAGCTAGTATAAGAGAGAATAGGTAGAATAGATGGAATGGAAAGAATGGCATAGAATAGATAGTATAGGATAGAGTAAATACAATAGGAGAGAATAGATAGAATATGATAGAATACATAGAATAGTCTAGAATAGATAGAATAAGATAGAATAGAGAGAATAGGATAGAATTGATAGTATAGGATAGAATAGATAGGATAGGATATTATATAGAATATGATAGAGATAGTACAGGATAGTATAGATAGAATAGCATAGAATAAAAGAATAGGAAAGAATAGATAGAATAGGATAGAATAGATTGAATTGGATGGAATAGGATAGAATAGATGGAAGAGGATAGATTAGATGGAGTAGGATAGAATAGATAGAATAGACTGGAATAGTATAGAATAGATGGAATAGGATAGAATAGATGGATAGGAAAGAATAGATGCAATAGGATAGAGAAGAAGGAATAGGATAGAAAAGATGGAATAGGATAGAATAGATGGAATAGGATAGCATAGATGGAATAGGACAAAATAGATGGAATATGATAGAATAGATGGAATAGTATAGAAAAGATGGAATAGGATAGAAAAATAGAATATTATAGAAATGATGGAATAGGATAGAATAGATGGAATAGGCTAGAAAAATGGAAGAAAATAGAATAGAAGGAATACGATAGAATAGATGGAATAGTGTAGAGTATTTGGAATAGGATAGAAAAGATGGAATAGTATAGAATAGGATAGATTAGATAGAATAGGATAGAATAGATAGTATGGGATAGAGGAAATAGACTGCGATAGAATAGATGAAATAGGGTAGAATAGATGGAATAGGACAAAATAAATGGAATATGATAGAATAGATGGAATAGTATAGAAAAGATGGAATAGGATAGAAAAATAGAATAGGATAGAAAAGATGGAATAGGATAGAATAGATGGAATAGAATAGTATAGATGGAATAGGACAAAATAGATGGAATATGATAGAATAGATGGAATAGTGTAGAAAAGATGGAATAGGATAGAAATATAGAATAGGATAGAAATGATGGAATAGGATAGAATAGATGGAATAGGATAGAATAGATGGAATAGGCTAGAAAAATGGAAGAAAATAGAGTGGATGGAATAGGATAGAATAGGATAGATTAGATAGAATAGGATACAATAGATACTATAGGATAGAGGAGATAGACTGGGATAGAATAGATGAAATAGGGTAGAATAGTTGGAATAGGACAGAATAGATGGAATTGGTTAGAATAGATAGAATAGGATAGAATATATAGAATAGGATAGATTAGATAGAAAAAATGGAATAATATAGAATAGATAGAATAGGATAGCACAGATAAAATAGATGGAATAGGATAGAATAAATAGGATAGGAAAGAATAGGATAGAATAGGTAGAATATGATAGAATAGATAGAATAAGATAGAATAGATAGAATAGGATAGAGTAGATAGAATAAGATAGAATAGGATTGAATAGATAGTAAAGGATTGAATAGATAGAATAGGATTGAATAGATGGAATAGATTAGAATAGCTGGAATAGGAAAGAATAGATGGAATAGGATATAATAGACAGAATAGAATAGAATAGAATAGGATAAAATAGATAGTATAGTTTACAATAGATAGAACAGGATAACATAGATAGTATAGGTTAGAATAGATGAATATGATAGAAAAGTAGAATAGGATATAATAGATGGGATAGGATAGAATAGAGGGAATAGGACAGAATAAATGAAATATGATAGAAAAGATGAAATAGATAGAATAGGATAGAATAGATAGACTAGGATAGATTAGTTAGAAACGGAAAGAATAGATATTATAGGACATAATAGATAGAATAGGATAGAATAGATGGAATATAATAGCACACATAGAATAGGCTAGAATAGCTAGAATATTATAGAATAGAGAGAATAGGATAGATTCGAAAATATAATATAGAATAGATGGTATAGGATAGAATAGATAGGATAGGATATAATAGATAGAATAATATAGAGTGGGATATAATTGACAGTAAAAGATGGAATAGTTAGTATAGGCTGGAATACATACAATAGGAAAGAATAGATGGAATAGATATTATAATATAGGATAGATGGAATAGGATATATTAGATGGAATAGGATAGAATAGATGGAATAGGATAGAATAATTTGAATAGGATTGAATAGGATAGAGTAAATAGAATAGGATGGAATAGGATAGAATAGATGCTACAGGATAGAATAGGATAGAGTAGATAGCATAGGATTGAATAGATGGAATAGGATATTATAGGTGGAATATGATAAAAAAGATGGAATGGGCTAGAATAGATGGAAAAGGATGGAATAAGATAGAATAGAAAGTATAGGATCGTATAAATCGAATTGATCATATAGGATAGAATAGATATAATATGACAATAGATAGAATATGATAGAATAGATACAATAGGATAGAATAGATGGAAAGAATAGAATTGATGAAATAGGATTAAATAGATAGAATAAATGGAATAGGATAGATTAGATAGAATAGGATAGAACACATAGAATCGATTGAATAGGATAGAATGATAGTATAGGATAGAATATGATAGAATAGATAGAATAGGATAGAGAAGGATTGAATAGATAGAAAAAGGATAGAATAGATAAAATAGGACAGAATAAATGGAATAGAATAGAATAGTTGGAATAGGATAGAATAGATGCAATAGGATAGAATAGAGAGAATAGGATAGAATATGATAGAATAGATAGTATCAGTTAGAATAGATAGAATAAATAGAATAGGATAGAATAGATAGAATGGAATAGAATATATAGATTAGGAGAGAATAGATAGGATAGGATAAAATAGGATAGAATAGATAGTCAGTCATAGAATATATAGAATAGGATAACGTAGAAGGAAAAGGATAGAATAGTTGGAATGGGATAGGATAGATGGAATAGGATAGAATAGACAGAATAAGATAGAATAGGATAAAATAGATAGTATAGGTTACAATAGATGAATATGGTAGGAAAATGGAATAGGATATAATAAATGCAATAAAATGGAATAGACGAAATATGATGGAATAGGTGGAATAGGATAGTAAAGATGGAATAGGATAGAAAAAATCGAATAGATAGAATAGGATAGAATAGCTAGTATAAGATAGAATAGGTAGAATGGAGAGAATAGGATAGAATAGATAGTATGGGATAGAATAAATACAATGGGAGAGAATAGATAGAATATGATAGAATACATAGAATAGGCTAGAATAGATAGAATAAGATAGAATAGAGAGAATATGATAGAATTGATAGTATAGGATAGAATAGATAGGATAGGATATTATATAGAATATGATAGAGATAGTACAGGATAGTATAGATAGAATAGGCTAGAATAAAAGAATAGGAAAGAATGGATGGAATAGGATAGAATAGGATATAATAGATTGAATAGGATGGAATAGAATAGAATAGATGGAGTAGGATAGAATAGGACAGAATAGATAGACTAGAATGGAATAGTATATAATAGATGGAATAGGATAGAATAGATGGAATAGGAAAGAATAGATGCAATAAGATAGAGAAGATGGAATAGGATAGAAAAGATGGAATAGGATAAAATAGATGGAATAGGATAGAATAGATGTAATAGGACAAAATAGATGGAATATTATAGAATAGATGGAATAGTATAGAAAAGATGGAATAGGATAGAACAATAGAATAGGATAGATATGATGGAATAGGATAGAATAGATGGAAAAGGCTAGAAAAATGGAAGAAAATGGATAGATGGAATAGTGTAGAGTATTTGGAATAGGATAGAAAAGATGGAATAGTTTAGAATAGGATAGATTAGATAGAATAGGATAGAATAGATAATTTGGGATAGAGGAGATAGACTGGGATAGAATAGATGAAATAGGGTAGAATAGATGGAATAGGACAGAATAGATGGAATTGGTTAGAATAGATAGAATAGGATAGAATAGATAGTGTAGGATAGAATAGATGTAATAGGATGGAAAATATGCATTAGGATAGAACAGATGGAATAGGGTGGATTGGGATAGAATAGATAGTATAGGATAGAATAAATAGAATAGATGATATACAATAGAATAGATAGAATAATACAGAATAGATAGAATAGGATAGAATACGATAGAATAGATAGTATAGGATAGAAGAGGTAGAATAGGATAGAAAAGATGGAATAGGATAGAATAGGTGGAATAGGATAGAATAGATAGAAAAAATGGAATAGTATAGAATAGATAGAATAGGATAGCACAGATAAAACAGATGGAATAGGATAGAATAAATATAATAGGAAAGAATAGGATAGAATATATAGAATATGATTGAATAGATAGAATAAGAGAGAATAGATAGAATAGGATAGAGTAGATAGAATAGGATAGAATAGGATTGAATAGATAGTAAAGGATTGAATAGATAGAATAGGATAGAATAGATGGAATAGGATAGAATAGCTGGAATAGGAAAGAATAGATGTAATAGGATATAATAGACAGAATAGAGTAGGATAGGATAAAAATAGATAGTATAGATTAGAATAAATGAATATGATAGAAAAATAGAATGAGATATAATAGATGGGATAGGTTAGAATAGAGGGAATAGGACAGAATAAATGGAATAGGATAGAAAAAATGGAATAGATAGAATATAATGGAATAGATAGACTAGGATAGATTAGATAGAATAGGATAGAATAGATATTATAGGACATAATAGATAGAATGGGATAGAATAGATGGAATATGATAGAACACAGAATAGGCTAGAATAGCTAGAATATTATAGAATAGAGAGAATAGGATACATTCGAAAATATAATATAGAATAGATAGTATAGGATAGAATAGATAGGATAGGATATAATAGGTAGAATAAGATAGAGTAGGATATACTTGACAGTAAAGGATGGAATAGTTAGTATAGGCTAGAATAAATATAATAGGAAAGAATACATGCAATAGATATTATAATATAGGATAGATGGAATAGGATAGATTAGATGGAAAAGGATAGAATAGATGGAATAGGATAGAATAGATGGAATAGGATAGAATAATTTGAATAGGATGGAATAGGATAGAGTAAATAGAATAGGATGGAATAGGATAGAATAGATGCAATAGGATTGAAAAGATGGAATATGATAGAATATATAGAATAGGGTAGAATATATAAAAAAAATGGAATAATATAGAATAGATAGAACAGGATAGAATAGGATAAAATAGATAGTATAGGTTACAATAGATGAATATGATAGGTGAAATAGAATATGATATAATAGATGGAATAAGTTCGAATAGATGAAATATGATGGAATAGAATAGTAAAGATGGAATAGGATTGAAAAAATGGAATAGATAGAATAGGATAGAATAGCTAGTATAAGAGAGAATAGGTAGAATAGATGGAATGGAAAGAATGGCATAGAATAGATAGTATAGGATAGAGTAAATACAATAGGAGAGAATAGATAGAATATGATAGAATACATAGAATAGTCTAGAATAGATAGAATAAGATAGAATAGAGAGAATAGGATAGAATTGATAGTATAGGATAGAATAGATAGGATAGGATATTATATAGAATATGATAGAGATAGTACAGGATAGTATAGATAGAATAGCATAGAATAAAAGAATAGGAAAGAATAGATAGAATAGGATAGAATAGATTGAATTGGATGGAATAGGATAGAATAGATGGAAGAGGATAGATTAGATGGAGTAGGATAGAATAGATAGAATAGACTGGAATAGTATAGAATAGATGGAATAGGATAGAATAGATGGATAGGAAAGAATAGATGCAATAGGATAGAGAAGAAGGAATAGGATAGAAAAGATGGAATAGGATAGAATAGATGGAATAGGATAGCATAGATGGAATAGGACAAAATAGATGGAATATGATAGAATAGATGGAATAGTATAGAAAAGATGGAATAGGATAGAAAAATAGAATATTATAGAAATGATGGAATAGGATAGAATAGATGGAATAGGCTAGAAAAATGGAAGAAAATAGAATAGAAGGAATACGATAGAATAGATGGAATAGTGTAGAGTATTTGGAATAGGATAGAAAAGATGGAATAGTATAGAATAGGATAGATTAGATAGAATAGGATAGAATAGATAGTATGGGATAGAGGAAATAGACTGCGATAGAATAGATGAAATAGGGTAGAATAGATGGAATAGGACAAAATAAATGGAATATGATAGAATAGATGGAATAGTATAGAAAAGATGGAATAGGATAGAAAAATAGAATAGGATAGAAAAGATGGAATAGGATAGAATAGATGGAATAGAATAGTATAGATGGAATAGGACAAAATAGATGGAATATGATAGAATAGATGGAATAGTGTAGAAAAGATGGAATAGGATAGAAATATAGAATAGGATAGAAATGATGGAATAGGATAGAATAGATGGAATAGGATAGAATAGATGGAATAGGCTAGAAAAATGGAAGAAAATAGAGTGGATGGAATAGGATAGAATAGGATAGATTAGATAGAATAGGATACAATAGATACTATAGGATAGAGGAGATAGACTGGGATAGAATAGATGAAATAGGGTAGAATAGTTGGAATAGGACAGAATAGATGGAATTGGTTAGAATAGATAGAATAGGATAGAATATATAGAATAGGATAGATTAGATAGAAAAAATGGAATAATATAGAATAGATAGAATAGGATAGCACAGATAAAATAGATGGAATAGGATAGAATAAATAGGATAGGAAAGAATAGGATAGAATAGGTAGAATATGATAGAATAGATAGAATAAGATAGAATAGATAGAATAGGATAGAGTAGATAGAATAAGATAGAATAGGATTGAATAGATAGTAAAGGATTGAATAGATAGAATAGGATTGAATAGATGGAATAGATTAGAATAGCTGGAATAGGAAAGAATAGATGGAATAGGATATAATAGACAGAATAGAATAGAATAGAATAGGATAAAATAGATAGTATAGTTTACAATAGATAGAACAGGATAACATAGATAGTATAGGTTAGAATAGATGAATATGATAGAAAAGTAGAATAGGATATAATAGATGGGATAGGATAGAATAGAGGGAATAGGACAGAATAAATGAAATATGATAGAAAAGATGAAATAGATAGAATAGGATAGAATAGATAGACTAGGATAGATTAGTTAGAAACGGAAAGAATAGATATTATAGGACATAATAGATAGAATAGGATAGAATAGATGGAATATAATAGCACACATAGAATAGGCTAGAATAGCTAGAATATTATAGAATAGAGAGAATAGGATAGATTCGAAAATATAATATAGAATAGATGGTATAGGATAGAATAGATAGGATAGGATATAATAGATAGAATAATATAGAGTGGGATATAATTGACAGTAAAAGATGGAATAGTTAGTATAGGCTGGAATACATACAATAGGAAAGAATAGATGGAATAGATATTATAATATAGGATAGATGGAATAGGATATATTAGATGGAATAGGATAGAATAGATGGAATAGGATAGAATAATTTGAATAGGATTGAATAGGATAGAGTAAATAGAATAGGATGGAATAGGATAGAATAGATGCTACAGGATAGAATAGGATAGAGTAGATAGCATAGGATTGAATAGATGGAATAGGATATTATAGGTGGAATATGATAAAAAAGATGGAATGGGCTAGAATAGATGGAAAAGGATGGAATAAGATAGAATAGAAAGTATAGGATCGTATAAATCGAATTGATCATATAGGATAGAATAGATATAATATGACAATAGATAGAATATGATAGAATAGATACAATAGGATAGAATAGATGGAAAGAATAGAATTGATGAAATAGGATTAAATAGATAGAATAAATGGAATAGGATAGATTAGATAGAATAGGATAGAACACATAGAATCGATTGAATAGGATAGAATGATAGTATAGGATAGAATATGATAGAATAGATAGAATAGGATAGAGAAGGATTGAATAGATAGAAAAAGGATAGAATAGATAAAATAGGACAGAATAAATGGAATAGAATAGAATAGTTGGAATAGGATAGAATAGATGCAATAGGATAGAATAGAGAGAATAGGATAGAATATGATAGAATAGATAGTATCAGTTAGAATAGATAGAATAAATAGAATAGGATAGAATAGATAGAATGGAATAGAATATATAGATTAGGAGAGAATAGATAGGATAGGATAAAATAGGATAGAATAGATAGTCAGTCATAGAATATATAGAATAGGATAACGTAGAAGGAAAAGGATAGAATAGTTGGAATGGGATAGGATAGATGGAATAGGATAGAATAGACAGAATAAGATAGAATAGGATAAAATAGATAGTATAGGTTACAATAGATGAATATGGTAGGAAAATGGAATAGGATATAATAAATGCAATAAAATGGAATAGACGAAATATGATGGAATAGGTGGAATAGGATAGTAAAGATGGAATAGGATAGAAAAAATCGAATAGATAGAATAGGATAGAATAGCTAGTATAAGATAGAATAGGTAGAATGGAGAGAATAGGATAGAATAGATAGTATGGGATAGAATAAATACAATGGGAGAGAATAGATAGAATATGATAGAATACATAGAATAGGCTAGAATAGATAGAATAAGATAGAATAGAGAGAATATGATAGAATTGATAGTATAGGATAGAATAGATAGGATAGGATATTATATAGAATATGATAGAGATAGTACAGGATAGTATAGATAGAATAGGCTAGAATAAAAGAATAGGAAAGAATGGATGGAATAGGATAGAATAGGATATAATAGATTGAATAGGATGGAATAGAATAGAATAGATGGAGTAGGATAGAATAGGACAGAATAGATAGACTAGAATGGAATAGTATATAATAGATGGAATAGGATAGAATAGATGGAATAGGAAAGAATAGATGCAATAAGATAGAGAAGATGGAATAGGATAGAAAAGATGGAATAGGATAAAATAGATGGAATAGGATAGAATAGATGTAATAGGACAAAATAGATGGAATATTATAGAATAGATGGAATAGTATAGAAAAGATGGAATAGGATAGAACAATAGAATAGGATAGATATGATGGAATAGGATAGAATAGATGGAAAAGGCTAGAAAAATGGAAGAAAATGGATAGATGGAATAGTGTAGAGTATTTGGAATAGGATAGAAAAGATGGAATAGTTTAGAATAGGATAGATTAGATAGAATAGGATAGAATAGATAATTTGGGATAGAGGAGATAGACTGGGATAGAATAGATGAAATAGGGTAGAATAGATGGAATAGGACAGAATAGATGGAATTGGTTAGAATAGATAGAATAGGATAGAATAGATAGTTTAGGATAGAATAGATGTAATAGGATGGAAAATATGCATTAGGATAGAACAGATGGAATAGGGTGGATTGGGATAGAATAGATAGTATAGGATAGAATAAATAGAATAGATGATATACAATAGAATAGATAGAATAATACAGAATAGATAGAATAGGATAGAATACGATAGAATAGATAGTATAGGATAGAAGAGGTAGAATAGGATAGAAAAGATGGAATAGGATAGAATAGGTGGAATAGGATAGAATAGATAGAAAAAATGGAATAGTATAGAATAGATAGAATAGGATAGCACAGATAAAACAGATGGAATAGGATAGAATAAATATAATAGGAAAGAATAGGATAGAATATATAGAATATGATTGAATAGATAGAATAAGAGAGAATAGATAGAATAGGATAGAGTAGATAGAATAGGATAGAATAGGATTGAATAGATAGTAAAGGATTGAATAGATAGAATAGGATAGAATAGATGGAATAGGATAGAATAGCTGGAATAGGAAAGAATAGATGTAATAGGATATAATAGACAGAATAGAGTAGGATAGGATAAAAATAGATAGTATAGATTAGAATAAATGAATATGATAGAAAAATAGAATGAGATATAATAGATGGGATAGGTTAGAATAGAGGGAATAGGACAGAATAAATGGAATAGGATAGAAAAAATGGAATAGATAGAATATAATGGAATAGATAGACTAGGATAGATTAGATAGAATAGGATAGAATAGATATTATAGGACATAATAGATAGAATGGGATAGAATAGATGGAATATGATAGAACACAGAATAGGCTAGAATAGCTAGAATATTATAGAATAGAGAGAATAGGATACATTCGAAAATATAATATAGAATAGATAGTATAGGATAGAATAGATAGGATAGGATATAATAGGTAGAATAAGATAGAGTAGGATATACTTGACAGTAAAGGATGGAATAGTTAGTATAGGCTAGAATAAATATAATAGGAAAGAATACATGCAATAGATATTATAATATAGGATAGATGGAATAGGATAGATTAGATGGAAAAGGATAGAATAGATGGAATAGGATAGAATAGATGGAATAGGATAGAATAATTTGAATAGGATGGAATAGGATAGAGTAAATAGAATAGGATGGAATAGGATAGAATAGATGCAATAGGATTGAAAAGATGGAATATGATAGAATATATAGAATAGGGTAGAATATATAAAAAAAATGGAATAATATAGAATAGATAGAACAGGATAGAATAGGATAAAATAGATAGTATAGGTTACAATAGATGAATATGATAGGTGAAATAGAATATGATATAATAGATGGAATAAGTTCGAATAGATGAAATATGATGGAATAGAATAGTAAAGATGGAATAGGATTGAAAAAATGGAATAGATAGAATAGGATAGAATAGCTAGTATAAGAGAGAATAGGTAGAATAGATGGAATGGAAAGAATGGCATAGAATAGATAGTATAGGATAGAGTAAATACAATAGGAGAGAATAGATAGAATATGATAGAATACATAGAATAGTCTAGAATAGATAGAATAAGATAGAATAGAGAGAATAGGATAGAATTGATAGTATAGGATAGAATAGATAGGATAGGATATTATATAGAATATGATAGAGATAGTACAGGATAGTATAGATAGAATAGCATAGAATAAAAGAATAGGAAAGAATAGATAGAATAGGATAGAATAGATTGAATTGGATGGAATAGGATAGAATAGATGGAAGAGGATAGATTAGATGGAGTAGGATAGAATAGATAGAATAGACTGGAATAGTATAGAATAGATGGAATAGGATAGAATAGATGGATAGGAAAGAATAGATGCAATAGGATAGAGAAGAAGGAATAGGATAGAAAAGATGGAATAGGATAGAATAGATGGAATAGGATAGCATAGATGGAATAGGACAAAATAGATGGAATATGATAGAATAGATGGAATAGTATAGAAAAGATGGAATAGGATAGAAAAATAGAATATTATAGAAATGATGGAATAGGATAGAATAGATGGAATAGGCTAGAAAAATGGAAGAAAATAGAATAGAAGGAATACGATAGAATAGATGGAATAGTGTAGAGTATTTGGAATAGGATAGAAAAGATGGAATAGTATAGAATAGGATAGATTAGATAGAATAGGATAGAATAGATAGTATGGGATAGAGGAAATAGACTGCGATAGAATAGATGAAATAGGGTAGAATAGATGGAATAGGACAAAATAAATGGAATATGATAGAATAGATGGAATAGTATAGAAAAGATGGAATAGGATAGAAAAATAGAATAGGATAGAAAAGATGGAATAGGATAGAATAGATGGAATAGAATAGTATAGATGGAATAGGACAAAATAGATGGAATATGATAGAATAGATGGAATAGTGTAGAAAAGATGGAATAGGATAGAAATATAGAATAGGATAGAAATGATGGAATAGGATAGAATAGATGGAATAGGATAGAATAGATGGAATAGGCTAGAAAAATGGAAGAAAATAGAGTGGATGGAATAGGATAGAATAGGATAGATTAGATAGAATAGGATACAATAGATACTATAGGATAGAGGAGATAGACTGGGATAGAATAGATGAAATAGGGTAGAATAGTTGGAATAGGACAGAATAGATGGAATTGGTTAGAATAGATAGAATAGGATAGAATATATAGAATAGGATAGATTAGATAGAAAAAATGGAATAATATAGAATAGATAGAATAGGATAGCACAGATAAAATAGATGGAATAGGATAGAATAAATAGGATAGGAAAGAATAGGATAGAATAGGTAGAATATGATAGAATAGATAGAATAAGATAGAATAGATAGAATAGGATAGAGTAGATAGAATAAGATAGAATAGGATTGAATAGATAGTAAAGGATTGAATAGATAGAATAGGATTGAATAGATGGAATAGATTAGAATAGCTGGAATAGGAAAGAATAGATGGAATAGGATATAATAGACAGAATAGAATAGAATAGAATAGGATAAAATAGATAGTATAGTTTACAATAGATAGAACAGGATAACATAGATAGTATAGGTTAGAATAGATGAATATGATAGAAAAGTAGAATAGGATATAATAGATGGGATAGGATAGAATAGAGGGAATAGGACAGAATAAATGAAATATGATAGAAAAGATGAAATAGATAGAATAGGATAGAATAGATAGACTAGGATAGATTAGTTAGAAACGGAAAGAATAGATATTATAGGACATAATAGATAGAATAGGATAGAATAGATGGAATATAATAGCACACATAGAATAGGCTAGAATAGCTAGAATATTATAGAATAGAGAGAATAGGATAGATTCGAAAATATAATATAGAATAGATGGTATAGGATAGAATAGATAGGATAGGATATAATAGATAGAATAATATAGAGTGGGATATAATTGACAGTAAAAGATGGAATAGTTAGTATAGGCTGGAATACATACAATAGGAAAGAATAGATGGAATAGATATTATAATATAGGATAGATGGAATAGGATATATTAGATGGAATAGGATAGAATAGATGGAATAGGATAGAATAATTTGAATAGGATTGAATAGGATAGAGTAAATAGAATAGGATGGAATAGGATAGAATAGATGCTACAGGATAGAATAGGATAGAGTAGATAGCATAGGATTGAATAGATGGAATAGGATATTATAGGTGGAATATGATAAAAAAGATGGAATGGGCTAGAATAGATGGAAAAGGATGGAATAAGATAGAATAGAAAGTATAGGATCGTATAAATCGAATTGATCATATAGGATAGAATAGATATAATATGACAATAGATAGAATATGATAGAATAGATACAATAGGATAGAATAGATGGAAAGAATAGAATTGATGAAATAGGATTAAATAGATAGAATAAATGGAATAGGATAGATTAGATAGAATAGGATAGAACACATAGAATCGATTGAATAGGATAGAATGATAGTATAGGATAGAATATGATAGAATAGATAGAATAGGATAGAGAAGGATTGAATAGATAGAAAAAGGATAGAATAGATAAAATAGGACAGAATAAATGGAATAGAATAGAATAGTTGGAATAGGATAGAATAGATGCAATAGGATAGAATAGAGAGAATAGGATAGAATATGATAGAATAGATAGTATCAGTTAGAATAGATAGAATAAATAGAATAGGATAGAATAGATAGAATGGAATAGAATATATAGATTAGGAGAGAATAGATAGGATAGGATAAAATAGGATAGAATAGATAGTCAGTCATAGAATATATAGAATAGGATAACGTAGAAGGAAAAGGATAGAATAGTTGGAATGGGATAGGATAGATGGAATAGGATAGAATAGACAGAATAAGATAGAATAGGATAAAATAGATAGTATAGGTTACAATAGATGAATATGGTAGGAAAATGGAATAGGATATAATAAATGCAATAAAATGGAATAGACGAAATATGATGGAATAGGTGGAATAGGATAGTAAAGATGGAATAGGATAGAAAAAATCGAATAGATAGAATAGGATAGAATAGCTAGTATAAGATAGAATAGGTAGAATGGAGAGAATAGGATAGAATAGATAGTATGGGATAGAATAAATACAATGGGAGAGAATAGATAGAATATGATAGAATACATAGAATAGGCTAGAATAGATAGAATAAGATAGAATAGAGAGAATATGATAGAATTGATAGTATAGGATAGAATAGATAGGATAGGATATTATATAGAATATGATAGAGATAGTACAGGATAGTATAGATAGAATAGGCTAGAATAAAAGAATAGGAAAGAATGGATGGAATAGGATAGAATAGGATATAATAGATTGAATAGGATGGAATAGAATAGAATAGATGGAGTAGGATAGAATAGGACAGAATAGATAGACTAGAATGGAATAGTATATAATAGATGGAATAGGATAGAATAGATGGAATAGGAAAGAATAGATGCAATAAGATAGAGAAGATGGAATAGGATAGAAAAGATGGAATAGGATAAAATAGATGGAATAGGATAGAATAGATGTAATAGGACAAAATAGATGGAATATTATAGAATAGATGGAATAGTATAGAAAAGATGGAATAGGATAGAACAATAGAATAGGATAGATATGATGGAATAGGATAGAATAGATGGAAAAGGCTAGAAAAATGGAAGAAAATGGATAGATGGAATAGTGTAGAGTATTTGGAATAGGATAGAAAAGATGGAATAGTTTAGAATAGGATAGATTAGATAGAATAGGATAGAATAGATAATTTGGGATAGAGGAGATAGACTGGGATAGAATAGATGAAATAGGGTAGAATAGATGGAATAGGACAGAATAGATGGAATTGGTTAGAATAGATAGAATAGGATAGAATAGATAGTGTAGGATAGAATAGATGTAATAGGATGGAAAATATGCATTAGGATAGAACAGATGGAATAGGGTGGATTGGGATAGAATAGATAGTATAGGATAGAATAAATAGAATAGATGATATACAATAGAATAGATAGAATAATACAGAATAGATAGAATAGGATAGAATACGATAGAATAGATAGTATAGGATAGAAGAGGTAGAATAGGATAGAAAAGATGGAATAGGATAGAATAGGTGGAATAGGATAGAATAGATAGAAAAAATGGAATAGTATAGAATAGATAGAATAGGATAGCACAGATAAAACAGATGGAATAGGATAGAATAAATATAATAGGAAAGAATAGGATAGAATATATAGAATATGATTGAATAGATAGAATAAGAGAGAATAGATAGAATAGGATAGAGTAGATAGAATAGGATAGAATAGGATTGAATAGATAGTAAAGGATTGAATAGATAGAATAGGATAGAATAGATGGAATAGGATAGAATAGCTGGAATAGGAAAGAATAGATGTAATAGGATATAATAGACAGAATAGAGTAGGATAGGATAAAAATAGATAGTATAGATTAGAATAAATGAATATGATAGAAAAATAGAATGAGATATAATAGATGGGATAGGTTAGAATAGAGGGAATAGGACAGAATAAATGGAATAGGATAGAAAAAATGGAATAGATAGAATATAATGGAATAGATAGACTAGGATAGATTAGATAGAATAGGATAGAATAGATATTATAGGACATAATAGATAGAATGGGATAGAATAGATGGAATATGATAGAACACAGAATAGGCTAGAATAGCTAGAATATTATAGAATAGAGAGAATAGGATACATTCGAAAATATAATATAGAATAGATAGTATAGGATAGAATAGATAGGATAGGATATAATAGGTAGAATAAGATAGAGTAGGATATACTTGACAGTAAAGGATGGAATAGTTAGTATAGGCTAGAATAAATATAATAGGAAAGAATACATGCAATAGATATTATAATATAGGATAGATGGAATAGGATAGATTAGATGGAAAAGGATAGAATAGATGGAATAGGATAGAATAGATGGAATAGGATAGAATAATTTGAATAGGATGGAATAGGATAGAGTAAATAGAATAGGATGGAATAGGATAGAATAGATGCAATAGGATTGAAAAGATGGAATATGATAGAATATATAGAATAGGGTAGAATATATAAAAAAAATGGAATAATATAGAATAGATAGAACAGGATAGAATAGGATAAAATAGATAGTATAGGTTACAATAGATGAATATGATAGGTGAAATAGAATATGATATAATAGATGGAATAAGTTCGAATAGATGAAATATGATGGAATAGAATAGTAAAGATGGAATAGGATTGAAAAAATGGAATAGATAGAATAGGATAGAATAGCTAGTATAAGAGAGAATAGGTAGAATAGATGGAATGGAAAGAATGGCATAGAATAGATAGTATAGGATAGAGTAAATACAATAGGAGAGAATAGATAGAATATGATAGAATACATAGAATAGTCTAGAATAGATAGAATAAGATAGAATAGAGAGAATAGGATAGAATTGATAGTATAGGATAGAATAGATAGGATAGGATATTATATAGAATATGATAGAGATAGTACAGGATAGTATAGATAGAATAGCATAGAATAAAAGAATAGGAAAGAATAGATAGAATAGGATAGAATAGATTGAATTGGATGGAATAGGATAGAATAGATGGAAGAGGATAGATTAGATGGAGTAGGATAGAATAGATAGAATAGACTGGAATAGTATAGAATAGATGGAATAGGATAGAATAGATGGATAGGAAAGAATAGATGCAATAGGATAGAGAAGAAGGAATAGGATAGAAAAGATGGAATAGGATAGAATAGATGGAATAGGATAGCATAGATGGAATAGGACAAAATAGATGGAATATGATAGAATAGATGGAATAGTATAGAAAAGATGGAATAGGATAGAAAAATAGAATATTATAGAAATGATGGAATAGGATAGAATAGATGGAATAGGCTAGAAAAATGGAAGAAAATAGAATAGAAGGAATACGATAGAATAGATGGAATAGTGTAGAGTATTTGGAATAGGATAGAAAAGATGGAATAGTATAGAATAGGATAGATTAGATAGAATAGGATAGAATAGATAGTATGGGATAGAGGAAATAGACTGCGATAGAATAGATGAAATAGGGTAGAATAGATGGAATAGGACAAAATAAATGGAATATGATAGAATAGATGGAATAGTATAGAAAAGATGGAATAGGATAGAAAAATAGAATAGGATAGAAAAGATGGAATAGGATAGAATAGATGGAATAGAATAGTATAGATGGAATAGGACAAAATAGATGGAATATGATAGAATAGATGGAATAGTGTAGAAAAGATGGAATAGGATAGAAATATAGAATAGGATAGAAATGATGGAATAGGATAGAATAGATGGAATAGGATAGAATAGATGGAATAGGCTAGAAAAATGGAAGAAAATAGAGTGGATGGAATAGGATAGAATAGGATAGATTAGATAGAATAGGATACAATAGATACTATAGGATAGAGGAGATAGACTGGGATAGAATAGATGAAATAGGGTAGAATAGTTGGAATAGGACAGAATAGATGGAATTGGTTAGAATAGATAGAATAGGATAGAATAGATAGTGTAGGATAGAATAGTTGTAATAGGATAGAAAATATGGAATAGGATAAAATAGATGGAATAGGATGGATTGGGATAGAATAGATAGTATAGGATTGAATAAATAGAATAGATGATATACAAAAGAATAGATAGAATAATACAGAATAGATAGAATAGGATAGAATACGATAGAATAGATAGTATAGGATAGAAGAGATAGAATAGGATAGAAAAGATGGAATAGGATAGAATATATAGAATAGGGTAGATTAGATAGAAAAAATGGAATAATATAGAATAGATAGAATAGGATAGCACAGATAAAATAGATGGAATAGGATAGAATAAATAGGATAGGAAAGAATAGGATAGAATAGGTAGAATATGATAGAATAGATAGAATAAGATAGAATAGATAGAATAGGATAGAGTAGATAGAATAAGATAGAATAGGATTGAATAGATAGTAAAGGATTGAATAGATAGAATAGGATAGAATAGATGGAATAGAATAGAATAGCTGGAATAGGAAAGAATAGATGGAATAGGATATAATAGACAGAATAGAATAGAATAGAATAGGATAAAATAGATAGTATAGTTTACAATAGATAGAACAGGATAACATAGATAGTATAGGTTAGAATAGATGAATATGATAGAAAAGTAGAATAGGATATAATAGATGGGATAGGATAGAATAGAGGGAATAGGACAGAATAAATGAAATATGATAGAAAAGATGAAATAGACAGAATAGGATAGAATAGATAGACTAGGATAGATTAGTTAGAAACGGAAAGAATAGATATTATAGGACATAATAGATAGAATAGGATAGAATAGATGGAATATAATAGCACACATAGAATAGGCTAGAATAGCTAGAATATTATAGAATAGAGAGAATAGGATAGATTCGAAAATATAATATGGAATAGATGGTATAGGATAGAATAGAGAGGATAGGATATAATAGATAGAATAATATAGAGTGGGATATAATTGACAGTAAAAGATGGAATAGTTAGTATAGGCTGGAATACATACAATAGGAAAGAATAGATGGAATAGATATTATAATATAGGATAGATGGAATAGGATAGATTAGATGGAATAGGATAGAATAGATGGAATAGGATAGAATAATTTGAATAGGATGGAATAGGATAGAGTAAATAGAATAGGATGGAATAGGATAGAATAGATGCTACAGGATAGAATAGGATAGAGTAGATAGCATAGGATTGAATAGATGGAATAGGATATTATAGGTGGAATATGATAAAAAAGATGGAATGAGCTAGAATAGATGGAAAAGGATGGAATAAGATAGAATAGAAAGTATAGGATCGAATAAATCGAATTGATGATATAGGATAGAATAGATGTAATATGACAATAGATAGAATATGATAGAATATGATAGAATAGATACAATAGGATAGAATAGATGGAAAGAATAGAATTGATGAAATAGGATTAAATAGATAGAATAAATGGAATAGGATAGATTAGATAGAATAGGATAGAACACATAGAATCGATTGAATAGGATAGAATGATAGTATAGGATAGAATATGATAGAATAGATAGAATAGGATAGAGTAGGATTGAATAGATAGAAAAAGGATAGAATAGATAAAATAGGACAGAATAAATGGAATAGAATAGAATAGTTGGAATAGGATAGAATAGATGCAATAGGATAGAATAGAGAGAATAGGATAGAATATGATAGAATAGATAGTATCGGTTAGAATAGATAGAATAAATAGAATAGGATAGAATAGATAGAATGGAATAGAATATATAGATAAGGAGAGAATAGATAGGATAGGAGAGAATAGGATAGAATAGATAGTCAGTCATAGAATATATAGAATAGGATAACGTAGAAGGAAAAGGATAGAATAGTTGGAATGGGATAGGATAGATGGAATAGGATAGAATAGACAGAATAAGATAGAATAGGATAAAATAGATAGTATAGGTTACAATAGATGAATATGGTAGGAAAATGGTATAGGATATAATAAATGCAATAAGATGGAATAGACGAAATATGATGGAATAGGTGGAATAGGATAGTAAAGATGGAATAGGATAGAAAAAATGGAATAGATAGAATAGGATAGAATAGCTAGTATAAGATAGAATAGGTAGAATAGAGAGAATAGGATAGAATAGATAGTATGGGATAGAATAAATACAATGGGAGAGAATAGATAGAATATGATAGAATACATAGAATAGGCTAGAATAGATAGAATAAGATAGAATAGAGAGAATAGGATAGAATTGATAGTATAGGATAGAATAGATAGGATAGGATATTATATAGAATATGATAGAGATAATACAGGATAATATAGATAGAATCGGCTAGAATAAAAGAATAGGAAAGAATAGATGGAATAGGATAGAATAGGATATAATAGATTGAATAGGATGGAATAGAATAGAATAGATGGAGTAGGATAGAATAAGATAGAATAGATAGACTAGAATGGAATAGTATATAATAGATGGAATAGGATAGAATAGATGGAATAGGAAAGAATAGATGCAATAAGATAGAGAAGATGGAATAGGATAGAAAAGATGGAATAGGATAAAATAGATGGAATAGGATAGAATAGATGTAATAGGACAAAATAGATGGAATATTATAGAATAGATGGAATAGTATAGAAAAGATGGAATAGGATAGAACAATAGAATAGGATAGATATGATGGAATAGGATAGAATAGATGGAAAAGTCTAGAAAAATATAAGAAAATGGATAGATGGAATAGTGTAGAGTATTTTGGAATAGGATAGAAAAGATGGAATAGTTTAGAATAGGATAGATTAGATGGAATAGGATAGAATAGATAATTTGGGATAGAGGAGATAGACTGGGATAGAATAGATGAAATAGGGTAGAATAGATGGAATAGGACAGAATAGATGGAATTGGTTAGAATAGATAGAATAGGATAGAATAGATAGTGTAGGATAGAATAGATGTAATAGGATGGAAAATATGCAATAGGATAGAACAGATGGAATAGGATGGATTGGGATAGAATAGATAGTATAGGATAGAATAAATAGAATAGATGATATACAATAGAATAGATAGAATAATACAGAATAGATAGAATAGGATAGAATACGATAGAATAGATAGTATAGGATAGAAGAGGTAGAATAGGATAGAAAAGATGGAATAGGATAGAATAGGTGGAATAGGATAGAATAGATAGAAAAAATGGAATAGTATAGAATAGATAGAATAGGATAGCACAGATAAAACAGATAGAATAGGATAGAATAAATATAATAGGAAAGTATAGGATAGAATATATATAATATGATTGAATAGATAGAATAAGATAGAATAGATAGAATAGGATAGAGTAGATAGAATAGGATAGAATAGGATTGAATAGATAGTAAAGGATTGAATAGATAGAATAGGATAGAATAGATGGAATAGGATAGAATAGCTGGAATAGGAAAGAATAAATGTAATAGGATATAATAGACAGAATAGAGTAGGATAGGATAAAATAGATAGTATAGAT
Organism: Periplaneta americana; assembly: GCF_040183065.1. Taxonomy (NCBI): domain Eukaryota; kingdom Metazoa; phylum Arthropoda; class Insecta; order Blattodea; family Blattidae; genus Periplaneta; species Periplaneta americana. The sequence continues at coordinate 144,904,227 of NC_091127.1, forward strand.
TAGAATAAATGAATATGATAGAAAAATAGAATGATATATAATAGATTGGATAGGTTAGAATAGAGGGAATAGGACAGAATAAATGGAATAGGATAGAAAAAATGGAATAGATAGAATATTATGGAATAGATAGACTAGGATAGATTAGATAGAATAGGATAGAATAGATATTATAGGACATAATTGATAGAATGGGATAGAATAGATGGAATATGATAGAACACATAGAATAGGCTAGAATAGCTAGAATATTATAGAATAGAGAGAATAGGATAGATTCGAAAATATAATATAGAATAGATAGTATAGGATAGAATAGATAGGATAGGATATAATAGGTAGAATAAGATAGAGTAGGATATACTTGACAGTAAAGGATGGAATAGTTAGTATAGGCTAGAATAAATATAATAGGAAAGAATACATGCAATAGATATTATAATATAGGATAGATGGAATAGGATAGATTAGATGGAAAAGGATAGAATAGATGGAATAGGATAGAATAGATGGAATAGGATAGAATAATTTGAATAGGATGGAATAGGATAGAGTAAATAGAATAGGATGGAATAGGATAGAATAGATGCAATAGGATTGAAAAGATGGAATATGATAGAATATATAGAATAGGATAGAATAGATAGAAAAAATGGAATAATATAGAATAGATAGAATAGGATAGAATAAGATAAAATAGATAGTATAGGTTACAATAGATGAATATGATAGGTGAAATAGAATATGATATAATAGATGGAATAAGTTCGAATAGATGAAATATGATGGAATAGAATAGTAAAGATGGAATAGGATTGAAAAAATGGAATAGATAAAATAGGATAGAATAGCTAGTATGAGATAGAATAGGTAGAATAGATGGAATGGAAAGAATGGCATAGAATAGATAGTATAGGATAGAGTAAATACAATAGGAGAGAATAGATAGAATATGATAGAATACATAGAATAGGCTAGAACAGATAGAATAAGATAGAATAGAGAGAATAGGATAGAATTGATAGTATAGGATAGAATAGATAGGATAGGATATTATATAGAATATGATAGAAATAGTACAGGATAGTATAGATAGAATAGCATAGAATAAAAGAATAGGAAAGAATAGATAGAATAGGATAGAATAGATTGAATAGGATGGAATAGGATAGAATAGATGGAAGAGGATAGATTAGATGGAGTAGGATAGAATAGATAGAATAGACTGGAATAGTATAGAATAGATGGAATAGGATAGAATAGATGGATAGGAAATAATAGATGCAATAGGATAGAGAAGATGGAATAGGATAGAAAAGATGGAATAGGATAGAATAGATGGAATAGGATAGCATAGATGGAATAGGACAAAATAGATGGAATATGATAGAATAGATGGAATAGTATAGAAAAGATGGAATAGGATAGAAAAATAGAATATTATACAAATGATGGAATAGGGTAGAATAGATGGAATAGGCTAGAAAAATGGAAGAAAATAGAATAGAAGAAATAGGATAGAATAGATGGAATAGTGTAGAGTATTTGCAATAGGATAGAAAAGATGGAATAGTATAGAATAGGATAGATTAGATAGAATAGGATAGAATAGATAGTATGGGATAGAGGAAATAGACTGCGATAGAATAGATGAAATGGAATAGGACAGAATAAATGGAATATGATAGAATAGATGGAATAGTATAGAAAAGATGGAATAGGATAGAAAAATAGAATAGGATAGAAAAGATGGAATAGGATAGAATAGATGGAATAGAATAGTATAGATGGAATAGGACAAAATAGATGGAATATGATAGAATAGATGGAATAGTGTAGAAAAGATGGAATAGGATAGAAATATAGAATAGGATAGAAATGATGGAATAGGATAGAATAGATGGAATAGGATAGAATAGATGGAATAGGCTAGAAAAATGGAAGAAAATAGAGTGGATGGAATAGGATAGAATAGGATAGATTAGATAGAATAGGATACAATAGATACTATAGGATAGAGGAGATAGACTGGGATAGAATAGATGAAATAGGGTAGAATAGTTGGAATAGGACAGAATAGATGGAATTGGTTAGAATAGATAGAATAGGATAGAATAGATAGTGTAGGATAGAATAGATGTAATAGGATAGAAAATATGGAATAGGATAAAATAGATGGAATAGGATGGATTGGGATAGAATAGATAGTATAGGATAGAATAAATAGAATGGATGATATACAAAAGAATAGATAGAATAATACAGAATAGTTAGAATAGGATAGAATACGATAGAATAGATAGTATAGGATAGAAGAAATAGAATAGGATAGAAAAGATGGAATAGGATAGAATATATAGAATAGGATAGAATAGATAGAAAAAATGCAATAATATAGAATAGATAGAATAGGATAGCACAGATAAAATAGATGGAATAGGATAGAATAAATAGGATAGGAAAGAATAGGATAGAATAGGTAGAATATGATAGAATAGATAGAATAAGATAGAATAGATAGAATAGGATAGAGTAGATAGAATAAGATAGAATAGGATTGAATAGATAGTAAAGGATTGAATAGATAGAATAGGATAGAATAGATGGAATAGAATAGAATAGCTGGAATAGGAAAGAATAGATGGAATAGGATATAATAGACAGAATAGAATAGAATAGAATAGGATAAAATAGATAGTATAATTTACAATAGATAGAACAGGATAACATAGATAGTATAGGTTAGAATAGATGAATATGATAGAAAAGTAGAATAGGATATAATAGATGGGATAGGATAGAATAGAGGGAATAGGACAGAATAAATGAAATATGATAGAAAAGATGAAATAGATAGAATAGGATAGAATAGATAGACTAGGATAGATTAGATAGAAACGGAAAGAATAGATATTATAGGACATAATAGATAGAATAGGATAGAATAGATGGAATATAATAGCACACATAGAATAGGCTAGAATAGCTAGAATATTATAGAATAGAGAGAATAGGATAGAATAGCTAGTATAAGATAGAATAGGTAGAATGGAGGGAATAGGATAGAATAGATAGTATGGGATAGAATAAATACAATGGGAGAGAATAGATAGAATATGATAGAATACATAGAATAGGCTAGAATAGATAGAATAAGATAGAATAGAGAGAATAGGATAGAATTGATAGTATAGGATAGAATAGATAGGATAGGATATTATATAGAATATGATAGAGATAGTACAGGATAGTATAGATAGAATAGGCTAGAATAAAAGAATAGGAAAGAATAGATGGAATAGGATAGAATAGGATATAATAGATTGAATAGGATGGAATAGAATAGAATAGATGGAGTAGGATAGAATAAGATACAATAGATAGACTAGAATGGAATAGTATATAATAGATGGAATAGGATAGAATAGATGGAATAGGAAAAAATAGATGCAATAAGATAGAGAAGATGGAATAGGATAGAAAAGATGGAATAGGATAAAATAGATGGAATAGGATAGAATAGATGTAATAGGACAAAATAGATGGAATATTATAGAATAGATGGAATAGTATAGAAAAGATGGAATAGGATAGAACAATAGAATAGGATAGATATGATGGAATAGGATAGAATAGATGGAAAAGTCTAGAAAAATATAAGAAAATGGATAGATGGAATAGTGTAGAGTATTTGGAATAGGATAGAAAAGATGGAATAGTTTAGAATAGGATAGATTAGATGGAATAGGATAGAATAGATAATTTGGGATAGAGGAGACAGACTGGGATAGAATAGATGAAATAGGGTAGAATAGATGGAATAGGACAGAATAGATGGAATTGGTTAGAATAGATAGAATAGGATAGAATAGATAGTGTAGGATAGAATAGATGTAATAGGATGGAAAATATGCAATAGGATAGAACAGATGGAATAGGATGGATTGGGATAGAATAGATAGTATAGGATAGAATAAATAGAATAGATGATATACAATAGAATAGATAGAATAATACAGAATAGATAGAATAGGATAGAATACGATAGAATAGATAGTATAGGATAGAAGAGGTAGAATAGGATAGAAAAGATGGAATAGGATAGAATAGGTGGAATAGGATAGAATAGATAGAAAAAATGGAATAGTATAGAATAGATAGAATAGGATAGCACAGATAAAACAGATGGAATAGGATAGAATAAATATAATAGGAAAGAATAGGATAGAATATATATAATATGATTGAATAGATAGAATAAGATAGAATAGATAGAATAGGATAGAGTAGATAGAATAGGATAGAATAGGATTGAATAGATAGTAAAGGATTGAATAGATAGAATAGGATAGAATAGATGGAATAGGATAGAATAGCTGGAATAGGAAAGAATAGATGTAATAGGATATAATAGACAGAATAGAGTAGGATAGGATAAAATAGATAGTATAGATTAGAATAAATGAATATGATAGAAAAATAGAATGAGATATAATAGATGGGATAGGTTAGAATAGAGGGAATAGGACAGAATAAATGGAATAGGATAGAAAAAATGGAATAGATAGAATATTATGGAATAGAGAGAATAGGATAGATTCGAAAATATAATATAGAATAGATAGTATAGGATAGAATAGATAGGATAGGATATAATAGGTAGAATAAGATAGAGTAGGATATACTTGACAGTAAAGGATGGAATAGTTAGTATAGGCTAGAATAAATATAATAGGAAAGAATACATGCAATAGATATTATAATATAGGATAGATGGAATAGGATAGATTAGATGGAAAAGGATCGAATAGATGGAATAGGATAGAATAGATGGAATAGGATAGAATAATTTGAATAGGATGGAATAGGATAGAGTAAATAGAATAGGATGGAATAGGATAAAATAGATGCAATAGGATTGAAAAGATGGAATATGATAGAATATATAGAATAGGATAGAATAGATAGAAAAAATGGAATAATATAGAATAGATAGAATAGGATAGGTTAGGATAAAATAGATAGTATAGGTTACAATAGATGAATATGATAGGTGAAATAGAATATGATATAATAGATGGAATAAGTTCGAATAGATGAAATATGAAGGAATAGAATAGTAAAGATGGAATAGGATTGAAAAAATGGAATAGATAGAATAGGATAGAATAGCTAGTATAAGATAGAATAGGTAGAATAGATGGAATGGAAAGAATGGCATAGAATAGATAGTATAGGATAGAGTAAATACAATAGGAGAGAATAGATAGAATATGATAGAATACATAGAATAGGCTAGAACAGATAGAATAAGATAGAATAGAGAGAATAGGATAGAATTGATAGTATAGGATAGAATAGATAGGATAGGATATTATATAGAATATGATAGAGATAGTACAGGATAGTATAGATAGAATAGCATAGAATAAAAGAATAGGAAAGAATAGATAGAATAGGATAGAATAGATAGAATAGGATGGAATAGGATAGAATAGATGGAAGAGGATAGATTAGATGGAGTAGGATAGAATAGATAGAATAGACTGGAATAGTATAGAATAGATGGAATAGGATAGAATAGATGGATAGGAAAGAATAGATGCAATAGGATAGAGAAGATGGAATAGGATAGAAAAGATGGAATAGGATAGAATAGATGGAATAGGATAGCATAAATGGAATAGGACAAAATAGATGGAATATGATAGAATAGATGGAATAGTATAGAAAAGATGGAATAGGATAGAAAAATAGAATATTATACAAATGATGGAATAGGGTAGAATAGATGGAATAGGCTAGAAAAATGGAAGAAAATAGAATAGAAGGAATAGGATAGAATAGATGGAATAGTGTAGAGTATTTGGAATAGGATAGAAAAGATGGAATACTATAGAATAGGATAGATTAGATAGAATAGGATAGAATAGATAGTATGGGATAGAGGAAATAGACTGCGATAGAATAGATGAAATAGGGTAGAATAGATGGAATAGGACAGAATAAATGGAATATGATAGAATAGATGGAATAGTATAGAAAAGATGGAATAGGATAGAAAAATAGAATAGGATAGAAAAGATGGAATAGGATAGAATAGATGGAATAGAATAGTATAGATGGAATAGGACAAAATAGATGGAATATGATAGAATAGATGGAATAGTGTAGAAAAGATGGAATAGGATAGAAATATAGAATAGGATAGAAATGATGGAATAGGATAGAATAGATGGAATAGGATAGAATAAATGGAATAGGCTAGAAAAATGGAAGAAAATAGAGTGGATGGAATAGGATAGAATAGGATAGATTAGATAGAATAGGATACAATAGATACTATAGGATAGAGGAGATAGACTGGGATAGAATAGATGAAATAGGGTAGAATAGTTGGAATAGGACAGAATAAATGGAATTGTTTAGAATAGATAGAATAGGATAGAATAGATAGTGTAGGATAGAATAGATGTAATAGGATAGAAAATATGGAATAGGATAAAATAGATGGAATAGGATGGATTGGGATAGAATAGATAGTATAGGATAGAATAAATAGAATAGGTGATATACAAAAGAATAGATAGAATAATACAGAATAGTTAGAATAGGATAGAATACGATAGAATAGATAGTATAGGATAGAAGAGATAGAATAGGATAGAAAAGATGGAATAGGATAGAATATATAGAATAGGATAGAATAGATAGAAAAAATGCAATAATATAGAATAGATAGAATAGGATAGCACAGATAAAATAGATGGAATAGGATAGAATAAATAGGATAGGAAAGAATAGGATAGAATAGGTAGAATATGATAGAATAGATAGAATAAGATAGAATAGATAGAATAGGATAGAGTAGATAGAATAAGATAGAATAGGATTGAATAGATAGTAAAGGATTGAATAGATAGAATAGGATAGAATAGATGGAATAGAATAGAATAGCTGGAATAGGAAAGAATAGATGGAATAGGATATAATAGACAGAATAGAATAGAATAGGATAAAATAGATAGTATAGTTTACAATAGATAGAACAGGATAACATAGATAGTATAGCTTAGAATAGATGAATATGATAGAAAAGTAGAATAGGATATAATAGATGGGATAGGATAGAATAGAGGGAATAGGACAGAATAAATGAAATATGATAGAAAAGATGAAATAGATAGAATAGGATAGAATAGATAGACTAGGATAGATTAGATAGAAACGGAAAGAATAGATATTATAGGACATAATAGATAGAATAGGATAGAATAGATGGAATATAATAGCACACATAGAATAGGCTAGAATAGCTAGAATATTATAGAATAGAGAGAATAGGAGAGATTCGAAAATATAATATAGAATAGATGGTATAGGATAGAATAGATAGGATAGGATATAATAGATAGAATAATATAGAGTGGGATATAATTGACAGTAAAAGATGGAATAGTTAGTATAGGCTGGAATACATACAATAGGAAAGAATAGATGGAATAGATATTATAATATAGGATAGATGGAATAGGATAGATTAGATGGAATAGGATAGAATAGATGGAATAGGATAGAATAATTTGAATAGGATGGAATAGGATAGAGTAAATAGAATAGGATGGAATAGGATAGAATAGATGCTACAGGATAGAATGGGATAGAGTAGATAGCATAGGATTGAATAGATGGAATAGGATATTATAGGTGGAATATGATAAAAAAGATGGAATGGGCTAGAATAGATGGAAAAGGATGGAATAAGATAGAATAGAAAGTATAGGATCGAATAAATCGAATTGATGATATAGAATAGAATAGATATAATATGACAATAGATAGAATATGATAGAATATGATAGAATAGATACAATAGGATAGAATAGATGGAAAGAATAGAATTGATGAAATAGGATTAAATAGATAGAATAAATGGAATAGGATAGATTAGATAGAATAGGATAGAACACATAGAATCGATTGAATAGGATAGAATGATAGTATAGGATAGAATATGATAGAATAGATAGAACAGGATAGAGTAGGATTGAATAGATAGAAAAAGGATAGAATAGATAAAATAGGACAGAATAAATGGAATAGAATAGAATAGTTGGAATAGGATAGAATAGATGCAATAGGATAGAATAGAGAGAATAGGATAGAATATGATAGAATAGATAGTATCGGTTAGAATAGATAGAATTAATAGAATAGGATAGAATAGATAGAATGGAATAGAATATATAGATTGGGAGAGAATAGATAGAATAGGATAGAATAGATAGTCAGTCATAGAATATATAGAATAGGATAACGTAGAAGGAAAAGGATAGAATAGTTGGAATGGGATAGGATAGATGGAATAGGATAGAATAGACAGAATAAGATAGAATAGGATAAAATAGATAGTATAGGTTACAATAGATGAATATGGTAGGAAAATGGAATAGAATATAATAAATGCAATAAGATGGAATAGACGAAATATGATGGAATAGGTGGAATTGGATAGTAAAGATGGAATAGGATAGAAAAAATGGAATAGATAGAATAGGATAGAATAGCTAGTATAAGATAGAATAGGTAGAATGGAGAGAATAGGATATAATAGATACTATGGGATAGAATAAATACAATGGGAGAGAATAGATAGAATATGATAGAATACATAGAATAGGCTAGAATAGATAGAATAAGATAGAATAGAGAGAATAGGATAGAATTGATAGTATAGGATAGAATAGATAGGATAGGATATTATATAGAATATGATAGAGATAGTACAGGATAGTATAGATAGAATAGGGTAGAATAAAAGAATAGGAAAGAATAGATGGAATAGGATAGAATAGGATATAATAGATTGAATAGGATGGAATAGAATGGAATAGATGGAGTAGGATAGAATAGGATAGAATAGATAGACTAGAATGGAATAGTATATAATAGATGGAATGGGATAGAATAGATGGAATAGGAAAGAATAGATGCAATAAGATAGAGAAGATGGAATAGGATAGAAAAGATGGAATAGGATAAAATAGATGGAATAGGATAGAATAGATGTAATAGGACAAAATAGATGGAATATTATAGAATAGATGGAATAGTATAGAAAAGATGGAATAGGATAGAACAATAGAATAGGATAGATATGATGGAATAGGATAGAATAGATGGAAAAGGCTAGAAAAATGGAAGAAAATGGATAGATGGAATAGTGTAGAGTATTTGGAATAGGATTGAAAAGATGGAATAGTTTAGAATAGGATAGAGTAGATAGAATAGGATAGAATAGATAATTTGGGATAGAGGAGGTAGACTGGGATAGAATAGATGAAATAGGGTAGAATAGATGGAATAGGACAGAATAGATGGAATTGGTTAGAATAGATAGAATAGGATAGAATAGATAGTGTAGGATAGAATAGATGTAATAAGATGGAAAATATGCAATAGGATAGAACAGATGGAATAGGATGGATTGGGATAGAATAGATAGTATATGATAGAATAAATAGAATAGATGATATACAATAGAATAGATAGAATAATACAGAATAAATAGAATAGGATAGAATACGATAGAATAGATAGTATAGGATAGAAGAGGTAGAATAGGATAGAAAAGATGGAATAGGATAGAATAGGTGGAATAGGATAGAATAGATATAAAAAATGGAATAGTATAGAATAGATAGAATAGGATAGCACAGATAAAACAAATGGAATAGGATAGAATAAATATAATAGGAAAGAATAGGATAGAATATATAGAATATGATTGAATAGATAGAATAATATAGAATAGATAGAATAGGATAGAGTAGATAGAATAGGATAGAATAGGATTGAATAGATAGTAAAGGATTGAATAGATAGAATAGGATAGAATAGATGGAATAGGATAGAATAGCTGGAATAGGAAAGAATAGATGTAATAGGATATAATAGACAGAATAGAGTAGGATAGGATAAAATAGATAGTATAGATTAGAATAAATGAATATGATAGAAAAATAGAATGAGATATAATAGATGGGATTGGTTAGAATAGAGGGAATAGGACAGAATAAATGGAATAGGATAGAAAAAATGGAATAGATAGAATATTATGGAATAGATAGACTAGGATAGATTAGATAGAATAGGATAGAATAGATATTATAGGACATAATAGATAGAATGGGATAGAATAGATGGAATATGATAGAACACATAGAATAGGCTAGAATAGCTAGAATATTATAGAATAGAGAGAATAGGATAGATTCGAAAATATAATATAGAATAGATAGTATAGGATAGAATAGATAGGATAGGATATAATAGGTAGAATAAGATAGAGTAGGATATACTTGACAGTAAAGGATGGAATAGTTAGTATAGGCTAGAATAAATATAATAGGAAAGAATAGATGCAATAAATATTATAATATAGGATAGATGGAATAGGATAGATTAAATGGAAAAGGATAGAATAGATGGAATAGGATAGAATAGATGGAATAGGATAGAATAATTTGAATAGGATGGAATAGGATAGAGTAAATAGAATAGGATGGAATAGGATAGAATAGATACAATAGGATTGAAATGATGGAATATGATAGAATAGATGCTACAGGACAGAATAGGATAGAATAGATAGCATAGGATAGAATAGATGTAATAGGATAGAATAGATGGAATGGGATATATAAGGTGGAATATGATAAAATAGATGCAATGGGCTAGAATAGATGGAAAAGAATGGAATAAGAAAGAATAGAAAGTATAGGATAGAATAAATCGAATTGATGATATAGGATAGAATAGATATAATATGACAATAGTTAGAATATGATAGAATAGATAGAATAGGATAGAATAGATGGAAAGAATAGAATTGATGGAATAGGATTCAATAGATAGAATAAATGGAATAGGATAGAATAGATAGAATAGAATAGAACACATAGAATCGATTGAATAGGTTAGAATGGATAATATAGGATAAAATATGATAGAATAGATAGAATGGGATAGAGTAGGATTGAATAGATAGGAAAGGATAGAATAGATAAAATAGGATAGAATAAATGGAATAGAATAGAATAGTTGGAATAAGATAGAATAGATGCAATAGAATAGAGTAGAGAGAATAGGATAGAATATGATAGAATAGATAGTATGGGTTAGAATAGATTGAATAAATATAATAGGATAGAATAGAGAGAATAGAATAGAATATATAGATTAGGAGAAAATAGATAAGCTAGGATAGAATAGGAAAAAAATAGATAGTCATAGAATAGATAGAATAGGATAACATAGAAGGAAAAGGATAGAATAGTTGGAATGGGATAGGATAAATGGAATAGGATAGAATAGACAGAATAGGATAGAATAGGATAAAATAGATAGTATAGGTTACAATAGATGAATATGATAGGTGAAATAGAATATGATATAATAGATGGAATAAGTTCGAATAGATGAAATATGATGGAATAGTATAGAAATGTGGAATAGGATAGAAAAATAGAATAGGATAGAAATGTTGGAATAAGATAGAATAGATGGAATAGGCTAGAAAAATGGAAGAAAATAGAATTGATGGAATAGGATAGAATAGATGGAATAGTGTAGAGTATTTGGAATAGGATAGAAAAGATTGAATAGGATAGAATAGGATAGATTAGATAAAATAGGATAGAATAGATAGTATGGGATAGAGGAGATAGACTGGGATAGAAGAGATGAAATAGAGTAGAATAGATGGAATAGGACAAAATAAATGGAATTGTTTAGAATAGATAGAATAGGATAGAATAGATAGTGTAGGATAGAATAGATGTAATAGGATAGAAAATATGGAATAGGATAGAATAGATGGAATAGGATGGATTGGGATAGAATAGATAGTATAGGATAGAATAAATAGAATAGATGATATACAATAGAATAGATTGAATAATACAGGATAAATAGAATAGGATAGAATACGATAGAATAGATATTATATGATAGAAGAGATAGAATAGGATAGAAAAAAAGAATAGAATGGAATAGTATAGAATAGATGGAATAGGATAGAATAGATGGAATAGGAAAGAATAGATGCAATAGGATAGAGAAGATGGAATATGATAGAAAAGATGGAATAGGATAGAATAGATGGAATAGGATAGAAAAATGGAATAGGACAAAATAGTTGGAATATGATAGAATAGATGGAATAGTATAGAAAAGATGGAATAGGATAGAAAAATAGAATAGGATAGAAATGATGGAATAGGATAGAATAGATGGAATAGTGTAGAGTATTTGGAATAGGATAGAAAAGATGGAATAGGATAGAATAGGATAGAATAGATAGTATGGGATAGAGGAGATCGACTGGGATAGAATAGATGAAATAGTGTAGAATAGATGGAATAGGACAGAATAGATGGAATTGGTTAGAATAGATAGAATAGGACAGAATAGATAGTGTAGGATATAATAGATGTAATAGGATAGAAAATATGGAATAGGATAGAATAGATGGAATAGGATGGATTGGGATAGAATAGATAGTATAGGATAGAATAAATAGAATAGATGATATACAATAGAATAGATAGAATATCACAGAATAAATAGAATAGGATAGAATACGATAGAATAGATAGTATAGGATAGAAGAGATAGAATAGGATAGAATATATAGAATAGGATATAATAGATGGAATAGGATAGAATAGATGGAATAGGATAGAATAGTATAGGATAGATAGAATAGGATAGTACAGATAAAATAGATGGAATAGGATAGAATAAATACGATAGGACACAATAGGATAGAATAGATAGGATATGATAGAATGGATAGAATAATATAGAATAGATAGAATAGGATAGAGTAGATAGAATAGGAAAGAATAGGATTGAATAGATAGTAAAGTATTGAATAGTTAGAATAGGATAGAATAGATGGAATAGGATAGAATAGCTGGAATAGGAAAGAATAGATGGAATAGGATATAATAGACAGAATAGAATAGGATAAAATAGATATTATAGTTAAAATAGATAGAATAGGATAAAATAGATAGTATAAGTTAGAATAGATCAATATGATAGAAAAATGGAATAGGATATAATAGATGGGATAGGATAGAATAGAGGGAATAGGACAGAATAAATGGAATAGGATAGAAAAGATGGAATAGATAGAATGGGCTAGAATAGATAGACTAGGATAGATTAGATAGAATAGGATAGAATAGATATTATAAGACATAGTAAATAGAATAGGATAGAATAGATGGAATATGATAGAATACTTAGAATAGGCCAGAATAGCTAGAATATTATAGAATAGATAGAATAGGATAGATTCGAAAATATAATATAGAATAGATAGTATAGGATAGAATAGATAGGATAGGATATAATAGATAGAATAAGATAGAGTAGGATATAATTGACAGTAAAGGGTGGAATAGTTAGTATAGGCTAGAATAAATAGAATAGGAAAGAATAGATGGAATAGATATTATAATATATGATAGATGGAATATGATAGATTAGATGAAATAGGATGGAATAGATGGAATAGGATAGAATAATTTGAATAGGATGGAATAGGATAGAGTAAATAGAATAGGATGGAATAGGATAGAATTGATGGAATAGGATTGAATAGATGGAATATGATAGAATAAATGCTACAGCATAGAATAAGACAGAATAGATAGCATAGGATAGAATAGATGTAATAGCATAGAATAGATGAAATAGGATATAAAAGGTGGAATATAATAAAAAAGATGGAATGGGCTAGAATAGATGGAAAAGGATGATATAAGATAGGATAGAAAGTATAGGATAGAATAAATGGCATTGATGATATAGGATAGAATAGATATAATATGACAATAGCTAGAATATGATAGAATATAATAGAATAGATAGAATATGATAGAATAGATGGATAGAATAGAATTGATAGAATATGATTGAATAGATAGAATAAATGGAATAGGATAGATTAGATACAATAGGATAGAACACATAGAATCGATTGAATAGGATAGCATAGAAAGTATAGGATAGAATATGATAGAATAGATAGAATAGGATAGAGTAGGATTGAATAGATAGTAAAGGATAGAATAGGTAAAATAGGATAGACTAAATGGAATAGAATAGGATAGTTGGAATAGGATAGAATAGATGCAATAGGATAGAATAGAGAGAATAAGATAGAATATGACAGAATAGAGAGTATCGGTTAGAATAGATAGAATAAATAGAATAGGATATAATAGATAGAATATTATAGAATACATAGATCAGGTGAGAATAGATAGGATAGGATAGAATAGGATAGAATAGATAGTCAGTCACAGAATAGATAGAATTGGATAACATAGGAGGAAAAGGATTGAATAGTTGGAATGGGAAAGGATAGATGGAATAGGATAGAATAGACAGAATAGGATAGAATAGATGTAATAGGATAGAATAGATGAAATAGAATATAAAAGGTGGAATATGATAAAAAAGATGGAATGGGCTAGAATAGATGGAAAAGGATGATATAAGATATGATAGAAAGTATAGGATAGAATAAATGGCATTGATGATATAGGATAGCATAGATACAGTATAATATGACAATAGCTAGAATATGATAGAATATAATAGAATAGATAGAATATGATAGAATAGATTAATAGAATAGAATTGATAGAATAGGATTGAATAGATAGAATAAATGGAATAGGATAGAATAGATACAATAGGATAGAGCACATAGAATCGATTGAATAGGATAGAATAGATAGTATAGGATAGAATATGATAGAATAGGTAGAATAGGATAGAGTAGGATTGAATAGATAGTAAAGGATAGAATAGGTAAAAGAGGATAGAATAAATGGAATAGAATAGGATAGTTGGAATAGGATAGAATAGATGCAATAGCATAGAATAGAGAGAATATGATAGAATATGATAGAATAGATAGTATCGGTTAGAATAGATAGAATAAATAGAATAGGATATAATAGATAGAATAGTATAGAATACACAGATCCGGTGAGAATAGATAGGATAGGATAGAATAGGATAGAATAGATAGTCACAGAATAGATAGAATAGGATAACATAGAAGGAAAAGGATTGAATAGTTGGAATGGGAAAGGATAGATGCAATAGGATAGAATAGACAGAATAGGATAGAATAGGATAAAATAGATAGTATAGTTTATAATAGATGAATATGATAGGAAAATAGAATAGGATATAATAGATGGTACAGATGAAATATGATGGAATAGGTGGAATAGGATAGTAAAGATGGAATAGGATAGCAAAAATGGAATAGATAGAATAGGATAGAATATCTAGTATAAGATAGAATAGGTAGAATAGATGGAATGGAAAGAATAGGATAGAATAGATAGTACAGAATAGAATAAATACAATTAGAGAGAATAGATGGAATATGATAGAATACTTAGAATAGGGTAGAATAGATAGAATAAGATAGAATAGAGAGAATAGGATAGAATTGATAGTATAGGATAGAATAGATATAATAGGACATTATATAGAATATGATAGAGATAGTACAGGATAGTATAGATAGAATAGGCTAGAATAAAAGAAAAGGAAAGAATATATGGAATAGGATAGAATAGGATAGAATAGATTGAATTGGATGGAATAGGATAGAATAGATGGAAGAGGATAGAATAGATGGAGTAGGATAGAATAGGATAGAATAGATAGAATAGAATGGAATAGTATAGAATAGATGGAATAGGATAGACTAGATGGAATAGGAAAGAATAGATGCAATAGGATAGAGAAGATGGAATGGGATAGAAAAGAAGGAATAGGATAGAATAGATGTAATAGGATAGAATAGATGTAATAGGATAGAATAGATGGAATAGGACAAAATAGATGGAATATGATAGAATGGATGGAATAGTGTAGAGTATTTGGAATAGGATAGAAAAGATGGAATAGGATAGAATAGGATAGAATAGATAGAATAGGATAGAATAGATAGTATGGTATAGGGGAGAAAAACTGGTGAAATAGGGTAGAATAGATGGAATAGGGCATAATAGATGGAATTGGTTAGAATAGATAGAATAGGATAGAATAGATAGTGTAGGATAGAATAGATGTAATAGGATAGAAAATATATAATAGGATAGAATAGATGGAATAGGATGGTTTGGGATAGAATAGATAGTATAGGATAGAATAAATAGAGTAGATGATATACAATAGAATAGATAGAATAATACAGAATAGATAGAATAGGATAGAATACGATAGTATACATAGTATAGGAGAGAAGAGAGAATAGGATAAAAAATGGAATAGGATAGAATAGATGGAATAGGATAGAATAGATAGAAAAAATGGAATAGTATAGAATAGATAGAATAGGATAGCACAGATAAGATAGATGGAATAGGATAGAATAAATACAATAGGAAAGAATAGGATAGAATTGATAGAATATGATAGAATAGATAGAATAAGATAGAATAGATAGAATAGGATAGAGTAGATAGAATAGTATAGAATAGGATTGAATAGATAGTAAAGGATTGAATAGATAGAATAGGATAGAATAAATGGAATAGGATAGAATAGCTGGAATAGGAAAGAATAGATGGTGTTGGATATTATAGACAGAATAGAATAGAATAGGATAAATTAGATAGTATAGTTTACAATAGATAGAATAGGATAAAATAGATAATATAAGTTAGAATAGATGAATATGATAGAAAAATAGAATAGGATATAATACATGGGATAGGATAGAATAGAGGGAATAGGTCAGAATAAATGGATTAGGATAGAAAAGATGGAATAGATAGAATAGGATAGAATAAATAGTCTAGAATAGATTACATAGAATAGGATAGAATATATATTATAGGACATAATAGATATAATAGGATAGAATAGATGGAATATGATAGAACACATAGAATACGCTAGAATAGCTAGAATATTATAGAATAGGGAGAATAGGATAGATTCGAAAATATAATATAGAATAGATAGTATAGGATAGAATAGATAGGATAGGATATAAGAGATAGAATAAGACAGAGTAGGATATAATTGACAGTTAAAGTTGGAATAGTTAGTAGAGGCTAGAATAAATAGAATAGGAAAGAATAGATGGAATACATATAGTAATATAGGGTAGATGGAATAGTAAAAATTAGATGGAATAGGATAGAATAGATGGAATAGGATAGAATAGATGGAATTGGATAGAATAATTTGAATAGGATGGAATAGGATAGAGTAAATAGAATAGGATGGAATAGGATAGAAAAGATGGTATAGGATTGAATAAATGGAATATGATAGAATAGATGCTACAGGATAGAATAGGATAGAATAGATAGCATAGGATAGAATAGATGTAATAAGATTGAATAGATGGAATAGGATATAAAAGGTGGAATATGATAAAAAAGATGGAATGGGCTAGAATAGATGGAAAAGGATGGAATAAGATAGAATAGAAAGTATAGGATAGAATAAATGGAATTGATGATATAGGATAGAATAGATATAATATGACAATTGTTAGAATATGATAGTATCGGTTAGAATAGATAGAATAAATAGAATAGGATAGAATAGATAGAATAGAATATATAGATTAGGAGAGAATAGATAGGATAGGATAGAATAGATAGTCAGTCATAGAATAGATAGAATAGGATAACATAGAAGGAAAAGGAAAGAATAGTTGGAATGGGATAGGATAGATGGAATAGGATAGAATAGACAGAATAGGATAGAATAGGATAAATTAGATAGTATAGGTTACAATAGATGAATATGATAGGAAAATAGAATAGGATATAATAGATGGAATAAGATGGAATAGATGAAATATGATGGAATATGTGGAATAGGATAGTAAAGATGGAATAGGATAGAAAAATGGAATAGATAGAATAGGATAGAATAGCTAGTATAAGATAGAATAGGTAGAATAGATGGAATGGAAAGAATAGGATAGAATAGATAGTATAGGATAGAATAAATACAATAGGTGAGAATAGATAGAATATGATAGAACACATAGAATAGGTTAGAATAGATAGAATAAGATAGAATAGAGAGAATAGAATAGAATTGATAGTATAGGATAGAATAGATAGGATAGGATATTATATAGAATATGATAGAGATAATACAGGATATTATAGATAGAATAGGCTAGAATAAAAGAATAGGAAAGAATAGATGGAATAGGATAGAACAGGATAGAATAAAATGGAATAGGATAGAATAGATGGAAGAGGATAGAATAGATGGAGTAGGATAGAATAGGATAGAATAGATAGAATAGAATGCAATAGTATAGAATAGATGGAATAGGATAGAATAGATGGAATAGGAAAGAATAGATGCAATAGAATAGAGAAGATGGAATAGGATAGAAAAGATGGAATAGGATAGAAAAGATGGAATAGGATAGAATAGATGGAATAGGATAGAATAGATGGAATAGGACAAAATAGATGGAATATGATAGAATAGATGGAATAGTATAGAAAAGATGGAATAGGATAGAAAAATAGAATAGGATAGAAATGATGGAATAAGATAGAATAGATGGAATAGGCTAGAAAAATGGAAGAAAATAGAATTGATGGAATAGGATAGAATAGATGGAATAGTGTAGAGTATTTGGAATAGGATAGAAAAGATTGAATAGGATAGAATAGGATAGATTAGATAGAATAGGATAGAATAGATAGTATGGGATAGAGGAGATAGACTGGGATAGAAGAGATGAAATAGAGTAGAATAGATGGAATAGGACAAAATAAATGGAATTGTTTAGAATAGATAGAATAGGATAGAATAGATAGTGTAGGATAGAATAGATGTAATAGGATAGAAAATATGGAATAGGATAGAATAGATGGAATAGGATGGATTGGGATAGAATAGATAGTATAGGATAGAATAAATAGAATAGATGATATACAATAGAATAGATTGAATAATACAGGATAGATAGAATAGGATAGAATACGATAGAATAGATATTATATGATAGAAGAGATAGAATAGGATAGAAAAATGGAATAGGAAAGAATAGATAGAATAGGATAGATTAGATAGAAAAAATGGAATAGTATAGAATAGATAGAATATGATAGCACAGATATAATAGATGGAATAGGATAGAAAAAATAGGATAGGAAAGAATAGGATAGAATATATAGAATATGATAGAATAGATAGAATAAGATAGAACAGATAGAATAGGATAGAGTAGATATTATAGGGTAGAATGGGATTGAATAGATAGTAAAGGATTGAATAGATAGAATAGCATAGAATAGATGGAATACGATAGAATAGCTGGAATAGGAAAGAATAGATGGAATAGGATAGAATAGCTGGAATAGGAGAGAATAGATGGAATATGATATAATAGACAGAAGAGTATAGAATAGGATAAAATAAATAGTATAGTTTAAAATAGATAGAATAGGATAAATAGATAGTATAGGTTAGAATAGATGAATATGATAGAAAAATAGAATAGGATATAATAGATGGGATAGGATAGAATAGAGGGAATAGGACAGAATAAATGGAATAGGATAGAAAAGATGGAATAGATAGAATATGATAGGATAGATAGACTAGGATAGATTAGATAGAATAGGATAGAATAGATATTATAGGACATAATAGATAGAATAGGATAGAATAGATGGGATATGATAGAACACATAGAATAGGCTAGAATAGCTAGAATATTATAGAATAGGGAGAATAGGATAGATTCGAACATATAATATACAATAGATAGTAGAGGATAGAATAGATAGGATAGGATATAATAGATAGAATAAGATAGAGTAAGATATAATTGACAGTAAAGGATGGAATAGTTAGTATAGTCTAGAATAAATAGAATAGGAAAGAATAGATGGAATAGATATTATAATATAGGATAGATGGAATAGGATAGATGAGATGGAATAGGATAGAATAGATGGAATAGGATATAATATATGGAATAGGATAGAATAATTTGAATATTATTGAATAGGATATAGTAAATAGAATAGGATGGAATAGGATATAATAGATGGAATAGGATTGAATAGATGGAATATGATAGAATAGATGCTACAGGATAGAATAGGATAGAATAGATAGCATAGGATAGAATAGATGTAATAAGATAGAATAGATGGAATAAGATATAAAAGGCGGAATAGAATAGATGGAAGAGGATAGAAAAGATGGAGTAGGATAGAATAGGATAGAATAGATGGAATAGAATGGTATAGTATAGAATAGATGTAATAGGATAGAATAGATGGAATATGAAAGAATAGATGCAATAGGATAGAGAAGATGGAATAGGATAGAAAAGATGGAATAGGATAGAAAAGATGGAATAGGATAGAATAGATGGAATAGGATAGAATAGATAGAATAGGACAAAATAGATGGAATATGATAGAATAGATGGAATAGTATAGAAAATATGGAATAGGACAGAAAAATAGAATAGGATAGAAATGATCGAATAGGATAGAATAGATGGAATAGTCTAGAAAAATGGAAGAAAATAGAATAGATGGAATAGGATAGAATAGATGGAATAGGATAGAATATATGGAATAGTGTAGACTATTTGGAATAGGATAGAAAAGATGGAATAGGATAGAATAGGATAGATTAGATAGAATAGGATAGAATAGATATTATGAGATAGAGGATATAGACTGGGATTGAATAGATGAAATAGGGTAGTATAGATGGAATAGGACAGAATAAATGGAATTGGTTAGAGTAGATAGAAGAGGATAGAATAGATAGTGTAGGATAGAATAGATGTAATAGGATACAAAATATGGAATAAGCTAGAATAGATGAAATAGGATGGATTGGAATAGAATAGATAGTATAGGATAGAATAAATAGAATAGATGATATACAATAGAATAAATAGAATAATACAGAATAGATAGAGTAGGATAGAATACGATAGAATAGATAGTATAGGATAGAAGAGATAGAATGTGATAGAAAATATGGAATATGAAAGAATAGATGGAATAGGATAGAATAGATAGAAAAAATGGAATAGTATAGAATAGATAGAATAGGATAGCACAGATAAAATAGATGGAATAGGATAGAATAAATAGGATAGAATAGAATAAATAGAATATGATAGAATAGATAGATTAAGATAGAATAGGATAGAGTAGTTAGAATAGGATAGAATAGGATTGAATAAATAGTAAAGGATTGAATAGGTAGAATATGATAGAATAGATAGAATAGGATAGAATGTATAAAATAAGATAGAATAGGATAGAATAGATGGTATAAAATAGAATAGCGAGATTAGTATAGAATAGATGGAATAGGATAGAGTATTTGGAACGGCATAGAATAGATGGAATAGGATTGAAGGGATGGAGTAGGATAGAATAGATGGATTAGGATGGAGTAGATGGAATGGGATAGAATAGACGGAATGGAATAGAAAAATGGAATAGGATAGAATAGATGGAATAGGATATAATAGTTGGAATACGATAGAAAATATGGAATAGGTTAGATAGTTGGAATAGGATACAATAGATAGAATATGTTAGAATAGATAGAATAGGAGAGAAGAGGATAAAATAGATATTATAGGTTAGAATAAATAGAAGAGGACAGAATAGATTGAATAGGATAGAATAGATGGAATAAGAAAGAATAGAAGGAATGAGAGAGAATAGATGGAATAGGTTAGAATAGATAGAAAACGATAGATATATGGAATAGGATACAAGAGATGGAATAGTATAGAATAGATAGAATAAGATAGAATAGGATAGAATAGATGGAATAGGATAGAATATTTGGAATTGGATAGAATAGATGGAATAGGATAGAATAGACAGAATAGGATAGAATAGCATAAAATAGATAGTATAGGTTTGAATAGATAGAATAGGATAGAATAAATAGAATAGATAGAATAGGATGGAATAGACAGATAAAGATATTATAGGATAGAATAGAGAGTATACGATAGAATAGATAGAAAAAGAGAGAATAGATGGAGTAGGATAGAATAGATCGAATAGGAAAGAACACACAGAATATGATAGAATAGGATAAAATAGATAGTATAGGTTAGAATAAATGAATATGATAGAAAAATAGAATAGGATATAATAGATGGAATAGGATAGAATAGATGGAATAGGATAGAATAGATGAAATGGGATAGTAAAAATGGAATAGGATAGAAAAGTTGGAATAGATGGAATAGGATAGAATAAGATAGAAGAGATAGAATAGGATAGAATAGATAGAATAGATAGAAGAGGGTAGAATAGGATAGAATAGATAGAATAGTATAGATTAGATAGTATAGGACATAATAGATAGAATAGGATAGAATATTATATAACAGATTCGGCTAGAGTAGATAGAATAGGATAGAATAGAGAGAATAGAATAGAATAGATAGTATAGGACAAAATAGATAGAATAGGATATAATAGATAAAATAAGATAGAGTACGATATAATAGATAGTACAGGATATAATAGATAGAATAGGCTACAATTAAAAGAATAGGAAAGAGTAGATGGAATAGCTAGAATAGATGGAAGAGATAGTATAGGATAGAATAGATGGAATAGGATAGTTGAGATGGAATAGAATAGAATAGATGGATTAGGGTAGAATATATGGAATAGGATAGAATAGATGAAAGAGGATAGAATAGGATAGAATGCATAGAATAGGTTGGAATAGGATAAAATAGATGGTATAGGATAGAATAGATGGAATAGGATAGAATAGACGGAGTAGGGTAGAATATATGCAGTAAGATAGAAAAGATGGTATAGGATAGAATAGATGAAATAGGATAGAATAGATTGAATAGGACAGAAAAGATGGAATATGTTAGAATAGATAGAATAGGATAGAATAGGATAGAATAGATGGAATAGGATAGAATAAATGGAAAGTTTAGAATAAATGAATTAGAATAGAATATAAGTCATAGGATAGATAATATGGAAAAGAAAGGAATAGATAGAAAAGGAGAGATTAGCATGGAATAGATATTGTAGTCAATAGAAAGGAATAGAATAAATGGAATAGGATAGCACAGACGGAATAGAATGGAA